>NC_044567.1:15560674-16229871 GCF_007565055.1 Rhinopithecus roxellana | reverse complement strand
GTTATAAGAGTAAAGAATTCCTTATGCCATATAGTCTTCACCTAGATTCAACATTTGACCACAATGGATTTCTCTCTCTCTCTAGAGAGATTACATGGATAGAGATAGACTTATGTTCTAAGACAAAGGACATTTTCATGTATAACCACAGTAAAGATATCAATTAAACTAGATGTTGATGCAATATTATTACCTAATATACATGCTATATCCAAATGTTGTCATTTTTCCAATAATATCCTATCGAGCAATTTTTATCCATGTTTGTATAGTGCATTTAGCTATCATATCTCTTTAGTTTATTTAGACCTGAAATACTTGCTCAGACTGTCTTTATATTAGATGGCGCTAATATTTTTGAAGACAGCAGGCCAGTCATTATGTGGAGTATTTCTTAGTCTGAGTTTATCTGATGTTTCCTCATGCTTATATTCAGGTTTTGCATTTTAGCAGAAATATTGTGTAAGTAATGTGTCCTTTCAGTGTGTGACTTCAGGAGACACATGCTAGTTTGTCCATTATCAATGCTGCTAACTTTGATCCTGTGATTAAGGGTATGTTCTCAAGTTTCTCCACAGTAAAGTTAACATTTTCCCTTTGAAATTAATGAATAGATATTGGGAAAATATTTTGAAGTGTGCAAATATCCTGCTCCCCATCAAACTTCCACCCAATAGTTATAGTATTCATTGATGATATTTACTTGATCGAGTTTTATTATAATAGTTGTAAATGGTGATTTGAAACTCCTTTGTTCCTTCTGCATTTACTCATTGACATTCTACTGTCATGGATAACTTTCTCATCTTCCTTTTTTTTAACTTCTCCATTTAATTCATATCAATATGGACTCATCAATCCTTAGTTTTATTTGATGGGTTGTAATCTATTACTGCCAATATTCATTTTGGTGCCCAAGCTGTCCCATATTAGGCCAGTGAGAGTTTATTCAGAGTAGCTCCAAATGCCTATCCATATTTTAAAACAATAAGTCATTGGTAACAGTTTCAAATTGAATAAAGGAAATGATAGCTGGTGCATACTTTGAAGACATCTACAGAGTCCACTATCTAATTAATATTTATGACTCACAAATAGAATATGTCTTCCTCATTGCACACAGGTAACTAACTCAGAAAGATGAGCTTGTTTCTTTTTATTTCCCTACTCTAATTCTGCTTCTCTTTGACATCAAAAGAGAACTTGGCATCATGAGAACAATTTGCCCAAACAGGATCATGGCATGATACACAGATCACAGGTACATACCAGTGACTGAATCCATGTGATGGGCCATCTTGAGAAGACACAGTAGACAAACAAAGTAATAGGCAAGTTAATTCTGTGAGAAAGTCCAGATTGGAAAATCTTAACACACTGGGAAAGGGAAATCATATTTTCTTTCATCTTAAAATATTAAACCAGAAAAACTTAATGATCTAATTTCACGAATAATGTTTCCATAGGTGAGTTTTAAGCTTTCCCTCTACTCTCTAAAGATCTGAGAATTTGAGTCTCTGGAAAAACAGTGACAGCAGACAGATCAACAGGAGAAAAAGCATACAAATTTATTACATGCATATGCAGAGCCTCACAAACTATAAGACTTGAAGAAAGGCCAATGATTGAAGTTTGTATAGCATCAGAATAGGGTCTTGGGGTTTCTTAGGGGAGGTGTCCAGAAGCTATGGGAAGGTAAGGGGAAGAAATACATGGTGAACAAAGGCTGTCTTGCTATGTAGGTAAAGTCCTTCAGGCAAAGCCTCTCTGGGGTGATGTCAACTTTTAGCCTCTTTTCCTGTTATGTATCTTTCCTGGATGTCCTGTTATGTATCTTTCCTGGATGTCTTCAGGCTGATGTGGGAATCTCAGAGAAAACCTCTGCTTATAGCTGCTGTTCTCCACAATTCCCCAGTCAACATACCAAAGAATCATATTTTGGGGTTTGGTTTTCTGAGCCCCAACATCTCCATAAGAAAATAAAGTAGGAAATGATTCAGGATATGGTCACAGCAGCTTCAGCAGAGTACAAAAAAGGACAGGTAGCAAAGGGACTTTCAAATTTACTAAGCTCACTGTCTTACTAATATGTATATTTAGAATTGTTATATCTGCTTGTTCAATTGATCCCTTTATTATTATATAATGACCTCCTTTCTCTGTTTTTACTGTTGTTGATTTTAAGTTTGTTTTATCTGCTATAAGTATAGCTACTCCTGCTGGAAAAATAAGCTCATAATGGTCAAAATTGAAACATAACAGTATAAAAGCCTTGAATTTTAAAGAAAAACATAATAATTATTGAAAGAAAAATAATCATTTGAACATCCAGGCAAATGTCCATGTCAACTAGAAGGAAATAAAACTAGCTTGTTTTCACACATTTTGATGAAAATGTTGGAAGATAATAGAGTAACACTCAAGGAAAGAAAATGTGAGGCAAGGATTTTAAATTCAGCCAAACTGAACTTCAGGTATAAAGGCCACAAACAAACTATTATAAGCATAAAAAAACCCAGTGAATATTCTCCCCCATGGGTGTATCCTGAAGAATTTATTAACAAGCGAACTTCATAAAATCAAATGACTAAAGATACTGGAAGGACATCTACATGAGGTCTGGATCTGTATGTATCCTCTGGAACTAAGAACAAGAATGCATGATAAGCCTAAGAGAGGAAGTGTGATATATAACAGCTATGTACTGACAATGTCGATACAGCACAACTGCCAAAACAGGAAGGAAAAGGAGAGCAAATACATAAAGTAGAAGTTTGCTGATTGCCTTATAGGTATTGACCAGGAATTCAAATCTCATGCTCAGGGAGTGAGGAATAAAGAAGTAACTAGATAATTTCAATATTTCTGTAAGCAGAGAATCCACTGACAGTAGCTAAAAAATAGAGCTCATGAGGTATATAAAGGTAACCATTAGTACAAAATACAAACATTCCTAAATACCAAAAGGCATGCTGAGAAGAGAGAATTTAAAAGGTGAAAGATTAGAAGTTTAAAAGTGAAAGACAGAGAGATAGAAAGATAAAGAGACAGAGAGGAGAGAGAAATATTTAACAAATATATAAAGATAATTTATTATATATCACTATTATATATAGGTATAATAAAAATGACATAATTAAAGTTAAGCAGATTGATTATATCCATACATATAATAGGCTCAACTCACTTTAAAAAAGATTTTCAGATTAGCTTATGAAAAGGAAAACTCAACATTATGCCATCTATAAAGAGACACAAGTGAATCAACACACATCTGAAGGTTAAAAGTGAAAAGGTAAAGACGGAGATGCATATAATGAAAATGCAAATGGAAGAACGCTGAGGCCACAATTTTTATATCTCACCAGTTAGACTTACACAAAAAGCATTGCAGAAGACAAAGTAGGAAAAGGTATTATGCTAAAGGCTACAATCAACATACAAATACAGAGATAAAACTTCACATACAGAAGCTACAAGTAATATAAGAATAAAAATGAGACAAGCCAATAATCAAATATTCTAATCTACTCTGGAATTAATGAGAGAGCCTGTGGAGAAAATGAGAATAGAGAATAAGTGAATGAAATAATAAGGGTAGATCTTATAGGGAGGTATTGACTATCCTTTGCTTTCAAGTCAAGAATATTATTTCAATAGCAAAAGCCTGGAAACAACCCAGATACCCATCAGGAGGAGACTGGCTAAGTAACCTACATTATATCCACAAAACAGGATACTTTTTCATTGAAAACGGATTGAGGAATATCTGAACATACTCCTGTGCAATAAACAATATATCACCACAAGTGATGAAAAGTGAATTGAAACAAAGCATTTAGAGTATGTGACCACTTATCTAATAAATAAAGAAGATATAAATATGTAAATACAGACACACTTATATTTAAAATAAAGATGTCAAGAAAAACCTTAAATTTAAAAAATGTTGATTTTTTAAATGGGGAAAGGAGAGAATATAAAGAGGGAACAGAAATATAAGAAAAACTTCCTTCAATATGCCTCATTTTGTAGAATTTATTTTGGAACCATAAAGATTTTGTGTAGGTCGGGCCTACATCACGCCTGTAATCCCAGCACTTTGGGAGGCCAAGGTGGGTGGATCATGAGGTCAAAAGATTGACACCATCCTGGCCAACATGGTGAAACCTCGTCTCTACTAAAAGTACAAAAATTAGCTGGGCGTGGTGGCATGCACCTGTAATCCCAGCTACTCGGGAGGCTGAGGCAGAAGAATCGCTTGAACCCAGGAAGTGGAGTTTGCTGTGAGCCAAGATTGTGCCACTGCACTCCGGCCTGGTGACAGAGCGAGACTCTGTCAAAAAAAAAAAAAAAAAAAAAAAAAAAAAAAAAAAGATTTTATGTAATTACAAAACAAAATTAAATTTAAAAATAATGTCTAAATTAAAAAAAAAAACACTAATGATGTACTCATTTTCAAGCATGATGATAAAACCATACAAATAAAGTATTCATCTTGGGTGTTTACCATCCAGCTGGACACACATAGATAAACACCTTCAGCTTACAGTCAGATGTGCTGAGTTAGAGTACTCTGCAGCATAATGTCAGCCATAAAGGAGGAGATGAGACTTCAATAAAATAATAGGCTAAGGAAAACATCAGAAAGGAGAGGGAATCTGGGCTGGAACTTAAAGGAAGAATAAGAATGTATTGCATTTATATGGAAAAAGGAACATTCTAAGGAGATGTAACAGCACAATCGAAGGTGCGGAATTACTATTGCTTATAGTAAGACTCTTACAGGACACAGTCACTTTAATTCACTTCTGTATAAACTCACAGAGAGTACTGAGAACCTCATGTGTTCTTTGAGAATAAAGATCAAGACTATAATTACCAAGCATTCAACAGAAGATCTGGCACGTGGCAAGCACTGTCATACAGTAGCTGTGTATGTTATCTCATTTTTCACTGAAAGTACCTGAAACTTGGCTGACCACGGTGGCTCACACCTGTAGTCCCAGCACTTTGGGAGGCTGAGGCAGGTAGATCACTCGACGCCAGGAGTTTGAGACCAGCCAGGCCAACTTGGCAAAACCTCATCGCTACCAAAAATACATAATTAGCCAGGTGTGGTGGCACATGCCTGTAATCCCAGCTATGTGGGAGACTGAGGCATGAGAATTGCTTGAGCCAGGAGGTGAAGGTTGCAGTGAGCCAAGATCATGCCATGGCACTCCAGTCAGGGCAACAGAGTGAGACTCTGTCAACAAAAGGAAGAAAAAGAAAGAAAGAAGGAGAGAAAGAAAGAAAGGAAGGAAGGAAGGAAGGAAGGAAGGAAGGAAGGAAGGAAGGAAGGAAGGAAGGAAGGAAGGAAGGAAGGAAGGAAGGAAGGAAGGAAGGGAAAGAAAGAACAAAAGAAAGAAAGAAAGGGCAAGAAAGAAAGAAAGAGCAAGAAAGGAAGGAAGGAAGGAGAGGAAACTGAAATACATAATGCTTGTTTTGAACCCTAATCTTACGATAATTCAAATTTTTGCCAAAACCTTTCCTTTTATTATATTATATGTCAGTGCCTACGAACACTTAAGAGTAAGGCTTATCTTTTTCCTGAATAGTGTTGCAACAGGATTTTCTAAATTTTTGTTATTTTATTTTTCCATAAGTTATTCAGGTACACGTAGTATCTGGTATCTGGTTACATGAGTAAGTTCTTTAGTGGTGACATGTGAGATTTTGGTGCACTCATCACCCAAGCAGTATACACTGCACAATACTTGTAGTCTTTTGTCCCTCAACCCCTGCCCATTCTTCCCCCAAAATCCATTGTATCATTCTCATGCCTTTGCATCCTCATAGTTTAGCTCCCACATATCAGTGACAACATACAATGTTTGGTTTTCCATTCCTGAGTTACTTCACTTAGAATAATAGTCTCCAATCTCATTCAGGCCACTGCAAATGCTGCGCATTCATTCCTTTTTATGGCTGAGCAGTATTCCATCATATATATATATATATATCACAGTTTCTTTATGCACTTGTTAATTGATGGGCATTTATTTGGGTTGGTTCCATGATTTTGAAATTGTGAATTGTGCTGCTATAAACATGGGTGTGCAAGTATCTTTTTCGAATCATGACTTCTTTTCCTCTGGATATATACCCAGTAGTGGGATTGCTGGATCAAATGGTAGTTCTGCCATCTGTTCTACTTTTAGTTCTTTATGGGATCTCCACACTGTTTTCCATAGAGGTTGTACTATTTTACATTCCCATTAGCAGTGGAAAGTGTTCCCTGATCACCACATCCATGCCAATATCTACTGTTTTTTTTTTTTTTTTTTTTTTTTTTTTTTGCCATTCTTGCAGGAGTAAGGTGGTATCACATTGTGGTTTTGATTGGCATTTCCCTGATCATTAGTGATTCTGAGCATTTTTTCATATATTTGTTGACCATTTGTTTATCTGCTTTTGAGAATTGCCTATTCATGTCCTTATCCCACTTTTTGATGGGATTTTTTTTTTCTTACAGATTTGAGTTCATTGTGCATTCTGGATGTTAGTCCTTTGTCAGATGTATAGATTGTGAAGATTTTCTTCCATTCTGTGGGTTGTCTGTTTACTCTGCTGACTGTTTCTTTTGCCATGCAAAAGCTCTTTAGTTTAATTAGGTCCTAGTCATTTATCTTTGTTTCATTTGCTTTTGGGTTCTTGGTCATGAAATCTTTGCCTAAGTCAATAACTAGAAGGAATTTTCCAATGTTATCTTCTACAGTTTTTATAGCTTCAGGTCTCGGGTTAAAGTCTTTAATCCATCTTGAGTTGATTTTTGTATAAAATGAGAGATGAGGATCCAGTTTCATTCTCCTACATGTGGCTGGCCAATTATCCCAGCACCATTTGTTGAAAACAGTGTCCTTTTCCCATTTTCTGTTTTTGTTTGCTTTGTCGAAGATCAGTTGGCTCTAAGTATTTGAGTTTGTTTCTGGGTTCTCTATTTTGTTCCATTGATCCCTGTGCCTATTTTTATACCAGTACCACACTGTTTTGGTGACTATGGCCTTACAGTATAGTTTGAAATCAGATAGTGTGATGCTTCCAGATTTGTTATTTTTGCTTAGTCTTGCTTTGGTTATGCGGGCTCCTTTTCGGTTCGATATGAATTTTAGAATTGTTTTTTCCAACTCTGTGAAGAATGATGGTGGTATTTTGATGCAGATGGCATTGAATTTGTAGACTGCTTTTGGCAGTATGATAATTTTCACAATATAGATTCTACTCATCCATGAGCATTGGATGTGTTCCCATTTGTTTCTGTAGCCTATGATTTCTTTCAGCAGTGTTTTGTAGTTTTCCTTGTAAAGGTCTTTTGACTCCTTTGTTAAGTATATTCCTAAGTATTTTCTTTGTAGCTATTGTAAAGGGGATTGAGTTCTTGATTTGATTCTCCACTTGGTCTCTGTTGGTGTATAGAAGAGCTGCTGATTTGTGTACATTAATCTTGTATCTGGAAATTTTGCTAAATTCTTTCATCAGTTCTAGGAGCTTTCTGGAGGAATCCTTAGAGTTTTCAAGGTAAACAACCATATCGTCAGCAAACAAGGACAGTTTGACTTCCTCTTTACTGATTTGGATGCCCTTTATTTCTTTCTCTTGTCTGATTACTCTGGCTAGGACTTCCAGACTATGTTGAAGAAGAGTGGTGAGAGTGGGCATCCTTGTCTTGTTCCCGTTCTCAGAGGGAATGCTTTCAACATTTCCTCATTCAGTATTATGTTCGCTGTGGGTTTGTCATAGATGACTTTTACATTAAGGTATGTGCCCTGTATGCCAGTTTTGCTGAGGGTTCAATAATAAAGGGTGCTGGATTTTGTCAAATGATTTTTCTGAATCTATTGAGATGATCATGTGATTGTTTTTAATTTTGTTTATATGGTGTATCACATTTATTGACTTGCATATGTTAAACCATCCCTGCATCCCTGGTATGAAACCTACTTGATTATGGTGGATTATCTTTTTGATATGCTGTTGGATTCAGTTAGCTAGTATTTTGTTAAGGATTTTAGCATCTATGTTCATCAAGGATATTGGTCTGTAGTTTTCTTTTTTGGTTGTGTCATTTTCTGGTTTTGGTATTAAGGGTGATGCTGGCTTCATAGAATGAATTAGGGAGGATTCCTTCTTTCTCTATCTTGTGGAATAGCCTCAAAAGGATTGGTATCAATTCTTCTTTGAATGTCTAGTAGAAGTCTGCTGTGAATCTGTCTGGTCCTAGACTTTCTTTTGTTGGTAATTTTTAAATTACCATTCAATCTCACTGGTTGTTATTGGTCTGTTCAGGGTAGCTAATTCTTCCCGATTTAAGTTAGGAGGGTTGTATTTTCCCAGGAATTCATCCATCTCTTCTAGGTTTTCTAGTTTGTGTGTGGAAAGGTGTTCATAGCAGCCTTGAATGATCTTTTGTATTTCAGTGGTGTCAGTTGTGATAGCTCCCGTTTCAATTCTTAGTGAGTTTATTTAGACTTTTTATCCTCTTTTCTTGGTTAATCTTGCTAATGGACCATCATTCAAAGCTGACCGAAGCATTTTTTTTTTTTTTCTGTCAATATGAACCTGTGGGTTCCAGTTCATATCCCCATTGGTGCTCAAATAACGAACTTCAAGTTGGTCTCTGGCTACTTTTGACGTGAATCTAGTAGATTTGTTTGTTTTGTATATAATAAGATATTCCAGGTTCATTTGTATATTTCCTTACCCACACTTATATTCAGCCATTTCTCCAAGGAACCCATGTTCCTTGTAGTGAATATGGCATTTGGGACCAGAGATTGAAACGTAAAAATGATGAGTATTACTAAATTGATTATTTTCTCTCAACTTTTTCAGTGTCCTCAACCAGAAAATATTACTTAAAAAATAAAGTTTATCAGCGTTTCTACTGATAATTACAGGATTTTACTTAATCTCATATCTTTTTCCCAAATCTCTTTTCTTCCTTGCCAAAAATAACAGTTCCTTGGTGTAATTACTCATTTTCTTTATTCCATAATGCTTGCACAACAGTCTTGGAATAATATTGCCAATACTAATAACAACAGTATAGTTATTGCAAACAAACTTAACAGATTTTTGAAAAAAACATTTTGGCCTTGGGATAGTTAATTTCTCTGAAGTTATGCCTAGACATACAGTTAGATTCCATTGTTGCTGTGGTGGTTTTAGTGATTTGAGAGATTTTTTAAATTTAATATTTTTATAAATATGTGAAATATTTACATGGGTGCAAAGTCAAAGCTACAGAAAAAGGTACATTCAAAAATAATCTAGTGTCTGTTTCTATCTTCTCTGTTCTATTCCCTCCATCCTCTATGGGTCAACTTTTAAAAAACAAATATAGGCCGGGTGCGGTGGCTCATGCCTGTAATCCCAACACTTTGCGAGGCTGAGGCAGGTGGATCACGAAGTCAGGTGTTCAAGACCAGGCTGGCCAAGATGGTGAAACCCCGTCTCTATTAAAAATACAAAAATTAACCAAGCGTGGTGGTGGGCGCCTGTAATCCAGTTACATAGGAGGCTGAGGTGGAGAATTGCTTGAACACGGGAGGTGGAGGTTGCAGTGAGCCGAGATCGTACCACTGCACTCCAGCCTGGGTGACAAAGTGAGACTTCATCTCAAACAACAACAACAACAACAACAACAACAACAACAACAACACCACCACCAAATATGGTTGATTCTTCCATTATTTTTTTCTTTGTTTTTCAGCTACGTTAAGCTACAATTGACATATACTTAAAATGCACAGTTTGATGTTTTACAGAAGTCCCTCTTTCCTGTTTTCTCATCTCCTCTCTCTCTATTCTTCTGTCATTTTTTAAACTGTAAGCAAATATGCTTTCGATATTTATATCCTGGATTTTTAAAACATATTGTTGTAGAACAATTGTACACATTTTTCTCCACTGCTTTATTGTCTCTTAACAATATCTACTGGCAATTAATTTATAGCAGCCTATAGAGACACTCCTTATTCCTTTTGACAGCTGCATAGTACTCCACCATGGGAAGGCATCACAGTTTACTCACCAGTACTCTATTGAAGGACACCCGGGTTGTATCCAGTATTATTGTAGGTTTTAGTTTTTTTCCCAAATAGAACTGTTATGAATCATCTTGTGCAACATCTTTCATATATTTACCTGAGTATCTTTGAGATATTTTATGGAATTGGGATAGCTGAGTCAAAGAATAAGTCTGCTAGTTATTGCCAAACCTTCACAAGAAAAATGCGAGCATGCCTATTTTCACATCATTTCACTTCCAGAGAATGCTGTCAGATTTTGCATTTTTGACAATCTAACCGGTGAGAAGTGTCATACCATATTATTTCATTTCTCTTATAATGCATGGGATTGAGTATATTTATATGGTGGTGAGATATTTGCATTTTATTTTCCCATTAGGCTGTTGGTCTGTTTTCTATCTATTTTCAGAAGTCTTTTTTCCTTCTTCTTCTTCTGTCACCCAGACTGGAGCACAGTGGTGCAATTTTGGTTCACTGCAACCTCCACCTCCTGGGCTCAAGCAATCTTCCCACCTCAGCTTCCTGAGTAGCTGGGACCACAGATGCATACCACCTTGCCAAGTTTTTTCTTCTTTTTTGTGTTTTTTTTTGGTAGAGACAGGGTTTTACCAAGTTAACCAAGTTGGTCTCAAACTCTTAAACTCAAGTAATCCACCCGCCTTGGCATCCCAGAGTGCTGGGATTACAGGTGTGAGCCACCGTGTCCGGTCTCAGAAGTCTTTTATATATTATTAACCCTTTGTCTGTGATATATATTGTGAGTCTGTTTTTATTATTTAGTCATTTGTGTTTTTACCTTGTTTATGATGGTTTCTTATCATGCATCTTTTTTTTTTTTATTTTACTTTAAGTTCTGGAATACATGTGCAGAATGTGCAGGTTTGTTACGTAGTTATACATGTGCCATGATGGTATGCTGCACCTATCAATCCGTCATCTAGGTTTTAAGCCCTGCGTGCATTAGGTATTTGTCCTAATGCTCTCCCTACCTTTGTCCCCCACCCCCTGACAGACTCCGGTGTGTGGTGTTCCCCTCCCTGTGTCCATGTGCTCTCATTGCTCAACTCCCACTTAGGAGTGAGAACATACCATGCATCTTTTTAATTATAAATAATTGTTTTTAAATACCAGCAGGGATTTAATTGCAAAATGTGCATGTGCAAAACGTTCCTTGAGCACTCTAGGAGAGACGCACTTTCCCTATTATAGACTGTATGACTTCAATCTATCTGGTCCTCAAGTACCTTGGAGGTAAAGAATTCAGAAAAATTGTGTCTACATCATAGAATCCTTGTGAAGTATAAACAGATAACAATTATAGAGGACTCTGAAAATTCCTGACACATAGTAAGCACTCAACAAATTAGAACTATTAGTATTGTTTCATCTTTCATTGGGAGTGCACAGATTAAATACGTAATTGTTATTTTGTTCACTAATCACACAATTCTCTAAATAGTTGCTAAACCCTTTCCTATACATGTTTCTTATTTGTCTTGTTTAAGCATCCGTAGGACAGAAATTAAAGCTTGATTTCTTTTCTCCGTGTGTCAGGCAAAATATCTCCAACATACACTGTGAGAGAAAACAGCTTTTGAGTACGAGAAAATATACTTTCAATAACACTTCAGTTAAACACTTTCATTGGGTATCTTGACTTACCAACAAAATAGAACAGAAATGTTCCCTATGATCCACATCTTTGAAGAACATGCTAATAATAATTTATAAAGGGATCCATCATGCCGACGTGTTTTTACTTTTAAAAGCAATGAATCATTGCAGTATATCTGTGTCAAGCTGAATACATTCAATAACATGAAACAGACAGGAATCTCAGTGGGATCTTTTCCATCTCACTGACTAGCCACAAAATTCAAAGAATCACAGTGTTCCTCATTATACAAAAGTTACCTCCCATCACCCCCCAAGTCTTTCATCCCATTTTCCTACCCACATTCTATGTGATTTATTTTTAACCTCTTTGAGAGCAGAGGAGATTTAGTCATCTTAAAATCTATTCTCAACTTATTATCCAGGAGTCAAATAAATAAAGAATTAACACTTATGGAATCCAATCAAACAATGTCATGTAATGGGTCTACACATCAGAAGACACATCAGATGAAGGAAGGAGAATGAGAGCTGATTCACTTGGCTTAACCAAATTGGATAGCTCAGAATACAACAGGAAAAGGAAATGGTGCCTTTTCTATTTATAGAAATATTTACCAGATAAGCACAACTATCTAATTTACTGAAAAAGAACTGCTTCTCTGTTAGTAATGTGCAAACCACAAGATTATTCACATGCTCATAGTAGCTCTCAGCAGGGTATAAAAAGCAAAAGAGAGAGCAAGGAGAGATCAAACTCAGAATACTCACTCTCCTAGAAACCCACCGAGAACCTCCACCCTCTGACACCATGGTCAGCTCCTGTTGTGGCTCTGTGTGCTCTGACCAGGGTTGTGGACTGGAGACCTGCTGCCGTCCCAGCTGCTGCCAGACCACCTGCTGCAGGACCACCTGCTGCCGCCCCAGCTGCTGTGTGTCCAGCTGCTGCAGGCCCCAGTGCTGCCAGTCTGTGTGCTGCCAGCCCACCTGCTGCCGCCCCAGCTGCTGTCGGACCACCTGCTGCAGGACTACCTGCTGCCGCCCCAGCTGCTGTGTGTCTAGCTGCTGCAGACCCCAGTGCTGCCAGTCTGTGTGCTGCCAGCCCACCTGCTGCCGCCCCAGCTGCTGTCGGACCACCTGCTGCAGGACTACCTGCTGCCGCCCCAGCTGCTGTGTGTCTAGCTGCTGCAGACCCCAGTGCTGCCAGCCCACCTGCTGCCGCCCCAGCTGCTGTCAGACCACCTGCTGCAGGACCACTTGCTGCCGCCCCAGCTGCTGTGTGTCCAGCTGCTGCAGACCCCAGTGCTGCCAGTCTGTGTGCTGCCAGCCCACCTGCTGCCGCCCCAGCTGCTGCATCTCCAGCTGCTGCCGCCCCAGCTGCTGTGTGTCCAGCTGCTGCAGACCCCAGTGCTGCCAGTCTGTGTGCTGCCAGCCCACCTGCTGCCGCCCCAGCTGCTGCATCTCCAGCTGCTGCCGCCCCTCTTGCTGTGAATCCAGCTGCTGCCGCCCCTGCTGCTGCCTGCGTCCAGTCTGTGGCCGAGTCTCCTGCCACACCACTTGCTATCGCCCAACCTGTGTCATCTCCACCTGCCCCCGCCCCTTGTGCTGCGCCTCCTCTTGCTGCTAAATCTCTGCCGTGAACACACCAGTTCCTTATTACCTCCTTTCCTACAGATGAGGGCTCTCTTTTCAAACATGTGTCCCATAAGCAAGCCTCATCCTTAGAAATTCTGTATTTGCATTCTACATTTTGTCCAAACTCCCTGCCTTCCAAATGAATTCATTGACAATCTCCTAATAAACTGACAAATTGCCCTCCAACATCCCCCCACCTCTTTGACTTCAGGACATTTATGCATCAAGCCTAAGGAATTTGAAGACTGCCTCCATCATTTGTAGGGCCACAGATCTTAATGCCTCCGACCTTGAAGTCCAGTGAAGTCTCTCTCTTAAAGTCTTTCACAAACATTTTTGCACCTTGTTATTTCTATGTACCAAAATAAACCTCTATTCTATTGGCACTGAAAACTGAATATGACTGTTATTCTCTTTTTTAAAAAGTTTTATATTTGGGTTCTGGGTGATTACATTTAACTACTCCTGTAGGGCAGACAGCACACATTAGTCAAACTTTCAACAGAGGTCAACTGACATCGATCACTGCCTACTTTTTTTCTAGAAAAGTCTTTTCAGGTTTAGTCAAATCAGTTAGTCATTTTGTAGTCTTTAGACAAAAAGAGTGAAGCTGAAGTCATGAAATATCCATGAATGTAACAACAGGGGAAACATTTTGGAAAGACTGAACACAATTCATTCTCTTTTAAAAAATAATTTCAACTTTTATTTTAGAATCAAAGAGTACATATTCATATTTGTTACATGTTGTGTGATGCTGAGGTTTGGGGTACAAATGATTCTGTCACCAGGTAGTGAGCAATGGGTCATTTTTAGCCCTTCCTCTCTCCCTCTCTCCCCCCTTTTGGAGTCCCCAATTGTTCTCATCTTTGTGTCCATGTGTACCCAATGTTTAGCTTCCATTTGCAAGTGAGAACATGCAATATTGGTTTTCTGTTCCTGGAATAATTTGCTTAAGATAATGTACTCCAGCCACATCCATGTTGCTGCAAAGGACATAATTTCATTCTTTTTTATGGCTGTGTAGTATTCCATGGTGTGAAGATATCACATGTTCTTTATCCAATACACTATTGATGAGCACCTAGACTGATTCCATGTCTTTACTATTGTGAAGAGAGCTGTGATCTTTTAAAAGACCATTTTTCAATTTCTTCTTCTTCTCCTTCTCCTTCTCCTTCTTCTTCTTCTTGCCAGTAAAAGCAACTAATAGGTGGTTTAGCACAGTCCATGTATTTTTTACTGAGTCATGTGCAATGAAGCCTCAACACAAACACAGTGGATGTGCTTCATTCTGACTGGCAGAGTTTCAGTGGGGAGTTCATGCTGCCATGTAGAGGGGACCACCTTCAGGGCCAGGCAGGTGATGGAAATGAAGGAAGCACGCCTGGTGAAAACTCATAGGTATGCTGGAGACTGATTTTTGTTTCTTTTTGTCCAGAGTCATGTCCAGTTTTTAGGATGAAACTATAAAGACTCGCATTTCTCCCCAAAGAGGGATGCCTTTAGTGGGTCATCTCATCTCCAGAACTCCCTGTAGGTTCGTCTGAGACTTCCACTGAGATTGCCCTGCAGTTTCATTTATCTCAGTGTCAACACTGATCTTTCTCTCCATTTCCTTTCCCTTCCTGTCCCTTCCCTTCCCTTTCTCTTTCCTTCCATTTCCCCTTCCCTTCCCTTTCCCTCCCTTTCCCCTTGCCTCCCCTCCCTTCCCCTCCCCTTCCCTCCCCTCTCCTCTCCTCCCTTTCCCTCCCCTTCCCTCCCCTCCTCTCCCCAGTGTTAATCCCAAGAACATGCTTCAATAAACCTCCTGCATGTTGCTTTCCATCTCAGTGTCTGCTTCCTGGGGAACCCTGCCTGTCCCCCAGGACAATGTGAAATTCATGATAGCTAATTTGAGAGCTCAGATGACTGACTGAAATGTACTTTTAATATTTTAGTTCATGAAAGAAATAAGAATGTAAACAAAAGAGCAGAAAATATATTTAACAGAATCTGTAGAAAAAATTATGAATTTTTATAAATCATATTTATTATTTTCTAAGGATTTTTATATCATTTATACACAAATATATGCTCTTTAAACATTTAGATGATACAAAAGAATATGAGCAAAAGTAAGTTTCCCATCATGGTCTTTGCCAATCCCATTCAATACCTAATGTTACAAATTGAGATACATCCTCATTAAATGCATGTGTAACACATGTATGTATGTATTTGAAAACCTGGCTTTGGTTGCACATCACTTGTTCTGACATTTATTCAAACATTATTTTATATCCTTCAGGAAATGTTAACACTTTCCTTCATATAGGCTTAGCAGATTTATTTACATATTTTTCTATTTACTCTTAAGGATTGTGAGCACATTTTTCTTTTTTTTTTTTATTATACTTTAAGTTCTAGGGTACATGTGCACAACGTGCAGGTTGGTTACATATGTATACATGTGCCATGTTGGTGTGCTGCACCCATTAACTCGTCATTTACATTAGGTATTTCTCCAAATACTATTCCTCCCCCACATACACACACCACGATAGGCCCCGGTGTGTGATTTCTCTCCATTAAATTTTAGAGAGAATTATTGCTAGTGTATAAAAAGTCTACAAGTTAGTATACGTTCATATTTTATCTGATCTCATGATTAATACTAATACCCAGCTGACTCTCCAGGATTTTGTAGGTGTGCAATCATGGTGGCCAAGTGCCTCCAGCTTCAGGCCTTTCCCCGGGGTTCGTCCCGAGCTGCCCACGGTGGGGGCCCTACCATTAAGACAAACATTCTTGGGATTTTCTACCTTTCCTGTCTTACTTTCACCATTTCCTCACTTGTGCTTCCTGGGATCATCCCCCAGATAAATTATGTGCACTCAAGTCTTTTTCTCAAGGTTTGCATTGGGTAGAATTTAAGCTAAGACAACAGATGATCAGCAAATATTTTTGGCTGGCTGATATCAAACTGGAAATAATAGTTATATCAATCAATAAGAGTAAAATGAGGAAGTCAGGAGGTAAAGGAGAATCAGTCCTACCATTTGGTGTTTACCTCCTTCCTGTCTTTTTACTGCGTGAATATAGGCATGCATATTAAACACTGTATTCCTGATTATCTATAAACAAGTCTCATTCTACAAATTGACTGTTAACTTCCACAACTTTCCACATAGGTTATTTATCAGGTGACATGTTACCTACCACATAAATGAGTTTAGTCTTCCTGAAATGAAACTATGATCTCTTTGTTTGGAATGTTTTCCTCTCTTTTATCCAGAAGTCAAAAGATATGTACATTTTTAACTGACCTTATATGACTCTATGTCATCAAAAAGCCTTCATTCACTCAACAAATATTTACCACCAGTGTTCTCTGTGCTGAGTATCATGGTAACAAGAATAAATGCCATAGCACATGCCTTCAGGGTATTTGCATTGCATACGGTAGAATGACAGGAGTAAATGACTATGATACAGTAGAATGTATCAAATTATGAGCACAAGGCAGGAAATTATGATACAGTAGAATGTATCAAATTATGAACACAAGGCAGGAAATTATGATACATGAATGGGTTAGCTTATCAAGAAAGATATTATTGAGGAGGAAATATTTTAACTGGGTCTTGACACATGAGTAGGAGTGTGCAGGGTGGATAAAAAAGATGAAACATTCCAAAGATAAAACAGTTTCAGCAAGCTTAGCAAATTTTATTCTTTACTGCTGTCTTGGCTACACTAAGACATAGTAGGCTTTCTCTTTAATCTTGGACAAGTTCTCTGTTTGTTTGCTTTAACTTTTTAATGCTTCTTTTGACTATTCCCCTAAAAGACTAATAAGAATATAAACTAGTTCATAAGGTCATATTAAAGCATGAAAATGAAACAAATATAAGATATTTGATACAATGCCTCCTATATAATCAATACTTCACAAGTAATATACATACCATGAGGGTGTACGGAACTTATCCACATACTATACATTTTTTATTTTAGTTATTTAATGAAAATAATTGTAATTCTTTTCATTTCTGCCAAACTCTGTTTCCTATCCAAGTGTCTTATGCAAGTACCTGCAAGAAAAAGGTGAGGGTTTGTCTGTTCTACACCCAGAGTACCCGGTAGAACATCTTGGATGCATGTTATTGAAGGCTTAATAATTCTAAATATTCTTTATACATAACAAATGCTTTTGTAAATGAAAAATCCATCATGCAAGTTTGATGATCAAAGATTAATCAGGCTGGGCATGGTGGCTCACGCCTGCAATCCCAACACTTTGTGAAGTCAAGGCGGGTGGATCACGAGGTCAAAAGATCCAGACCATCTTGGCCAACATGGTGAAACCCTGTCTCTACTAAGAGTACAAAAGTCAGCTGGGTGTGGTGGTGCATACCTGTAATCCCAGCTACTCGGAAGGCTGAAGCAGAAGATTCGCTTGAACCCAGGAGGTGGAGGTTGCAGTGAGCTGAGATCATGCCACTATACTCCGGAGCAAAACTCTGTCAAAAAAAAAAAAAAAAAAAGATAAACTTCCTACTCTTAATGCCTATACTGTAAGACATACAGCAAAATGTGTTTTTACCCTTTAAAGGCAGTGAGTCATGGGTAAGTACTTTCGCTGGAGGCTGTGGAATAAGATCTGACAAAGAGTTTAGAACTTGTTGGGATCTGACCATCTACCCCCCCATCCAAGATGCACACACGGGATCAGAGTCATCCTCAGTACAGATGGGACTTCCTTCCCCAGATGAGTCCTACCTTCTAATCCCTTTCCAACATTTCACCTGACCAGGACATTCTTGGACAACAAAAGATACATTCACATTATAAAAATCATCCCCCATGATTTGCAGACAGCAATCGACAGGTAGAAGGGAGAGTCACAATTAAAAACAAAATGTCAGAGAGTCCTGTGACCAGTAAAAGACGCTTTGTAAAAGACACAGCATAGACCAGGGACAAAGGTGACCCCCCACTAAGGAAGAAATATGAGAAGCATTTCCAAAGGAAACGCAGGAGCACAGCAGGAAAAGGAAATGGGTTATTTTCTTAGTTTTGGAGTATTTAACTAGACACACACAATTATATAATTACATGATGAATTTTTCCAGCAGGTAAATAATAACAAGGAAATAATGACGTGGTGGCAATGGGCCTTCAGGAGGGTATAAAGGGGATATGGACCCAGGAGACTTCCAAACACAAGAACTTCACTGTTCTGGAAACCCAAGTAGATCCTTCACCCTCTGACACCATGGTCAACTCCTGTTGTGGCTCTGTGTGCTCTGACCAGGGCTGTGGCCTAGAGAACTGCTGCCGTCCCAGCTGCTGCCAGACCACCTGCTGCAGGACCACCTGCTGCCGCCCCAGCTGCTGTGTGTCCAGCTGCTGCAGGCCCCAGTGCTGCCAATCTGTGTGCTGCCAGCCCACCTGCTGCCGCCCCAGCTGCTGTCAGACCACCTGCTGCAGGACCACGTGCTGTCGCCCCAGCTGCTGTGTGTCCAGCTGCTGCAGGCCCCAGTGCTGCCAGTCTGTGTGCTGCCAGCCCACCTGCTGCCGCCCCAGCTGCTGTCAGACCACCTGCTGCAGGACCACGTGCTGTCGCCCCAGCTGCTGTGTGTCCAGCTGCTGCAGGCCCCAGTGCTGCCAGTCTGTGTGCTGCCAGCCCACCTGCTGCCGCCCCAGCTGCTGTCAGACCACCTGCTGCAGGACCACTTGCTGCCGCCCCAGCTGCTGTGTGTCCAGCTGCTGCAGGCCCCAGTGCTGCCAGTCTGTGTGCTGCCAGCCCACCTGCTGCCGCCCCAGCTGCTGCATCTCCAGCTGCTGCCGCCCCAGCTGCTGCAGGCCCCAGTGCTGCCAGTCTGTGTGCTGCCAGCCCACCTGCTGCCGCCCCAGCTGCTGCATCTCCAGCTGCTGCCGCCCCTCTTGCTGTGAATCCAGCTGCTGCCGCCCCTGCTGCTGCCTGCGTCCAGTCTGTGGCCGAGTCTCCTGCCACACCACTTGCTATCGCCCAACCTGTGTCATCTCCACCTGCCCCCGCCCCTTGTGCTGTGCCTCCTCTTGCTGCTGAGCCCCCTGCCCTGGCTCACCTCCCCCTTCACCGCTGGCCCACAGTGCAGACCCTTCTTCTGTGCTGGCTATGAGGACACATGGAGTGGGGTTGATGTCATTCAGTAGGGTTGTTTCCAATGAGCCCATCACCATCCCGCTGACTCTGTGAGAACATTCTGGTTCATTGTAAACTCCCTCCCTTGCTTTCTTTTTCTTCCGGTCATGGCACCAAATGTGAATTAATTTGTAATTCACTAGCTAAGAAATTATTCCAGTCCTCTAAATTCCTCATTTTTTAAATCATTTTGGGCCGATAGATTAGCCTTCCCAATGAGGTAGACATTATCTCCCTTTCAAACATATTATTTGTCTGTCAGCCTTTCAGTCATTCTTTCCTCTTGCAAAGCTAGGAGGCTCTGCCTCCCATGCTCTCCCGCTTTCTCCCTGCTCTCTCTTTGCCTCTCTGTTTGATGACGTTTGCCAGAATTTTTCTATTTTATTAGTTCTTTATTGTGTTCACAAAATATATTTTATTAAACTTTTCATGTAGAAATCTTTTATTGTTGTTTTTTGTATTTTTTGTGATTACTTTCACTGAGTTTTCTGATTCATGGGTGAGGTGGGAATGCAGTAGAAGGGGATTCTCAAAGCATGATTCCAAAGTAAGACTTCAGGTGTGAACTCATAGTGCCAAACTGCTCCAATGTCACAGATCAACTAAAATAAAATAGAAGCTTTTCACTGTTTCAATTTGATATATGGAATGCTTTCGGATAGGTAAACCCCCAGTATTGCTGTTTATAAGTTCATCCATGATTTTAGAACTTAGGATATCATGGCAATCTGATATCTGTCTGAGAGACAGAGTGGGCTTCTCAGTGGGAGAGACAGCAGTTAGTACTGTAAGAGGAATTCCTTTCATGAGAGCTATACATATATAATCATAAAATACTGGTGAGGTCAAGTATGCAAAAGCAGACCTGCGGTTGGCACATGTACTCAGTATCCACACAATGTAACACCGATCGCATGTATGATTAGCATATAAAATCTCCACCTAGGGGTGTTTTTCTTGTTGTGGTTGTTTTTACTATTAAAATGAGGGAAAGGTTACTATGAGCTGAACCTTGAGCCTAGCTGTGTATGCAGGACCCCAGAGAAGTCCCTGCCCACCCTCCCACACACCCCACCCCAGGAAGGAATTTGTAGTTAAGAGTTTCTTGAGCTTTTGTTGCAAACTGGCTGGAGATTGGGGAAGCTACATCAGGAATAAAGGGCTTTTGCTCTCTTTCCAGGCTGTACTAGGTATCAGGGACTTGTAACCCTCTGGTGGTCTGCTGGTATTCTGTAGGGCTCCTTATCTTGCGAAAGAGTTAGGTGCTGATGCACAAAGGTGCAAGTGAAAAGAGCCTGCTGTGAAAGGTGCCTGCTGGGCTTCAAACAAGGGACAAGTCAGTATGGCCTTGTGAACCTTAAAAATCTGAGACAGGTCTCAGTTAATTTAGAAAGTTTATTTTGCCAAGGTTGGGGTTGTACGCCTGTGACACAGCCTCAGGAGGTTCTGAAGACATGTGCCCAAACGGGTCAGAGCACGGCTGGGTTTTATACCTTTTAGGGAGACATGAGACATCAATCAACATATGTAAGATGAACATTGGTTTGGTCCCGAAAAGGCGGGACCACTCTAAGCGGGGAGGGACTTCCAGGTCATAGGTAGATAAGAGACAAATGGTTGCATTCTTTAGAGTTTCTGATTAGTCTTTCCAAAGGAGGCAATCAGATATGCATTTATCTCACTGAGCAGAGGGGTGACTTTGAATAGAATGGGAGGCAGATTTGCCCTAAGCAGTTCCCAGCTTGACTTTCCACTTTAGCTTGGTGATTTCAGGGCCCCAAGGTTTATTTTCCTTTCACGTTTCCCCACTCTTCCTCTTAAAAGTCTTTTGGAGAAAGCATTTTAGAAGAAAACCAGTCTCTGGTCTCAAGTTTCATCTGATATCTCATGGCTAAGATTGTTTATTCCTAGACAGATAATTCCTGAGTTATTAGGAAAGTTCATTTTTAGCAGGTTGTGAAGTTTCATGTCCTATGAAGAGACAAAAGGGGGAGGAAGGGAAAAAACAAAAATAAACAAAAGAACAATCCTGGAAAATCAATATGGGCCACATTACTCTGAAGTCCATACATCAGTAGGCAGGCATGAAAGTGGCTTATGTACGTAAATAGGTTGCTAATATTTTCTTCTGAAGTTTAAAGTGTCCAGCTTCAGTTCGCAGGGCTTTACAAAAGCACAGCTGAGTTTTCAGTGACTCCAAATTAGGAAAAATGGGGGAAAGAAGAAGAAAAGAAAACTAAAAACAATCTTCTGAAGATTTGTAGCCATGAAAAATTAGAATTAAGTCCAAACTGTAGAAAATAATAAAAATGGAAAAACATTAGGCAAGACTAGAATCTAACAACAGGTACACTATCAGTTTTTGGATTATAATTCTTCTCTCTCCGGTTTCCCATTTTTACTAAAGACAAATCATGGCAGGGCTGATTTGCTTTATTATGCTTGGCCTGATTATATGTATACTGCACAGCCATAGTAAAAACTGTTTTGCATAAGCTTTTAAATTGGCTTTGATGGAACTGAAGCAGGATGTTTCCCTGACCCCTTTGTGGGACTTGCGACAGGTGTGCCTCGTTTTTTTCAGCCTGCCACTCTCAACTCCTTGCAGGAGGGAGCATGCAAACAAATGAGGCAAGAACTGGAGTGCATGAGTGCTGGAATCGGCACTTTAGTGCCATGGATCAAACCTCACTCACTCGGACCTGCTGCAGTCCCCTGCTTGTGGGAGGAAGCATGCAGGTGAATGGGTGCAGGAGCCAGAGTGAGTGCTTTTGGCCCCTGGCAGGAGCAAACTCTGTGCGGACTCCTCAGCAGCATCTAGTGGGGTGCCTTCCACCAATAGCCCCAGGGGCCATGTTACAGTGCTCTTTTAACTCTGCCTTCCACTGATGGCTTAAGTGTTAACAGCTCGGTGAGCCCTCCACCTTTTCGTGTGAGACCGCTGCCCTCCACCAGCAAGGGCAGGGGGTGAGTGTGACAGCCTTTTGTATCTGCTCTTCTGGCTCCCAAGCTCTTGTCTTGTGTCCAGGAAAAGTGAGGTCACATGAACCAATCAAAGGATGGTAAATGTGGGGGGTTTTGTTGCTGATGAAAGCGGCTCTTAGAAGGAAGGGGAGCTGAAAAAGGATGGCGTGGGTAGGTAATCTTCCCCAAAGCTAGGCTCTATCCAGCCGGATTCTTCTCCAAAGTTACGCCATCAAGCTGTCCTTCTGAAGTCAAGCTGCTTCTCTCTGATGTCCAGCTGTAGTCCCCAACATCCAGCTGCTTCTTGCCTCTGCCATCTCAGTCCGGGGTCTTCACAGGCACAGGATGGGACAGGATGGGGCCATGAGTGGTTTAGAAAAAGGCAACTTTCAAGCAGGAAAACAGGGATATATGTTCTCCCTTTGGGCCATGGTTTCAGGCTTTTCAGCTTGAAGGTGGGGTTTTGTCAGGGACCTACCCTTTTCTGCCTAGAATTTCTCTGTCCCCTGTCCCTGTCAGAACTTTATTCCATAGAAGGAATTTTGAATAACACTTTTGGAAAGCTTAGCCTAGCCATGGATTTGTACCATCGAATACCTATGAATTGGGTGAATTCCTCTCCTCTTAAGGTTCCAAGATAAACTTAGGGATCCTGGAACTGTTAGAAAGTGACATGCTTTACTTACCACAGGTCAGGAACCCTGTACAGGGACTGTGTAGACAAGGTATGAGGCCAGTTCTCCCAAGGGGCTTTTATTGACTCCATAAGTCAAGTTTGATTCCTTAAAGGAGAGCAAACCGTTCCAGTCAAAGCCTTGGTAAAATGACCAATTTCTCCAATTGTGTCTTGTTACAAATGAAAACAGATTCTTATTGCACTTATGCAAATAACTGTATTGCCATAAGTTAAGAATACTCACAGATAGTTTCCAGTTCTGGAGAAAATCCGGTAGAGAGAAACAAATATGCTCCAAATATTTTTCATAGGAGTATACTAACTTGTTAAAAGCTGACAATAACTCAAAAGAAAAGTTTCCTTGACTGAAAGAAACAAAACAAGGATCAGCAACATTTTAAGCAAAAGGTCAAAAAGATTACTTTGGTCTTCTATTAGTTCAGTTCATGCAGTTAATTCCTGTTCTGCTTGATATTCATGAACATTTCAGGTCTCCATGAGTTCTGAAAGCTTTTCCTCCATTCTCATGTCACAATCTCCAAAGTTATTAGAAACTTGCATTCAAGAACACCTGTTAGAGTTTTACAGCTGATTTTAAGACCATCTTCCTAAAAGAACTAAAACAAGACAACAACTGTCCATGGGTGACAAAAAGTTTTAGGGCAGCCATAGTCCAAGGCACAATTGACAAGAAAATTTGTTAGTACTATGCACACATAATTTAATATAGCAATTATAATTATTACTGTTAATGTACGCCATGTCATATCAGAATTATAGGAGTTTCCCATAATTTTGGTGCACATACCAATGACATATTTATACAAATACAGCCCAAAGAAAACCAAACACCATTTTATATTTGACAATGCTTCCTGTATAATTTTTATACCAAATAAATCAAATTATTTCATTTTTGGACTTGAGGGAAACTAATATCTTAAAGGATTAATTAGGTCAAAAAAACACATAACTTATAATTTGATTTTGGAAAGTTTGTCAAATATCAAAGGTTTAAAAAACTTGATACGACAGGTCATCATAAAATAAGTCAATTTTTCAAACAAGAAACCCATATAAAACAGCATTAAACCCAATTAAATTTCTTCTTCAAAATTTTATAAACAACCTATAAAATTTTAATCTTGACCATAAGATATAACTTCCATAAGCCTTTTATAAGCTTTATAACCTTTCTTAAGGGGTTAGTTAACACTTCAAGAAAACCTTGTTAATCTGACACAGGAGCCCATATGTTGGTATCGCATCAGTGTGCCTTTGACCTCAGTTATTAATTTGTAGAGAAACTGAACTTATTTTATCTCTCAAAATCAGCCCTTACAATCTCACGTGCCTACCTCTTCTGTGGTAGCTCCTGAGCCTTGAGGAGTTGAATAGCTTTGATTTCTGGCCTTATGTCTCAGGAATGCAGTTTATTTTCATTGGCATCTTCTACCAGGTCTGAAGATGAGGTTTTAATTGCTGTCAGTGTTTAAGATATAGCAGATCTTGGTGTCCTTTTTAGACCCAGGAGTCAAAGGCCTGTAACTCAATGTCACAGGTACTTTCAAAGTGCATACAGAAATATACATGAATGTAATAACCTTAATTTTTAAAAAATTATCTCAGTTTCTTTTTCCTAAGCAAACCAATAATAATGGCATAGGAATTGTTTCAATAAACCATAAAATCTGTTAGGTCAATTACCAAAAAGCAAAATAAAAGACCTTCTGCACTGCACAGAATATTACATTGGAAGAAAACATTTTCTTTAGACTTTTAGAAAACGTTGTTAGCATCGGGCCACAACAAACAGAACTTAAGGAAAAGAACTTATATGAGCTGAAAACGAGTTGAAGGGGAGAGAAAAGAACAAGTAAATAGTTTAATTTTAGGTTAAAACAATTAAAATCTCCTGTAATTTATTAAGAGTAAATTAATCCCTTAAGAAAATCTCATCACTCTTACTAATTATGTAGTAAGCTTTTTTTTTTAACATCAAGCCCAATCTTCAGGAAGACCATTATCATTGCCCTTTAATTTTAGACAACTTGATCATATAAAAGTTTTTTGATTTTTTTTGAAATAAATCCTCTTAATGTGACTTTTACAGACCATGATATGCTTGGACTTTCTGGTTTGTTTTGAACATCCATCTTTCTTAAACAATCAGTCATTTTATTCTAGGTCTAAATTTACCATACAAGAGTCTTTCTCATATGAAATTATTTCTCTTAAGCTTTCTTACCAAAAAGAATCCTCTTTACCCCCCCCTTTTTTAAAATAACTTTCTTTACATCTCTCTTATTTCCTGGTTCCTTTTACCTTGTTTTATACATAACCTTTAAATAGGCATTGAATTAGACAACAATTGTTCACCTTTTTAAAAAGGAATTGTTTACCTAGATTATTTATGAAAACTACAATAGTCATCATTTAAAGTTATGGAGCTGCCATAGGAAAATTATAACTGAGACAGTGAAAAAGATCTGACCTAACTGACTTCATCTTGCTTCTATCCTCCAAGCTGTTCTTGTTCAATCCTGGGCACAGGCCAAATATACTTTGAGAGGAACATAGTTTCTAGTTTACCTTTGAAACAAAGATTATAACAGTTCATTCCCAAAACAAATCTTACTGGCCATGGACTAGACCACCAAAAGCCACAAGATTAGAAGTTACAGCAATCTGACTAAATTCAAGATGTGACTGTTTTTATTAAACCAATATCAATGTCTTATTTATTAAAGATAACACAATCAAAGATCATTCTATTACAGTTTTGGGACCCCATGCCAAATTTGGACACCTTATAGTATTTGACAGGGATAAGCTTGAAATTGCTTAATTAATAAATGCAAACAAAAATGCATGCTGGAAATTCTTAAGACATGTCTAATATTACTGTATCAATAATTTTAAAGCTAGCTTATTTATTAAAGATTTTACTTAAGTTACATAAACTTGAGAAAACATTGAACTAGTCTTTTCTTTGTTCCTGATAAAGTATTTGATCCAAGTGCTTTTTTTAAGTCAATTAATTAGAGCTCTTTTATAAATTTTTGGTAGTGAGACATTGTGTATACAACACACAAATATATAGACATAGCAGGCATGCTGATAGAAGTACCTCTTATAGATTCTTAAGGTGCTTTTTTCCCTATCTTAGACTTCCAAATTCTCAATAACCTGTTTTACTCCCCTATGGAGTTGTCAGCTAAATAGCCTTAAGTTTGCATATTAAAGGAAACAACTCAAGGAAAAATGAAATAGCAAAATTTATATCATAAAGTACAGAGAGAATAAAGTCTGGTGGTGCTAGAGGGAAATTAAAATGGATTTAATTGCCAATTAAACATAAAATTATAAAAATTATAAAGGCCTTTTAAATACACACACACACAGACACAAATCCTATAGCTTTTACTTCAGAACTTTAGCCATGAGATAAACACAAATTCACCAGCTTGCATACAAAGGACCTGTTGTATCCAAACATTGGTTTTTATCTTAATAGGAAAATAAGAGCAGATTTAAAGAATTTAAAGAAGGCAGAAAAGAAAATAGAGAAAAAAGAGAACTTAGGAACTCTGTAGTTTGCAGATCGACTTTAAGGTTTCCCTCCCTCCCTAACGGTTAACACTGAAGAACAGGAATGTGCCACTGCGACTAGACAAAAATTCCCAATTAATTCTCCTTCATTCATTAATCTGCTATATATACTAACCAATCATTTATGGAGTATTCATTCCTTCTTTCCTTTCTCTCTCTCTTTCTTTTCTTTGCTTCTTTCGTTCTTTCTTTCTTTATTTCTTTCTCTATCTGCTTTCTTCTTCTTTCTGTCTTTCTTTTCTTTCTTTCTTTCTTTTTTCTGATCTTTCTTTCTTTTTCTTTCTTTCTTTCTTTCCTTCCTTCCTCCTCCTTCCTTCTCCTTCCTTCCTTCCTTCTTCCTTCCTTCCTTCCCTCCTTCCTTCTAAAAAAAAAAAAAACATAAATGGGATACACATGCAGCAGAATGTGCAGGCTTGTTAACGTAGGTATATGTGTGCCATGGTGGTTTGCTGTACCTATTGACCCATCCTCTAAGTTCCCTCCCCTCACTCTCCACCCCTCAACAACCCCTGATGTGTGTTGCTCCACTCTGTGTCCATGTGTTCTCAATGTTCAACTCCCATTTATGAGTGAGAACATGTGGTATTTGGTTTTCTGTTTCTGTGTTAGTTTGCTGACGATAATGGCTTCCAGTTTAATCCATGTCCCTGCAAAGGACATGATCTCATTCTGTTTTGTGGCTGCATCATATTCCACGATGTATGTGCACCACATTTTCTTTATCTAGTCTATAATTGATGGGCATTTGGGTTGTTTCCATGTCTTTGCTATTGTAAATAGTGCTACAGTAAACATACGTGTGCATGTGTCTTTATAGTAGAATGATTTATATTCCTTTGGGTATATACTAAGTAATGGGATTTCTGGGTCAAATGGTATTTCTGGTTCTAGATCCTTGAGGAATCGCCATACTATCTTCCACAATGGTTGAACTAATTTACATGGGCTCTTTTTTCTTAATGTAAATGTGCACAAAGACCTGATTACGTTCATTTTACATAAACTATGAAAAGACCAGGTTCCATAAAACCTATGGAGTGCTCGAAAGGGGGTCATTCTCCTTGTTTTCTCCTCATTCTTAGATTATTTGTTTTCTTCTTAAAAAGAGGAACTGAGCTGAGGCCTAGCGGTTTTCTATGGAGGATCAATTGTGCTGCTTGTGGGCAGGACTCCACAGTGGGTCACCACTGAAAACAACAGTTCAGTTCCTCATGCAAATACACACAGACAAGCTGAATAGAACTGAATTTGGGGAGAAAAAGCAACAGAGAAGACACTTTAGAATGCATCTCTGAACTAGAATTAGGATCCTTAGACAGCAACTTCCTAGAAGGAAAACAAAACGACAGCCAAGAGCACTTTTTGTAAACCACGCTCAGCCACCCCTTAACTTTGTGGCTCTCATCTACCATTACACACAACAAGGTCAAAGCCAAAGAGGTCAGGTCATGCAATACAGGAAAGCAGAGGTTTAGACTTAAGAAGAATCTACCCATGACTCTTGAAACTCCACAAAGAAAACAAAACACCCCAAAAGGGGTGAGTGGCAACCTTTGTTCTGAATTCCTTAAGGGGGTTCAAGTCATTAGAAGCCTTCTCTAGATTTATTGGTACTACAGATGGCAAAGGGGAAAAGAAGTGTAGGGTGGAAGAAAAGTAAGTAAAAGAACATTTGTTTTTTAAGACAGGAAGCAAACACAGAAACCAAGTGCATGGTTCTTTGGTTCTTTTTGTTTGTTTGTTTTCTTCTTTTGCAGCTGCAAGGAATTTTAGGCAAATTAGAGAGGTTTTGTTACCCATAATTTTGAATTCTCTCTAGGATTTGACCAAGTCATGTACAGTTGGTCAAGTCTGATGGGAGAAAGAGAAAACAAACAACAAAATACTCCAACAATAGAATCACCAAGCACTCTAATGATCAGGAGAAATTAAGACCAGCTGGTTGTTAAACTTTAGCCAAGACAAAGCCCCAGTTCAGCTACTTACCTAGGGATGGGTTTCAGGCTGAAGGCTGCTTTCTACCATCCTAGGAGGAAAAAACACTCAAACTGGTCTTCACTGCTGAGAGTGAGCTCAAACGCTACATGTCTAAAAACAAAAATAGGTGGGGGAGTTGTACAGCAAAATGAACTTTAGATCTTTACTGAATTTTGGAAGATCAGGGATTCTCTGGGGAGGGTGCTCCCAGACCTCAGCAAATTGTCCTATTGGTTTAAGCCATGAAGTTAGCTCATGCTCTTACCAGGCACCAACAGGATATTTGTCAAAGGTCAGGGGCATCTCCACTCAGAATCCCTTCATGATTACCAAAATGTGAACCCTGAAAATCTGAGACAGGTCCCAGTTAATTTAGAAAGTTTATTTTCCCCAGGTTGAGGACGCTCCTGTGACACAGCCTCAGGAAGTCCTGACGACATGTGTGTAAGGTGGTCAGATCACAGTTTTGTTTCACACATTTTAGGGAGACATGAGACATCAATCAACATATGTAAGATGAACATGGATTTGGTCCGCAAAAGGCGGGACAACTCAAAGCAAAGACAGGACAACTTGAAGCTGGGAGGGGGCTTCCAGATCATAGGGTACATAAGAGACAAATGCTTGCATTCTTTTGAATTTCTGATTAGCCTTTCCCAAGGAGGCAATCAGATATGCATTTATCTCAGTGAGCAGAGGGGTGACTTTGAACAGAATGAGAGACAGGTTTGCCCTAAGCAGTTCCCAGCTTGCCTTTTCCCTTTAGCTTAGTGATTTGGGGCCCCAATATTTATTTTCCTTTCACAGCTTCCTAACCTTATTTATCCTGCCTCATGTTTCAGAAGGTGTCATAACTCTGTGATTAACATCTGGGCAACATTTTCTTAAGACATCAGAAAAAATGTGAAGCTTATCAACGATATCTGAACAAATCATCTTAAACTTGATGGGCTCAATAGCTTAGGGTCACTTCAGAGCTGATAATAGTCAACAAAAGTAAAAACATCAAGAGCAGGTGCTCCTACTAGAATGCCAAGTTATAATCACTTACAATATTATTTCAGATTCAAATGAAGGCACCACTCTTGGGGATTCTAATTAGGATATGCACCCCAGCTGCGACCTACTCAAAGCTATGAACTAATTCCACTAAAATTAGGATATGCACCCCAGCTGCGACCTACTCAAAGCTATGAACTAATTCCAATAAAATCGTTCTTAAAAACAAAAGTGAGTCTTGAAATTTTCAGCCTTGCTGGGTTTATATATGTTAAAATGTTAAGTGTGGAGATGTTTAAATTATAACATAAACCTGTAGAGACCACAGTCAGAAGTATACCATGCTATCCAGATGAAATACAGCTCAATATGCTTTTTTTTCTCAGCAGAACTCACTGGGAAATAAAGTCCACTTTTTAATAATAAATTTCAAAATGTTGTTTATTGAGTGAAATGAATTGAGTACATTAAATTCTTTATAGAAGATTTCCCTTCTTTCATTGGTGTCTACTTTTCAGAAATTTGATTTTATCTTTTTTTGTCAAAATAGGGACAATAGTATGACAATTAGATATAATGTGTTAAAGATAAAATGTGTTTCAAGAGCTAAGGCATGAATTAAATCTGTCTTAATTTAGGATATTAAAACACCTGTGCACACCCACAAACACACACACACATATACACACAGCACTTTTATTCCAATACCTTAAATTATGTATATTTGATATAGCATGTATCTTCAAAGTGATTTCAACATGGGTTGCTCTTCCTGTATCTTTGTGTAAAATATAATTGCTAGGGAATCAGTAAAATAATTATGAAAGCAATAGAGAATGATACCAATGAATTCTTATGTGCAGAAAAGTTTATTAGAAAGCAGAGATGCAACAAAGCATAAGAAATTCATGCTAGGAGAAACACAGAACATAACTGGGCCCCTGGGTCTGAGGGTGCAACATCAGTGACAAAACTGGTCCTGCAGATAATGTCTACCTCACTGAGAAGGAGAATCTATACCTCAAAGTGATAAAGAAAATAAGGAAATTAGAGGACTGGAATAATTTCTTAGCTAGTGAATTACAAATTAATTCCTATTTGGTGCTACCACTGGAAGAAAAAGAAAGCAAGGGAGGGAGCTTAAAATGAACCAGAATATCCTCACAGAGTCAGTGAAGTGCTGATGGGCTCATTGGAAACATGAGGTCCATCCTATTGAATGACATCAACCCCACTCCATGTGTCCTAATAGCCAGCACAGAAGAAGGGTCTGCATCTGTGGGCCAGTGGTGAAGGGGGAGGTGAGCCAGGGCAGGGGGCTCAGCAGCAAGAGGAGGCGCAGCACAAGGGGCGGGGGCAGGTGGAGATGACACAGGTTGGGCGATAGCAAGTGGTGTGGCAGGAGACTCGGCCACAGACTGGACGCAGGCAGCAGCAGGGGCGGCAGCAGCTGGATTCACAGCAAGAGGGACGGCAGCAACTGGAGATGCAGCAGCTGGGGCGGCAGCAGGTGGGCTGGCAGCACACAGACTGGCAGCACTGGGGCCTGCAGCAGCTGGACACACAGCAGCTGGGGCGGCAGCAGCTGGAGATGCAGCAGCTGGGGCGGCAGCAGGTGGGCTGGCAGCACACAGACTGGCAGCACCGGGGTCTGCAGCAGCTGGACACACAGCAGCTGGGGCGGCAGCAGGTGGTCCTGCAGCAGGTGGTCTGACAGCAGCTGGGGCGGCAGCAGGTGGGCTGGCAGCACACAGACTGGCAGCACTGGGGCCTGCAGCAGCTGGACACACAGCAGCTGGGGCGACAGCACGTGGTCCTGCAGCAGGTGGTCTGACAGCAGCTGGGGCTGCAGCAGGTCTCCTGGCAGAGGTCTTGGCCGCAGCCCTGGTCAGAGCACACGGAGCCACAACAGGAGTTGACCATGGTGTCAGAACGGGGAGGATCTGGGTGAGTTTCCAAGAGACTGAAGTTCTTGTGTTTGGAAGTCTTCTGGGTCCATAGCCTCCTTTATACCCTGCTGAAGGCCCATTGCCACCACGTCATTATTTCCTTGTTATTATTTACCTCGTGGAAAACTTAATCATGTAATTACATCATTATGTGTTTCTAGTTAAATACTCCAAAACGAACCCATTTAAATACTCCAAAAATAACCCATTTCCTTTTCCTGCTCTGCTCCTGTGTTTCTATTGGAAACACTTGTCATATTTCTTCCTTAGTGGGGGTCACCTTTGTCCCTGGTCTATGCAGTGTCTTTTACAAACCACTGGTCACATGACTCTGACACTTTATTTCTAAATGTGATTCTCCCTCCTACCTGTAGATTGCTCTCTACAAATCATGGGGGACACTTTTTATAATGTGAGTGTATCTTTTGTTGTCAAAGAATGTCCTGGTCAGATGAAATGTCGGAAAGGAGTTAGAAGGAAGGACTCACTCGGGAGAAGGATGTCCCATCTGTAATGAAGATGACTCTGATTCCGTGTATGCTTCTTGAATGGTTGAGGAGATGGTCAGATCCCAAGGAAGTTATAAACTCTGTGTCAGATCTTATTCCACCACTTCAAGTGAAAGTACTTAGCTATGACTCATTGTCTTTAAGGAGTAAAAACACATTTTTGTGTATGTCTTACAGTATAGGCATTAGGAGTAGGAAGTTTTGATTTATCTTTGATCATCAAAATCGCATGAATTTTTCATTGACAAAAGCATTTGTTATATGTAAACAATATTTAGAATTATTAAGCCTTCAATAATGTGCATCCAAGACATTCTGTTGGGTACTCTGGGTATAGAACAGATAAACCCTCATCTTTTTCCTGCAGGTACTTGTATAAGACACATGCATAAGAAACAGAATTTGGCAAAAATGAAAGGAATTACAATTATGTTCATTAAACAACTACAATAAAAATGTATAGTATGTGGATAAGTTCCATATACCCTCAAGGTATGTATATTACTTGTGAAGTTTTGACTGTGTACCAGACATTGTGCTAAACATCTTATATTTATTTCATTTTCACTCTTTAATACAACAAAAAACTTGTCCAAGATTAAAGAGAAAGTTAGCCTAATATGTCTTAGTGTAGCCAAGAAAGCGGTAAAGAATAAAATTTGCCAAACTTGCTGAAACTGTTTCATCTTGGAATGTTTCATTTTTTTTGTTCATTCTGCAAACTCCTACTCATGTGTCAAAACCAGTTAAAATATTTCCTCCTCAATAATATTTTTCCTGATAAGCTACCCCATACATTTATCATTATTTCCTCCCTTGTGCTCATAATTTGATACATTCTACTGTATCATAGTCATTTACTTCTGTCATTCCCCATATGCAATGCAAATACCCTGAAGGCATGGCCTATGACGTTTCTTTTTGTTACCATGACACTCAGCGCAGAGAACACTGGTGGTAAATGTTTGTTGAGTGAATGAAGGCTTTTTGATGACATAGAGGCATGTAAGGCCCTTTAAAAATGGATATATCTTTTGACTTCTGGATAAAAGAGAGGATCTCAGTGGCTGCTCTGACCCCCCGTTTTCCTGAGCATGGCCCTAGGAGGACCTCTCTGCTGTGGCTACACCCCTGTGGCAGGCTGTCGGAAACATCCTTTCAAACCTAGGTGGACCGCCATGGCCCCACAGCTCCTGCACTCTGTGTATCTACAGTCAGTACGACATGAACACCACCAAGGCTCACAGTTTGTGCCCTTTGCAGTGGCAGCGCAAGTCTCATCTAAGCCCACTTGAACCACAACTGGAGCAGCAAAGGGGCACTGTGCTAGAATGTGGGGAGTACCAAGCTCTTTCTGACCTCAAGGTTCTCTTATCTGGAGCCTGTGATGAGAGGGACAGCTGCAAAGATCTCTGAAATGGCTTTAGAGCCATTCTCCCATTGATGTGATGAACAGCACCTAGCTTCCTTCTATTCATATCAATCCTTTTATCAAAGCATCACTTGGCCACATCCTTGCATGCTTTTTCATTCTTTATATGGCCAGGCTGCACATTTTCTACATCTTTATGTTCTGTTTCCCTTTTAATTATGAATTCCACCTTAAATCATTTGTTTCCTCTTGCATTTTACTATATGAAGTTCAAAGATGCTATGCAGCTCCTTCAACATTTTTCTTAGAAATTTCTTCCCCCAATATAATTCTTCATCTTTCTTAAACTCTGCCCTCCGTTCAGGCCCTTGGACATGAACATAATTCAATTAAGTCCTTTGCCACTTTGTAAACGGATGGTCTTTCCTCCAGCTTCCAATTATTGTTCCTCATTTCCATCTGAGATCTCATCAGAATAGCCTCCACTGTCCATATTTCTCTCAGCATTCTGGTCATGACCACCTAAATAATCTATAAGAAGATTCAGACTTCCCCTACAGCTATTCTTTTCTCCTGAGCCTTGACCAGAATCACCCTTAATGCTCTGTTCATGGCATTACAGTAGTCCTTCCCTATCTATGGATTTACTTTCCACAGTTTCAGTTACTTGCGGTCAACCATGGTCCTAATATATTTAATGGAAGATTCCAGAAATAAACAATTTGTAAGTTTTAAATTGGATGCCATCCTGAGTTGTAAGATGAAATATCACCAATCCTGCTCTGTCTTGCCTGGGACAAATGTCATCCCTGTGTCCACACTGTATACATGACCCACCCTTTAATCCCCAAATAATGATCTCAGTTACCAGACTGACTGTTGCAGTATTGCAGGATATGTAGTGCTTGTGTTCAAATAACCCTCATTTTACTTAATAATGGCTCCAAAGTGCAGGCTAGGCTAATTTGGTTGGCTTGGACTTTAGAAAATAATGTCACTTAATACTATTCAGCCACAAAAAATAATAAAATCACGTATTTTGCAGCAACATGGATGGAACTGGAGATCATCATCTTAAATGAAACAAGCCAGACACAGAAGGACACATATCGCATATTCTTACACATGGGGGCTACATGATGTGTGCACATGGACATAGAGGTAGAATGACAGACCATGGACACTCAGAGAGCTTAGAGAGTGAAAGTGGGGTTGACAATAAGAAATTACTTAATGGGTACAGTTTATGTTACTCATGTGATGATGGCCTAAAAGCCCTGACTTGCTAATTATTCAATCTACGCATGTAACAAAGTCACACTTGTACCTCAAAACTTAAAAAATAAAACAACATAATGATGTCATTTAGCTTGTTCCCAATACATTTAAACATAATTAAGCATCATAGCTAAAGAATGCTTCTAAGTGATGAGGTTCAAGGCTCAAGTACAGAATAATGTGATTCACTTGTAATCAGCACAAAGTGCATTCATGCTAGGTTAAATATATCTTCTATAATTACATTCACCTTCCCAATTTGCCCATGAATTTTTTGGAAGATGCCAATTTTCCCTGGATACAAGCCAGGGAAAATTAGCCTGCACATGTCCCAAATTAATAAGATTTTGTTGTATGATGACCCATTACAGCAAGAAATTTAAGAAGTATAGGAGATATTCAGGACATTGTCCTAATTCTTTTCTGACTATGACATAACCTGATCATCAGAATTTCAGGTAATATGTCAGCCAAGTAATGAATTATTGTCCCAACACACAATACTCCCAGGAATGCATAATGCCAATAGAAGAGAAGAGAAGAGAAGAGAAGCGACGAGAAGAGAAGAGAGCAAAAGCGAATCACTAATGCCACAGTATTCAATGTTCAGAATATTCACAGGGTCATGTAGGGATTGGCTTAGGGCCTTGAAGAGCCCTGTGTGACTCACAGTTGGGATCATAATAGCAGGTCCTTGTGTGCAAATGAGCTTTATGTTGGTCAGAAATGCTCTTTTGGAAGGTCTTTGTTGGGTTTGATATAATCAGAAATTAGGAATCCTATAAAGCTGTAGATTGTCATTCACTTATTTATTCAACAGTGGTTGAGAACTCTCTCATTCTGTTCCACAGACTATGCAGGAACCTCCATACTACTTGTTCTTTAAGACTTAAGTGCTATTACCTCCTCTAGCAAACCTTTCCTGATACTCTCGGCCCAAGCCACCTCTCTCTTAAGCTGCCCTCTTCTAAGATCTTGGTAGCATGCTCCTCATGTGTTTCATATTGTTGAATTTATTTTTAGCTTTTTGAAAGCTTTTTGGAGATATAATTGACAAGTAAAAATTGCATATATTCAAGGTGTACAAAATAATGTTTTGATATACATATACGTTGTGAAATAGATCACCACAATCAAACTAATTAACATATCAATCACCTCACATACTCTTTTTGTGGTGAAAATACTTATGTTCTAGCAAATTTCAGGTGTACAATACAGTATTGTTAACTACAGTCACATTGCTGTACATTCAATTTCCAGAACTTACTCATTTTGAATAGCTGAAACTTTATACCCTTTGACCAACATCTACCCATTTCTTCCTCATTCCACCCCAGGCAACCACCATATAAGTCAGATCATGCAGTATTGGTCTTTCTGTGTCCAGCTTATTTCACTTAGCTTAATGTCCTCTGGGTTCATCCATGTTGTTATAAATGACAGGGTCTCCTTCTTTTTAAAGGCTGAATCCATTGTGAATAATGACATTTATATAAATTTTCTTTATCCACTCATCTGTGGATGGGCACGTAGGTATTTCTGTATCTTAGCAGTTGTGAATAATGCTGCAATGTACATACAAGTGCAGATATCTTCAAGATAGTGATTTTATTTCCTTTGGATATATATCCAGAAGTAGAATTGCTGGTTCACAGGCGAGTTCTATTTTTAATTTTTTGAGGAGCCTCCATACTGTTTTCCATAACGGCTGCACCAAGTTACATTCCCACCAATAATGTATAAGAGTTCCCTTTACACCACATCCTTGCCAACACTTATCTTTTGACTTTTTGATAATAGCTATCCTAATAGGCGTGAGGTAATATCTTATTGTGGTTTTCATTAGCACTTCCCTAATGATTAGTGATGTTGAGCACCTTTTCAAAGACTGCATTTGACAGTACTTTAGAATTATCAGGTCAGTTGGGAAGTTGGAACACAAGGGGAGAGGAAGAATGGTGGCTGTTGGATAGAGAGGGATGTAAGAGCTAAATTCTCATCACATGTGACAGTGGGCCAATAGATAATATCTAAACTTTAAAAGTCAGGAAGTAGTAGTGTAACCACACCATTTAGAAATATCTTTTTCCTAGATTTCTCTCTCCAAAACCCTCATCTTACTGTACTCCTCTGCACTGATCATTTTCTAGGCTTGCTGTACGGTTGTCATTTTTGGATTTACCTTGAATGCAGTTCTGATTTTCTGACTTGAAATTCCTGTTTTCTGAATCTGTGTTCTCCTCTTTGTCAACCTCTTCATTTTGGTGGTGCACATCCTGCAGACATTACTTTAGAAAGGGTGCAGGGACAGTAAGGATTTTTTGGACTTTTCATATCTGAAAATTTTACTATTCCTTTCTGTTTGGTAGTTTGCCCAGGCATGGAATTCTAGGTTAAAAAAACATCCCACTGAGAAATTTTAAGGCATTTGCCATTGTCTTCTGGCTTCCAGTGCTGATGTTGAAAAGTGTGATGCCATTTTACCTCCTGAACTTTGGTATGGGAACCACATTTTATTTTCCTCATTGGACACTTTTAGTGCCATTTCCATATCCCTAATATTCTGAGATTTCACAGTGATGTATCTTGATGTGAGCCTTACATTCACCGTGCTCAGCACTGGTGTTCTTTTAATCTGGAGCTCCCTTCTGAAAGAAATTGTCTTATACTATTTACTTGATAGTTTTCTCCCTTGATACGGAGGTAATGAAGGAAGGCAGGGGTCAAGAACGAAGAATTGAAGCGGGACAGATGGATCAATAGGCGGGGGACGCGAGTCCTGGGTGCGGTCGGACCGAGTGCATGGGGTTCCGTAATGGAGAAGGCCTGCTTACTCCCCCTGTCCAATTCTACCTTCCTTAAAGGATTCCTTCCGGGGGCGGGGGAGGAGGGCGAGAGGGAGACCGTGGAGTGGTTCAAAGGCAGGATTAAGGGCTGACTTACTTCTGCGTCTTTATTTCATTCGGGTCTGCTTCGTTATTCTGTTCTTCGGTCGTTGTCTGGTGGGGTTAGTCGGGAGTTTATTATTTCGTTAATTCGTTTCGGGCATTCCTTCCTTCCTTCCTTCCTTCCTTCCTTCCTTCTTCCTTTCCTCCTTCCTTTCCCTTCCTTCCTTCCTTCCTTCCTTCCTTATTTCTCCCTTCCCTCCCCTTCCATCCCCTTCCCTTCCCTTCCTTTCCCTTCCAGTCTTCTTTCTGCTTTTTGAGACAAGACTTTACTATGTTGCCCAGGCTGGCTTCAAATCCCTGGGCCCAAGGGACCCTCTCACCTCAGCCTCCCAAGTAACTGGGACTAGAGGCACAGGCCACCATTACACCTGACTCCTTATGTTTTCTCATCTTTCTAAAATTTTTCTTCATCGAGTGGTAGATCTCCTGAATTGATCCTCTGTGTTATTATATTTTCTTTAATGTCCATTTCTTTCACTTCTTTTTATAATTTTTTTTACATATCTTCAAGACAGGAGAACAAATTCTTTGACTTCTTATTCTAATTTACCTGCCAAACATTTTACTGAACTTTTTTCTAATTTTTTCTATCACATTTTAATTCTCAAGATTTCACCTGACTTCTCTGACTGCTTCTGTTTCTTAGAATCTTGTTTTTATTTCAAAGATAGAATTTCTTCTCTCAGCTCTCTTGAGTATTTTATTTATAGTAGTTCTTGTTTTATAATTTTTTTTAGTTCTATGCTGCTTCCTATAGTTTCTATTCCTGTCAAATTTGTTTTTCCCATTTTTTCTTTTTAAACTAGTGTGAATTGTCAGGCTGGAGACATTTCCCAAGTGTCTGCAGCATATAGTTGACATGCACTGAAAAGCTAATTCAAAGTTCTACGTGGACAGCAGGGCTTGTTAATTTATCTCTTTACCTCTCCTCCCCTTCGTCCACCAAAAGAAAGTCAAGACTTATATGTTCTTTCTCTGGGCCCCTTTAGTTTCTTTAGAGGAGAATCTTCCAACATTCTGCTTGGAAGGCTTATGGTCATCAGAGTCCTGGATGATGAGCACAGTGCTCAGATTTTCACTGCATGGGTCTGTTTTCTGTTCTGTTCTTGACTTTTGTTCACTCTAGTGTTCCCAAATCTAGAGTATCTCTTACTAAATCTTCTAGAAGATAACCTCTTGTTTCTCCTGGTTGGAAGTAGGGGAGGCCTAATGAGCAACTTTGTAGGGTGGGGTAGGGATCCAGGGGTCTAAGCAGCCTGCTGCCTACACTGCCTTCAGTATTACCTGGTGCCTCCAGGTTCTGAGCCTTTCTGAGCCTTCAGGGAAAACCAGCTTTACACTCTGTGGTACTCTCTCTATATGCATTCACATTGTAGCTCTTTTCGTTATCTTTAGTTGACCACCATTGCTCTTTCCCCAAATTTGCTACCCTTTCTTATGTGCTATTATCTCCTGTCCTAAGAAAATAAGAAGAGGATTTCTGTTTTTTAACACCTTTTAAAAGTTGGTGTATCATGATGGATTCAAAGAGGATAAGAGGACATAAATGTCTATTTTCTGACATGTTAAGGACCTACTACTACTAAACAGTTACAATTAGACTTAGTATTTCACATATATAGTCCCCCTTAACTATTCCTGAAGTTAACTAGTGCCCATGCTCCAGATGTTGGTGAGACTCTTTCTCTGTGTTTCCAAAGCATGTTAAATAATTCTGAAGGTTAATTTTATTTCTCAATATTTTATTCATGCCTAAACTGTATTGAAGGGCAGAAAACACTGTGTGGCATGCCTGTGGTCCTAGCTACTTGGGAGGCTGAGGTGGGAGGTTGGCTCCAGTCCAGGAGTTGCAGCTTGCAGTGAGCTGAAATGGTGCCACCACACTCCAGCTTAGGTGAGAGAACCAGATGCTGTTATTTTGATCCACACAAGCTATTGGTCATGTGTGAAGACAATGGAAAGATTTCCTCATAGATTCAAGGACTCAGGATATATAACTTTCCTTTAAAATTCCTTTAAGAAATATTCCCATTGACCGAAATATAAGTCAAAATAAAAAATTCCATTACAGTATAAATGTCATGCATAAAATATTGGTTCGGAGAGATGAAGCTGGTAAAATTTTAAAAGATTTTTAAAAAGATTCAAATATTCTAAAAGTGGTAGAGGATAAAAAATAGCAAAGAATACACAAGTGGTAGGCAAATTAAAAAATGGGGTAACAATACCTATACTTTCTGGTGATAAAGTGGGTGTGGTGGTTCACACCTGTAATCCCAGCACTTTGGGAGACCGAGGTTGGTGGATTGCTTGAGCTCAGGAGTTCAAGACCAACCTGGGCAACATAGTAAGACCCTGTATCTACAAAAAATACAAAAATTAGCTAGACATGGTGGTGCATGCCTGCGGTCCTAGTTACTTGGGAGACTGAAGTAGCTAGGGGAGGTTGTCTTGAGCCCAGGAGTTGAAGTTTGCAGTCAGCTGACATGGTGCCACTGCACTCCAGCTTAGGTGACACAGCCAGACCCTGTCTAAAAAAAAACAAAGGAAAAAATTCAAAAATGAAGATAGCATATTTATAAATGTTTATGTACCATAGAAGAGATCATAGAAATGAACAAAACAAATACAGTTTTGCAATATACAGATATGACAGAATAGGCATCATTACTAGTCTGAGACTCTGATAGACTTCTCAGGCCTAGGTACTTAAGCAATGCTGCAACGAGAAAGAGCTTGTATAGACCATTTATGGCCCTGGAATAAATTGAAAAGGGATGCCTGAGCCCAAAGATATGATTCTCACATTGCATTACCATATCAATTTCTGAATATGTTGTTTGAGTTTCGTGCTGACTTTACCTTTTTATTTTCCTTTTCAACTAAAAGTTTTGCCTAGAGCTTTTGAGCCTACTGATATCATTTTGATTGATATCATTTTGAAATGGAAGGAAATGGCTTGAAAAGACACAGGAAATACAATATGAACTGAACTCCCGATGCAAAAGGGAATCTCAAAGTTATAAAGGAAACACAGGCAGCTGGGTGACTTGATCCAGGTCATGTGTTGTGAGCCCTAACCTTTGCATGTCTCATAGTTAGACCTGCATGCAAACTCTGCAATTGGAGTTTTAATGGAGCATGAGTGGATGAATATCATTAATGGGTCAATGAAGCATCTCAAAAATAGAACTCAGCTGCATTTCCAACTTAGTTTCCATCACTTTCTTTCCCACAGTGACGTGTTTCGTCACTCATGCTCGCTGATTTTCCCACTGACTCTATGGCTTCAGCCTAAAATCATCCCTCTTATTTTTCCATAGAACTCACCATGAATTAATCTTGACATGTCCCTCCTTGAAAGGACTATAATTTTTTAATGTCTTTCTAATAATCCTACTCTTCATAAAGATATATACATTTGGCTGTGATCTGATTCTCCTTCACATAATCTTATGTGTTTGAGACCAGTGCATATTACCCTGAATTTTCAGAACTGACACATTTTATTTCTATGAATCAATCCTTACGTATGTACTACGTTTATCCAACAGAATAGAGTCCTTTTTCTCACTAATATTACCAACATACTCTCCCTGACATATGTATTTAAATTAAATCCATGATTGATTGAATTAATTGGGTGGAGAGGGAAAGGAAAGAAAAATAACTTTCAGTCTGGGCGTGTTGGCTCACGCCTGTAATACCAGCACTTTGGGAGGCCGAGGTGGGCGGATCGCCTCAGGTCAGGAGTTCGAGACCACCCTGATGAACATGGGGAAACCCTGTCTCTACTAGAAATACAAAATTAGCCAGGCATAGTGGTTCATGCCTGTAATCCCAGCTACTTGGGAGGCTGAGACAGCAGAATCACTTGAACCTGGGAGGCAGAGGTTGCTGTGAGCTGAGATCATGCCACTGCACTCCAGCCTGGGAAACAAGAGAGAAACCCCATCTCAAAAAAAAAAAAAAAAAAAAAAAAAAAAAAAAAGGAAAAATCCACTTTATTGTGAGTTACTTGAGGGACGAGAATTGGGTCTCATTCATTTTATGCAATTCCCAGAGCCCAATAGCTTGCTAATTGGTTCTTAATTTAATTACAGTAAAAATTGAGTTATTGTTTTGTCTCAATAAACTTGATGGCAGGTAAAGTGTGCAATCTGTTTTGGATTAAAAAATGAATTATTTGACATTTTCTCTAATACGGGCTTTGGCTGATACATATAATATCATTTTTTTTTTGTTATTGTCCACACAATAGAAACCCAAACAGTTTTCCAAATAAATAATCAACCGTAAGAAATACTGAAAGGTCACAAATGTTTTTGATACCAAGAGAGTATTTACTGAGCTATAGTTACTCTACCAGATGTAATTCATTGCAAAGTCCAGACCAGACTCAGCAGTTGTAAGCTTAGAAGCCTGTTCCAATGAAATAGTGTGAGATATCTGGTCTTCTGACTGCACACCAAGCATAGAAGTTGGAGGTTTTGTAAGATATTCATGTAAATTGTTGCTTTTAAAATGGTTTCTTGGTGGAATGAACAATTAGCTATATAAATGTAGTGGTGGATCAGAGCAAGGCCAGGTCCAGTGGAGAAGAGGAATGAGAATGACTAGTACACTGACAACATGGTGGTTGAACCAGGGCTGGTGGTCAGGAATGAAGTTCAACAGCAAGAGGATTCACAGGAGACTGGGCCACAGCAGGTGGTCTGGCAGCAGACTGGATGACAGAAGCTGGACACACAGCAGCCGGGGTGGCAGCAGCTAGAAGTGCAGCAAAAGGGTGGCAGTAGGAGGATTGGCAGCACTGGAGATTATAACAGCTGGGCCTGGAGCAGCTGGACACACAGCAGCTGGGGCGGCAGCAGCTAGAAATGTGGCAGCAGGTGGGCTGGCAGCACAGGGACTGGCAGCACCGCGGCCTGCAGCACCTGGACACACAGCAGCTGGGATGGTAGTGGGTCGTTCTGCAGCAGGTGATCTGGCAGCAGCTGGGGCAGCAGCACGTGTGGCAGAGGCCTTGGCCACAGCTCTGTTCAGAGCAGACAGAACCACAACAGAAGCTGACCATGGTGTCAGACGAGAATTGCAGATGACGAGCAGGAAGAGGCACTTCTTCCCATACAATGTGTCTCCATGTGGTTCAGGGAAGTAGCCACCCTCATCGAGCAGCAAGATGAATGGTCTTTGACCCGCCAAAGCTCCACCAGAAATACTGATATCCTCTCAAGTCACTAAGTCCTTGGTTTTTCCCGTCTTGTAAAAAAACTTGGCTCTTTATGCCATACTTCACAGAGTCCTACTCCTGATTCATCTTCTTGAGAATACAAAGTCGCAGTTGTATTTGAATTTAGGCCACATTCTTATGGATGGAATTGCACCCAGCAAGGAGTTGATGAGAAGGTCATGGCCTTGGACTCTTCTTGGCATCTTCCTAGAACATCTTAGGCAGTTTTATTTTTAATAAATATAGATTTCTAGGCAATACTCTTGGATATGTCAGTTGATTATTATCCCGAGTAGCTGGGATTATAGGCACCTGCCACCATGCCTAGCTAATTTTTGTATCTTTAGTAGAGACAGGGTTTCACCATATTGGCCAGGCTGGTGTTGAACTCCTGACCTCAAATGATCCGCCCACCTTGGCCTCCCAAAGTGCTGGGATTACAGGCACGAGCCACCACGCCCAGCCCAAAATAGAATTTCTAATGAAATAGACATAATCTAATTTGATCTTCTAGAAGTCTTTTCCAAGCCTCACAACAAAGATTATTAAAATAATTGATTCTCTACTTTGGTAGATTAGATTATTCTTTATTAATGTTTACTCTCCTCCCTCCTCCCACCCAACCCAGAAGTATCCTCTTCCACCCTGTGACTTGAACTTTGCCATGTGAGTTGCTTTGACCAATGAGATGTCAGAAGGCATGACCCAAAGACTCAAAATGTGAGCTTGTTCCCTTGGGCTTCTGCTCTCAGAGAAGGATTGCCCCCTAAAATACCAGACACTCCATTAAAATGGAATTCCAGACAAACAACAAATAATTTTTAAATGTAAGTATGCTCATGCATAATCAGATATAATTGTAATAAAATTATTTGTTGTTTATCTGAAATTGAAATGTAGCTGGGGAACCTGTATTTTTATTTGCTAACTATAACAACTCCAATTCAAAAGAAAGTCCCAAACCAACCTGTGGCCAGAAGCCAAGGCCAGCCTTAATCAATCAAATCCCAACTAACCGACAGATATATAACCAATAAATAAATACTTGTTACAATAAGCTATGAGAGTTTGTGCTTGCTTGCTATGCAGCAATAGCTGTCTAATTCAACCATGGCAGCAATGTGAAATCAGCTTAATACACCAATCAATACACAAGGACGAACAGATGGCTTTCTACAAAGAAAATAAAAATAGAAGAGTGGCCAAGTATTTGTGACAGGGTTGGTTTTATTGTAAATTTTGATAAATTTTCTGGAGGGGATAGTTAGTAAATCTTTAGCTGTATCAATAAAATGAGGATTAACGGATAGTGCAAAGTGAGCCTATTCATGTGAAATCGAAGGAGAATCTCATTTTCATAAGCCTATTTGTGAAAACACAGCTTTCGGGTTGACATGCTTGAATTTGTTATCTAAGAGCCTACAGTTCAGTGCTGTTTTGGTCAGGCTATGGTGGAAGCTCAAGCTGGAACAGTGCTTCACTAAGGAGCCTCAGGCTCAGCTCGCTGCCCTCCCACAGAGGAATGGCAGGTACCAGCCCCTTTATACGAGGATGAAGGCCAAGGTCCCAGAATTCCAAGAACCTTCGCCCCTATCTGATAGTTTCCACTATGCTTTGACTTGTGTAGATGCCTGCATGGGGCTACTGCAGGCATATCCCAGCAAGTATGTCACCCAGACAACCACCATAAGAAGACTGGAGTTGTGTGTGGCCTGTGGCATCCCCACTGATATCAGCAGTGTCCAGGGCTCTCACTTTACCATATACAAAGTGCAGGAATCGGTGGAGGCCCTGGATATCCATTGGCATTTCTACCTGCCATACAACCCTATAGCAGCAGGGCTGAATGAATGAATGAAACAACCGTTGAAGAAACAACTCTAGCAGGAGATGGCCTCTCTGGCTTTGTGGACACACTGCTTACTAGCACCCATCTGCGCTCTGAATGAAACTACCCAAATTAGATGTGTCACTTTGCAAAATCACAAGCCCTGGACACTTAGTGTGGATCTTGTGCATTAATTAAAACTGTGATAACTCTCACAATGTAACCAGGCCATGCAGGCCCAAGATGCCCTTGAATTAACATGTGTGTTCTCATCTCCCCAGTGCACACACTCTTCTGGCTCAAGGACCTGATACCACCGTCATGATCCAGCTTGACAGTATAAGGGATTGTCCCCTACTCCTTTGCCTCAACCTGGGACTCAACCTGGGTCTATGCTCTTGCCATAGAACCTATCCACTGGAGAGTACATCATTACACGGGCCCGGAAATCACAAACCAGCCCCAGATGGTACAGTTTTTTCACTCCATGGGGCAAGGGCATAGAACATGATATATAGATCACACCTATTTTACAACCTATTCCTCCTTGTACTTCTAAATAATCAATCCTGGTCCCCAATTGTGCAAGGAGGTGATCATCCTCTCATTATGGGATATTACAATATCCCCACTGTCTCACTCTGGCTGCGACACGTTGCAGAAGTGGCCAATCCATGTGGTAATGCAGACGAGGCACAGGCTGCTGCTGGGGGTGGTGCTGTCTCAGAACAACACAACTTCCTGTCTTGTTAGATGGCCTAACTTGCCTTTCTTTTCTTTGTTTTCTTTTTTTTCTGGAGACGGAATTTCGCTCTTGTTGCCCAGGCTAGAGTGCAGTGGCACGATCTCGGCTCACTGCAATCTCCGTCTCCTGGGTTCAAGTGATTCTCTTACCTTGGCCTCCCAAGTAGCTGGGATTACAGGCATGCACCACCACACCCAGCTAATTTTTTGTATTTTTAGTAGAGTTGGGGTTTCACCACGTTGGTCAGCTGGCCTCAAACTCCAGACCTCAGGTGTTCCACCCGCCTTGGCCTCCAAAATTGTTGGGATTACAGGCATGAGCCACTATGCCCGGCTGACTTGCCCTTTCTTCTACCCACTAGGTATCTCACCTGTTGCCCATAGGTGGTGTACCTGTTCACCAACTGGGTGCAAATGGTGACCTTTCTCCTAAACAAAATGGACAGTTGCTTCTGCAGAGAGCTGCCCTTCTTCTCCAGCATCAGCCTGCCATGGTGCATCCAAGCAGCTAACCTCAGTATCTGGAGCCACTTCTATACTTGGTATAATGACCCCCACCCATTTCCCTTTTGCAATAAAAGCACTTTATGTGATAAGTTTCCCACCATCAGAGATGAGACAACATATTTTCCATCTAGCATAGGAGCAGGTTAATGTCACCCCCACTGTGGGATATTCTGTAGATGATGGGCCAGGGTGGACAACAGCAGTATAGATACAGCTTGTGGGCTGTGCACCCATATGTATTAAAAGGCATGATAATAGCATGCCACAAGCTAAAATCAGTGATATGGGATGGCTACCCCCACAGTGTAATGTAATCTATTTCTTCAGGTAATAGACATGGAATGTGACGGCAATGTAACCAATCTCTTCAGGTAACCAGTGATACGTGACTGTGATGACAGAGTGACTCTCCACATGGGGGCCTACCACACCCCTTAGGATGGCCATGGGCATATGGCATCCACGGTTGTCCTTACTTACCCTATAATTGGACTGGTAGATGCACCTGGGGGACATCCTCATTTGTTGGGACACAGGACACATCGTGCCCAGTTTACACACCATTCTTCCTAACTGGGAAATTGTAAAAGCCAGGCACTACTGGAAGCATGCATCCTGGTAGTTTTGCCTGTTGGCCACTGTTGCTGCTCCCCACCCCTGCCCACCACCCAAGTGGTGACAACAGACATACAGCTGCAAGTTGAGGCCCTGGCTAAACATAGGGCTGCAGTCTTTAATGATACCTGTCATGATATTACTCTTCTCACTGGAGAAACTGTCCAAATTAGGTGCACTACTTTGCAAAATTGCATGGCCCAGGACATCTTAACCACCTACCAGGGCAGAACCTGTGTATTAATTAAAATTGAATTTTGTGTATATATCCCTGATTACTCTCACAATGTAACACAGGCCATGCAGGCCCTAGCTATACATATTTCTGCTATAGAATCACTATCTTATGACCCTGTAACCACATGGTTTAATCAACTCCTGAGCACTTGGAAAAACTTTATATACAGTATGATTGCTATTACATTCATTATTCTTTTTTGTTGCAGTAGTTTGTATTGCTGCTGAAATATCTGGTTGCAAGGCTCCTCTGCAAACCCCGGCCCCAGGGAAATCTCAGAAGAATGGTGTGATTAGAATGTAAGGGCTATTCAAGCATGCTGGGGTGGAGGATATGGCAGACACACCTGGCAGCAATAACTTAACTTAAGCATACTCTGAGAATGACCCTACAATCAAAGAAGAATGTATGCTTGGAGTTCTGAGCTAAGGATCTGGGAGTGGCCAACCTGGAGATCCACTCCTTATCTATGAAGGACGTTTGAATCCCTACCTCATCCATTAGAACACAGGTCATACTGGGGATTGAGGCCCTTTGTTTTGGATTAAATGGAGGCTGTTAGGTGGAGGGTTCTAAGTGAAAATACTGTGTGAACTGCATGCTTTTTACAAATGGTAGCAGTTCTCCTGTCCAGACACCACCACTGGACCACCCTTGTATGTAAGTTCCCCTAACAAACCCCGCATCATGTTAGCTGTCTCCAGGTCCCTTCTCTAGCCTCTTGGACACATTGTTATCCTTACTGGTCAGTGTGGGTCCAGAATGACAATCTGTCATCTGAGCAAAACATTTCCCTAATTCTCTTCCAGTACCACTTCTAACTTTACTGCTGAAAGGAAAGTTCATTACTTATTTTTTTAATCTGTGTTTAATATGTATAAATGTAAAAGGTTCAAATGCAGCATTGTTACATGGATATATGGCATAGTGGCATGAAGTCTGGGCTTCTAATTTAATATATGTTTTCTTTCCTGTCTAAAGACCATGGTTTACTGAACCCAATGAGCATAAAACTCATAGTAGAGGCTACTTACTCAAGATTGAGGAGACCTGGACTTCAGACCTCATATAGTGACCTCGTTTTGTGACCTTGGTACACTCTCAGGACCTCAGCTGTAGAGTGAGGGCATAGGCCTACATATTCTCCACAATCCCTTCCCAGACTCTACAGATGCAATGACTAATTCCAAATAAATTACAAAGGTAGTAATTGCAATGGGTCCTTGAAGAGGGTTTTACAGTCAAGGTAGAAGTTGAGTTTGGATTGGAAGGATGAGGAGGGCATTCCAGGTGAATGATGACACATCAAAACCAAGGCAGGAAAGCCCAGGTCCTAGTCAGGGGAGAGTGACCACACCAGTGGGCAGGGATCTGCATTTCGTGTGGTCCCTGCTGACATGAAAAACCACAAGCCTGTCTTTAAGTGAGTCATGGAAGGAGCTATCTGTGAAGCAGATGACTACTGGTCTGCACTAGGATGATGCTATTAACCTGCTACCATCATGCCCATGTGCATTAATAAGGCAAGTCACTGCTTGGGTGCTGGTGATGGGAGCCTTTGAAGACAAGGAATAACATGCTAATTTTAGCGCCAAAGGGCAGAGCGATTAGATACTAACTAGTTTAGAAAACACATTCTTTTCTCTCTTATGGGTTAGGAATACTTAAAAGGAAAATTAATCAGAAGTGAATCCAATGTCTACATTTGGTAAGGATAAACAATACAAGAAAATGAGTGAATATTTGTGGTGTATGTACATGAATATGTATGAGGTGAAGAGTGACCAAAATACCATTAGTCAATGCTAAATCTTCATTTAATTGGCCAGAAGATGCACAAGAAAATGATCACGTGTCGAGGGGTCATCAACACCCGGCCAGGGTACATAAAGGGCCCAGAGCAGAAGGAGGACATTCACACCTGAGAACATCCAGCGCCTCTCAACAGCCCACCCCACACCAGCCTCAGACATCACCATGACCGGCTCCTGCTGCGGCTCCACCTTCTCCTCCCTGAGCTACGGGGGAGGCTGCTGCCAGCCCTGCTGCTACCGCGACCCCTGCTGCTGCCGCCCCGTGACCTACCAGACCACCGTGTGCCGCCCTGTGACCTGCGTGTCCCGCTGCACGCGTCCCATCTGCGAGCCCTGCCGCCGCCCGGTGTGCTGCGACCCCTGCTCCCTGCAGGAAGGCTGCTGCCGCCCCATCACCTGCTGCCCCACGTCGTGCATGGCTGTGGTCTGCAGGCCCTGCTGCTGGGCCACCACCTGCTGCCAGCCTGTGTCTGTGCAGTCCCCCTGCTGCCGGCCCCCCTGCGGCCAGCCGACGCCTTGCAGCACCACCTGCAGGACCTTCTCCTGCTGAGATCCCACTGCCCCCACAGAGCTGACACACTGAAGCCTAAACATCTATTTGGTGTTTTCAAAAGTTAAAAGAAAAATAGATATTTTTTCACCAGGTGACAATAGTGATTTTTACCATCTGGATACAGCCTGGTATAAGCAGATGTCCACTACCACCCTCACCCACCTTTTCAGGTGTCTACATTAGCCTCAGTCATTATGGATAGTAAACTGACCTTTAAGAATCCCTGGGGTGGACTTTGCAAACACATTCTACAATCTGATGGTTTTTACTGCTCAAACTGTCACCATTATCTTTCGCAATGTGTTGCTCACTGTTGTCAATAAACTAATTTTTCCTGGCATAGCAAACTGCCCTGCTCCCTGATTTATTTGTTGGTGCATGTTTATTAGTGCACACAGATAAGCAAGATTTTGGAACCTGCACCAGGGAACCAAAGCTCAACCTAAGCAAAACCTTATCCATGGAAATCTCATCCATTCATTCATTCAAGAATTGTTTATCAAGGGACCTCCAATTGACAGGTGCAGCCTGATTAGTGATGAACAAGCTACATGCCTTGCATCCAAGGAGCTTATAGGCTAATGGAATAGACAAAAGGAAACACAATGTTCATGAAGAGGGTAAAAGTGGGAATAGCATATGCCAAGCCCAGAACGACCACTGGCAGTAAACCTGACCAGCACAGTGCATCTCATCTTCTTAGCACAGTTCCTAGAGTAGTGTTTTTCAAAGTGTGGCCCATGCATCATACACACTAGAATCTCTTGCAATTTGAAATGCACATTCTTAGGCCCCAAACCAAACCTAACGAATCAAAATCTCTGGGAGTGGGGCCCAGGACTGTTTATTTTCTATCACTTCCATGTAATTCATTAGAATTTCAGGACCATTATTTCGGAGGAAGACCAGGATTTGAGCTCCTTGAGACCTCAACAAGTATGGCCTGGTAGCCTTCCAAGAATAGTCACTGGAACAAGCCACAGTTAAGAAAAAAGGGTAATATAGTAATAAGTCTGAAATAGCACCTGCTAAACTGTAATCAGAAGAATCAATTTGGCAGAGAAATGAATGTGCAAAAAGACAGTGTCTTGAGCTTGTCATAGGTGGAATAAAATGACAACAACGACAAAAAAGAGAGACAAAAAGGAAGAGATAAGAGATTAAATAAAAAGTGAAGAGGGGAGGCAAGGCAATGAATAGGAAGAAGAGGGAAGAGGAAGATGATGGAGATGATGAGGAAGACAGAAGAGGAAAAGAGAGAGGCACTAGGATTCCCGGTACAAGTATTTGAAGATGTTACAGGGAGAGCTAGACTAGTCCTCAGATTACCCACGTGGCTAGGAAGTGTGTGCACATCAGGCAGTCTGCTGCCTGTCCTTTGCCCATCTCTACAGATCCATGTCTCACTGCTCCCCACTAAGATTCACTTCAAGCAACACTGACCTTATAGTTATTAAACATTTGCAGTTGCAAATGTTTTGCTTTTCCTCATGTTCTTTCACTTACCTGTTCTTTCACACACTCTTTCTCTTCATCACCTACTTAACTCTGAGTCATTTCCAAGATTCAATTTAGTCTTCTCCAGTAGTCCTGTCCCAAACCCTGTATCACACAAACACATGTGCAAATGCATACACACCTGTGCGCTTGCACACATATGCATGAGTGCACGCGCGCACACACACACACAGGTTAGGAGCTCTCAGCAAGTTCCAGTAGCTTACCTCCCTCCCCATAAGGCATTGTATTGAGATTATATATATATATTTTTTGGCCTCCAAGGAGGGGATCACAGTTTATTTTGGCTTCCAATACTGAGCTCAACATTTAATACATAGCTAGTATTTAACTTCTGCTTGTTTAGTTATCAAAATAAATTAAAAGGAAATTGTCTTTACCACAAGAATTTTAAAAGGTAGGTATTTATTTAAAGCAAAAATTTTGGCATTGGTGTAACTTAACCTCTCTGACTCTAGTTTCCCATCCGCAAAATGGGAAAAGCAACGTTTACCAACGTAGATTGTTGGGAAAGTTAAATAACTTTTATAACTTTTTATGACTGCAAGATGCCCTGGCACATAGTTAAATGCCCAGTACCATTCATTTATATTCCTGTGGTGCATTTGGACATCACTGTATTGAACAGGCTCAAAAGATGTGCTATCTACTACATACCAAATCATTGAGAATGGGAACAAATTCGGGGGAAGGCTTTACTAATCACACTTAAATTGTAATTTTTTTCAGAATAGTCCACTTCTACTGGCAGCAATAGATTTTCTAATAAATATAATGAAGAAGGCAAAAAAAAAAAAAGAAAAGAAAAGAAAAGAAAAAGAAAAAGAAAAAAAGAAAACCCACAACTACTTGGCATCAGATTAAGGCTGTCTCAGAATGAAAATGATCTTTAAAAATTCATTCTACAAGTCCACAGGAATGAGTCCGAGATTGCAGGATTTATGAATAGGAGTGCAGCATCGGAACAAAGAAGGACTGAGCAAAATGTAAGTATCTGATGGTTAGACTCTTTCTTTCACATTGAACCATCCAAGGGAATTAAACAACTCAAAGCTGTAATAGACCCCAAAAGATTACTTTGCCTTCCCTGACTTTAGGCAGATGAATATCTAAAAAACTCAGATGAATTTAAAAAAAAAATTCTAGCAACAAATTCCACCAGTCCCCTGATCATTTAGTTTTTCTATCTCTCCCAACTAAACTATTTTCTCTTTTCTAATTGTATCTAATTAATTATATTCCTCTCTCTGTCTTCCACATTTGCATGGATTTTATGATAAGCTGGCCTCTGAAGAACACCAGGCACTGAAGACTCTGCCCATTTTACAGATGAGGAAACCTGGCTAAGGTAAGTCATTTACAACTGCAAAGAGGTGGAGAAAGGATTGGAATCCTTCTTTATCTTCTCCATTCTCCTCCTGCCCTTTGCCCATCAATCTTCCCCATCCCATCCCTGACTCTTATGATTGGAGGATATTTTTAAGATTATTTCTGAGAACAAAGTCCTTAAGGAATGTATATTCTAATTTCAGAATTTTAATACATTTCCTAACATCTAGCGGCTCCCAGACTAGTTCCTAACAAAATACAATTCATAAAACTATTAAGAAGAGGGCGTGGCCCACCATCACAAAGGGTCACCAACACTACATTCTTTATCTATCCAACTACAAAAATCTCACAAGTTATTTTCACTGTGCTTAAGATTTACTTGTTTCCATCCTGGTGATTATGCACTTGAAGAATGTGTGTAACTTGAATAATATGACTAAAAAGTCCATGTGGTAAAGACCAGGGACACACCTCTTGTCCAATAGCTTAGGACTATTAACGTGCTACAGCAAGGGAGACCACATGGCTGAGGACCACAGGGCATCCTCCCAAACAAAGGAGGAGAAATGTTATTATAAAGTGTTGAGGAATGGTGGGGTAAAATTACATGACATAGTGTTTTCATAAGCTCAGGGAAAAACAGGGCTGTGTATAAAAAATAACTAACACCAGATGTGGTCTGTGAAACAGACTTATGGTCCTCTTTTGCTGGAAGCTGCATAGTTGAGACAAATGGGGAATGTTGTATCTGAAAGTCAATTGTCTGAAATTCTGCACCTGGTTTGGGTACTGAGGTGGCTTCTCTGTCCAAATGACTTAGATCCTGTCCAGGCAAGAGTGGAATGTTTGCTTCTTACTGATATGGCTTGGAAGAGCAAGGTTTCTGACAGCCTATAATTTCAGAAAAATGTATTTCTTCGTACTGTGTTCTTTTGTTAACAAAAGCAGTGGATTTATAGACATATTTCTCTTTTTACTTTGGCATCTCTGTATACATTCCAAAACAAAGAACAGTATGCTATACCATGTATCAAGTGAATACTTATTTTATTTCACTAAAGGGAATAAAAATTTTTAATAACAACTGCTACATGTTGTCTATTTTGAGTGACTCCAAGTTGGAAAAAGACTAGGAGACATCACCAGTGTTTCTACTCCACAGAAGACCTGTGGTATTGTTAAAGATTTGCCACTCTTTGATCTGAGTGACTTTGGAGGAATTCATTTTGTAAATCTAGTCTTCCAAAAACCGTGATGGACTATGATGGATCATAGACTCAAAGGCCTTCAAAGATGAGGGATATGGTAGACCAAAGGTGTATTTTTTAAAAAAGCAAACAAAACAAAACACACCTCAGAGGTAAATTTGCGCTGAAGACCATCAGCATTCCTTGGACAATGTTATATTTAATCTACCTTCCAACTCTAAATTTATTTTCTGTATTCCTATTCGTCTTCACTATGGCTGGAAAAGACAAAGCTATTTTATTGGTCACCAGCTCAACTAATTCCCCTTGTCTTTTTCATAATGCCACCTTACCACCTCATAAGCAAACAAAACCCTCAGCCAACAAACTAAAGCAGCTGTGACAGAAAGATAACTGATTCCTTTGTAGATATTGTCCATAGATTTTGAAGTATGTAATACAAAGTGCATATGTCAAAGCAAGAAAGCAAGAAATAGTCAATTTCAATTTTATTTCTAAGACAATAATCATGGAAGGGCATTCAGAAAGGCACAGAATGAATGAAATCCCCACTTACTTTTATCTTATTGTTTCCAGAAAAGTTCTTTCCCTTTAATTGCTTGATTTATCTTTGTCTTGCCTTACTAAAATTTGTGACTGCTATGTGATAGGAAACTATTTGAAAGTTATTTTTCTTTCCTTTCCCTCTCCACCCCCAAATAGTACAGCATCATCTACATAGTGTCTCATAAGTGTTAATGAGTTATAAACCAACTCAGATTACTAAAATAAAATCAGTCTAGCAGCTTTGGTGATGATTTTCTTACAAACAAGGTTAGGCACTGTGTCATCAAACACTGGGCCATGCTTTCCATAGCAGAATCGATACACATCTGCTCTTACGAACCATTTTGGCTTTTTAGAAATTCTTACTTGATCTCAATGCCAATCAGAAACCTGGCCTGTGACTCATGAACTTTCCAGTCTTATGCTTAAGTCACGGATGGCAGCAAACAAGAGGAAAGTGTGATGGTGGCAACGCTGGATTCTTCAAACTTGCACCTTCTTACATGGCATGACCTGGAAGCTGACAGATGAGCAATTGTTCTGATGATATACATCACCAGGTATTCAGTTCAAGGGAAAAAGCAGACAGGTAGAAAACAAAGCATCCTTTAGTGATTTAGGGACGGCTGCCTCAGCAGTTAAATCCAGAGTTCTCATTTCAACGGGCATCTACAACTCCAGGAAATGACCTCATGTTCTGGGGGTCATCAGCACCTGGCCAGGGTACTATAAAGGGCCCAGAGGGGCACGAGGACATTCACACCCAAGAACACCCGGCTCCTCTCAACAGCCCACACCACGCCAGCCTCAGACATCACCATGACCGGCTCCTGCTGCGGCTCCACCTTCTCCTCCCTGAGCTACGGGGAAGGCTGCTGCCAGCCCTGCTGCTACCGCGACCCCTGCTGCTGCCGCCCCGTGACCTACCAGACCACCGTGTGCCGCCCCGTGACCTGCGTGTCCCGCTGCACGCGTCCCATCTGCGAGCCCTGCCGCCGCCCGGTGTGCTGCGACCCCTGCTCCCTGCAGGAAGGCTGCTGCCGCCCCATCACCTGCTGCCCCACGTCGTGCACGGCTGTGGTCTGCAGGCCCTGCTGCTGGGCCACCACCTGCTGCCAGCCTGTGTCTGTGCAGTCCCCCTGCTGCCGGCCCCCCTGCGGCCAGCCGACGCCTTGCAGCACCACCTGCAGGACCTTCTCCTGCTGAGACCCCACCTCTCCCCTCAACGCACGAAACATTGCCAGGTGCACAGAATCATGTGCAGACTCTTCCACCCCTTCTGGATCAGATGAGAGACTCCACCTTTGCAGCCTAGCTGATCCTCAAGCGCGAATTCAACAATAACATCCTGTTTCCCCACATAATTATGCAGCTAATCCTGGCCCTCTCTGACAATCTTGAGAAAAATTCCAGCTTTCATCATTTGAATTCCTGGCTTGGAAAAAAAACCAAAAAAAAAAACAAAAAAAAACGAGTAAATAAAAATCAAAGCTCCTCTTGAATAGAACTCTGTCCCACTGACTCATCACCCTTTTTTCTATTATTTCAAGGTTCTCAGATGAGATTATTTTTCTTCCAGGATAATACTATTTGTATGCTGTATTTTTGCCTGCAAAAATAAAATAAAATTTTATTTCTGGGGAAGTAAACACACTTCTTTTTATTTATTGTTTATCACTCTTCAAAAGTTCATATTTAGCTTACATTACAGCATACGGAATCAGAAGAACGAAAGGAAAGATTTTCTAAGGGCCATTTTTGAGCTTTAGAATAGGAACAACTCAGGGGAAGGTCTATAATTTTAATAGCATTTCAAATAAATCTAATCATCTCATGTGATTCACCTTCATATTTCTAGTCGCAGGTTTTATGGTGATGCTGAGGAAATGGTGAGACTACAGTAGGTCTCTGTAAACATAAACTTGACTTATGAATAATTCACACACATGATAAGGGGGAGGAAGTCTAAGTTAAGTTACAGCCCCATTTGTTCACCAATGTAGAAAACTGTGCAGTAATTGATGTCAGACAGGACCTGCGAATCCCTAGCCACTGAACATCCCCTGCTGGAGGAACCACTATCCCAAATTCTCCATGGTTCCCATCAGCACCATCACGGCCAGTTCTACTTCCAGTGGAGTGGCTGCTGCTGAGAAGACAGGGAGAAATGAAGCCTTGGTTATCATCATCCTGGTTTTGAGCTCCACATTCATCTTACCATTTAAACAACACCAATGCAGTTGAAATGGTGATGACATTAATCCATACTGCATATATTGTTGATATTGTTAAATACTTGTAGGTTGGTAAGGAAGGCTAACCACTATCATTTCCCTGAGAAATATGTTTTTAGTTCCTAGCATCTGACAGAAAAGAGGTTTCTTTGATTGTTCGGCGTGTATTCCTGGGCATATCTACCTGCCCATTGAAAGAAGTGAGGCAAGGGAAGCTTTGTGAGGGCAGAGGTCTTCATTTTTTTTAATTTAAATTTATTTTAAGTTCAGGGGTACATGTGCAGGTTTGTTATATAGGTAAACTGTGTGTCACAGGGTTTTGGTATACAGATTATTTCATCACCCAGGTAATAAGCATAGTAACAGATGGCCAGGTGCAGTGGCTCATGCCTGTAATCCCAGCACTTTGGGAGGCTGAAGTGGGTAGGTCACTTGAGGCCAGGAATTCAAGACCAGCCTGGCCAACATGGCGAAACCCTGTCTCTACTAAATATACACAAATTAGCTGGGCATGGTGGCGGGCGCCTGTAATCCAAGCTACTCAGGAGGCTGAGTCAGGAGAATCACTTGAACCTGGGAGGCAGAGGCTTCGGTGAGCCAAGATTGCACCACTGCACTCCTGCCTGGGTGACAGAGTGAGACTCTGTCTCAAAAAATTAATTAATTAATTAAATTAAACAAAAGCATAGTAACAGACAGGTGGTTTTTTCATCCTCACCCTCTTCCCACCATCCACCCTCAAGTAGGCCTCAGTATCTGTTGTTCCCTTCTTTGTGTCCATATGTATTCGATGTTTAGATACCACTTGTAAGTGAGAACATGCGGTATTTGGTTTTCTGTATCTGCATTAGTTCGCTTAGGATAATGGCTTCCAGCTTCATCTACATTGCTACAAAGGACATAATTTCCTTTTTTTATGGCTGTGTACTATTCTGTGATGTATGTGTACCATATTTTCTTTATCCAGTCCACCCTTAATGGGTATTTAGGTTGATTTCATATTTTTGCTACTTTGAACAGTGCTGCAATAAACGTATGCATGTACATGTCTTTATGGTAGAATGATTTCTATTCCTCTGGGTCCATACCCAATAATGGGATTGCTGGGTTGGATGGCAATTCTGTTTTAAATACTTTCAGAAATTGCCAAACTGTTTGCCACAATGGCTGAACTAATTTACATTGAGGGCCAGGATCTTGACTAACTTTGTTCACTACTAGATTCCCACTGACCTGCACAATATTTGGCACATTGAGTATAATCAAAAATGATGTGTTGAATGATGAATAAATAAGTTCTAAGGGAATTGGTTAGAAGAGAGAAAAACATCATCGTTCCATCCCAACTCTCAACTCATCATGCTGGATGTGCATATTCTTAAAATAAAACAATAAACCAATCATGAAGAAAGATCTTTTTTCTGGAAATATGGTAGAAGTTTCTCAACAAGAAGACTGTTATATTCAAAACCTTTACATTTTCAGTATGTGCACAATGGAGTTTTATCTTTGTTAACGGTTTGGTAATTAACCAATGGATAGGCTCGTAAGTCTAATTTCTTTCTATATATTCTGTTTTCTTTTCTTTCTTTTTTTTTTTTTTGGAGACAGAGTCTTGCTCTGTTGCCCAGGTTGGAGTGCAGTGGCACAATCTCCGCTCACTTCAAGCTCTGCTTCCCTGGTTCATACCATTCTTCTGCCTCAGCCTTGTGAGTAATTGGGACTACAGGTGCCCGCCATCATGCCCAGATAATTTTTTGTATTTTTAGTAGAGACGGGGTTTCACCATGTTAACCAGGATGGTCTCGATCTCCTGACCTCGTGATGCACCCGCCACAGCTTCCCAAAGTGCTGGGATTACAGGCGTGAGCCACCGCGCCCAGCCTCTTTGTATATATTCTTGATCACTGTTTCCAAAATTTGCTAAGTACATCTGTTTTTCTCCTCTCAGAGATTTTCTTTTTAGCCTTCTAGAGACCTCCTTATTTAAAAGTGTTTTCTCAAATGGAGAATGCCTTGTTTCCCCCCCAAAGTTATCGCTATTATTGAATCTCGTTTATTTCCACAGTCACCCCATTCTCTGGTTGGCCAAAGTGGCTTGGTGCAGATCTGGGTAAGCCTGTAAGAAACCATGCAAGAAGTGTGATCAATAAGAAGGCTTATACTTGAACCTTCAACTTCAGATCTGTTAGGTTGGTGCAAAAGTAACTGCAGCTTTTGCCGTTGAAATTAATGCCAAAAACGGCAATTACTTTTTGCACCAACCTAATAGAACAGACTTAGTTGTAAAGGAAAAGGTCAGGACCAAGCAAATTAAGAGGCAAAGACTAAAAAGTGATTGAGTGACATAATCTGCCTACAAGTCATGACAATTTCAAACAATTAAAAATGACAATTGGTTCCATAAGCAGAAATGAGCCCCAGCATAGCACACTGGGAGACGTTGAAGACACTGAGGTACGGGCTGGATGAGGCCTGAGAACACATTCAACTGGGATCACTACTGAAGGGTTTTGTTATACTGCAAGACTGCAGCCTTCATCTACATAGACCTGTTTGACTTCCTCACTATTTTGCTTTGTTCACAATACCCCATGATCATTCAATTATGCCCAACTATGACACTATCTCCTTAGGGTATGTTTTGACAGTTTCAGAAGGCTGAATAGAAGGTAATTCTCCCCATTCCTAAGGCTATTGGTAAGACATAGAGTCCTTTCAGCCGACTCTAAAAAATTAGCCATATCACAAATAACAACTGTTTTCAAAGTAAATACACTGTAAAAGTTCCTAAATAAAATAGACATTCCTTAATATCGGGGAATGTGGTACCTACAATCCATTCTTTAGCTACAGTGAGTTATTCAGCTTTTGGGGCTGACAAATAATGTTCCTACAGATATTTCTGGAGTGAGTATTGGCTCCAACACTTACTAGGTACATGACCTTGGGTAAGTCACTTATCTGGTTCCTTATGTGTGAAATGAGAAATAAACAGTATCTACATCCTAAGAATGTTATGAAGATTAGATTAATACGTGTATTTTTTAATATGCTGCTTGGAACATAGTTAGAACTTAATGATACTGGCTATCATGAAGATTACAGTGAAATTTACCTTGGTCTGGAAAGATACAACCATAGAAATCAATGAACATATCTCTAAGACAAAAACCACTGGATGATGGAAACCTACTAAAATGCATTCTTGTACCTCCAAAAAGAGGACTGGAAAATTCTTCTTTTACTGAGAAATCCTGACTTTTAAACTATCCCTGTAGTATTATCCTCAACTTGTTTTGCCCAGGAGGCTTAGCAGTGGCAAAGAATGCTAACAACTTGAGGTGTACTTCACTTCAACTGCTAGCAAGTAACCCTCAGAGCATGCACAGCATGACAGCTACTTTGTGCTTTCAAAACAGCAACTGGCAAAAGCATCATTGAATTATAACGATAATTGGAGACTTTGAAGTTAGGGTCATTAAATTCATATTTGAACCATAAATAGCAAAATATAATGGGTCTATACTAAATAAGGAAAACAAATAGACTTTTATGTGTACCTGAGTATCTAAACAATGTCAAGAAAACTTACTAATCTGCTGGTGTTATTTCAGGAAGAATAAGTGAAAACAAGGAAATGACCTCGTGTCCTGGGGGTCATCAGCTCCCAGCCAGGGTATATAAAGGGCCCAGAGCAGGAGGAGGACATTCACACCTGAGAACATCCAGCGCCTCTCAACAGCCCACCCTACACCAGCCTCAGACACCACCATGACCGGCTCCTGCTGCGGCTCCACCTTCTCCTCCCTGAGCTACGGGGGAGGCTGCTGCCAGCCCTGCTGCTACCGCGACCCCTGCTGCTGCCGCCCCGTGACCTACCAGACCACCGTGTGCCGCCCCGTGACCTGCGTGTCCCGCTGCACGCGTCCCATCTGCGAGCCCTGCCGCCGCCCGGTGTGCTGCGACCCCTGCTCCCTGCAGGAAGGCTGCTGCCGCCCCATCACCTGCTGCCCCACGTCGTGCACGGCTGTGGTCTGCAGGCCCTGCTGCTGGGCCACCACCTGCTGCCAGCCTGTGTCTGTGCAGTCCCCCTGCTGCCGGCCCCCCTGCGGCCAGCCGACGCCTTGCAGCACCACCTGCAGGACCTTCTCCTGCTGAACAGCCCGTTATCACGAAGGGCCCTTCAGAAGACGGCCAGGACCATCCCGCTGCCCCTCAGGGCTTCACCGCGGAGCAATACACATTTCCTTGAGAAGCCGATTTCTCATCTCTTCATACTAGCTCACACTATGCACTGAAGACACCTTTTCAGACCAACTACAGATGAAAAATACTCTCTCTTCCTAGGACTCCAGTCTAACTCCCATATCATGTTGTCTGCTTTCTAATAAAACTCAATATTCTTAGCGTAGAAATCATGGTCTTTGTGATATTTCCTTCTGGTAGATTGCGTCTCTCTTTTGTCTAGAGATACTCAAAGCAAGATGCAGAATAATCCTCTTACATAGTTCTCATAACTTAAGTCTGAGTAGTTTTCTTATAATCATTGTAAATGGCATTTGTGGAGCACAGCTGAGTCAGGAAGATGAGTACAACTATGTCTTTATCATGTGTACAGAGTCACTTGTGCCCAGAATTCCAGGCATGCATCGAACACCTGAGAAATGTTCTGCAACAAGAAACACCCTGGGAGGCTGCACCTGGGTTGAAACTTATATTCCCAGTCTAATGGTGTGTTTACTGATCCAACACCTGTTGGAACATCATAGAATACGCAGGGTGTTAGAGGTGGAAGAAGCCTTCGGCAACCTCTGGCCAATTACCTCTCTTTTAAAAGTTAAAGAAACATGAGTAATGTAAGAGTAAATTAGTTACTTACTAATGTAATTATAATCACAAAAGTTTAGAAAAGACCCTGGAGAACGCATGTTTCCTGCATTTAGACCTTAAGTCAAACACTTCTTCTTAGTATGGTGAGAGACATGTTAATCACAAAATGGTTGTATATTTTACAACTTTATTTTACACTTCAATAGCCACACACACATACACACACCCCCTAGAAATACATCTAACCAAGGAAGTGAAAACTACAGAACACGACTTAAAGAAATGATAGGTGACACAAACGAATGGAAAAACATCCCATGCCAATGGACTGGAAGAATCAATGTCATTAAAATGGCCACACTGCCCAAAGCAATCTACAGATTCAATGCTGTTTTTATCAAGCTACCAATCTCATTTTTCATAGAACCAGAAAAAAACTATTCTGAAATTCATATGGAACCGAAAAGAGCCCAAATAGCCAAAGCAATCCTAAATAAAAAGAAATCTGGAGGCATCACATTACCTGACTTCAAACTATGCTATAAGACTACAGTAAACAAAACAGCATGGTACTGGTACAAAAACAGAAGGTTGTAAAATATAAAGTGGCATAGACAAAAGGAACAGAATAAAGAACCCAGAAATAAAGTCACACTCATACAACAATCTAATCTTTGATAACATTAACAAAAATAAGCAATGAGGATAGGACTCCCTATTTGATAAGTGGTGCTGAAATAGCTGGCTAGCTCTATGCAGAGGACTGAAACTAGACCCTGACCTTTCACCATATAGAAAAATTAACTCAAGATGGATTAAAGATTTAAGTGTAAGACCTCAAACTGTAAAAACTCTAGGAGAAAACCTAGAAAACATCATTCTGAGCATCAATCTTCAGAAAGAATTTATGACTAAGTCCTCAAAAGCAATTGCAACAAACACAAAAATTGACAAGTGGGACCTAATTAAACTAAAGAGTTTCTGCACAGTAAATGAAACTATCAACACAGTAAATAGACAACCTACAGAATGAGAGAAAATATTCACAAATTGTGCATCCAATAAAGGCCTAATATCCAGAATCTATAAGGAACTTAAACAATTGAACAAGCAAAAAACAATTAACCCCATTAAAAAGTGGGCAAAGGACTTGAACAATCACTTCTCAAAACAAGACATACAAGCAGCCAACAAACATGTGAAAAAATGCTCCACATCATTATTCATCAAAGAAATGCAAATCAAAACCACAATGAGATGCCATCTTGCACCAGTCAGAATGGCTATTATTAAAAAGCTCAGTAATTGAAGCCCCATACTTTCAGAACAAAGAAAAAAATAGTAAAAAAAACAACAGATGCTGAAAAGGCTGTCGAGAGGAGAGAATGCTTATATGCTGTTGATGGGAATGTAGATTAGTTCAGCCACTATGGAAAGCAATGTGGAGGTTTCTCAAGAACTTAAAACAGAACTATCATTTGCCCCAGCAATCCCTTTACTTGGTCTGTAGCCAAAAGAAAACTAATCATTCTACCAAAAAGACACATGCACTTGCATGTGTCAGTACATGTCACAGTACAATTCACAATAGCAAAGAGATGGAATCAACCTAGGTTCCCATCAGTGGTGGACTGGATAGAGAAAATGTGGTACACATACACCATGGAGTACAACTCAGCCATAAAAAACAATGAACTCATGTCCTTCACAGTAACATGGATGCCGCTGGGGGCCATTATCCTAAGCAAATTAACCCAGGAACAGAAAACCAAATGCCATATGTTCTCACTGACAAATGGGAATTAAACATCGGGTACTCATTGACCTAATGATGGCAACAATAGACATCAGGGACTACTAGAGCAGGGAGAGATGGAGGGAGACAACGGTTGAAAAACTATTGGGTACTACACTCAGTCCTGGGTGACAGGATCAATCATACCCCAAACCTCAGCATCACACAATATACCCACATAACCAACTGGTACATCACACAATGTACCCCCTGAATCTAAAGGAAAAGTTGAAATAATGAAAAAAAAATTGTTCATAATGTTATTGTGAAATGATAATGTGAAATAAAGCTCTAGAGTCTGTTACACAAAATCTGTTGTCCACCACCACGAGAAATCTGTCTAAATCAATTTGAAGGCTTTTTTTTTTTTTTTTTTTTAGGGATGCTTCTCTAAGACCCCATTCTGTATTGCATGGGCTGTGGGGTTCTCAGTAGGGGTCTTGTTATACACAGTCCTGACAGATGTGCCGTCTGTCAGTTCTACAATAGCCTGACTCCCTTAACAGAGGTAAGTACTCAATGAGAAGGTGCTCTATTTCTTCCTTCCAGGTGCTTTTATTTTATTTCATGCTATTAATGGAACTCACCACTGAATAATGTTATTTCATGCGTATTCTTCGGTGACTGAGCAGAGAACCGATCATTTGCCATAACAAATATGTTGGTCTTTGTTCTAAACTTAAAGTTTAGAATTTAAAAAGTACCAATGTAACATGACCTTTTACTATATACTTATACATATATATGTGTATATGTATATGTATATATACACATACAGGTATATATGTACGTATATATACATATATGTATATATGTACTATATATTTACTCTATATATAGTAAAAGGTCATGTTACTATATATGTGTATATATGTATAAATATATATATTTACTATATGTTTAAAAATATATTTACTATAAATACCATATATTTAAATATATATTTATATATTACATATAAATATATATAAAATATATATATTTTAGACCCTAAGTACCAGACACTGTTTGTTCTTAGTACTTGACAAATATTAGCTCACGTAATCCTTACAACAGTTCTGATATGAACTATTATTATGGCCCAAGGACACACAGCCAGTAAATGGCAGAGCTTTAAATGAGCATTGTCCAGTTTCAGAATAAGTGGGGTCAGAAAACTGGATGTGACTTGCCACCAGTTTCAAACCGCAGAGCTGTCTGTGCTCTCACAACTCTGGGGCATGAATAACTGAAGCATGACCCATAATTTCTCTGCCTGCAAATGAAGTTTGGCTATGGGGTGTGGATAAGTATCTTAGAGTGAATAAACATTAGAAAGGTTTACTGAATGATACATAGACTATTTTTTTGGATCTTTACAAAGGGGAGAGACAGATGTCTTTGGAATGAACTTGGGTTCGAAGTTTGTGCAGTAGAGAAATGAGTCTTGTTAATGTGATGATTTAAGTCTTCCAAAGAGGCTCCCATTGCATAAAATGTGATTACCATGAAGACTCCACAGCAACATGAAAATAAATTATGACATAATATGTCTTGAAAAGAGCAGAATACACAACTTTTTACCTAGTTACCTCTGGTTACCGCTTTGAAAAACAAAAATCCCATGTCCATAAACAAAGAAAAGAATGTAAAACAAGAGAGTCAAAGGTCTCTAGTGATGAGAATGTGCCTGACAGCTCCTTCTTCTGTTTCGCTAATTGTGACTATGGGTTCAGTCAATTTACATTCCTTTTAAAGTTTTGAAATTATGCTTGAAATTCCATTTGGGGAGCTTTAGATGTTGGGGTCCAAAGCACATTCTTTCAAACAAAGAAAATGATCCTGAAGTGATTCAAAAACCCTGTCTGGTGACTAACAGGAGGAGTAAAGCTGGAAGGTAATGGGATTGTTTCCCCCTTGCAGTTCCTAAACTGCCTCTGGCAACACTTCCTGAAGAAGCCCGTCCATCACGCTTTCAGCAGTGCCACAGCAGAACACTGGGCAGCCTCCCAACGTATCTCTGCTGAACAGTGTACTGGATATGTGTGCAATGTTGGTTGAAAACCCCTTTCTTTTCACTTGCTAGTCATAGCACTTATGTCAAGGTATATATGTATATATTATTTTGAGATGGAGTCTCACTTTGTAGCCCAAGCTGGAGTTCTGTGGCATGATCTCAGCTCACTGCAACCTCCACCTCTGGAGCTCAAGTGATTCTCGTTCCCCAGCCTCCTGCATAGCTAGGACTACAGGCACCCGCCACCACATCTGGCTAATTTTTTGTATTTTATTAGAGTTGACGTTTCACCATATTGCCCAGGGCGGTCTTGAACTCCTGAACTCAGGTGATCTGCCTGCCTCGGCTTCCCCAAGTGTTGAGATTACAGGCATGAGCCACTGCACCCGGCCATCAAGGTATATCAAGAAAAATTTCCCATTACAGAATTCTTCATTACATGCACAAGAAAGGCAAGGCTAAAAAATGACATGTTTCAGAGATAAAAATCAGCACCTTATGACCAGAAGAACCAGAGTTGCACAGAACCATGTACTAGAGAAAAGAACACATGCAAGGCAGTCTTGGAGGTATTATTCCAATACTTAGTGGCTTGCAAAAATTTTTGTCTGTCCTGTAAAACTAGATGAGCTACTATCCTATTCAAGGCCTATGTATCCCACTATTTCAAGTGATAAACATATTCCCAAGCAGACTACATGGGAGGTCTTGCCTAACATTCGTGTGATTCACTTTTCACATGTAGGTGCTTCCAATGACTTGAGTCCCCTGCTGGGGTCAGGATAGGCTCTACTCAGTGTTCTATGTACTCCTCTATGTTTATAATTTCTTTTAAAAACTGAAAAATTTTTAGACCATTTTGTCCAGATTTGATCCAGTGCTATCTACTCAAAATAAGCATCGAGAGCTACTATCACCTCAAATGAGGATGACTTCTTAGATTTTCACACCGTGTAGGTACATCCATACAACAAGAGCTCTTTAATGAGATAATGAGTGTGTCACAAGCAACCATTAGTCAAAACAGAATTCTACTTAATTGGCCAAAAGGTAAACGAAAAGGGTCACCTGCACCCGGCCAGGGTATATAAAGGGCCCGGAGCGGGAGGAGGACATTCACACCTGAGAACATCCAGCGCCTCTCAACAGCCCACCCTACACCAGCCTCAGACACCACCATGACCGGCTCCTGCTGCGGCTCCACCTTCTCCTCCCTGAGCTACGGGGGAGGCTGCTGCCAGCCCTGCTGCTACCGCGACCCCTGCTGCTGCCGCCCCGTGACCTACCAGACCACCGTGTGCCGCCCCGTAACCTGCGTGCCCCGCTGCACGCGCCCCATCTGCGAGCCCTGCCGCCGCCCGGTGTGCTGCGACCCCTGCTCCCTGCAGGAAGGCTGCTGCCGCCCCATCACCTGCTGCCCCACGTCGTGCACGGCTGTGGTCTGCAGGCCCTGCTGCTGGGCCACCACCTGCTGCCAGCCTGTGTCTGTGCAGTCCCCCTGCTGCCGGCCCCCCTGCGGCCAGCCGACGCCTTGCAGCACCACCTGCAGGACCTTCTCCTGCTGAGCAGGGCACTGACTGCCCGGAACATACAACTCACTTTCTGAAAAAGTCACACTCCCGTTTCTCTACTTTAACAAACCTCCTGCCCTGAGCCCGCAAGACCCCACATCAACCAAGCTGGGAACCGAGAACCGGGCTCATCTATTAAGACGTGGGCCATTCTGAAGTCTTTGTAAAGGAAGCAATTTCCTTCTTCCTATCTAAGATTTTGTGGCATGTTTATTTTCTAATAAATATCTGTTCTTTGGTCTTGCAAAAACTTTGGTTTTATTTACTCATTCTAATGTTTTGTATTAAATTAACTTTTAATTTAAAAAACTGACACATAATTGTACATGTTTATGGGGTGCAGTGTGATGTTTCCATACATGCATACATTTTGTAATAATCAAGTCAGGGTGTTTAGCATATTCATCACCTCATACATTTATCATTTCTTCATGGTAAGAGCATTTAAAATCTTCTCTGTTAGCTATTTTGAAATATACGATACAATATTACTAACCATAGTCACCCTACTGTACATTACAATACCAACACTTATCCCTCCTATCTATCTGTAACTTTGTACCTGTTGACCAATCTCTGCTTATCCTCCCCTCCTCTCACTCTCCCCAGCCTCTGGTAGCCAGTATTCTACTCTCCACTTCCATGAGATTAATTTCTTTAGATTTCACATAGGAGTAAGAGAATGTGCTGTTTGTCTTCCTGTGCCTGGTTAATTTCACTTACCATAATGTCCTCCAGGTTCATCCATGTTGTTGCACATGACAGTATTTCATTGTTTTTATGGCTGATAGTTTTGTGTGTGTGTGAGAGAGTGTGTGTCATAATTTCTTTATCCATTCATCCATTGATGGACACTTAGATTGTTTTCATATGTTGGCTGCTGTGAATAGTGCTGCAACAAACATGGAAGTGCAGATATCTCCTCAACATACTGATTTCATTTCCTTTGGACATATCCTCAATAGTGGGATTGCTGGATCATATGGTAGTTCAATTTTTGGGGGACCCTCCATACTGTTTTCCATAATGGCTATGCTACTTTACATTCCCTCCAAGCTAGTATGAACTCCCCTTTTACCACATCCACACCAGGATTTGTTACTTTTTTGTATTTTTGATAACAGCCATTCTAACTGGGGTGATATGGTATCTCATGGTGGTTTTGATCTGCATTTCATGATGATTAGTGATGCTGAGCACTTCTTCATATATGTGTTGGCCATTTGTGTGTTTTCTTTTGTGAAATATCTATTCAGGTCTTTTACCTATTTTTGATTGGATTTATTATCGTTATTCACTGTTGAGTTGTTCAAGTTCCTTATATATTCTGGATATTAACCCCTGGTCAGATGCATAGTTTGAAAATATTTTCTCCCATTCTCTAGGTTGTCTCTTCACTGTGTTGATTTGATTGTTTCCTTTGCTGTGCAGAAGGTTTTTACTTTTATATAATCCCATTTGTCTACTTTCACTTTTGTTGCCTGTGCCTTTGAGGTCTTATCCCCCCAAGAAAAAAACCGTTGCCCAGACCAGTGCCATAAAATGTTTCCTCTATGTTTTCTTCTAGTAGTTTTATTATTTGTGGTCTTATATTTAAGTATTTAATCCATTTTGGGTTGTTTTTAAATACGTTCACAAATAGGGTCTACATGCACTGCTTGCCTACCATATGCAAGTTACAGGCTACATGGTATAAAATAGAAATTAAAATTGAATTAAAAATGTTCCCCTCTTCAAAAAGCTTCTAGGGACACGAGTCATATTCACCTATAATTCATCTAAAAAGTAGAATACGAAAACATAAAAGTACAACACTGTGTGGTGTCAACACAGAAGTCACTATTGCTTGGGGAAAAAAAGAAAGATTGAAAAGAGAAGCTAACATTTTATATGGGTTCAGATTGTGCTACCCAGATCAGAGGGATGGCATTCGTAGCAATAGAAATAGTATGAACAAAGGTATGGAGGGAGGGGAACCATAGCATTGTTCAGAGTACAGTTTGGCTGGGGGCACTGGATATATAGAGAGTGATAGTGAAAGAAAGATTTGGAAAATTTGTATGCTTTGAATACTAGCCAAGGGAGTACACCCTTAATGCAATAAGCAGTAAGGAGCTGTTGAAAGCTTTGGGGCAGGAAAACGGCATAACAAGAGCTGGGCATTGGGACAATTCTCATGATAGCTCCTTATAAAGACAGAGGTCAAAGGCCAGAGAAATAAGTTGCACAGAACTATACAGAAACTAATCAGGAAGATATTGCCCTGGTCCAAGCGATGTACAATAAGAGCTCAACTAAGATAATACCCATGGAATAAAGAAGACACAATGAGTATGGCAGATGTAGAAACCCAGAAAGTATATTAACTTAGTTGAATGTGGGAAACAAAAAACGACTAGGAAGCAAATGTGATTTATTCCAATTATAAGTCTCTGGTCCACACCGGGGCCTATTGTGGGGAGGGGGGAGGGGGGAGGGATAGCATTAGGAGATATACCTAATGTAAATGACGAGTTAATGGGTGCAGCACACCAACATGGCACATGTATACTTATGTAACAAATCTGCATGTTGTGCACATGTACCCTAGAACTTAAAGTATAATAATATTTTTTTTTAAAAAGTCTCTGGTTCAGATACTTAAAAGAACTTTAACATATTTATACTTATTTATTGTGTATTTAAAATCGTTAGTCCATAGTGTCATCTGTCTACCATCTAATATTTATATTCTTGAGCTATTACAAAACACGTTTTTTAAGAAAAAAAGACAAATACAAAGAGCTTTACTAACATTAATTGATTCTGAAAAGCAGCATGGTATAAAATAAAAAGAACTGGTCTAGGAATGAGCTCTTCCAGTTGTGTACTGTGGGAATGGAACAAGTTGCTTAACCTCTCCAAGACTGAAGAGTATTCTAACACCAACCAATGTTAAGTGAAAATGAAAAGTGCTCCATACCACACCACCAATGTTCCCATTTAGAACTTTGAGACTAAACAGTTCTTTACTCAATTCTTTCCTTGATTAATCCCTCCTGTTACTACTACACTGATTTTTATACTAGAGCAAGATATGAAACAAACAGATGGGGTCCCGCTTTCTGTATAAGCCTTTAGTGCTCTGGGCATAGTAGAAGTTAATAAATATGTGCTATTTATAATAAGAATGATGTCAGTTTCTACACCTATAAAATTAAGTGGTGGAACAAGATAATTTACACATTTTTGATCTCCAACATTCAGTGATTACATATAACCATTTTCAACGTCATACCTACAGTCATAGTTACCATATGACATGAACATCTTTACAGATGCTGGCATGAATCACATTGTAATATAACCCCATTCCTGTACAAACACCACCACCTCATAAAATGCTAACTATGTGTTTCTATTCATGATTGGAAGGGAGAAATAAACCTACCCCAAGTAGAAATAATATGATTTTGTCCAGACTTTTTTCATGTATCTTATGTAACCCTAAACTCCCAGTAGAAAATCACATTCTTTCTTCTAGCAATGGCCAGGAATTGTTTTAACTTTTATTTTGTTGAAATTTATCTTAATCTCTTTGCATTTATTATACTACACCTCTTGAACTATATTTGGTCACCCATTTTCTAACCTGCCTTATAAAGCAGATAAAAGTATTTTCTAACTCTTGCTTTTTCTTTGATTGATTCCCCTTCCTAAATTCAGTTGTCTTGCTCTTTGGTCTAATATCTTTTTACAGGACACATAGTTTAGTAATGTGAAATGACATAAATTAATAATAAATTCCGCCTTTGAGAAATTATATGCCAGATAATCCATATACTGCTGATTTTTGTCTTTCATAGAGAAGTGTAAATTTCATTAAAATATTTTGCAATCTTTTTCCAATTACTGAATATGAATTTTAGCCTCTCTTTTAAGAGACATTGGAATTGAACAGGTTTTGTTTTATATATCCTCCTGAGTGATCAATGTTTCCTCAAATATGAATGTGAAGTTCAGGAGATATCACAGAAATTGGAAAGATTTCATTTCAGGGAAAAATCTATGAATTTCTACGAATGTAGAGTTTATCAGAGTTTCTATCTGGCTAATAAGATTATAAAGAGAGAGTATAATCTTACTAGTCTAAAAAATATAAAGCAGTCTTACATAAGAACAGTCATGATTAATAATTCTTTTCTGGAGACTGGAGGTTTGGTGAATACAATCCCCAAAATCACATCATCTTATGGGTGAGGTCACCTTGTCAGATGATATGCCCACAAGTGCAAAACTGAAACTGAAGCTCAAGTGGAAATTACACCATTGTTTGAAAACAACATGTTAACATTTTTACCAAGGACAAACACATTTGGTGAGTATTAGCTGAGCAATAAGGAAAAATCAATTTCAAGATATATTTAAAACAATTCAGCATTTGAACCATCAGAGGGCCCTAGAAAGGCTGGTTTAAAGAGTAACAAGATAAAAATGTTGCTCGCCACAGATAGAGGAATTGGTCAAGACTTATAAAAAGCCTGAGGTGGAATAGGCAGCCATAACTCAGAAACCGCTCCAAGCAACCCAAACTTCAGACCAACTCCTGACACCATGGCCTGCTGTCAGACCAGCTTCTGTGGATTTCCCAGCTGCTCCACCAGTGGAACCTGCGGCTCCAGCTGCTGCCAGCCAAGCTGCTGTGAGACCAGCTCCTGCCAGCCACGCTGCTGTGAGACCAGCTGCTGCCAGCCAAGCTGCTGCCAAACCAGCTTCTGTGGGTTTCCTAGCTTCTCAACCAGTGGGACCTGTGGCTCCAGCTGCTGCCAGCCAAGCTGCTGTGAAACTAGCTGCTGCCAGCCAAGCTGCTGCCAGGCCAGCTCCTGTGGAACTGGCTGTGGCATTGGTGGTGGCATCAGCTATGGCCAGGAAGGCAGCAGTGGATCTGTAAGCACCCGTATCAGGTGGTGCCGCCCAGACTGCCGTGTGGAGGGCACCTACCTGCCCCCCTGCTGCGTGGTGAGCTGCACACCCCCATCCTGCTGCCAGCTGCACCACGCCGAGGCCTCCTGCTGCCGCCCGTCCTACTGTGGACAGTCCTGTTGCCGCCCAGTCTGCTGTTGCTACTCCTGTGAGCCCACTTGTTGAAAACCTCCTTCTGCTGGGAATCCTGATAAGATGGCCCTTTAAAACTAGCCAAATTAGAATCCTAACAATCTTCTGAATTCCAGTACCTATAACTGGGCTTGCAACCTCTCATCACACAGCCACATAAATTCTCTAGGATGTAAATTCATTTACAATGGAAGACCAAAATTTTTTCCTAGACCTGGATGTCAGCCAAAGTCCTACAACGTGAAGAGAGTTAGGTAATATTTTACTATAAATATCATCTGAAATATTTCAACAGTTATTGGGACTTAAATTTAATAAAGGTTTTCAATGATGAAGTCGTTGGAACTTTCCTTGCTTTGGAATTTGTTACAGATATTGCGGTACTGGGATTTTTCAAAATATCAACATGACATGGCACTATGGTTTTTCTGTATTTCTGCCCTTTTAATGATGATCTTTAAAAGTAATTTTCTTTTGTGTTACCATTAAATGGTCCAATATTTTGCAGCTAAGACATACGACTAAAGGATCACGACAGCATTTAGGAACTGTTTCCTAAGGTTCTCACACGTGCTAAGTGGTGGGCTAGGTATTCCAACAGACTGATTTTATAAAAAGGAATTTCATGTTATTCAGCTTCTTGAGGTTCTGTCAAATCTATTCATTTGTCCACTCATTCATTCATATACGACGAGGCTGTGTACAATTATTTCTATCATCTATGATACACAAAAGCATAATAAAATTTGTGAAAGAATACAAACACAAGATTATAGAGTAATAGCACATAACAAACATACACATTTTATTCAAGGTCCTAGGCTCATAACTCCCATAGCCCTTTTTATGATGTTAGGGCACTTTAGACTTCAGAAGCAGACCTCAGAAAATAGAATCTCTCTCTCTCTCTCTCTCTCTCTCTCTCTCTCTCTCTCTCTCTCTCTCTCTCTCTCTCTCTCTCTCTCTCTCTCTCTCTCTCTCTCTCTCTCTCTCTCTCTCTCTCTCGTGCGTGCGCTTTTGCTCTCTCTCTCTGGCCTTCTCCTCCCCTCTTTTCACCTGCTCCTTTTACTCCTCAAGGCAAGAACCTTCCCCCACTGTTCTTGGCACTGGTCGTCAAGATATTCTCCTACCTTCCTTGTCTGCTTGTAGGTCATAAGATCCCCATTTCAGAAGAGGTTCTGCCTCATGCCCTGGAGGAAGGAAAGCTGCACAGAGTGACCAAGAAGGATCTGAACAGACAGGCCTTACTGGGTTTCACCACTCACTCTACTAACATTACATCATACTCTTTTTGTCCAATCACGTTTCTAATGGTTGTCCATCATGCCTATCCACTGAAGTCTCCATAAAATGTCCAAAAAAAAAAAAAAAAAAAAAAACCACGGAATTTGAGGAGCTTCCAGATAGCTGAATGTGTGGAGGTTCCTGGAATGTGCTGTTCCCAGAGAGGTTATGAAAGCTCCTCATACCCCTTCCCCCACACCTTACCCTATGCCTCTCTTCTTCTGTACCTTTTGTAATGGTCTTTATCATAAACCAATAAACTAAATGTTTCCCTGAGTCCTGGGAGCTGCTCTAGCACACTCATCAAACTTAAGGAGGGGGTCGTGGAATTCCCAACTTATGGCTGGTCGGTCGGAAGCACAGGCAAAAAAACCTGGAGCTTGTGCTTGGCACTGGAAGTAGGGGGCAGTCTTACGGGACTGAGCCCTCACCCTGTAAAACCTGACGCTATCGCCAGGTAAATAGCATTAGAATGGAATTGGAGTGGAGAACACATTAGGCCTATTTCTCCCCATCAATAAGCAAGGAAATAAATTATGCAGCAGATACCAGCTGCGTGTTTTCCACTCCAATTCCATTCTAACGCTATTTACCTGGCGATAGGGCGAGGTGGCGGGCCCCTGTAGTCCCAGCTACTCAGGAGGCTGAGGCAGGAGAATAGCGTGAACCCGGGGGGTGGAGCTTGCAGTGAGCCCAGATCGCGCCACTGCACTCCAGCCTGGGCAACAGAGCAAACTCCGTCTCAAAAAAAAAAAAAAAAGAAAGAAAGAAAGAAAGAAAGAAAGAAAGAAAAGAAAAGAAAAGAAAAAGAAATTTTCTATGTTGATTGTTGTTGAGTGAGAAAACAGAATGAACATTTAAGTGTGGTTTTTTTTCTTCTATCCAACAGCATAAGATGTAAAAATAGCTATTTTTTTTTACATCTTATGTAAGAACAAAAAGCAAATACAGACTCCTGAGTTCTAGTCCCAGCTTTGCAACTAGCTATCCATGAATCCTTGAGCAAGTCCCTTCACTTGCCTGGGTACCTATTTCTAATTTGGAAAATGAGAGAACTGAGTCATTACCGACAACATCCCTTCCAGGCGTAAGAGAGTAGATAATTTCCTAAACAGGCGACACATTGACCAGTAATCGCTTCAGATGCCCAAAGAGGAAAAAATATACAGTGGTTAAATAATGTTGTATGCATTACCACCATCTTGCAAGTTTATAAAGCCACATTGGAATAGTAAACGGACTGAGATACCCTGCAATAAAGAAAGCTCTATAACCAGTGGCCGGGCTCAGTGGCTCACACCTATCATCTCAGCACTTTTGGAGGCAGAGGCAGGTGGATCACCTGAGGTCACAAGTTCGAGACCAGCATGGCAAACATGGCAAAACCCCGTCTCTACTAAAACTACGAAAATTAGCCAGGCGTCGTGGCGGGCACCTGTGGTCTCACAGCCTGAAGCAGGAGAATCACTTGAATCCAGGAGGTAGAGGTTGCAGTGAAACAAGATCGTGCCACTACACTACAGCCTGGGTGACAGAGTGAGAGTCTGTCTCAAAAGAAAGAAAGAAAGAAGGAAGGAAAGAAGAAGGAAAGAAAGAAAGAAAAGAAAGAAAGAAAAGAAGAAAGAAAGAAAGAAGAAAGAAAGAAAGAAGAAAAAGAAAGAAAGAAAGAAAGAAAGAAAGAAAGAAGGAAAGAAGGAAAAAAGAGAAGGAAAGAAGGAAAGAAGGAAAGAAGGAAAGAAGGAAGGAAGGAAGGAAGGAAGGAAGGAAGGAAGGAAGGAAGGAAGGAAGGAAGGAAGGAAGGAAAGAAGGAAGGAAGGAAGGAGAGAGAGAAAGAAAGAAAGAGAGAGAGAGAAAGAGGAAAGAGAAAGAAAGAAAGAAAGAAAGAAAGAAAGAAAGAAAGAGAAAGAAAAAGAAAGAAAGAAAGAAAAAGAGAAAGAAGACGGAAGGAAGGACAGAAGGAAGGAAGGAAGGAAGGAAGGAAGGAAGGAAGGAAGGAAGGAAGGAAGGAAGGAAGAGAACTCTATAACCATCACTCCCAAACTAACTTAGCCAGAAAACTCTCTATTTTTATATTACCTGTTAACACCCTGTAACACCAATACTCCTCAAAATATACTTCACAAAATGGTGAAAGGGAGTATAAACTGATGTTTTTATAATATCTGTACAATCTTCTTATGTATTGTGAAACAGAAAATAAATGTTCACTGCAAGGATGGATTTAAATGAATGTGATGTTGGCTATATACTATCACCATTCTTATTCTAATTTTCAGAGAGAGTTCTAGATGAAGCAAGTATTAAATAAAAGACACATAGTGAGGCTTTCATTCCAAGGGATAAAATATTTCATCGTTAAATCAAAGTGGTGAGCCAGTGACTGGGGATAGAGGGGTATGGGAAGTGATTGCTTAAAGGTCAGGGGGCGTTCCTCTGGGATGATGGAAAAGTTTTTGAAACTAGAGAGAGACGATGTTGCACAACATTATGAACATACTATACGTCACTCAGTTACACACTTTAAAATGGTTAATTGTAGGTTATGTGAATTTCACCTCAATTTTAAAAAATCAAAAGAACAGGACCTCTGCTAGCACAACTTTACAGGAATTAGGAAAAGGTACCACTTTGGGGAAGATACAGACAGAGGGGTACACAGCTTGTCAAGCCTCCAGCTTGATGTAAGAAATAATATGCTCCTTCCTCTGAGTGGACAGAGCCACAGAGCCCCACATCAGGGCGCGACCTGTACATCTATACACAATGGCCCTGCAATGTGGTCAACATTTTATTCCCCTCATTTAGAGCTCTGTTGTCTCTGAGAGGGTTTAGGTTGGATGTACCTTTTAATTAAAAGGACTTTGGCTCAGCAGCACCCCAAAAAAACCTGGTTGGCATACAGGAGGGAAAAGATAGATCTTGTGACTTGGCTTAAGATGAAAGTTGGGGGTAAGACGAGATCCTTGAAGTTTATGTGTTATCCGATCTAGATTACTAGGCTGGAAGCCCAGAGCAGAAGCACAGAAGCCCTACGTAGGAATGCTGTATTCATTTGACTGGTACATCAATCATGCTTTATTTCTTGAGAATCTAAGTAAGGCAGTCACAACTGAATTAGAGAACTAGTAAATGGAGATGAAGAAATTGGAAGAATCCCCAGAACTTGTAACTAAAAATCAGAACCATGATATCTTAAATGAAAATAATTTCAAACATTAGCATCTGTGTTAAGCCAAAGTTCCATGTTCAAGAATAATAGACAAACATATTCTTTCTTCTTATGGTACTGGAATGGTCTGGAGCCCATCACTTAAATGAAGTAATGAAAACCAGAGGGAATAAGCACAGGAATAAGAAATGTGGTATATACACACAACAGAATACTATTGAGTCTATAAAAAGAAGGAAATTCGGTCACATATTACAACATATCTAAACTTGGAGGATATTATGTAAAGTGAAATAATATAAATTTCATTTCCTTAATTTACTTAGAGGAGGTAAGGGAATGTTCAGATTAGTCTTCATTCTGTGGCACAGGAGTCAAATTCTCAAGTAAGTGTTATACCTTAAATTTTGCACTGAGGAAGATGTTGAAAATGGTGCCACACTAGAAAAGCCCAGAAAGGGAGAACCAATATGCAATGCCACTGTCTCCAGTGCTCTTATCAATAATGCATTTCAGGTCCTCAGATATCTGAGCCTTTTGCAAAAGGAGACACATCTGTTTAGTATCAAAGATTCTGCTAAGTTTAGATCTGAATTAAATAGCTCCTGAGATTCTTGTCATGACACATCCACATATTTCAAACATCCAACATAAAAAATATTAGCTAATCAAAGAATCTGTGATATAGCTTTGCTTAAGAAGAAGCAAGGAACTCACAAAGAATCGCATCTTTTAAACCAAATTTGATATGGGATTTGAAACTGACTTAATTCCAACTCAGAAAGAGTTATGATATAAAGTCAAAGCTGTCATTTCCAGAGAAGCGGAACTACCACTTGGTGTTCTGGTTCAAAACCCAAGAGTAGCACTGTAACTTGCATTTCTCTGCAATGAGCTCATACTCCATGGAGGCCTGGTCACCTTTTATTGCATCTAAACAAAACGTTTATCTTCACCATCATCAGTTGTCTCATTCAAATTATATAAACTTTCCTGTTCACTGGATTAGTCTCTAATATCTATAATAAACTGCATACAGCAGATCTAACATACTGTAGTAAATCACATACTCCAGTATTAATATGTTAAAAGTATAATTTTATGCAGTTAAAAAATCTAAATCTATAGAATATCCTAAGATAAAAGATGAGACAAAGTCACAAGTCAAGGTTAACTCTTTTAGCACTTAAGATTTTCTTGAAGTGTGCTTATTATGCTGTTAATAAATAAATAAAATCTCTAGGAATGGCTCTAGTAAACAGTGTTATTACTTACCCTAACCTCCTCCTTCCTTCCTTTTACTCTCAAAAAAGTCTATAAGAAAGGAAGCATATTTTTACATCTTGCTTTCACACTTGGATTTTCCTTCGAACGATTGCTTACATAAAAAAAGAAGAAAGAGAAAGAAAAAGAAAGAAAGAAAGAAAGAAAGAAAGAAAGAAAGAAAGAAAGAAAGAAAGAAAGAAAGAAAGAAAGAAAGAAAGAAAGAAAGAAAGAAAGAGAAAGAAAGAAGGAAGGAAGGAAGGAAGGAAGGAAGGAAGGAAGGAAGGAAGGAAGGAAGGAAGGAAGGGAGAGAGAAAGAGAGAAAGAATTGACTATAGTGTTTAAAGAGTTTAGTCTGGAATCAGAGGGTGTGGATTCAAATTTCAGATTCACTAGATAATAGTGTGAACTTGGGTAAGTTACTTCAATCTGTTGTGGCTCAGTTTTCTCACATGGTTGATGGGAGTGGCAGTGATACCTAGTCCACAGATTGCTGTCAAAATTCAGCAAGTTGATACATGCAAAGTACTCAGAACCATTTAGGCACATAATCAGTGATGGAAAAATGTTATGAATAGCAATTAATGCAAATCTCCCTGGCCCAAGAAAGCATCCCTTTCTGGCCAGCTGAATACAGTCTTGCTTCACAGTCAAAGGGAAGATAAGGAAGGTAGAGAAGGAGCCGCAGTTAAAATTGGAGGGAATTAAACTGTCATGTGAGACCCAATCACCCAGTTGTAAGGGTCAACACTGAATAATATTGACAGTCCTTAAAGGTGAGGCATCAGTCAATTATTCCTCGACCATGAGAAAATTTTAAGAAACATGAGGAGTTAGGGATCATATTCCTAATTAATGCCAATGACTTCTTGACCATGGTAAAGAAGCTTAATTGCAGACCAAATACAATCAACTTTCAAAGGCTCCCAGAAGTTTCAACAAATAACTCAGGGAGAGGCCAATTATCATTCAGAGACAAATTATCAAACACAAATAAGGAAGAGACTTCAGGAATTATGTAAACAGTAGCTGGCCAAGGCTTATAAAAGGCCCAGTGTGGCAGCCATCACCAAAACTCAGAAACTCCTCCAAGCAACCCAAACTTCAGACCAACTCCTGACACCATGGCCTGCTGTCAGACCAGCTTCTGTGGATTTCCCAGCTGCTCCACCAGTGGGGCCTGTGGCTCCAGCTGCTGCCAGCCACGCTGCTGTGAGACCAGCTGCTGCCAGCCACGCTGCTGTGAGACCAGCTGCTGCCAGCCAAGCTGCTGCCAGACCAGCTTCTGTGGATTTCCCAGCTTCTCAACCAGTGGGACCTGTGGCTCCAGCTGCTGCCAGCCAAGCTGCTGCCAGACCAGCTGCTGCCAGCCAAGCTGCTGTGAGACCAGCTGCTGCCAGCCAAGCTGCTGCCAGACCAGCTCCTGCGGAACCAGCTATGGCATTGGTGGTGGCATCGGCTACGGCCAGGAGAGCAGCAGTGGATCTGTGAGCACCCGTATCAGGTGGTGCCGCCCAGACTGCCGTGTGGAGGGCACCTACCTGCCCCCCTGCTGCGTGGTGAGCTGCACACCCCCATCCTGCTGCCAGCTGCACCACGCCGAGGCTTCCTGCTGCCGCCCGTCCTACTGTGGACAGTCCTGCTGCCGCCCAGTCTGCTGCTGCTACTCCTGTGAGCCCAGCTGCTAAAAGCCAGTTTGCTGATTTTCAACTTGAAATTTCCACTTTCAGTTCAATTCATGAACGAATTATTTCTTCAAGCACTTGTGGACCACTAACAAATTCTTGAACTTTTCTTTGGCTTTGTTATGGGGGTTACCAAATATTTAGGCCTCAGAATTAGCTGATTCCTTTCAATTCCAGAAAGACCTTGCTCTTCTCTCTGAGGACGCCAAAATACAAATGTGACCCAATACATGAAAAAGCCGATTTACCTTGAAATTGACCCTTTACAAGCATTGAAGCCCACGCTCTGAGTCTCAGTGCTGACGAGACCACGGAAGAGCCATCTGTTCTTCTCAGGACACTCACTTTCTCTATTCCACCAACCTGCAAATTGCACCCCCTATGAAAGAGGAATAATAAACCAAGGTCTAATAAACTGTAACTATTGGTGCAACAAACATGTCTTTTTTTTCATTGAGTGTATTCAGGATGTATATTTCGTAGAATGTCATATGAAAAATTTTAATCTGCTTTTGATATCCCTTCTCTTCTAATACCACATTAGGAAATGTGTTATCCAGAGGTCCAGTGGAGGTTAATGCCCATAAAAACATAGAGTAAAGGTAGTTATCTAGGGCCTCAGAAATGGTAAAGGCTCTGTTACCATAACTTAACCTTACACAGTGCTTTCACAACCAGGAAGTTACAGAAATCGAAATCTCTGGCTGGGTGCGGTGGCTCACACCTGTAATCCCAGCATTTTGGGAGGCTGAGGTGGGCAGATCACTAGGTCAGGAGTTCGAGATCAGCTTGGCCAACCTGGTGAAACCCCATCTCTACTAAAATTACAAAAATTAGCCGGGCTTCATGGCACACATCTGTAATCCTAGCTACTTGGGAGGCTGAGGCAGGAGAATTGCTTGAACCCAGGAGATGAAGGTTGCAGTGAGCCAAGATCGTGTCATTGCACTCCAGCCTGGGTGATAGAGCAAGACCCCATTTTGAAAAAAATAAAAAATAAAAATCTCTGAATCTAGAGCCAGAATATTACTTATTTTTCCTGTCTGTTAGAGAAATGCTCTTTCAAGCAATCATCAAAGAATGGTAATGTATGCTAATAAATCACAGTCTTCCATTCACATGTAACCTTGTGAAGGATTGCAAGAGAAACAAGGTAGGAAAGTCCTCTCTGAGGAAATACACTCTCAATTAGATGGAATTTTTTACTGTAAATTTTTTCCTCCAGTTTCTAAACAGAAGTGAGGATAACAATGAATTTACTGTATTTTTAGAATCAACATACATACTTTGGTTTAAAATGTTCACTTCAAAGTAAACACATACATATATAAATATGCTTTTATATATAATACACATATGCAATACATTTATACACATTTAAAGACAAATATCAGAGAATGCTTTATAAATTTGAATGGTTTTTAGAACAAGGATTAGGATTAATTCACGGTTCCTTGGACTTAGAATTGAGAGTATCGAAGGTGTTTTGTTTTGTTTTGTTTTGTTTCTTACTTAGGTTAAAATTACAATGCTTTATTCAATGGTTAATGAAAATCAGAAAATTAGAAGGTATGAACAAAGGATAACATTTGCAAAGCAAAGAACCAATTTCCCCAACATATTATCTAGAGACCTAATCCAATCCAGAAAACACCCTTGAACAACAGAACAGAAATTGAGACATGTTTTGTCCTTTTGGTCCTTTGATCCTAAATACTGGTATCACCACCTAAGAAGTTCCTGCTAGAATAAATAAATAAATAAATAAGTAAATAAGTAAGTAAATAAATGACAAGTGATTTAGGTAAAATGCAAATTGGGCTTTTCATCATTACTGTACACTGCTAGTCATTCATTCCCTCTTTTATTAACAAGCATTTACTGAGCATCTATATGCAAAATAGTGCGGAAAGCACTACAAAGGATACCCAGATGCATTAGACATAGGCAGATTATGCTTTTAAGGAATGGACAACCTGGTAGAGCCCTGAAAGATGTCTGAGAGATCATCTCATTTTACAGATGAATAAACCAATATTCAGAGGAATTACATGACTTTTTTAAGGTCATACAGTCACTCAGTGGTAGAACCAGTTTGGAAGCCCATCTAGTTTAATTAATTTAATTTTCAGTTAAGAATTTGGTCCCATACATCATGTGACCATCCCTAATCATCTAAAGTTGGACCCAGTTAAGCTTAAAATTCTATGATTGTTCTTAAATTCAAAAGCGTAAAATAAAAATGATTGATGTTTTATCATTGGGGATGGTTTAGTGATTTGTGGTATGATCATACTCTGGAATATTATATAACTATTAAAAGAGTTAGTAATATGTATAGAATGCATCTACAAATTGCATAATCTAGATGAAATGGAGAAATTCCTAGAAATGTACAACCTACCAAAACTGAATCATGAAGAAATAAAAAATCTGAACAGACCTATAACAAGGAGATTGAATCAGTAATCGGAAACCTCCTAACAAAGCAAAGCTCAGAACCAGATGGCTTCATTGGTGACATATACAAAACATCATAAAAAAAATAACACCAATCCTCCTCAAACTCTTTTTAAAAATTAGAAAGGAGAAAACACTTTCAAACTCATTCTATGAAACCAGCATTACTCTAATACCAAAGTAAGACAAAGATACTATAAGAAAAAGAAAACTACAGACCTAAATCCCTGATGAATACTCATGAAAAATCCTTTCAAAATCCCAGCAAATAGAATTAAACAATACATTAAAAGTATTAAATGCTATAATCAAATGAAATTTTATCCTGGAAGGCAAGGATGGTTCAACATACAAAAATGAATCATTAGTAGAATGAAGAGGAAAAAGCACCTGCTCATCTCTATTGATACAGAAGAAGCATTTGACAAAATTCAAAACTCTTTCATGATTTTTTAAAAAACCTAACAAACTAGGAATAGAAGCAAATGACCTCAACATAATTAAAGCCATATGTGAAAAGCCCATAGGCAACATCATAATCAACAGTTTTTTTTCTAAGATTAGGAACAAGACAAACATGCCCACTTTTGCCCATTCTATTTATCATAGTACTAGGAGTCCTAGCCAGAGCAACTAGGCAAGAAAAAGAAATAAAAGATATCCAAATTGGAAAGGAAATAGTAAATTCTCTCCATTCACAGATAACATGACTTTATATGTAAAAAATTCTAAAGATTTTACACACACTCACACACAGTTATAACTAAAACAAGTTCAGTGAAGTTGCAGATACAAAACCAATGCACAAAAATCAATCGCATTTCTATACACTAACCATGAAAAATATATGAAGAAAATTTTAAAAACAATTCCATTTACAATAACATCAAAAGAATAAAATACTTATGGCCGGGCATGGTGGCTCATGCCTGTAATCCTAGCACTTTGGTAAGCTGAGGCGGGCAGATCACCTGAGGTTAGGAGTTCAAGTCCAGCCTGGCCAACATAGTGAAACCCTGTCTCTACTAAAAATACAAAAATTAGCCAGGCATAGTCGTGGATGCCTATGGTCCCAGCTACTGGGGAGGCTGAGGCAAGAGAATTGCTTGAACCCAGGAGGTGGAGGTTACAGTGAGCTGAGATTGTGCCACTGCACTCCAGCCTGGGTGATAGAGTGAGACTCCATCTCAAAAAATAATAATAATAATAATAAAATAAAGAATAAAATACTTAGGAACAAACTTAACCTTGGAAGGGAAAGACTTGTACACCAGAAACTATAAAATGTTACTGAAAGAAATTAAAGAAGATACAAATAAATGAAAAGACATCCTGAGATCATGAATTGTAGGATTTAATATTGTTAAGATGTCAATACTACCCAGAGAATCTACAGATTTAATGCAAACCCTACAAAAATCCCAATGATGTTTTTGCAGAAATAAAAAAAAATCCATCCTAAAATACATAAGAAATCAGAAGGGGTCCTATATAGCCAAAACAATCTTAAAAAAGAACAAAGTCGGTCTCACATTTTCCTATTTCAAAATTTACTGCAAAGCTACAGCAATCATAACAGTGTGGTACTGACATAAAGACAGACATATAAAGCAATGGAAAAGAACAGAGAGCCTGGAAATAAACCCTCAAATATATACATGGTTAAATGAGTTCATGTATTTATTTATTTGAATTGACAAAAATTATATGTATTTATGTGTACAACACATTGTTTTGAAATATGCATACCTTGTACAATGGCTAAATCAAACTAATTAACATATGTTTTACCTCACATAATTTTTTTGTAGTGAAAACACAAAATCTACTCTCTTAGCAAGTTTCAAGACTATAACATATTGTTATGAACTATAGTCACTATGTTGTACAATAGATCTCTTGAATTTATTCCTCTCATCTAACTGAAATTTTGTAATCCTTTGACCAACATCTCCCCAACACACTCCACCACCACCCTAGCCCCTGGTAACCACTATTCTACTTTCTACTTCTATGAATTCAACCTTTTTTACTTTCTACTTCTATGAATTCAACCTTTTTGTATTCCACTTGTAAGTGAGAAAGTGCAATTAGTCTTTTTCTTTGTCTGACTTATTTCACTTAGATAATGTTCTCAAGTTTCATCTGTGTTGCCCCAAATAGCAGGATTTCCTTCTTTTATGACTAAGAATATTCCAGTGTGTGAGTGTGTGTGTGTCACATTTTATTTATCCACTCATTTAATGATGGACATGGACACAGGTTGCTTCCCTATCTTGGCTATTGGGAGTAACGCTGCAATGAACACGGGAATGCAGATGTCTCTTCAAAATACTGATTTAGTTTCCTTCGGGTATATACACAGAAGTGGGATTGCTTGATTATATGACAGTTCTATTTTTAATGTTTTCAGGAACCTTCATATTGTTTTCCATAAAAGTTGTACTAATTTACATTTCCACCAACAGTGTGCCAGAGTTCTGTTTTCTCCACTTCCTCTCCAACACTTGCTATCTTTTGTCTTTTTGATAATAACCATCTAACATATGTGAGACGATATCTCATTGTGGTTTCAATTTGCATTATTGGATGATTGGTGATTTTGAAAACTTTTTCATATACCTGTTGGCCATTTGTAGATCTTTTTCTGAGAAATGTCTATTTAGATTCTTTGCCCATTTTTCAATTATGTTATTTGTTTTCTTACTACAGGTATTGAGCTGTTTGAGTTTCTTCTATATTTTGGATATTAACCCCTTATCAGATATGTGGTTTGTAAATATTTTCTCCCATCTGTGGTTTGTCTCTTCACTCAGTTTAGTGTTTTATTGGCTGTGCAGAAGCTTTTTAGTTTGATGTAATCCCATTTGTCTATTTTTGCTGATGCTTTTGAGTTCATGTTCACAATATCATTGGCCAGGCAAAAGTCGTGGAGTTTGCCTCTATTTTCTTCTAATAGTTTTCATTTTGAGTCTTTCTTACATTTCAGTCTTTTAATCCATTGTAAGTTGGTTTTTGTATATGATGTGAGATAATGGTCTAATTTCATTCTTCTGCATGTGAATGTGGTCAAACGATTTTCAACAAGGGTGACAAGACTATTTACAAATGGTTAAGATGGTTAACTTAAATGGTTCATGAATTTTATGGTATGTATATTTTACCACAATTAAAAATTTATAAGTATAAACATGTAGGAGACCCAAACTTTACTGAAATAGAAGATATATATGTATATATGCTGGTTTATATTTGCAGAAGCAGGGATAAAAGTATCAAAGAATGTGCACCAAATTCTTAATATTGATTACCTCTAGAGCATTAATTTTGGTAGAGATGTGTGCATCTTCAGGGAAGGGAAAGGATATTAGTTCTTCTTTATATGCCTCTGTACTCTTTGACTTGTTACAACGTGTATTCATTACTAGCACATATGTTTAATTTAATAGAGTCAGAAAACAATCTATAAGCAAAAGTCATTAAAGATTTTGGTTAGCAATATGTACATTCACTACTACTGAAGGCAAGAATATTAGATAGAGCTCTGAGGATCCTATAACTTGCACAAATTGATCATAGAAAGGCATAATTGGTTTGAAAGTTGATACATCAGATTACAGTTCATGTTTTGATGACACTAATGTTAGTCTTTCCAAGTTTAGACAACTGTTTATAAAACCATGATCATGGTTAAGTGACCATTTAAGGAAAAATGGTCAGTTAAGATAAATTATGCCTAAAGGTTATCAAAGGACAAGTATGACAAAGCATGCCAGGGCAACACTTGGCTCAAGGCTACTCTGTCATGTGACGTGCATCAAGAGGCACTTTTGTGCTTGGCTTCCATGACGAGCCTTCACTTAGTCCAGAGGGCAAAGAAGAAACATAATGAGACTCAATTGAACAATGGAAAAAGCAGGCTATTGAAATGCTATTTATAACTTTCTAAACACCTCGGGTATTAGCCAGAGACTCATGCTGAAATTGACATCAAGAAAAGATGTTAGGTAAATATGCACCTCTAGGGAACATATAAAAGGACAGATATAGAAGGTGCAGCACAAACTCAGAAACCTCTCTTAAAAACACAGCTCTCAACCCAGCTCCTGACACCATGGCCAGCTGTTCCACCACTGGGACCTGTGACTCCAGTTGCTGCCAGCCAAGCTGCTGTGAGACCAGCTGCTGCCAGCCAAACTGCTGCCAGACCAGCTCCTGCGGAACTGGCTGTGGCATTGGTGGTAGCATCAGCTGTGGCCAGGAGGGCAGGGGTGGAGCTGTGAGGACCCGTATCAGGTGGTGCCGCCCAGATTGCCGCGTGGAGGGCACCTGCCTGCCCCCCTGCTGCCTGGTAAGCTGCACACCCCCATCCTGCTGCCAGCTGCACCACGCCGAGGCCTCCTGCTGCCGCCCATCCTACTGTGGGCAGTCCTGTTGCCGCCCAGCCTGCTGCTGCCAATGCTGTGAGCCCACCTGTTAAAAACCAGGTTGCTGATCGCTTACGAATGAAAGGGGAAGCACAGCAAAATTATGCTGATTTCTGAAGAACTGTTTGATTTTACTTGGATGCTAAGTACCATGATGTTGTTAAGCTGCTCAGAGATAATGAAACTCCTAGTGAGGACACTGCGGATGTGCCGAATTCACTCACTGAAACACGTATCAATCAGTGTTCTGGATAGCTTACGTTGCTTAAGCAGAGGACCAGGATGGAATAGTTCATCATTTCAGTGACATCTCTGCTCCCCCAACTCTCTCTTGATGCCCATGCATCTTCAGACCTGGTTTTTCCTTGAATATCTCTGATTAATTCAAATAAAATGTTTTAATGTGCAAAGCAAACTGAGTTATGTCCACCTTCTACCTTTAAGCATGTCTTCCTGTGGCTGGTATTCAAGAGTGGATTTGCAATTTGATAATAATACCAAGGTATAACCACAAAGTCTAAACCAGAAAGATTAAATACAAAGTAAATTATGCTTGAATCCATCAACTTAGAAATGCTCCATGAATTAAATAATTTTATAGTTATTCCACTATTTGCATGCTCCAATCTATTACGATTAGGTCTAGACCAATAAAGGTTGACCTTCAGCTAAAATTTTAAGGTTGATCAAAGCTATTGATTTCAACCTAAATGTAATTCTACCATCTTTTGTCTCCTTCCATTTTATATGCTAAATATTCTCCTTCATTTATGCCCCCAAATCTAAAGACATTGTCTTACTTTCTAAATAGACTTTAAAATATCTACCAGATACTACCTATTTTCCAAGAGTATTTAGGTTTAATTTCTATGCCTTAGCTTTCACATTCTTCCCACTGATCCCTGAATTGCTCTCTAAGCTTCAACTCCCGGTATTCACCTTCATTTGATGTAGGTATGCATAAGGTGTATCTCTGATCTAAATTATAATAGAAGAAACAGTTATAGAGAGCACCTGCTGAGTTCTACCACTGCCATTTGTCAGACAGATGCGTTAGAAATCTGAAACCGCTCTATTATATTTTGCACTTTGCAACCCAACTTAAAATATATTCTCTTAAGAAGTTAACACGCCGGGCACAGTGGCTCATGCCTGTAATCACAGCACTTTGGGAGGCCGAGGCGGGCAGATCACCAGGTCAGAAGATTGAGACCATCCTGGCTAACACGGTGAAAGCCTGTCTTTATTAAAAAATACAAAAAAAAAAAAAAATTAGCCGGACATGGTAGTGGGTACCTGTAGTCCCAGCTACTCAGGAGGCTGAGGCAGGAGAAGGGCGTGAACCCGGGAGGCGGAGCTTGCAGTGAGCTGAGATCATGCCACTACACTCCAGCCTGGGTGACAGAGCGAGACTCTGTCTAAAAAAAAAGTTAACACAACCTAAAACAAAACAAAATATATTTTACCATTTAATTTTTAAACTCTTCATTAGGCATTAGAGTGTAATATACAAAATACAATAGGATGCAAATATAGAAAGGAACATGTTATCCACATTATTTACAAGCTCCCAGAACTTACCTCTATCATTTACTTGGTAGCAATGATGGATTACACACAAGATTATGCAATTTCCAAGAGGAATAAAATAGATGGCAGTACATTCTTCAAAGTGTCACAACGCCTAGATATTTTTTCCTGAGCCCGGTTCCACTACTAAACCAAAAAATAAAATAAAATAAACCAAAAAACACATTTCCTAGTCTCTTTACAGTAAATAACAAGACTCTTTCATGAGAGGTACTACAGCTTGAAATTTCTCTTTAATTATGTGGGAGTGGTATTGATATCCATGAATCATGCCTTTTATTCCACCTATTCAATAAACATTTATTGAATCAGACTCAATAAACATTTATTAAGGTTCTACCACAAACTAATGACTCTGCTGGATACCTTCCTAAATACTATGTCAGTCTGGTTCCCAAGAACAGATTTCTGGTCTGGAACAGGAATAATATTCACACATTTCAAATTGGTTGAAATCAAAGGAACTATAATTGGTAATTCAATACGACATTGGAACAAAACAAGGTGAAATCTGCGAATTATGCATGACCAAAGGTACTCCTTCAGTTCAGTAGATATCCAGATATCCAAAACTTAATAGAATTTAGTCTATATATCCAGGAGGAAAAAATAATAGTTAAATATAACAACACGGCCGGGTGCGGTGACTCAAGCCTGTAATCCCAGCATTTTGGGAGGCCGAGACAGGCGGATCACGAGGTCAGGAGATCGAGATCATCCTGGCTAACACGGTGAAACCCCGTCTCTACTAAAAATACAAAAACTAGCCGGGTGAGGTGGCAGGCGCCTGTAGTCCCAGCTACTCAGGAGGCTGAGGCAGGAGAATGGCGTAAACCCAGGAGGCGGAGCTTGCAGTGAGCTGAGATCCGGCCACTGCACTCCAGTCCAGGCGACAGAGCGAGACTCTGCCTCAAAAAATAAATAAATAAATAAATAAATAAATAAATATAACAACACAATTATTACTCTTAGCCTTAGAGGTCTGCATAGATTGTCACATGGAATAACTATTATATAAAATGAGAGCATTCATTTGGACTAAAATGGAAGGACTCTTGGAACATGGGAAACCACAAACATATTCCAAAGAGCAAAGGACTGATATGAGGAGTCCGGAAGAAACTATAAAACAAAGTAATTTCTAAACTATTGCTCATAATGTGTCATAAGTACTTCAACGTAAGCCAATCAGAGATCCACTGAGAAACAAATTTAAACAAAAACAAAGAAAATATGTTAACAATTTTGTAAACAGCAGCTGGCTCAGATGTATAAAAGGGCCAATGTGGAAGTCACCACCAAAACTCAGAAACTCCTCCAAGCAACCTCTCAACCCAATTCCCAACACCATGACCTGCTGCCAGACCAGCCTTTGTGGATATCCCAGCTTCTCCACCAGTGGGACCTGTGGCTCCAGCTGCTGCCAGCCAAGCTGCTGTGAGACCAGCTCCTGCCAGCCAAGCTGCTGTGAGACCAGCTGCTGCCAGCCAAGCTGCTGCCAGACCAGCTTCTGTGGATTTCCCAGCTTCTCAACCAGTGGGACCTGTGGCTCCAGCTGCTGCCAGCCAAGCTGCTGTGAGACCAGCTGCTGCCAGCCAAGCTGCTGCCAGACCAGCTCCTGCGGAACCAGCTATGGCATTGGTGGTGGCATCGGCTACGGCCAGGAGAGCAGCAGTGGATCTGTGAGCACCCGTATCAGGTGGTGCCGCCCAGACTGCCGTGTGGAGGGCACCTACCTGCCCCCCTGCTGCGTGGTGAGCTGCACACCCCCATCCTGCTGCCAGCTGCACCACGCCGAGGCTTCCTGCTGCCGCCCGTCCTACTGTGGACAGTCCTGCTGCCGCCCAGTCTGCTGCTGTGAACCCATTTGCTGAAAGCCAGTTTGCTTATTTTCAATTGCCTACATCACAGTATCTCTGAACTGTTCATCCCTTGACCACCCCTGGACCACTAACAAGTTCTCAGACTTTGCATTGCCCGTGATGGAGACTACTAAGTATAAGAGTTCACAATTCTATCTGATTCCATTCTACAGTGAATACCCTGACCCTTCACTGAGGACACAGAGATGCTACAAAGCCACCTGCTGATCATCAATTTGCTTGGGATATGCTATTTCTGATATTTCTGCAGGATTAAAAATTACTGACATGTTGTGGAATTTATCCATGAGAGCTACCCACAGGTCTAATGTTTCCATGCTTTATAATCTATATTTATCTTGTTTACCTAAATTTTTTTGCAACATCAAAGACACGAAATTATAGCCAAGTGACATTCCTCAAGTGTCACCAGAGAGAATGGAAGCTCATCACCCAACATTCAGCTTCTAAGAAGTAGGCTGGACTTTCTACATTTTAACATCTGATCCATCCCTTGGTTTTTGGATCATAATGATCTTGCCTGCTGGATATTTCAGTTATATCTGTGATACAATGTCTTCTGTCATTTCTTAATAAATAGTATATACTAGGCAAAGAAACCATTGCATTTGTTTTCACTTGTACATCACGTGGTTTAACTGCTTATAATTCAAGAATGTCTACTTGAGGCTGGGCGCGGTGGCTCACACCTGTAATCCCAGCACTTTGGGAGGCCAAGGCAGGTGGATCATGAGGTCAGGAGATCGAGACAATCCTGGCTAACATGGTGAAACCCCGTCTCTACTAAAAATACAAAAATTTGCCAGGCGTGGTGGCAGGCACCTATAGTCCCAGCTACCCAGGAGGCTGAGGCAGGAGAATGGCGGGTGAACCCAGGAGGCAGAGCTTGCAGTGAGCCGAGATTGCGCCACTGCACTCCAGCCTGGGTAACAGAGCAAGACTCCATCTCAAAAAAGAAAAAAAAAGAAAAGAATGTCTACTTGAGGCCAGGAGCAGTGGTACACACCTGTAATCCTAGCAATCTGGGAGCCTGAAGCGGGTGGATAACCTGAGCTTATGAGTTCGAGGCCAGCCTGGGCAACATAGTGAAACCCTGTCTCTACTAAAAATACAAAAAAAAAAAAAAAAAAAAAATTACTGGGCTTGGTGATGTATGCCTGTAGTCCCAACTACTTGGGAGGCCGAGGCAGGAGAATCACTTGAACCTGAGAGACGGAGGTTTCAGTGACCTGAGATCGTGCTACTGCACTCCATTACACTATGCAGTAAATTGCAATAAGCTCTCAAAATGGCCATTTTCTATGTATGACACCAAAGAAGACATAAGGTGCACTAAACAGTTAAGTAATGGTAAAAAGACACACATTTCCAAGTCCAAAGCAAACGTGGGAGCCTATCTTTTATTGAGGATCATTGGCCATGTAAGGGTAGGTGGACAATGAAAGGGATGAAGCAAGATGAATTAGGGTATTAAAGGATGGAGACAAGAATGAAAAGGGGGAGAAAAGAACAAACTAGAGGAGAAAAGACAGAGAGAAGACACAGTGAAAAAGGCTAGGTATGAGAGGCTGAAAGAAAAGGAGGAAGAGTGATGGAGAAGACACACCTGAAGGGGAAGGAGGTGAACCAGTGTGGCCTTGTTAGTACCACACGCTGTGCATATGCCAAGTACACATCATGCGAACTTTGCTTCACATAACATCTGTACTGATCCTGTGAAATAGATATTGCAATCCTGGCTTATAGATAAGTAAGTCTAAAAGAAGTTAAATAGCTTGCTTACAGTCACATAGCTCATAAGATTAGAAACAAAACTGAAATCTGAATGCAACTCTGTCGACTACAAAATTTATGGAGAGAATGAAATTAAGAAAATGGATATAAAGGAAAGTGTAGGAAAGTTTATAAGATTTAAAGACGGCTATTTTGGAGACTGTGGGCTTCAGAATAAGTTACTCTGTTGCTGCTGGTTAAGTTGCGGTCTCAGAACTCCACACCCTCCCTACTACACTCAGCTTTGTGATGTTAGTGATGAAATCCGCAAGCCACATTGTTGCTTTTCCAGCTTTCTATGTTAGGCCTTGCTCCAGCCAGCCAGCACCCCATCCTCAGAGTTCTGAGTCAGATCCACTGGGACTATCCTCCAAGTTCAGAGACATCAGAACATGTCAAGAAAAAATATGACTGTCAGTTCTGCAGGACCCAGCCTCTAAACGTATACATTTTAATAACTCCTAACTCTTCCTTTGTTCCTTCAACCCTTGGGCCAGTAGTTGTTTCCTGTAGTTGCTACTTCCATGTTCAAATAATTGGCATGGATTTTGTCTCCTCATTAGGTGCTGACTGACAGAAATGTTGTTACCAGGAGTGGTCCTGGAAAACAGACCTTCATCGATGGGACTTGGGGATTGCTTTGGTAAAGTCCCTGAGCTTGAACCCAGTGTTAAACTCCTTGCCAATGAAACATGAAATGCATTGCATGCAATAGCATCACCATTATCACTTTGGTTATTTAAATAAAGTACCTATTGAAATAAGTGGCTTGGGAGCCCAAGTTGCTGCTGCTCTTGACTCTTAAGACAGTCATGATGATTATAAGCATTGTTGTGGAGGATGTCTTCTGAGTGTACTGCGTGCTTTCAGAAAGAAAAATGGCAAATTCAAGACTTTAATATCTCATGTCAAGTCATAATCAGAGATCCAGAAAAGATTCAGCAGCAGCCCTAAAATAATCACTTGTTTCTTATAGCCACAGGACTGGTACTGTCCCATATTAAACACTAACTAAATTTAATTGTGTGAGTTGCACAATTGAAAGGTAAGTTGAATTCACAGCTTCAACAAGACTGTCATGTGAAAGTTAGGGAATTGACAAGGAAGAAGTTTTAGAACTGAAACTTGGCGTAAGAGTTTCCGTCTGAACTCAAAGGGGGCTGAGGATCTTGAATCTCCAAGTCATTCTGAGCTTCTTTGACCAGTAAAAATAGATTTCCCCCCGAGTCTGTTGAGAACAGCTGTCCACTGTTGGAAAATCCTCTAATAATCTCACTTGGGAAAGGTACCTATATGGAATGCCTATTGTCCTGAATAGCCACCTTAACTATATCTTTTTCCTTCTAGTCCTGTACTTCTGATCAAATTTCAGATGCTCCAGAGGGCAAATATGATGTATCATCCAGGAAAAATAGCTCATATATGAAAAAACATGCCATAGGCCAAAATCCAGAATACTGACAACACCAAATGCTGACAAGATTATGGAGCAATAGGAACTCTCATTCATTGCTGGTGGGAATGGAAAATGGTACAGCCACTTTGGAAGGCAGTTTGGTGATTTCTTACAAAACTAAACATATTCTCACCATACAATCCAGCAAGCATACAACTTGTTATATACCTTAAAAAGTTGAAAACATATGTCCACTCAGAAACCTGCCTATGGATGTTTAAAGTAGCTTTATTCATAATTGTCCAAACTTGAAAACAACCAAGATGTCCTTCAGTAGGAGAATGGATAAACTGTGGCACATCCAGACAATGAAATATTATTTAATGCTGAAAAGAAATGAGTTATCAAGCCATGAAAAGACATAGATGAGATCTAAATGCATATGACTAAATGAAAGAAGCCAATTTGAAAAGGCTGTATACTGTATGACTCCAAGTATATGACATTCTGGAAAAGGTAAAACTATGAAGACTAAGAAAAATGAGTGGTTGCCAGGGGTTATGGGTAAAAGGGGTGGAAAAGGAACAACAAAAAAGGATTTGAGGGCAGTGAAACTATTCTGTATGATACTATAAGGTGGGTACAAATTATGTATTTATCCAAACCCATAAAGTGAACAACAACAAAAGTGAACCCAAATGACAACTTGGACTCTGGGTGATTATGTGTCAATATAGATTTATCAATTATAAAAAATGTATCACCCTAGCAGGGGATGTTGATAATAGGGGAAGCTACACATGTGTGAAAACAGGGGGTATATAGGAAACCTGTATGCCTCCTGCTTGATTTTGCTCTGAACCCAAAACTACTCTGGAAAATAAAGTGTATTTTTAAAAAGCATTATTGCATTATTATGTATTAGCAGAAACCTGAGGAATATGTGTAAGTGTATTTTTAGGGTAGTAAACCAAAGAAGATGGAATGTAACACGGTCTCACTCTAATCATCTCACTTGGGGAAGTTGCGTGTAAGGAATGCCTAAATGATGTGATTACACTTAAAGATTCTGGATATAAAATTGTTGTACAAAGAATTATTTGGTTTGTTGGCTTAAACTTGAAGTCAACAATGGTCTATGTTTACTGATGCTCAGGTGTCAGGGCTTTTTTGACATAATGTAAAGGAAAGGAATCAAAGACTTAAGGAGATAGGAATTTTGGAGATTTATCATATGACACTGCACACATACGCATCGCCAAGTAACTTCCCACAGGTCCCAGAGAAAACTGCCTTCACTCAAGGCTTTTATATTCATAGGGGACCCTTGCAGTAGCCTAGGTATGATGGTGGAGACACTCTCTCTCTTTGATTTCAGTAGAGATAATAGGATCTCAGAGCAGTGGAAGCTAAGTCACAAAACTTGACTACCAAAGTAAAAGTAAGTGCAGCTGGCCTGTTTGAATTGCATGGGTCCACTTACACACAGAATTTTTTCAACCAAACACTGATTGAGATACAGTATTCTCAAGATGTAAAACTTGCATATATGGAGAGCTGACTTTTCATAAACACTCCACAGGGCTGAGTGTGAGACTTGAGTATGAGCAGATTTTGTATAAGCAGGAGACCTGGAACCAATCCCCCCCACCCAGTACACTGAGAGACAAGTGTACATTCACTGTAAAGAGAAACAGAGATATAGTGGGAGCCAGAATGCTTTGACCCACAGGGATCTGTCAGTAGTTAGTTTATTATGGTATCCTTAGAATGAAATTAAGGGGAAGCATATTAAAATGTTGGTTGATATCTATACTCAGATCTTCGGGGGATTGTATTAGTTTCCAATTGCTCCTCTACCAAATTACCATAAAACTGGCAATCTAAAACAACACATATGTATTATCTCACAGATTTTGTGGGTCAGGAGTACAGCAGGGCATAGTGAGATTCTTTGCTCTTGGTCTTATGGGAGTAAAACCAAAGTATCAGCTGGTTCTTATCTGAGGCTCAGTTTTCTTCCAGGAATTGTTTTGTTGGCAGGATTCATTTCCTTCTCACATTTTCATATAGTCCCCTCCACCTTCAAACCAGCAACAGTAGGTCAAGTTCATGTTATACTTTGAATCTCTCTGATTTCCTACCCTATCCCCGCTTCCCTCTCCAATGTCCTCTTCTGCTCTCAGCTGGAAGAAAATGTTCTGCTTTTAAGGGCACATATAGTTACACTGGACGCACCTGGATAATTCAGGATACTCTCACTATCTTTAAGTCAACTGATTAGTAACCTTAATTACATTTGAAATGTCCCTTTTGTTAGGTAGCAGAACATAGTCATGGTCATGACAAGGGCTCCGAGGCCTTGGAGGCTGAAATTCTGCCAATCACAGGAACTATTAGACACTAAGTTGACACTAATTTCTAGAGACCCAAATGCCACTGGCCCTCCAAAAAAAAGTGGTGACTTTTGGTGGCCAGATGATAGTTAGAATCTTGGTCTACATCTGAATCACAGTGGACCCAGTGGGCCTGCAGAATAATCACCCAATTTGTGAATGTATAATTGGAATTATCATGCTTGACAACTGGCAGAATCCCCACATTGGCACACTGGCCTGAGGAATAAGGCTCATTTGGAAAAGTGGTCAAGTTGAAGCCCCCAAGAGTTTCCCTTGATACAAGAATGGTAAATAAAAAAATAGTACTATATTGATGGGAAAATTTTGAAGATGGGTGCCATTACCAGAGACTTGGAAAAAGCTGGGTTGTGATACCTACCATCTCCCCATTGAGCTTGTTTATCCTGTGGACAAAGCAGATAAACCCTGGAGTATAACAGAACAATTATATATTATTATTTTAAATGAATTCAGGTGGTGACCTCAACTAGAGAAGATGCCCCAAATGTTGTATCTTGAATGGAGCGAATTAAGACAGCCCCTGGCACCTGGTATGCAGTTATTGACATGAAAATGCATTTTTCTCTGTATCAGGGCAACCAGAAGTACTTTTCTTTGACCTAGCATGGCCAACAGTAACCTTCCAAGCATTGCCTCAGGGCTATGTCAACTATCCTGCTCTCTGTCCTAATATACTCATGGTATTAATCATCTTGACTTTCCATACAACATCATAGCAGTCCACTACATCTATGACATCATGCTGGTTACATTTGATGAGCAGGAAGTGACAAGTACCTTAGAGGACTTGGTAAAACATTAATGAACTCCAGGGCAAGAAACAAACTCTACAAAAATTAAAAAGCTCACCACCTCAGTGAAGTTTCCTGGAGTCCAATTGTCTGGAACATATTGAGATATCCTTTCCAAGGTGAAAGAAAAACTGCTGTATTTTAAGCTAACTTCAGCTAAAAAGGCACAGCTCTTGGTGGGCATTTTTGTATTTTGGGGTCAATATATACCATATATGAGTGTGTTATTTCAACCCACTTAATGAATAACTCAAAATGCTGCTAGGTTTTAGGGGGGACAAGAGCAAGAGAAGGCTCTAAAAAGTCCCAGCTATGGGTGTGGTGGCGGGCACCTGTAATCCCAGCTACTTGGGAGGCTGAGGTAGAAGAACTGCTTGAACCTGGTAGGTGGAGGTTGCAATGAGCCCAGATCATGCCACTGCACTCTAGCCTGGGCGACAGAGCAAGACTCCACTTAAAAAAAAAAAGAAAAAGAAAAAGAAAAAGAAAAGAAAAGTCCCAGCTACAATTCAAGCTGCTATTTCATTTGAGCCTTATAACCAGCACGTCCAACCTGTATTTGAAGTGTCTATGGAAAATATAGACTCACTGTATGTAGCCTCTGGCAAGCAGCAATAGAAGAATTATAGGTCAGACTTCCAAGGTTTTGGAGAAAATCCATGCCCTCCTTTGAAAATAACTACTGTCCTTTTAATAAACTACTTCCAGCTTGCTAGTGGGCAAGAACTAGAAAAAATGGAATGACCATGCAACCTGAGCTTCTCATGCTTAACTGGGTGTTATCGACCCACCAAACTATAAGGCTGGATGTGCACAGGAGCAATCTATTAAGGCAGGGGGCCCCAATCCCTGGGCAGTGGACCAGTACCAGTCCGTGGCCTGTTAGGAACCAGGCAGCACAGCAGGAGGTGAGCCACCGACCAGAAGCATTACTGCCTGAGCTCTGTCTCCTGTCAGATCAGCAGTGGGATTAGATTCTCAGAGAAGCACAAACCCTATTGTGAACCGTGCATGTGAGGGATCTAGGCTGTGGGCTCCTTATGAGACTCTAATGCCTGATGATATGTCACTGTCTCCTATCACTCGCAGGTGGGACCATCTAGTTGCAGGAAAACAAGCTCAGGGCTCCCATCGATTCTACATGATGGTGAGTTGTATAATTATCTCATTCTATGTTACACTATAATAATAATAGAAATAAAGTGCACAATAAATGTAATGCACTTGACTCATCCTGAACCAACCCTACTCACCTCCCCAGTCCATGGAAAAATTGTCTTCCATGAAGCCGGTCCCTCGTGCCAAAAAGGTTGGGGGCTACTGCCATATGCTATACCCCAAGCTAAGTAAGCTTCCTATGAACTTAATTTCATTGAATACTTACATCAATCCTGTAAAATAGATACTGTTACCTTACCTTCATAGATGAGGAAATCAAACCTAAAGGTGGTTCAATAGTTTGTTCATAAGTAAAACACAGAAATACAAACCCAACTCTGACCCCAAAATTCATGACGAGACCATAAAGTTAAGGAATTGGAAGTAAAGATTGGTGTTGGGAGATTCAGTAGATCTAAGGATATCTCTTTGGGCAGCTGTGGGCTTCAGAATAAGTTCCCCTTTGTGCCCATTACATTCCTATTTCTTGGCTCCAAGACCTCCTTTCTGTACTCTGCAAAATACAGCGTGACTTTGCCCACAGTTCTGTTAGACTTTTCCACTAGGGGGTGACAGAGGAAAACTGCAAAGCTGGAAGAGGAAGGTGGGATTTGTTCCTTCCTTCTGCTCCATTTGGGGCTTCCTGTATGCTAAGCAGATCCCAGGATAATAGCCCCAAGTCACACTTCTCAGTCCAGCAGGTGCAGATCCTGCCCATGGTAGCACACGAATTCAGTTTGCAGTTTTCTCAACACTTGTAGAACCAGCTTCATTGTCTCCTTTCCAGGGTCACCAGGACTAACCAGTCCTCTCTTAAAACAACAGTTTCAGCTCTACAGGACATCCCCCTCTCTAAAGTTTAATTCCTCGCCTCTTACATTTAAAGCTAGGCCTTTAAAGCTTCCCTTGAAAACTAGGGCTTTCTGCAGTTTCCACATTTGTGATATTTTAGAGTCCTCTTTCAATCCTTTCAGTTATCTAGTGAACAACTTAAAAATTCTTCATATGAATTTTATTCAATAGAAAAAAGAGCGTTTGGTTCTCACCTCCTGTGGGACCCTAACTGTTATAGTCTTATTGCCTTTGGAAAATTCGATTATTTAGTGAGCCATTTGTACAGAATGTTCACTTACTCCCTTTCATTAATCACCATAGTGGATATGAGAAAAAAATTATCTCAGAGCTTTGGAGATGGCAGTCAGAGAATTACAGCATTTTAGGCCTGATAGAATCCAACTGAGAAACTAGAAAGATTACTTGGCAACGTTAAGCTCTGTAGTTAAGAAAGTTCCACCTTTTCTACCAAAATCCTTCCATGAAAGTGGGATGTGCCCAGACAACTGACTGCAGACGGCCCTTTGTTAATGACTGACTTATCCCCCAAATCATAACTCTGACTTAAGAAACCTATTGTCCATCATGATTATTCTGTTAAATGCCATTAGACAGAATTAGTTTTAAAAACTCAAAAACACAAAGGGATTTTGAGAAACTTGAAGGGAGAAAATGTTGAATCATCACATCAACTAAAACATGAAAGCCTTAGGTAAGACTGGTAAGACTGGAGATTTAGAGTTTAGTAAAATTGTTTTGTGAGGTTGACAGAGACTAATCCAAAGCACCAAGTATTATGAGCCTATATTGGCCTATTCATTTCTAAGCATGTTCTCTTTTTTCTTCTTTGTTCCTGCATTACAAATATGAGATAGAGAAACAGGACTGGTACAGTACACAATACAAAAATCAAAATCCCTGGCTTTTAATGGGTTAACATTTAACATACAAAATGTCAAGACTTTTGCTTTCTCAATTTTTTAGTATCTTATTTATTTTAGTTGCATGAATGAAACAAACCAAATATTTTCCCAAAAGGATCAGAGAAGTCTTTTTCTGAATGGGGTCAGAGTAAAGAACTACAATTATGTTAACTCTAAGACAGTACTGACTTGTTCAAAAGATGACACCTGTGACCCTGGAAAAAAAGATCCTAGTGGGCTGATAAGCTCATGGTAGGAAGAAGGGAAAGAACTCAGGATTTTCAGAGCAACTGAAGCCAGGAAGCATGAGGAAGTTAGAGAAGAGCTAGAGATGACAGAGGTTGACAGCAACAGCCACAAAAAGGCTCTTAAAAGAAGGAAATTCAAGGTTCTCTATTCAGGAGAGGTTGAGGGAGACAAAACAATAGAATCCTAGAGATAGAATTCAGGCAACTCTGAGGTTAACATTTTTACCCTTTACTCCTACACTTGTTGGTTTAGTGATCAGATGGGGCCAAACGGAAAGAGAGCTGCACAAAAGCCAGGGATAGAAGTTAGAGGGAACCGGAAGCTGAGACTAGAAGTAATACGAAACACTTGCTTTGTGTGTTAACACGTACTAAGCAAAACAAACTTGTCATGTTGTTTTTCAGGGGTCCCCAACTCCCGGGCTGCAGAGCGATACCTGTCCCTGGCCTGTTAGGAACTGGATCACATAGCAGGAGGTGAGCAACAGAGGAGCAAGTATCCCCGCCTGAGCTCCGCCTCCTGTCAGATCAGCAGATCGGCGGCGGCATTAGATTTTCATAGGAGCGCAAAGCCTACTGTGAACTGCACATGCGAGGGATCCAGGTTGCACACTCCTTGTGAGAATCTGTCTGAGATGGGACAGTTTCATCCCAAAACCATCCCACTCCCATCCCACCCACCGTCCGTGGAAAAATTGTCCTCCATGAAACCAGTCCCCTTGTGTCAAAAAGGCTGGGGACTGCTATTGTGTTTGAGTATAGGTTAACAATTTGATCACTCTAAAGACGTATTTAACTGTAGGAAGGGACAGAGAGTGAGATGAGAAAGGAATCAGAAGACCTGAGTTTAAAATCCCAAATCTACTCTCACTCACTGTGACCTTAGACAAATATTCCCAGAAGCTCAGTTTTGTATTGTATATCAAATGGGGGTTCTAATATGTCACAGTATTGCTGTGAATAATAAATAAGGTTATTAATAGTAATATGCCTGGCACATAGTACATGCTCAAAAAATTTTATTTTCTATTCCTCTTCTCCATTCAAATGTATGTCTTCAGGAGCAGAAAGCCCGTTTGGCTGTGGAGAGAATAGCACGAGCCAGATAGTCATGTGTGGAAAATAGCTTTAAAAATAGGAAGAGCATTGCTCTTTTATCCATTTGAATAAAATGAATCACACAAAAATGATCATCTCATTCTCAGTTCAAGTACTTCATAGTAAGCAAAATTTTCATCTGTGTGTTGAAGCCTTTCAAATCTTCACCTCCAGCACTGAGCATGGTGTACTCTCAAAAATCAAAACACGCTTAATATTTGTGGGAACGTTTTCCTCATGTTATCTTCCTCCTTTCTGCTCTTTTCATCCCAATGGACTCAGAAGTCAAATTTCCACTCAGGAAAACTGACCAGCTATGATTACAAGCTGTTGCAACACATCTTATTCTACAGAGGAAATTTCTAACTGTATCAAAATATAAATTGTATCACTTCATGTAAATCACAGAGAGTAATGAGAAAGACAGAATGAGGAAGAAGTTACACTCAAGCAGATAGAGCACTTCTTCAGTCCCCTCTGAGTAATAAATCCTGCTGGGCATTTGTGATGACTGCATCCTGAAAAAGGCAACGTGGTAGAGGGGACATGAGGAGTACAAACTGCTTCCCAGTGATCTCACAGGGCTTCAGCAAAGCAAGGTCGAGGGGCACAGTTTCCTTTGTGGAGGTGGGGTCTTCACTGGTTACAAAAACTATAATGAAGACTATCAACAGGCAGGCTTCCCAGGCATGAGAAACCTAAAAGCTAAACTCCCAAATTTAGCCCTAGATGCCCTATTGTTGAAGAGAAAGAATACCTGAAAATGTCAGGGAAAAAAAAGCTCCAGCCTCCCTCTGCTTATTTAGTAACAACCATCACACCTATTAGGATCATTTATTGACGACTTACTATGTTCCAGGCACTGCATTGCACATTTTAATGCTTTCTTTAATGTATTTTTTAAACATCCTATCAATGTGATAGTAAGATTAGCCATATTTACAAATGAAGGAGTTAAAGAGGTAACTTCCCTGCCTTAGAAAAATATATACCAGTGGTTCTCCATGGGTCTACTTAATTCAAGTTCAAACTCCTCATCCTGGGGTCAAGACTCGACATCTTGCTTTTATCTCACACAGTGGTTCTCTAGATACACTGCACTATTCACGGCTTCCTAACAACCATTTGTTCTTTTCCGCTTCTTCTATGCATTTACTGCTGCTGTTCCTTACAGCTGGAATGCCTTCCTACTCCCCTGCCTTGCATTCAAGCCCTGTGTACCCTGAGAATCCCAGTAAATTCTATGATATTTAAGGGTACACCATGTCCTGCTTGTCCTTGAATGTCCTAAGTCTCCTAGCACAGTACAAAGCAAATACCAGGTGCTCAACAGAGATTGGTTGAAATAAACCAAGTTATGTATTTTCTCTTGAAAAATGTAATAATCAATAATAGAGAGATTATAGATTAATGTATAGTGACTAAGAACATAGACTCTGGAGCCAGATGGCCTTGGTTCAGATTTTAATTCCACCACTTACCAGCTATTGACCTTGAGCAACTTACTTAACTGCTCTATGCCTCAGTTTCCTTTAGCTATAAAAGAGAGGATAGCTTTAATACCAGCCTCATAGGGCTGTGGTAAGAATTAAATGACATGATACATGTAATGCACTTTTTAAAATATCTGTTACACAGAAAATTCTGTATGAGAGTTTGCTCTTTTCATATAGTCAACTATATGTTTAGTAAAATAAGCTAAAAACTCAAAGTATATTTTAAACCCTAGTGTCGGCTAATATTTAAATATATAACAATTAAGTATCTTAATTTCAAAAGATTTTGAGTACTACAGGAGTTCTTTGGAAAAACAGTGGTTACTTAATTCAATGCAGTAGTCAGATTTATCTAATCAATTGAGAAAAAGTCTCTGATTCAAAATAAAATTGTAAAGTACAACTATTGCTAGAAAATAATTCCAAGGATGAAAATTCCAAAGCTTACTCTAGAATAATTATAAGTTTAAATATCTCAGTATCTCACATAGTAGGCAGCTTGAAATTTCATTTCACCAGTGCCTGGCATATAGTAGGTACTCAAATTTTATTGAGTGTCTATTTTCCTAAACAGATTAATTTAGTTAATACATATTTTTATATATTAATCATATATAATTATCTGTTACTATCTGTATACTCCACAGCCTACAATAACACATGAGAATTAAACTGAAAGCCTAGGGTTCCCAGGAAAAAATAGGTAACACTTCCAGCCACCTGGCTAAGCAACCACTTGCAAGAATGTTGCATGTGCCACGTGACTGAAAGCTATGAGATCAGCTCTGCATGTTGCCAGATGACAACTCTAGAGACTATCAGATGCCCTCAAGTGGAAAACACCATTATTTCCATTTAAAAGAAATTCAATCTGGGGGTAATTTTTAGTGCAAGCTAATAAGGGTGGCAAGAGATATATCAGGCTTGACTTTAACCACAAACTGGAAAAAAAGAAACAATCTGATGCAACTGGAAAAAACTCCCAAAGTTCACCATTTAACCCAAGCCCAGAATCCTTTGCGTGAATGCTCAGCAAATAGCAAAGTAAACAAAGAATAAATTGATATCAATGACAGTCCTGATACCAGCCATTCTTTCTTTCAATCTATATTACAAAGGAATGCATTGGCAGTTTCAAAGATCATGCAATTCAGGAAATGAAAGACCGCATGTTTTTACTTACTAGGCATTTTTATTAGGATGACAAACTTTAAAGGTTTCTATATCCTGCTTTTGTGAAGGGATGAAGAATTCCAACAGGCTTTAGGAAAATTGAGTGTCCCTGAGGTGTGAAGCTTCCTAACATCCCTGCTGACTCAGGAGGTGCCACTGTGGAAGGTGTTTCCCAACAGCCACCCAGAAATTCACTGAGTTGTTGGGAGATGGATGTTGGTAAGGCACAAAGTGGCTCACAGCAAAACATGACTAACGCATATAAAAGTGACTATCTCATTCTCAGTCCAGGCACATCATAGTAAACAAAATTTTTCCCATATGTTGGAGCCTCCCAAATCTTCACCTCCAGCTGGGCTAAACTAAATTCATCTCCAATCCCTTTCTTATCACTCCAGACAGCAGCCTTTTTTACAAGTAAATCTGACACCTAGATATGATCCTTGGCTCCACGCATATTCTCAATCAGCATGACCTTTCATCTCCACTTTCAAAGGGGCTTCTAAACTCTACCACCTCTTAACAGTTCATCAAAAACTAGCATCAACTGTCTATCCTCACACTTTCTAGTCATGCTAGTTTCCACTTTGCTCTGCTGCAGTTCATTTTCCTTTGAACATAAATCGCATCTTATCACTCCCTTCTTGAAGTCATCCAGTGGATTTCAACACCTTTAGAGTAAAATCTAAACTGTGTAGAACAACTAAAAAGTCCTACACGGCTTGCCACCTGCCACCTTCTGTAACCTCATTTCCTATTACACTCCTTCTCTTCACTATAGTCCAGCCACTCTGACCATTCTAATTAAGGTAGGTACACTCCCTGGCACTTCTCTGGAGTTCTTATTTATTCATTTCTTAGTTTTTTTATTGTCTGTTTCTCCCACTAGAATTAACACCTTGACAACAAGGACCTTATCTGACCTGTTTATTGCTCTATACTTAGCACCTAGCATAGTCTTAGACATTTTGTTGAGGACATTAATAAATTTAAAAAGTACATGAGCATAATCTACAATTATATAAAATTTAATTCCACAAAAATATTGATTTCGTGCAAGCGATTGCTATCAGGTGAGCCATCATTCGGTGTGACTTTAGAAATATTACTTAATATCCTTGCTCTTGGTTTCATCATCTGTGAAATGGGTACAGTAACAGTGTACCCAATAGTGATCTTAAAGGGCTGTAAGATATAAGGAAGAAGATACACAATAATACTTAGCACATGCCTGACACATGGTATACATCCAATACATGCAAAGTGTTAGCAGAGGATTAGTGTTCCCATTACCTTAAAAACAAAAATACTAATTTTATTGTGGAAACTGATGTACTACCCATATGGTGGTCCCTAAAAACTGAATGATGTCATAAGAAATCTCTGATAAGTCCCTCTTCTCTATTCCCACAAAACTATGATATCTTCTAAGATACTCCTCACTCCCCTAGAATACCCAAATAGCTTCCTAATTATTGTCCCTGTCTCCAAATTACCTCCTTTCTACAGCATAGTCTTTTGATTATGAAAATAGCTCTAAACCCAACTCCCTTTGTGGTCCCAAGACCTTCAATGACCTGGCCCCATCCTTCCTACCAATCTTACACTCAACCAATCTTGAGGGTCCTCTGCACTGTAGTCAGACAATACCCCTAAAGCCAGAGGGAATCTGGCACAGTGATTAAGGCCATGAAATCTGAAGCCACATTACTTGGCTTCAAATGCCAGCTACTCACTCACTAGCTACTTAGCCCCTCTGTGCCTCAGGTTCCTTGTCTGTCAAAGGGCAAGGATAATATCATTGCATACATCATCATAAGGTTGTTGTAAGAACTGTATGAGACAAAGCATGCAAAGCACTCAGCACATTACCTAATACTTAGTAACTGACAATGATAAACATGATGAACCTCCCCTCAAAAACTACAGTGTATTTCCAAAATCTAGTCATGCCACATACCTGTTCAGCAACCCTTAGATAATGACCATTGCCTACAAGATAAAGTTCAAAATCCTAAGTGTAGGATACTAAGCACAGTACAAATTCTTCATACTGTGGCACTAACCCATCATTCCACCTCCATTCCAACAGATTCAGAACCTATGCTTCAACCAGGCAACACTTTTTGTCCTCCCATGAGTGCCCTGTGGCATTTTGTTTTAATGGCTGAAATCTCCTTCCTATTTATTTCAATCTGCTCAGCTCCTTTTCACCCTTCAAGATCCAAACAAATGTTCTCTTTCTATGAAGGGCTTCCTAAGTTTTCCAGGTAAAGTCTATCGCTTCTATCTCTAAACTGTCATATCATAACCTGGAAAATCTAAATGTACAATCCTTTGTTATTGTTTGCTGGTTTACTTCTCTGTATTTCTCTTCCTTTCTATGACCCCTGTAAGGGCAGGAGCCTATGGCGACTTTTTGCATGATGCCCAACGTACGGCAGGTGTTCAATCAATGAGCATTTGATATGTAAATTCTAATTTTGATATGTAAATATCTAAGAGAGATGTAAATTCTAGCATAGGAATCCAAAACTGCAAAATCATTCCAATAAGAAAATGGCTAAAATGAAAGCAGTTTCATGCTAAGCATTTTTTTTAATCCATCATCTTGTTGATTTGCATCTCATTTGGCTTTTGATTCCTCTGCATTGTACAATTTTCTACTTGTCTTTAGAACTTGAGCCATCTTATCTGAAAAAATGGGTCAAGAAAATATATACATGTTTTTAAATCTTTCTAAGTAAGCTATTTCTAAAGGTTTTACCAGTTCAATATTTTTCCTATTCTAAAGTAATTCTAAATCATACTAAATTTTCTACCTTCATCTACTTTTAAAACTTTATTTTTAGAGTTTTAGTGGTTTAGATGAAACTTGGAAATGTCTCTATTCTGGACCACAGAGCCTGGAAATAAGACGGGGGTGTTCGATGTTTTGGCTTCCCTGGACCACTTTGAAAGAAGAAGAATTGTCTTGGGCCACACGTAAAAAACACTAACACTAATGACAGCTGATGAGCAAAAAAAAGAAAAAAAATCACAAAAAAATCTCATAACGTTTTAAGAAAGTTTACAAATGTGTGCTGTGCTACATTCAATGCCATTCTGGGCCACATGTGGCCTATGCCGCAGGTTGGACAAGCTTGTGGTAAGATGTTGCTAAATCTCCCCAAGTATGCTCCATAAAGCACTGACCTGTAAAGCTAATCTCTGAAAACAAACAAAAAGCAGTCCACGGTCAAGTAAGTTTGGAGAAAAATACATGCTCTATCTCTTATTGAAAAGTCATAGAGCACCTTAGCACATTAAAGGCTCTGAGAGGCCCAACAATGAAGAACTCAGCCTTTCCCAAACTTATTTACCAGAGAACCCTTTCAAGTCCCTTGGAACCGGTGTTCACGGAACTCAGTCTGGGAAATACTGCACCATTTAGCTTCTGAATGGCCCAATACAACTAGATTTTTGGTCATAAATAATCTTCACTTATAACACAGTTGGATGGAGCTTAAAGGACACCCATCTTTGTCACCCATGCAGGTCTTCACTCCCACCTGCAGTTTCTTACCAAGTTATCGTTCGCAGCATATTTTAAAGGGAGAACAAATGATTTGTTACAGCTCTATAAAAAGTGCCTCTTTACACAAAACCAAAATCTATTTCTCTATAGATTCTATCCATTCATCTTCATTCATTTCTTGGAGCCACAAATATTAAATCTAAAATGTGATATCACTTTTTCAGCCAAGGGCCTAAAGGATCACATAGAACCTTTGGTCACCGGTAGAACAACAAACAAAAAGCTTACTTGTCCTCTTCATCTGAAAAGTAAACAAAAGAAGTGGGAAAGGTTTGCAGATGCCTGGCATACCAAGCCATTATTAGTGAGGGTATAACGATTAGAAGATAATGGCCCGGTACCTTTGAAGACTGGAATGAAGCTTTTTGTGTAGTGACACACTGGAAATGTGAAGAGTCCTAATTTGACAACAAAACAACCTAAATCTCTTTTATGAGGTGAGCAGTGTATCTTAGGTAATAAACACTTAAGTAATTAGACGGTTTTTATGGAGATAGCTATAAAGTGAAACATGGGGAAAAACCCCTCAGTAATAGGCTGACGCCCAGGGAGATGGGTATATAAGAGCCAGGGTAGAAGAGAGGAGCATTGAGACACCAAAGGACTTCTCTCGACTCAACAAAAACCCACCTCCCATTGCTATGGATTGCTGTGCTCTCCGCTCCTGCAGCGTCCCCACTGGCCCTGCCACCACCTTCTGCTCCTTTGATAAAAGCTGCCGCTGTGGAGTCTGCCTACCCAGCACCTGCCCACATGAGATCAGCCTCCTTCAGCCCATCTGCTGTGACACCTGCCCCCCACCCTGCTGCAAGCCTGATACCTATGTGCCAACTTGCTGGCTGCTCAACAACTGTCACCCGACTCCTGGCCTGAGTGGGATCAACCTGACCACCTATGTTCAGCCTGGCAGTGAGAGTCCCTGCGAGCCCCGCTGCTGTTAACCAGCCAAGTCTGCACAGGTTCCGTGAGGTGGCTGCCCAGTGTCCTCTGCACCACCCGGGCTTCAGCACTCACTGCTGCCTGCATCAAGGCTAAGGCCATCCCAATCCCTGGGGCCAAGTCTTGATGAATCTTCTTAATTCTTTGCTCCTTTCGGTACAGTTGGAGACCTCCTTTCTGTCTTTTAGGCTATTTCATCACTCTTTGAGAAATAACCATTTTGACTATTTGTTAATAAACTTTATTCTGGCTTAGCAAATGTGACCTTGTGATGATTTATTTTCATGTTTCCCATTAGGGAAAGTGGAATGCCTACCTAAACCTGAACAGCAAGTTAACACACTATCCAAGATTTACCCCAACAGAATAAGAGCTCTCATAGTGGAATTTATTGAAAAAATAGATACTGGTTATTTGTGATAGGTCAAAAAAGTAAAAAAAGTGGTAGTTCATTTTATAGAATCTTTTTGTTTAACAGATATTTATTTAATAGATATTATTGGAAGACATCCACTGTGCAAGCACTATGCTACAGTCTGGAGATTAATAGAATATTTTTAAAATACTGGATTTTAGTTTCCATTGATTCTGACATTGATTTTTCTTTCTTCCTTAATTGACTAAATGAATTGATCACGGTGCTGGTGTGTATAAATAATTTGATCATCCTAGTCACAGTCATCTGAAATTCTGAGCTCAAAATGCAAAGCAATTTTGAGAAGCATATACATCCATTTCTTCATATATGCTGTCTTCCAAAAAAAATCCATTTTGAATTAATATCAGCATTTATTGAGTATTCATTGCGCCCTCAAATGGGGCTTACATTGGTTTACATTAGTCGTGACCACGATTAGAAGTTTGCTGGTCTAAGTGACATATAATATCATGACAATGAAATATACTTAAAATATCAGACCACAGTGTAGTATTTTCTATACACCAGAAATAGTCACACAATTCTGAGAGCAAAAACACAGTTTCTATTAGAACAAAACTTCTATGATAACCACTAATTCCTAATTCATGTCCTTATTTATCTTAGAAAAATCTAAGTGCAATTAGGTCTTTGCAGAAAATAAAGGTATGGTGAGATGTATATACACACACACACACACACACACACACACACATATATATATATACTTTTGGACTTGCCTTTGGCCTTTAGGCCAATTGCTTCCCTCTCAGTCTCAATTTCCCTGTTATTAAAGTGGTTTCCTACCTATAGTTTGGCTTCCTACAGTCTCAGTTAGCTTGTTATTACTTTCTGCCTTGCTTTTGTCTCAGGATTATTGTGAGGACCAGATGTCCTGAAGTGTAGAAACCACCATGTCCACAGCATCAACCTGTTACACATGAGAGACTCTCACCATTACTGCCACATGACAGTTCCCAACTTTCTCACCAAAAAGCATCTTTTAAAAATATTTATTTATTTGTTTATTTATTTATTTCAGTAGCTTTTGGGGTACAAGTGGTTTTTGGTTACATGGATGAATTACACAGTGGTGGTGAATTCTGAGATTTTGGTACACCCGCACCCGAGGAGTATACATCGTACCTAATGTGTAGTGTTTTGTTCCTGGCCTCCCTCCCACCCTCCACCTTTTGAGTCTCTAAAGTCCATTATATCACTCCATATGCATCTGCATACTTAGTTTAGCTTCCACTTATAAGTGAAAACATGGTTTTTTGTTTTCGATTCCTGTGATTTCCCACTCCATTTCACTCAGAATAATGGCCTCTAGCTCCATCCAAATTGCAGCAAAAGACATTGTTTCATTCTCTTTAACAGCTGAGTAGTAGTTCATGGTATATATATATATATATATATATATATATATATATATACTACAGTTTCTTTATCCACTCATTGGATGATGGATACTTAGGCTGGGCATCTTTTTATTTCTTGAAATATGTATTTTTCCCAAATGGCTTTCTTAAAAAAGTTTAATAATTCCTTCATTTTTGTTCATAAATACATTTATAAATATCAATGAAATGTTTAGGATTATTATAGAATAACCTTTGTTACCATGCCAAGTTACCTTTTTTCTAGTCAAAAACAAAGAAGTTTCATGTTTTCATACATGCTAGTAAGGGATAAAAATTTAGAGTTTGTTTTTAATACTGAAAATAACTCGAAGTTCCTTCTACTACTACCATGGGTCTTTAGCATTCACGGGCCCTTGCCTAGTTATAAATCCCCAACTGGAAACCAGAAGATGTGTTGTTTTAGCCCTGGCTCTGCCTTGAGCTGCTTCTGTGGCCCTAAACAAGTCAATTAAGTTCTTGGGGTCTCAGGTGTTAAAGCAGTAAAATAGGTTGGTCAATCAGACCATCTCTAAGGTTGCTTTTCGTTTTACCATTCTATGATTCTAGATCATCCAGAAGCATTCTAAGTAACAAGTACCCCATGCAACTAACCAAGCCCATTCTACCTCATTACTTTTACTGCTTTCATTGGGAATAGCTCACACTGAGTGAATATCTACTGGGCATACTAATGAGGTAGAAGGTGGGACTCTACTCCAGAGGTGGGGCTCAGATACCAGACCAAACTGAGGGCTAGCTAAAACAGGATGGGGACAGAAACAGCTTTCCAATCAGACATGTCCACCAGCATGCCGTGTCAATTAACTGTTGCCGTGGCAACACCTGAGTTACCACCTCTTTCCATGGCAAAGACCCAATGACCTAAAAGTTTCTACTCCTTCCTAGAAATTTCTGCACAAACCACTCTTTAATCTACATCTAATTAAAAGTAGGTGTAAATATGCAAAACTGCCCTGAGCTGCTACTCTTGGCCTACAGAGGTAGCCCTGTTCTGCAGGAGCAGTCATGGAGCTATAACACTGCTGCTTCAATAAAGCTGTTTTCTACCTCCGGCTTGCCCTTGAATTCTTCCCTGGGCAAAGCTAAGAACCCTTGCAGGCTAAGCCCCACTTTGGGGCTCCCCTGCCCTGCATCACTAACAAGTGAAGAAAGGCCACTAACAGGTGCAGAAACTCAGGCTGAGAAAGACTAAAGTACTTGCAAAAGTTATGTAAATCATAAGGGAGAGAGAAGGAATTAAACCCCAAACTAAGTCCCAAGTCCCTTCTCTTTCCACTACACCAAAGCACTCGCCTTCTCCACAGACAGCAATATGTCAAAGAGAAATGTGATTATAGGTGGCTGTCTTTATTCAGGAGAAAGCCTATGACACTTGACAATATATTCTCTACTATCCCTGTCAATTGTATGTTTTGTTGTACACAGCAGCTCTGCTTTCTCTGTGGTGATTACAGTCTACGATAAAATGAGTGTATACAATGAGTATTTAAAAAGGTATTCATATTTCCAAGGTAAGAACAAACCTTTTTTAAAAAGTCAGACTTTACTGATTAGCAGTGTCAGCAGAGAAGAAATATTGGCTGGATCATTAACTTTGAATTGAAATGCAGAATGTTTGGCAACTCAAACACATTTTCAGTTTTCTGATGAGCATCAATAATCAAGGTAAAACAACTGCCCTTAATGTTACTAATTGTTTATTCTTGATAATATAATAATTTTAAAAACGGTATTTCATTTTTCCTTCAAATTGTTCTTGAGGCCGGGCGCAGTGGCTCATGCCTGTAATCCCAGCACTTTGGGAGGCCGAGGTGGGTCTACTGTGAGTCCATTAAACTTATTTCCTTTATAAATTACCCAGTCTCGGGTATGTCCCTATAGCACCGTGAGAACTGACTAATACAATATGGATGTGTCTACATGTGAGTAAGTGGAAAACTACACTGACACCATTTTGAAACTACAACAGGAAGCAAGTTTGAATGTAGCAACACAACTAAATGAAACTGAAGGAGAGCTCATCCCATGTCTGATACACAAGAAGTTAGTGAGTTATTTTTACAGGATTATGTAAACAGCAACAAGGATGTTCCGTCCAACATTCTGATGGACAGAAGCCGTGTTCCCTGAGATAGGTGGATATAAAAGACCCATAGAGAACAGCTTTGTAGAAGAAAGCCTTCCTTTGCAACAACACATTTTCCTGGTCCACTGTCACCATGTCTTGCTGTGATTCCTAGCTCCAAGGATGCTGCAGCGTCCCCACTGGCCTGGCCACCACTATCTGTCCCTCTGACATAAGCTGTCAATGTGAAGTCTGCCTGCCCAGCATCTGCCCTCATGAGAGCAGCCTCCTTCAGCCCACCTGCTGTGAAACCTGTCCCCTGCCCTGCTGCGTGCCTGATTCCTATGTGCCATCCTGTTGCCTGCTCAACAAATGCCACCCAGCTCCAACCCTGAGCAGGCTCTCTGTCACCACCTGTGTCCAGCCTTCTGAGTGTGAACCACTTTGCTGCTAGCCAAAGAGCTTTGCCCACATTGCCCTGAGGACCTTCAGTAGTCATTAAGGGCTGCTCAGCAAATGGCCTTTAATTAAGCCATTTGGAAGAAAATATTATAACACTGTGCCTTCAGTTTTACAGAAGTTTTCTTTTCCTGTTTCAAACAATGATTTCAAATGAGAAATGGGGAAAAAAAAATGCTATCATGGATCTCCTTACTTCAAAACTAAATAAACACCACAACTCCCCAAACCACATACTGCCTCAACATTTAATGCTATAATTACCCAACGACTCTTGACACATGCATCATGAACTTATAAATATATCCAGCAGAATTACACTTTCTGATGACATCAACATAAATTTCATAGCCAAAAAGAGGCCTCACAGGCATACGTAGATACCTGAAGAAAACTGTGAGGATAGTGAAATGCATTAGGCTCTAAGCTTAGAGTCGTTTTAAATGCCAAGGTCAGCATCTAACTTTAATTTTTGTTTTTTCCCTGCCTCTAAAGAAACTCACATGTGTCCTTAAAGCAGTGAAGCTGGCAATTTGAGATCAACATGCGCACAGAAAGGACCTCAAAGATTGAGCTAACCCCTATTTTTTTCACCATCTCATTTAAGTAAATCTTTGAATTTAAAAATGTTGGCTGGGCGCGGTGGCTCATGCCTGTAATCCCAGCACTTTGGGAGGCCGAGGCGGGCGGATCACCTGAGGTCTGGAGCTCAAGACCAGCCTGACCAACATGGAGAAACCCCATCTCTGCTAAAAATACAAAATTAGCCGGGTGCGGTGGTGCACACCTGTAATCCCATCTACTCCGGAGGCTGAGGCAGGAGAATGGCTTGAACCCAGGAGGCAGAGGTTGCTGTGAGCAGAGATCGCGCCATTGTACTCTGGGCAACAAGAGCGAAACTCCGCCTCAAAAAAAAAAAAGTTTTGACAACTGTAAAGCAATTCACACAAAAAATGAATCACTCTGCTTATATAAAAGGTTACTGTTATAAAAGGGCATTATAAAAATAAATAAACACGTTTTTAATTCTAATTTGAAATGTAATCCAATGCAACAAATATTTATCAAATGCCTACCCTGTTTCAGGCACTGTCCTAAGTGCTTGAAAAAGACAAATAAGGCTAACATACGATTACCACTTCCAAAACCTTGCATTGGAGTGAGGAAAACAAATTTAAGTGACAAACTATAAAATATAGCAGAAAGAAATGAGGTTGAAAGGGAAGAATAGGCAGCCCATTTTTGTGAGAGCAAAGGATGCAAACATCTAGAAGAATCACCTAAAGTTTCTTTATGAAGGGGATGTTTGGCTGAATCTTGAGGGATCAACAGGATTTGGAAAGTAGAGAACTGGGAAAGGTCAGTTTAAGCTAAAGAAACAGCATGAACGAGATCACAGAGGGTAAAGTACCTAGGAGACTCCCGCCTTCACTTTATGTGATGTGCTGTATGATTAACATATGCATGATCACATAGCTATCATTTTTATGGCGAGAACACTTAATCCATTCTCTCAGCGTTTTCCATTGCAGTATATGGTTATTCACTGTAGTCACCATGTTGTAGAGTAGATCTCCTGAATCTATATAATATTTCAAGATAAACTTTAAAAGAGAAATCAGAGAGAACACAGAGAATGGGAGAGGGTCTTCATATATTCTACTTGCCAAGCCACTGGCTTCTAGATGAGAGAGACTGGTAAGTCAAGAGTAAGTAAACATTAAACATTTCCTTGACGGTTTCAATACTAGTTCATTAACTTTGAATTTTATAATATACTGGGAAGGCCACTTGAATTTGCTTCTCTGTTCTTCGGTGGTAAAGTGTAGGTATTGAGGCAGGAGAACAGCAAAGGGAATTAAAACTTGGATAAAGGGCGGAGTGAATAAAAGCAGAGACCAGAAGCAAGGTGAAGGGGCAGGTAAGCAAGAAGCAAGATAAGAAGCAGAAGTTAGACCAGTCGCGGTGGCTTATCCTGTAATCCTGGCACTTTGGGAGGCCAAAGCAGGTGGATCATTTGAGGTCAGGAGTTCGAGACCAGCCTGGCCAACATGGTGAAACACCCCGCTCTACAAAAAATACAAAACTTAGCTGGGTGTGGTGATGGGCACCTGTAATCCCAGCTACTTGGGAGTCTGAGGTAGGAGAATCACTTGAACCCAGGAGGTGGAGACTGCAGTGAGCAGAGAATGCCACTGCACTCTAGCCACAACAAAAAGTAAGAGAAGAGAAGAAAGCAAGGCCCCCATGGCCAGAGCAGGATAAGGACCAAACCAGTAAGGGGCAACTCTTCATGGATAAGCATGTGCATTAAAGAGAAAAAGTATCCTTAACATGACCTTGTATGAAAATCAGCTCATTCAGGCTTATGCATATGGACTGCATATCATGTATGTACTTAAAATTATGGGCTGGAGGTGGTGTGCAAGCACACAGGGACCAAAGTAACTAAGCAACACACCTGTCAATCAAAGAGGCAGACACTGGCTAGAGATTAGGCACCCTTGGGAAGAGAAACACACACACACACACTCACATACACACACACACATTAAAAAAACCCAAACTGCACCAAGCTGGGGGCTGATCTCATCTCATAGAGGTCGGTTCGCTCTCCCCCTCTTAGAGTGTAATACTGTGCTTAATACACTTTTGCTGCTTCGTTTTGCTGTGTGTGTCTCATCCAATTCTTTGTTTGGGACACCAAAAGCCTAGAACTGCATGGCACCATCTGGTAACAGCATGATGTTCAACACCCTCGGCATTTGTTGTAAATTCCTGCTAATAAAAATGATTTGAAAGTTGTTTTCTGTCTTTTTGTTTTTAAGTTTTAAGTTCAGGGGTACACATGCAGGTTTGTTACATAGGTAAACTTGTGTCGTGGGGGTTTGTTGTACAGATTATTTCATCACCCAGGTATTAAGCCTAGTACCCATTAGTTATTTTTCCTGATCCTGTCCTTCCTCCCACCTTCCACCCTCTGATAGCTTCCAGCATCTGTTATTCCCCTCTATGTGTCCATGTGTTCTCATCATTTAGCTACCACTTATAAGTGAGAACACGCAGTATTTGGTTTTCTGCTTCTGCATTAGTTTACTTAGGATAATAGCCTCCAGCTCCATCCATGTTTCTTCAAAGGATGGGATCGCCTTACTTTTTATGACTGCATAGTATTTGATGGCATACATGTGTCACTTATTTTTGTTGTTAAAAAGAAAAAAAGATAAACTGGTTGTTTTAACATATAACGTATAAGGCTTACCTATGAATGACATTTGATATTTTCCAATGATTTTAGTCAGCTTTCTTCTCTTTTAAATAGATCTTACTGGTTTTTTGGTAATATGCCATCAGAAACAACCTACCAAGAATCTTTACTTTCTGTTTATTCAACAAATTACCACAACAAGTATGTAATTTAAATTATATAGTATTACCTGAAAGGATTTGTGCTGATCATGGACAGGTGTAGGAAGATGTTGGAATCTAGAGTTTTACACATTTGAGATTACCTGGTTCAATTTCTGGCTGACTGAAGTAAAGAATGTTGTTTAAGGCATACCTCAAAGGAATCTCAATCTAGTTCAAGATCCAAGATATGAAAACAAACAAACAAGCAAAGTAGGGAGTAAGTCAGTGAAAAAGTGATTTTTATGAATGCCATAGTTCTAAATTGCATTGGGTCAGATTTCCTGCCAAAATCTACTGTTGTTCTGTGACTCTTAAGGTTTCTCCTTTTAATTCCTATTTCATCTTATTTTAAAGTGCATACACCATTCACATGAAAATGAATCAAGGCTGAGGTGGTTTTCTTTTGATGGTACATTCAACAAAGAATGGCCACTGTGTGGATCCTTCCTTCCTTCCAGTGAATTTATACTTTGATTCACCACAAGATTGGTGTAACTTTGGGAATAGAGACTCTTTTAGAAAAAAAACAATCCATAGAATAATACAACCTTGAGAAATTCACTACGGAGTTTTAAAAAATAATAAGAAAGAGTTTCATCCTGTACCATTCTGCCACTTTGCTTGCTCAATAGAACCTGAATTATAATATCACTAAATAATACAAACATATCTGAGATGCCTGTAGTCACATGAAACATTCATCTGTAAATAGCCATATTCTTGTTGACTTTATTGAGCTGAAAATGGTCCAATTCATCATTTGAGTTACTCATTCTGAAATTAGTCATTAGAAATCACATTATGTGATCCACAGTATTTTAAATTAAGAGGGAAAACAAGAAGAGTTTGGCCTCCAAAATTACAGCTGTCAGTTGGATTGATTACCCATAAAAGTCATGTAAGGTTTGGTATGCCAGAAACGTGTGAAGAAAAAATGTGACGATCTTGTGACAAAAATGACAAGTCAATGACTCAAAAATATGATTAACTTAACAAGAGCGGTAACTCTTAATGGACATGTAAATGCCAAACAGATTAGAGAATCTCACTGAAAAAGGGTGCCATAAACAAAACAGGAAGCCTTCCAGCTGGACCAGTGCCCACTTGGGAGGGTATATAAGATCCCTAACAAGAGAGGAGACATTTGTACCTCACCAACCTCATCTGTCTAAGACACTGAAAGCTAACCAGACACCGATTGCCATGGATTGCTGTGCCTCTCGCAGCTGCAGTGTCCCCACCGGGCCCGCCACCACCATCTGCACCTTCGACAAATCCTGCCGCTGTGGAGTCTGCCTGCCCAGCACCTGCCCACACACAGTTTGGTTACTGGAGCCCACCTGCTGTGACAACTGTCCCCCACCCTGCTACATTCCTCAGCCCTGCGTGCCCACCTGCTTCCTGCTCAACTCCTGCCAGCCAACTCCAGGCCTGGAGACCCTCAACCTCACCACCTTCACTCAGCCCTGCTGTGAGCCCTGCCTCCCAAGAAGCTGCTGATGGATGGCTACTTTGCTTAGTGCCCGACAACGAGGAATCCAGAAGCTGTCTCTTCAGTAGTCACTTGCCTCAGTAGTTTACCAGATGTTAACGTAGATCAGATGGCCCAGATATGAAGAATTTACCTTTGGTTTTAATGGGGGGAAAAAAGAAAAGTATTTTTCATGGTTATTTAGCTGAATAACCATTTGGTTTCTGTGGGCAGGTGAATGTGTTTTATTAGCAAAATACTGTTTCAATCTGTAAGACCTCAGATTACATGTTCTTGATCATACTGCTTCCTGGCTCTTGTTTCTTGTATTGGGTATTTCCATAGAAGAAAATTTCTTGGTGGTTTTTCCAATAAACTATATTTCTCTGGCAAGATGTATCCTTTGTTTATGTTAGTTTTGGGTATATTTCTTCCATTTTAAAAAGGTAAAAAAAGATGATTATTTTAATTTTTTTTAAAAAAATCTATTGGCAGAATGACTAACATTCTGGATACTACTAACATGGCTTGCTAACTTTTAACAGGTTCTCTTTCATATTTGCCTTCTCTTCTCTCTTCCTCCTCAGACAAATGTAATTTTGGTGTGAACCAACACTTATTTATCTACTCTTCACTAGTAAATCATTCATTTAGTCCTTAAAACAGCACTAATGGATAAGAATAAATGAAGTTTTAAGAGTTATTCAACATTCTCAAAGTCATAAAGTTACTTACTTAGACAATCAGAACTCAGCCCCTTGTATGTCTGACTCTAAAGCCCAATTTTTCCCACCGCAATACTACCTTCAATACTAATGAAATCAGAAGCTTAATGAGCACAGTTATGAAATAAACCCAAAATACGCAAGAGAAATAAAACATGTAAGATCCTGTAACAAAATCCACAAGGGGTTATAATAGAAAAAGAGTGCATTGGTTCGTAGATTAAAATTGGCAAGTATTCAATTCTAAAATCTGGGTATTTTGGAGGTGTACCTATTTCAACTTCATCTTCTCATAGAGAGAACTCAAAGTGGTCAACTCTAGTCACAAGGCACCAGGAACATACCTCTATTTGCCACCATACTCTGCACAGATGTTCTACCACAGTAATCAATAGAATGCCAATACTTTTCAGGTGTCTCAGGTTAAGAGCTAAAACTCTGATTAAATATGCTTTAATTCATTACTTAATTTTCTCAGCCTACTTAATTTTATCTCACAAAGATTTTTCTTTTCCAAGCCTAGAGAGAACGAGTACATATACGTATATATACTATATATATAATACATCCAATACATTTATGTAACACATATAAATATATGTGTGCATGTATATCTATACACAATACATATATAAAGACACAAGTCAAAATCTGAAAATGCATTGAAATAAAACCACAAGAATACATGCAAGGAAAAGAGTAGGACAAGGAAGGGGAGAAGCAAATGGTTTTAAGCACGCTTGTTTTAAAATGTCCTCAGTGCACCTGTTAGTCCCTTCAGAAAAAAAATTTCTCAGGGGATTCCATAGGCTTTTTACAGCTCAACCTTAAATGAACAGAACTTAGCAGCCATGGAGTCTATGGGACACAACAGAGGATACTGTCAATAAGAGATTCAGTCCATTCACTCATTCATTTGTCCATATTTCCTGAGTGCTTATCCTGTGTCAGGAATCACATTAATGCCAGGAGTAGAAAGACAAAAGAAATGCTATTACCTCAAGTCTCTAGTGCCCTCAAGTCTCTCCCAAATCTGGTGAAGGAGAAAGACAAGTTATAATCACAATAATTGTAATGCTGAGGGATTCTGCTGTGACTGGGAGGTGAACAGCATGGCATACAAGCATACAGAAAGAATAACTAAAACCCAGATTTGGTGATTCAGTGTCAGAGGTGAGAAATAGTTATGGAAAGCCTCTGAGTTATCCAGCCTAAGCTTTAAAAGATGAATAGGCAGCAGGAGAGGTAGGGAACAGTTGTTCCAGACAGAACAACAGCTTAATAAATCATGGAGGCAGCAAAGAGGTTGGTGTTTTTAAGCCACAGGAGGTAGTTGGGAATGACCGGATGAACAATGCATTGAAGAGGGTGAGGCAGAGAAGACAGAAATATGAAGACCCAGACACAAGGGGCTCCCCACAGCAAAGGGGTTTGGACTGAAACTTTGAAGCAATGAAAGATTTCAAGCAAGAGACCAATATAATCATGTTTTGCTTCTAACTGTCTCTTTTCATTATTAATCTTGGATTTACATCTTCACTGTCCCGGATCCCTCCATTGACTATAGAAAGATATAATTAAAACTGGACTTCTTGGATGTGTGCTTGTGCCTGTGCGTGTGTGCGTGTGTCTGGATTTTTAGCACTCCGAAAATCTACCATCTCATCAAGAATCACCATGCTTTTCCTACAATTGCTTAAAGAAAAAAGATACCCGCTCAATAAATTCGGTATTGATGGAACATATCTCAAAATAATAAGAGCTATTTATGACAAACCCACAGCCAATATCATACTGAATGGGCAAAAACTGGAAAAATTCCCTTTGAAAACTGGCGCAAGACAGGGATGCCCTCTCTCACCACTCCTATTCAACATAGTGTTGGAAGTTCTGGCTAGGGCAATCAGGCAAGAGAAAGAAATCAAGGGTATTCAGTTAGGAAAAGAAGAAGTCAAATTGTCCCTGTTTGCAGATGACATGATTGTATATTTAGAAAACCCCATCGTCTCAGCCCAAAATCTCCTTAAGCTGATAAGCAACTTCAGCAAAGTCTCAGGATACAAAATTAATGTGCAAAAATCACAAGCATTCTTATACACCAGTAACAGACAAACAGAGAGCCAAATCATGAATGAACTTCCATTCACAATTGCTTCAAAGAGAATAAAATACCTAGGAATCCAACTTACAAGGGATGTAAAGGACCTCTTCAAGGAGAACTACAAACCACTGCTCAGTGAAATCAAAGAGGACACAAACAAATGGAAGAACATACCATGCTCATGGATAGGAAGAATCAATATCGTGAAAATGGCCATACTGCCCAAGGTTATTTATCGATTCAATGCCATCCCCATCAAGCTACCAATGAGTTTCTTCACAGAATTGGAAAAAACTGCTTTAAAGTTCATATGGAACCAAAAAAGAGCCCGCATTGCCAAGACAATCCTAAGTCAAAAGAACAAACTGGAGGCATCACGCTACCTGCCTTCAAACTATACTACAAGGCTACAGTAACCAAAACAGCATGGTACTGGTACCAAAACAGAGATATAGACCAATGGAACAGAACAGAGTCCACAGAAATAATACCATACATCTACAGCCATCTGATCTTTGACAAACCTGAGAGAAACAAGAAATGGGGAAAGGATTCCCTATTTAATAAATGGTGCTGGGAAAATTGGCTAGCCATAACTAGAAAGCTGAAACTGGATCCTTTCCTTACTCCTTATACGAAAATTAATTCAAGATGGATTAGAGACTTAAATGTTAGACCTAATACCATAAAAACCCTAGAAGAAAACCTAGGTAGTACCATTCAGGACATAGGCATGGGCAAGGACTTCATGTCTAAAACACCAAAAGCAACGGCAGCAAAAGCCAAAATTGACAAATGGGATCTAAATAAACTAAAGAGCTTCTGCACAGCAAAAGAAACTACCATCAGAGTGAACAGGCCACCTACAGAATGGGAGAAAATTTTTGCAACCTACTCATCTGACAAAGGGCTAATATCCAGAACCTACAAAGAACTCAAACAAATTTACAAGAAAAAAACAAAAACAAAAAAACAACCCCATCAAAAAGTGGGCAAAGGATCTGAACAGACATTTCTCAAAAGAAGACATTCATACAGCCAACAGACACATGAAAAAATTCTCATCATCACTGGCCATCAGAGAAATGCAAATCAAAACCACAATGAGATACCATCTCACACCAGTTAGAATGGCAATCATTAAAAAGTCAGGAAACAACACGTGCTGGAGAGAATGTGGAGAAATAGGAACACTTTTACACTGTTGGTGGGATTGTAAACTAGTTCAACCACTATGGAAAACAGTATGGCGATTCCTCAAGGATCTAGAACTAGATGTACCATATGACCCAGCCATCCCACTACTGGGTATATACCCAGAGGATTATAAATCATGCTGCTATAAAGACACACGCACACGTATGTTTATTGCGGCACTATTCACAATAGCAAAGACTTGGAATCAACCCAAATGTCCATCTGTGACAGACTGGATTAAGAAAATGTGGCACATATACACCATGGAATATTATGCAGCCATAAAAAAGGATGAGTTTGCGTCCTTTGTAGGGACATGGATGCAGCTGGAAACCATCATTCTTAGCAAACTATCACAAGAACAGAAAACCAAACACCACATGTTCTCACTCATAGGTGGGAACTGAACAGTGACATCACTTGGACTCGGGAAGGGGAACATCACACATCGGGGCCTATCATGGGGAGGGAGGAGGGGGGAGGGATTGCATTGGGAGTTATACCTGATGTAAATGACGAATTGATGGGTGCTGACGAGTTGATGGGTGCAGCACACCAACATGGCACAAGTATACATATGTAACAAGCCTGCACGTTATGCACATGTACCCTAGAACTTAAAGTATAATAAAAATTAAAAAATAAAAAATAAAAAAATAAAAAAAATAAAAATCCTATTGCAAAAAAAAAAGTGTGAGCCCTAGAGAAGACTACCTGGATTGGCTCTCACTTCTGGTATTGTGGGTGACCTTGGGAAAGTTACTTTATTGTGGCTAAGATTCCTCGTCTATAAAATGGAGGTGACAATAATTATAGCTACTTCATATGGTTGTTTTGAGAATTAAATATGATAATGTTACCAAAAAAAAAAGAAAAAAGATACCCTTTGTTTTTAAAAATAAAATGCTTAGTATCTCTGACACATAGTTTAAACTTCCATTTCTAACCACATAAAAGGTAGCTCAATCCCAATAGGTCCTATATTTAGTTTTTAACACACCGGCTCCCAAACCATCTAAATCATCTCACCTCACTATGAATCACTATCATCATTTATAAACAAAGGAGAGTAATTCCCAGGTCTCTTAGACCACTGCAGAGAAAATACATTTTAATAAAGTGCTGCACGTCTTGTTAATAAAAGAGAAGAGCTTATTATAATAAACTTGTTGCATTAAAACTGTTTGTAATCTGTAACCTTGTCTTGATTAGAGAAACACAATGTTCTGCATAAACAGTAACAGTTTCTCTAAGCTTTTATGGTGAACTTAAAGTAATATTGTACCCTAGGTAAGAAGCTGATAGCTTTCTGCCATGAAATTCTAATCCTGAGGGTCTGCAAACCATGTTTCCTTTGTAATGTTTCCCTCAGAATAATTTTTTCTTTTATTTTTTGTCTTTTTCCCTTAGAATCCAATCTTTTTCCTTCCTATTATAATGTATAATAGCAGCAACTTATAATAATATGTTATGTGTATGAAAAATTCTTCCCCCAAACTATAAATTCATGAGGGCAAGGATGGTGCCTATTTTGTTTATTGCTATATATCCAACATTTATTACACTGACTGGCACATAGTAACTGCTCAGTAAATGTCTGTTTAATTATTTTTTAAATAATAAGTGAAATAATAATCAGTCCTAAGTAAAAGTGTGCACACTTTGGCAGGTATTCATACAAAAATAAATCTGGTCAAAGTCCAGGAACCAGCAGATATCATGAATTCTGTCTTTCAAGCAGAGCTGTAGAGAGGTTTTCAAATTTTTAAGTTTGTTAATTTATATGCCAAGCACTTTCTCTAATAGTAGATGTGATTATTTATTTATTTATTTGTATAAACTTCTAATATAAATGTTTGCTGTTTCCTATAAGGTTGCTCTCTTGCTTACCTTCATCTCTTTTTCTTTTCTTCTTTTGACTGTTTCTTTTATCTTTACCTTGCCTTGAATTTGATCTGTAATTTGGTTTAATCATGATAATAATTTATTTTTGCATAGCACTATATGGTTGTCCATGAGCTTTCACCCTTTTTATCACATGTGAACCTCACAGTAATCTCCTGAGTGGAGGAATATGTATGTTATTACCCTAATTTTGCAGAGAAAAAAGATGAAGCTCCTAAAAGTGAATTACTTACCATAACAAGGAAGGTAACCAGCAGCACCGGGAACAGTCAAGAGCTCTTCTGTGGTCCTCTTAAATATATATCCCCATTCCCAAAACATACAAACATGCACACCACCATGTACCACTCTACAGGTGTGCCTAAAGGAGGAGGTGGGAGGAATGTGAGAAAAACCACGGCTTGCAGGATACATGAGACCAAGCTGAGCGGAAATGGTTTGAGGTGTATAAATGATATTGGCCACAAGCCCACCACCTTGTGCTCCCTCTTAAACACTGAACTATGCCTGCAGTCTAAATAGTGTACTGATACTAGAATCCAGGTCTTTCCTACCACAGCTACATTTGATTTCAGGAAAAAATGCAATACCTTGTAAAAAAAAAAAAAAAAAAAAGAAAGAAAAAAGAGAGAATGAAATGAAGTGTCAACAGATTAATTTAGCTCAGGCTCGTAAGTTTCCTTTGGTAATAATTTTACTTGAATTTAAGTTTCGTATTCTTATTATTTTATTTAGTCTATATAGACAGAAGCTAAAAATTCAATTTGCCTACAATTAGCAGTGAAGGAAAGAAAGCAAGCCAGCTCTCAATAGAAGACAGATGGCCAATATGCATATGAAAGAATATTTCAACCTAGCTGGTTATAAAATAAATACAAACACGACAATCATAAAATTGTGTTTTTCACCCAAGAAACTGGAAAACACCTTTAAAATGAAGTGTCTGTCAATGGTATAGGAAATGGGAATTCTTAATCAAACACACCTGGTAAAAATAGAGAATTTGAAAAAAAAAAAATAGGTAAATAGAACCATTCTGAAGAGCAGTATGGCAATGATATGAAAGGCCTTAAAACTACTAGAAATTAACATTTGCCCCTATAATGCTACCAAATAATTAATTGTTTCTGAAAGAATCAAAAATATGCACAAAGATTTATATACAGAGGTTTTCTATTCCACAATTACTGTAGAGAAAAGTTGAAAATAACCTCAATGCACAGTAATATAAATTTTTAAAGTAACATAGAAGTGCAATTATATAATAAATACTAAGAAATATTAAAAGTAACACTATCAAATATCTTTTAAAATATAAGATAATTATATACAGATATATAGATATACACAAAGGCAAGTTTCAGAACCTATGCACAATATGATTCCAGTAATGTAATGTAATGCTAAACAAATGTATACAAAATATTTGTAGTAAAAAACTACAATAATAAGTGTTTATAAAGTTTTTCCATATTTCTCAATAGCATATTTCTCCACGTTAATGTAATTTTGATCTTCAAAAGCCCCAAAGCTAAAAGAAAGTAAAATTAAGTTCAACTCTTTAAAACAAGAATACTTTATCAGACAAATTGGTATAGATAAAATGACAGATTAAAAATAAAGCAGCACTGGAGAGCAGGCCCACATATTGTACAGACTCACTGTCATGCAGTATTCCCCAGCAGGGCTGGTGTTGAAAATATAATAACAGAAGGCTTTGGTGATACCTCATAAAGCTTGTGTTCCAGTGACAAATAGCAAGGGTAATCAGTTCAGATTTAGCAATGAACTCAAATAAAAGTTAATTAGGAAAATGGGGACTCTTTACAGTGTCTAAATGTCAAACAAATTAAAGAATAATGGGTACACTAACATAAACAAGAACCAGGAAAGAAGCCTCTTGGCTGGACCAACTCCCAGTGGAGAGGATATATAAGAGCCCCACAGAAAGGAGAGATATTCACACCTCAGAAGACTTGTCCTTCTTTTCAATCAAACCCATAAATACCACAGACGCTGATTGCCATGGATTGCTGTGCCTCTCGCAGCTGCAGTGTCCCCACCGGGCCCGCCACCACCATCTGCACCTTTGACAAATCCTGCCGCTGCGGAGTCTGCCTACCCAGCACCTGTCCACACACGGTTTGGTTACTGGAGCCCACCTGCTGTGACAACTGTCCCCCACCCTGCTACATTCCTCAGCCCTGCGTGCCCACCTGCTTCCTGCTCAACTCTTGCCAGCCAACTCCAGGCCTGGAGACCCTCAACCTCACCACCTTCACTCAGCCCTGCTGTGAGCCCTGCCTCCCAAGAAGCTGCTGATGGATGGCTACTTTGCTCAGTTCCTGAGATTGAAAGAGTCAGCATAGAAGCTTTAGCGTTCACGTATCTCAGTACCTACAACTAATGTACTCTGCTTTAGAAATTAGAACAAGGATGTTGCTATCACAATCACCCCTTGCAAATAAAAAGAGACCAAGAAACTTTCAATGACCATTCAGCTATAACCAACTGCGGTCTGAATTGGTGGATGCCTACAGCTTCCGGAAGCTGTTCGATTCCTTCATATTAAAGTGTCTCTTTCTGTGGGTGCTTTGGGAATTCTGTTTCCAGTCTTGGGTGCTATCTTTCTGGAAATTAAGGAAGTTCTTCATGATTATCCTAATAAATTTGACGTCTCTGACATAGCACAAATGTCTACAATTACTTCCGTTTATTTCTGTTCATTCATTAAATGTGTTTCTTAACTCTGAACACTGGCATTTTAAGAAAAACTGGGAACCTTAGTGAAACTGAAAATGATGGTAGTATGGACAAAAATTTAATTTTGCTGTTCTTGCTGTTTTAAGAAAATTAAACGTCCTTGCATATAAGATGGTCTAATACATTGGCATATTTGAAAGTAGACTTTTCCTGACTTGTCCTCCCCCCAAAAAATGGTTTCAGACAGGTTGAGAAATATTGAACATTACCGAAACACCAAATATGACAAAATACATAAACTAATCCATATGACATGAGCTATTTATGAAAAAGTTATAATAATGTCATTATTTATTCAACTAAGATTTATTAAATGTCCATGCTGTGTCCTGTGTTTTATTATCCTTGCTGAAAATAAGCTAACCATCTGGCAGGTGAAACAAATACAAACACAACATCCATTTGTTTCTTCCTACAGTTAATAATTATTTATCAAATGTCAATTGCTGTGTTATAATTTTAAAAATGATGTGTTCTACCAGGAGTATTAGTAAAGTGCTGTGGGATCATAAAATTGAGAACAATGAAGACTGTTGTCATGGGGGTAAAGTGGGAAAGACATGGTCAAAGAGGAATTGACTGCAACCTAGGAGCAGAGAAGGAGGAGAGAATTCAAGATGGAAATACTCTGTTCTTCTTGCTCTAGACATGTCACGTTTGCAACACGAGTAGCTGTATCTAACTGGAGTTTGGAAAGCTATTCTGGAGAGGAAGAAGATATATGTAGGTAAGTGAAGAAGACTGTGTAAAAGTTCTCAAGTACTTACAGAAGGCGCAGTTGCACATATGCTGGCTGAAATTCCATCAGGCACAGCAAAGAGTGGCTGCTGGGTGGTTAGAAGCTGAATGGAGATACCAGAGGTCATTCACTATTAACAGACTTTGAGGTTCCAGCCTACCAGGGTAGAAAACAGGATTCAAAGAAAATTGAAGAAACTAAGAAGCCTGTGGGAAAGTATCAAGTGGTGAAACAAGGATGAAACTGGAGTCTCAGAATTAACAGGAGTTAAAGAATAGGAAATAAAAATTTGAGAGGGAATGAAAGCCAAAATTTTCGAAATTTGATGACATATTTTATTAACCCACATATTCAAGAATCTCAACAAACTCTTAGCAGGATAATTGCAATACACACACACACACACACACACACACACACACACACCACCTACACATATCATAGTCAAACTGCTGAATAACAATTAAGAAAAAAAAACAAATCAAATAGAAGTCAGCAAAGAAAAAATGAATGTCTGACTTCTCTTTAGATAAAATGGGTGTCAGAGGAAAATCAAACCTCATTTATAAGGTCCTAAAGGAAAAAAATTGTGAACACTACAGTCTGCAAAAGCAACCTTCAATATTAAAGAAAAAATAAAAACACTTTTAGATGAATAAAGCTGACTTCTTTTTTAAGTGCCTGAAGATCTATACTATAAGAAACACTAAGCAAGTCCTTGTGGTTTAAGAGTTATTTTACCTCAACGACAAAAAACAAACAAACCAGTTCAGAAAAGGACAGAGAACTTGAATAGACATTTCTTCAAAAAAGATATACAAATAGCCAATAAGCACAGGCAAAGCTACTCAGCATCACATCACTAATCATTAGCAAAGTGCAAATCAAAACCACAATGAGACATCACCTCCCACCCATTAGGATGGCTACCATAAAATAAATAAAATACAAAAAACAAAATGGCCAGGCGCAGTGGCTCATGCCTATAATCCCAGCACTTTGGGAGGCCAAGGCAGGCAGATCACTTGAGGTCAGGAGTTTGAGATCAGCCCGGCCAACATGGGGAAATCCCGTCTCTGCTAAAAATACAAAAATTAGCCGGGCGTGGTGGTGGGCTCCTGTAATCCCAGCTACTTGGGAGGCTGAAGCAAGAGAATCACTTGAACCTGGGAGGCAGAGGTTGCACTGAGCCAAGATGGTGCCACTGCACTCCAGCCTGGGTGACAGAGCGAGACTCGGTCAAAAAAAAAAACCAACATATATATATATATATATAAAAATATATTTTATATATAGGTATATATATTATATATATATATATAGAGAGAGAGAGAGAGAAACTGGAACCCTCAAGCATTGCTGGTAGGAAGGTAAAATTGTACAGTGACTATGAAAAACAATATAGCAGTTCCTCAAAAAATTAAATGTAGAATTGCCTTATGATCCTGCCCTTCCACTTCTGGGTATATGCCCAAAAGAATTGAAAGCAGGGTCTCTAAAAGACAGTTGTATACTTGTGTTCATAGCAGCAATAATCGCAATAGCTAAAATATGAAAACAAACAAGCATTCATTGATAGATGGATGGATAATCAAAATGTGGTACATCCATACAATGGAATATTATTCAGCCCTAAAAGGGAAGGACTTTCTGACACATGCCACAACATGAATTAACCTTGAAGACATTGTGCTAAGTGAAGTAAGCCAGTCACAAAAAGATACTATTCACTTATATGCTTTCACTTATATGAGGTAGTTAAATGTAGTAAAAAACATCACAGAGATGAAAAGTAGAACAGTGGTTGCCAGGACACAAGGGTGGGGTTAATGGACAGTTGTTTAAAGGGAACAGAGTTTCAGTTTTAAAAGGTGAAAAGCTTTATGGAGAAGGATGGTGGTGATGCCCACACAACATCTGAATGTACTTAATACCACTGGATTGTACACTTTAAAACAGTTAAGATAGTAAATTTTATGTTACTTGTATTTTGCCACAATAAAAAAAAATTTAAGAGTAATGATACAAAATGAAGTCTCAGACCTTCAGGAAGGAAAAAAAATCACTGAAAATGGTAAATACATGGATAAAATATGAGACTTTCTCTTTTTCGTTTTCTCAATATTCTAAAAGACAACTGTTTAAAGCAAAAACAATGGCATTGTGGGGTTTCTATATGCAGAAGTAAGCAATTTGACAATAATAGCACAAAGAACAGAAAGGAGCAAAAAGAACTCTACTCTGGTAAGGTTCTCATATTTTACATAAAGTGCTACATTATTAATTCCAAGTGGACTGTAATAATGTAAAGATGCATATCATAATCCTGGGAGAACTATCCCACCCTTTAGAAAAGCCATTCAAAGATATATACTTATAAAGCTAGCATAGAAAATAAAGTAGAATGTTTGACTGGCCCAAAATAAGATGAGAAACGAAAGGGAAAGGAAGCAAAAACACATGGAAATAAAAATCAAATAGCAAGACGGTAGATTTTAAACCAACCATATCAATAATTACATTAATTATAAAGTAAGCACTCCAATAAAAAGTCAGAGGATGTCAGACTGGATTTAAAAAGAAAACCCAACACTATGCTGTTTAAAAGAGATTTGCTTTAAATATAAAAGCACAAGAAAATTGAATGCTATAGTCTGAAAAACAGACATACCATGCAAATAGTAATGATAAGAAAGAAGTTTGGCATTTAAATGTTAGATAATTTTTAAGGTGATATTTCATAATGAAAAAGGGAAAATTCATCAGGTGGTCCCATAATCCATAAAAATATGACCCAATAACAGAGCTTCAAAATAAATAAGGCAAAAAAATCCCAGAAGTCAAGAGAGAAACAGATAAATCCAAAATCACATTTCATGATTTTAATATCCCCTGTCAGTATCTGAGAGAACAAACAGACAAGAAAATTACCAAGGATAAAGAAGATTTGAATAATAGTATCAAGCAATTTTGCCCAGTTACATTCACAGAATGTTACCCCTTGCAATTACAGAATATACATTCTTTTCAAATGCACAAGGAACTCTCACCAAAATAGACCATATTCTGGGCCATTAAATTTGTCTTCATAAATTCCAAAATCTAACAAAATATGTTATCTGACCACAATGGAATTAAATGAGAAATCAATAAGATATTTAGAAAAATCACCAAATACTTGAAAATCAAACAACACAGTTCTAATACCCCATGGATCAAATAATAAATACCAATACAGCTTACAGCTTAAGAAATATTATGAGCTGAATGATAATGAAAGCACAAGATTTTAAAAATTAATGGGATACATGCAGCACTGGATTAGTAGAAAATATACAACAAATGATTATATTAGAAAATAAGATTTACATCTTTATCACCTTCATTTATATCTTCTTCAATCACTTAAGTTTTCATTTCAACTAAATAGAAAAAGAACAATTAAAATTCAAAGTAGAAAGAAAGAAATAATAAACATAATATCAGAAGTCAATGAAATAGAAAGCAATGAGGAAATTAATGAAGGTAAAATGTGATTCTTTGAAAGGATTCATGAAGTACTTCTATTTAGTTATTTTTTAGTTGGCAAATGATAATTGTGTATATGTATGTTTGTGGGATACAACGCGGTGTTTTGATTTATGCATTGTGGAAACAGTAAATCAAGCTAATTAACATATCCATCACCTAACACCTTATCATTGTTTTATGGTGAGAACATAAAAAATCTATTCTTTCAGTAACTTTGAAATACACAATGCATTAGTATTAATCTGATGAACATCAAGCCAGATTGATGGGGGAAGCATGAGATAAAACACAAATTACCAACATCTGGAATTAAATAGTGAGAATATATAGACACTACAGATACTAAAATTCATGATAAAGATTATTATGAACCAGCCGGGTGCGGTGGCTCAAGCCTGTAATCCCAGCACTCTGGGAGGCCGAGACAGGCAGATCACGAGGTCAGGAGTTTGAGACCATCCTGGCTAACACGGTGAAACCCCGTCTCTACTAAAAAATACAAAAAGCTAGCCGGGCGAGGTGGCTGACGCCTGTAGTCCCAGCTACTCGGGAGGCTGAGGCAGGAGAATGGCGTAAACCCGGGAGGCGGAGCTTGCAGTGAGCTGAGATCCGGCCACTGCACTCCAGCCTGGGCGACAGAGCAAGACTCCGTCTCAAAAAAAAAAAGATTATTATGAACCACTTTATTTCAGTATTTTTGCAACTTAGTGAACAAACTCCTTGAAAAATGCAACTTTCACACAAAATGAAATAGAACAACTGAACAGCTTTGTGGGGTTTCTATATGTAGAGGTAAGCAATTTGATATTTTTTAATATTTGATGTAGAGGTAAGCAAATATATATATATTTGTGTGTGTGCACATGTGTGTATGTGTGTGTGTGTTTGAAATGGAGTCTCACTCTCATTCAAGCTAGAGTGCAATGGTGTGATCTCAACTCACTGCAACCTCCACCTTCCAGGTTTCACCAATTTTCATGCTTCAGCCTCCCAAAAAGCTAGGATTACAGGTGTTTGCCACTATGCCCAGCTATTTTTTGTATTTTTAGTAGAGACAAGGCTTCAGCATATTAGCCAGGCTGGTCTCAAACTCTGCCCTTAAGTGATCTGCCTGCCTGGCCTCCCAAAATGCTGGGATCACAGGCTTGAGCCACCATGCCCAGATTTTTTTTTTCCTAGTTAAAAATAAAACACAACTTTTTCACATGGGAGACTCCTGGAAGAGATGGCCTCACTGGACTCCATCAAACATTTAAGGAAGAAATAACACTAATCTTATAAAATCTCATGAAATAAAGAGGAAACATTTCTCAATTTAATTTATGAACAGTATTACTCCATTCTCACACTGTTATAAAGAAATATCTGAGACTGGATAATTTATAAAGGAAGGAGGTGTAATTGAGTCCCAGTTCCACATGGCTAGGGAGGCCTCAGGAAACTTACAATAATGGTGGAAGAGGAAGCAGACACTTCTTACATGGGGGCCAGTGAGAGACAGCGTGTGAAGGGGAACTGTCACACACTTACAAAACCATTAGATTTCCTGAGAACTCACTCACTATCACAAGAACAGCATAGGGGAAACTGCCCCCATGATCCAATCACCTCCCACCAGGTACCTCCCCTAACACGTGGGGATTTGGGGATTACAATTCGAGATGAAGTTTGGGTGGGACACAAAGCCAAGCCATATCATGAACCCAGTACACAACTTGATACCAAAACCTAGCTAGGTCATTAGAAGAAAAGAAAATTACAGGCAATATTTCTTATCAACATAGATGGGGGAAAAAATCCATTTGCTAATCCTATCAACTAATTGAATAAAGCAATTTATGTAAAGAATAATGTAGAGTGACCAAGTCATGCAAGATGATTGATCGTACTCTAGGGTCCCCCAGATCAGCCCCCACTTCCTTCTTTGCCTTGGGAAACAGAGTGCCTTGATTATCCGGTGGCCCAGCCGGTTGTGTGTTCCCCTTGTAGCTTGAACCCAAGCCGGGCCTTGAACATTCCCAGGCACTGTTAAAGTTACTTAGGTTGTTGCCCAAGACAGTGAAAATCAACCTTGTTACTGCACGTATATACTAGCCCTGGCCCTGAGCCAACTTTCTTAAAGCCTCATGTAAACTCTTATAACCTTATGCACAAATGTTAAAAGCCACAAGACAACTACTATAGCAGAAATGCATGCGAAGTGCTCTGGGAGGAGCCCCATCTATCTCCACATAAGGCAGCTGAACGATGTTTCAGCTAAGTCTTGACATGTGAGTTCATCCAGGAAAGGAATGGCAGAAGAGCATTCGACCAAGAAAACAGTACCTACAAAGCTTGAAGGATGGCTGGAGCTTAGGGTTTGTGAAAGAGAACATCACGAAGTGAGCCCAGAAAGGTAAATGGGCACTAGGTTAGAGAAGTTCATATTTGCCAAGGTAGAAAGCTTGCACTCCGTAAGTGGAGGGCGATGAAAAGCAGGTGTATATTTTAGGAAAATGATTCTGGCAGCCTAGGTGGATGTTGTAAGATAAGAGCAGAGTATTATACAAAATAAACTACAATGTTTTTGTTTTTGTTGTTGTTTTCTGTTTTTTTTTTTTTTTTTATCATGGCCTTTCATGACATCTATTTCTTTTCCTGTATTCTCAATGTTCCTTTCTTCTGATGATGTACTATAGAAATTGTCACGGGTGATTAGCGACTATCTAGGGCTGGTGGCATGGGGGTAAGAAGAATTTATCAACATAGTTGTAGGTAAAGAAAAGCAGATTTATTAGAGAAAGTATGAAAATACGTTGCAAGGAAGCAATGGGCAGCACAGCAGAGAAGAGGCTGTATGCAATGAGAAAAAGGTGTGCTGGAGATTTTACAGGATGGTGCTTGTGCTGTGTGCTGAAGAGGGTTTGTGCAGTACTGATAACACTAAGGTTGCAGTGAGCTAAGTTGCATTTTTCTATCAGCTGAAAGTCTGGTGATAGCTGAGTGCAGAAATATTGTGCAGGAGGGCTATGTGTCCTGGACCATGAAGAAGGTGAGTCATAGCTTATCTTCTTTCTTTTTTTTTTTTTTGCTTTCCTCTGGTCCTGCCAGCCTGACTTCTCTTCCCTAAGGAGGACTCCACAGAAATGAATTCTGGGTGATTTCCGTATTCTACGATGGAGACTATAGCTATAGATCATTATTATACAACACTACCTAATTAACCAAGAACAAAATAAATAGTCCTGTCCTGCAGGACACTAACTAGTAACCAATACTTTACAATTATAAATTAGTTCCAGACAAAAGGAAATATTTCTTATTTTACCTGCAGTTACATGATTGCACTTTAGCTAACTAGAACCTGTGATGGACAACCAAAACGTGGGTTTTCTTCAAAGATATTTTTCTTTTGACTCATTAGGTTACTGTGAAAAGATAATTTTCTTTCAGTGATTTGTAATTTTTCAGAAGTGTTTTTGAATCCTTGAACTCATATTCATTGCAGAGCAGCGTCAATATACCAAGAGACACTCTAAGAACTTTTTGCATAAGTGTTGATGTGTAAAGAGAATCACTAAATTCAAACCCAACTCTACCCAGGGAGTAATCAATCCTCAGAGACTATTTTAACTCACTCACATATGTTCTTCTGGTTTGGTTTCTACTATCAGCTACCTAGGAAGTAGCACTCAGGATTAGGGGGAAAAATAAGTTTATTCTGGATCAAAAAATTTTCAACTTTTTCAGATTACTGTATTTTCTTTTCCTGTAATGTTCTTAAAAATTCTAGAGGCAATTTTCTCTATGCACCTTTGAAAATGAAGTAAACATAACGACTAAAACCAAGCAAAGTGAAACAGATTATGCTTCATAATGGAGGTGAAATCCAAGAGAGAATCCAAAAAAGTTACACATCTCAAGTTCCTATCTGTCAGATTTGGTACCAGAGATTTCATCCAGTGGAATTACTGATTTGGAACCTAAATAAAATTTTATTTCCCAAGTTCCAGTATTTTTAATTTTCATGAAATTCAGGCCTTCATAAATAACTAAATAGGAGAAAACAGGCTCTGCATCTCAGAAGAAAAGACTCCTGTGGGTTCCTTGTCCCTACTCTGAAGTATAATCATTGAGGAATTCCCAAGGGACTAAAAGGTTATAACTTACAATTTCTATTTCACTCTTATTAGAAATACAGGTAAAATAGTATAACTTACCTAACAACAAGAAATGAGAAATTTGGAGAAGGCAAGTTTCAGGAAATCAAAGATCATAATTCCAGCTCTAACCAATTTATATTTTAGCCTGCAGAAAAACGAGTTATTCCTATCAGTTATGTGAAGTGACTTTTCCATTTGTACGCAGGTGGACACGGTTTGTACACACACATACAAACACATACACACATTAAGCCCAATATATAGCTCACTCCTTCAGTCTTGTCAACACCTACTCTGAGAACACAAAAAGCATTGAAAGATTGCTAATCACACTGACTGTTTTTATGGTGGTGGCACAAACAAATAAATGTCATTTTATGAGCTGTAACACTAATTTTAAAAGGGGACACAAGCAATCAATGCACAGAATCAAAATCTGTGGACATATTATTTTCCTGATTTGTAATGACTTGTATCTATAATTATTGATTGGCCAAATTTTCTCTTTCTTTTCTTATTCTGTCAAAAGGACAATGTTTCCTACGACAATTTTCTGAAATAAGTGTTTTGTCTGGCACATGGAAACGGTGTGGGTCCTGCTTCAGTAACCTAAAGTTATCCCTCTTTTATGAGGCATAAAACTCTTCCTCAGTAAATAAACATCTCTAATGAGATGTTTGTATGAAAACTGGCACCATCAGTGATAAAGAAAACATCCGGTGCAGTCTGTAAACACCCATTTTGGGGCGTTATAAAACTCTCAGGAGGGAAGGAGAGTTTTGGAGTCAAGGCAAGTGAAGTTTTGCAGCCAGCCTCCGTCTTTGCTTCTGGAAGGATGACTTCTGACTGCTCCTCTACGCACTGCTCTCCTGAATCCTGTACCACGGCCTCCGGTTGTGCACCTGCCTCAAGCTGTTCCATAGAAACAGCTTGTCTCCCCAGTGCCTGTGCTACATCCCGATGTCACACTCCAAGCTTCCCACCCAGGTCTCGCGGGCTGACCGGTTGCCTCCTGCCGTGCTACTTTACTGGGAGTTGTAACAGTCCCTGCTTGGTGGGGGACTGTGCCTGGTGTGAGGATGGGGTGTTCACTAGCAATGAGAAGGAGACGATGCAGTTCCTGAATGACAGACTTGCCAACTATCTGGAGAAGGTGCGCAGCCTGGAGGAGACCAACGCAGAGCTAGAATCCAGGATCCAAGAACAATGTGAACAGGATATCCCAACGGTGTGCCCGGATTATCAGTGTTACTTCAACACCATTGAAGATCTCCAACAAAAGGTCTGTGTCCTGTTGCCCTAGTGCTCCACCTCCCAGATCTATGGCTTGCTTTATCTTTCTACCAGAAGAGGCTGTTTTACAGAAGGCAACCAAGGGAAAGGGGAATTCCAGGAGTTAATGGTACACAGGGGAGACCACTGGACTGAAAGTCAGAAAACCTCAGCACCAGCCCCAGAGCTACCCCTGATAACTGAGTGACTATAATAAAGTAACTGGCCCTTAGGCTTTTCCTTCATCATCTATAGAATGCAGAAAAACTGTATTACGTCCAAAATCGCTTTTGTATTTGACACTGAACAGTTACATTATCTGAACACAGATCGTCAAATGCCATCTTTTTAACCACCTAGTAATCATTTTCTTGTCTCCTTGATGAATTTCGATTATTATGGGAGAGGATATAGTCATAATACAAACTACTGACGGAGAAAACGTTCATGGTGTTCAACTGCCTAGGGATGTTGCAAAGTGTCGTATGTTATTAAAAACTAAACCTTTTAATTTCTCTGTTTTGCTTCTAAATTGGCACTGCTTTTTTCTTCATGAAGCAACAAGGTCAATAAGAAAAGCAGGCGGAGGGTGATTTTATACTTTCTTATAAAGACTTTCAAAAGAGAACTAATGGCATAGCTGTTGGACAGAAGTTTATTTGGGTTTCTCTCAAAGAATCATTTATCACATAATGGCTTGCTTCCCAGATCTTATGCACGAAAGCAGAGAATTCTAGACTCGCTGTACAGCTTGACAACTGCAAACTGGCCACTGATGACTTTAAGTCAAAGTAAGTTTAATTTAATTTAATTTAATTTAATTTACTTATTTTGAGGAGTTTCACTCTTGTCTCCCAGGCTGGAGGGCAATGACGCTATCTCAGCTCACTGCAACCTCTGCCTCCTGGGTTCAAGCGATTCTCCTGCCTCAGCCTCCTGCGTAGCCAGGATTACAGGCAGGCGTGCGCCGCCACCCACACCCAGCTAATTTTTGTATTTTCAGTAGAGATGGGGTTTCACCATGTGGACGAGGCTGGTCTTGAACTCCTGACCTCAGGTGATCCGCCCACCTCGGCCTCCCAAAGTGCTGGGATTACAGGCATGAGCCACCACGCCCGGCCTTAATTTTAATTTGAAAATAATTTATGGCTCTCTCTCTCTCTCTCTCTCTCTCTCTCTCACACACACACACACACACACAAATATTCTCTATATAATATTTTAAAGTCAAGAATGTTTTAAAAGCTTGAATTTATCATTACTTAGGAATTAAGAGAAATTATGCACATGGCTTCCTGAAGTCCATGTGTCGATCCTCCACGTATCCCCACACTTTGCACAGCGTTCAGCAAAGTAAGCGTTGGATTTCTCTTTTGCTGTGAAAGGTACGAGAGTGAACTGTCCTTTCGCCAGCTGTTAGAGTCAGACATCAGTGGCCTGCATGGGATCCTGGACGAGCTGACCCTGTGCAAATCTGATCTGGAGGCCCATGTGGAGTCTCTGAAGGAAGATCTCCTTTGCCTTAAGAAAAACCATGAAGAGGTAAGGAAAGCGGCAACGTCACTGAAGGACTCCGAGAGTAACATACTTAACACTGACAGATGATCTGTTGATGTTTGTAAATCAAATTTGGGCAGATGTTGCTTAAGCTGGAATAAAACTACTCCAGGCAGGGCCAAGCGCGGTGGCTTGGGCCTGTAATCCAAGCACTTTGGGAGGCCGAGGCAGGTGGATCACAAGGTCAGGAGTTCGAGACCAGCCTGGCCAATATGATGAAACCCCATCTCTACTAAAAATACAAAAGTTAGCTGGGCATGGTGGTGGGTGCCTGTAGTCCTAGCTACTCGGGAGGCTGAGGCAGGAGAATCGCTTGAACCCAGGAGGCAGAGGTTGCAGTGAGCCGAGATCTCACCACTGCACTCCAACCTGGGCAACAGAGCAAGACTCCATCTCAAAAAACAAACAAACAAAAAAGTGAAAACCTACTCGAGGCATTATTACTATTCAACCTGATCATTCCAGCATGTCCCTAAATTAAGATGTGAAATAGCCCCTAGACAGTGCCAGACAAAGGAACCAAACTCTTCTCCTGCCCTTGCCTTTGTGGAGGAGGTGAGTAACTTCACAAATGGCTTCCTTTGGAGGCTTTATGCCACCCCTAGCTCCAATCCACAGGGTATGAAAATCAGTCTGAGAAACAGACTGTGAAGTCCATTTCAAAAAAGGGATAAGGACTCATGCACTATCTGGACCAGTGTTTTTAAATATTCCACATTTATAAACTTTTAAAAGTCATAAAATATAAAGTGATTGATACATTGATAAAGCTAGAAAATGAAAAGCTGAATAATGTAACAAAGTACATTTGCTCTTTGAATATTTGTTGATGACAATCATAGCTAACATTTATTGACACCTTACTATGTGTCATAATTAACTTTTATAAGTTAATTATGTGTAGATTAACTCTTCTAGATCTCACAATAACCTTCTGGAAAAATGTCCAATTATTATGTCCATTTTACAGACGAAGAAATTGAGGCCCTTCTAAGTGGTGAAAAGAGATTCAGCCCAGACAATCGGCACCAAAAACTCACACTTTTACCTACTACTCCACAAAACAGAAGTAGAATGCCATTGGATGTCAAATGGATTTTTCCCCATCATTCTGTGACATTCTTTATGCCATCCCACTTTCAGGAAGTCAACTTGCTTCATGGACAGCTTGGCGACCACCTCAGTGTGGAGCTGGACACTGCCCCCACCCTTGACCTCAACAGGGTCCTGGATGAGATGCGCTGTCAGTATGAAACGGTGCTTGCCAACAATCGCAGAGAAGCCGAAGAATGGTTCGCTGTTCAGGTCAGCACCCAGATTGAAAAAATGGCAGGGTTACAGACTTCTGCCTTTTGGGAATTCTCTAATGGTGCCTGTGTTTCAGACAGAAGAGCTGAATCAGCAGCAACTGTCCAGTGCGGAGCAGCTGCAGGGCTGCCAGACGGAGATCTTGGAACTGAAACGCACAGCCAATGCTCTGGAAATTGAGCTCCAAGCACAGCAAAGCCTGGTGCGTGAGGCAAAGGCAGTGTCCGTTATGTCACTGATAAGTCAGGCTCTGAGATGTTAAGCCTTCTTCCATATCCAGGGGTCACATTTCCTTGTCTTTCCCAAGTACTGCCATTTACCCAGCTATTAATAGAAGCAGAAGTGACATGTCCACAGCTTGTGTTGTCCCTCTAAGATGCCTTACCTTCACTCCTGGGCTTGAGTCTGATGCTGCAGCAGCCTCCAGAGACGGGGAGGGAGAAGCGGAGCGAGAGAGAAACCTCCAGGCCATGGTCACTTAAGCATTCCAGCAGGTTTTAATTCTCATTTGATTCAGGCCAGTTTTCCAGGCTCACTGTTGTATCTAAAACAAAGAATCATTTTCAAACATTTCATCCTACAGTTTCCCTACAGGATCTACACTTCAACCTGATCCTTCACTGCACCCCACCCCACTCAAGCAACAAGAACACCATGCGTCCAAGATGACATGAACCAGTTCTGGTCAAGCACCACTGTGTGCATGTCGTTAGGTCCTGAGGAGAATACCTAGGAGAACAATAGCTGAGCATTCATCCTGTGAGAGGCACTATGCTCATTTAAGCCTCACAGTAACTTCACGGGATAGATATCTTTATCCCATGACACAGATAAGGAAAACTGAGACTCAGATTAAGTAACCTGCAAAGGATGCAATTTTTTTTTTTTTTTTTTTTTTTTTTGAGACGGAGTCTCGCTCTGTCGCCCAGGCTGGAGTGCAGTGGCCGGATCTCAGCTCACTGCAAGCTCCGCCTCCCAGGTTTAGGCCATTCTCCTGCCTCAGCCTCCCGAGTAGCTGGGACTACAGGCGCCCGCCACCTCGCCCGGCTAGTTTTTTGTATTTTTTTAGTAGAGACGGGGTTTCACCGTGTTAGCCAGGATGGTCTCGATCTCCTGACCTCATGATCCGCCCATCTCGGCCTCCCAAAGTGCTGGGATTACAGGCTTGAGCCACCGCGCCCAGCCCAAAGGATGCAATTCCAAGAGGCAAACTTGGAAGCTGAGTTCAGCCAGTTGAATCCCAGAGCCTCTTCTCTCTCTCTCTCTCTTTAAATTTATTTTTATTGATATACAATATTTGTAAATATTTATGGAGTAGATGTGATATTTTGTAACATGCATAGAATGTGTAACGATCAAGTCAGGATATTTACAGCATCCATCACCTCAAGTATTTATCATTTCTATGTGTTGGGAGCATTTCAAGCCCTCTCTTCTAGCTATTTTGAAATGCACAGTGTATTGTTGTTAACTGTAGTCACCCTTCTCTGCTGTCCAACATGAAAACGTATTCCTTCTGTCTAGCTGTATGTTTGCACCCATTAACCAACCTCTCTTCATCCCCTTACCACACATATGCCCTTCCCAGCCTCTGGTATCCAGAGCCTCTTCTCCTAACAGCACTATACTACCCCTCCCTGCCAAGAGTCCAAACTCAATCTTTCCTCTCATATGCTGTTGATAGTCCTTAAGCTTCACAAATAAGTCATGTATTGCTGTAGTCATAGTGGTGGTAGTGATAGCTGACATGTAGAACAGTGGCAGTATGGCTGGCACTGTTCTAAATGCTTTACACATATTAACTCTTAATCTTCACAGCCCTCTAATGAGACAAATACTTTGCATTCCCCACTATATAGAGAATAAAACTGAGACTCACAGAAGCTAAATAATTTGCCAGTGGTCACATAGCTAGAGAAGGGTAAGCAAGGATTTGAACGTAGGCACTCTGGCCCGAGAGACTGCACTTCATGGTCCTTTGGACAACGTTTCCTCCTGCAGACAGAATCTCTGGAATGCACCGTGGCAGAAACTGAGGCCCAGTACAGCTCCCAGCTGGCCCAGATTCAGTGCCTGATCGATAACGTGGAGAACCAGCTGGCCGAGATCCGCTGCGACCTGGAGCGACAGAACCAGGAGTACCAGGTGCTCCTGGACGTGAAGGCCCGGCTGGAGGGCGAGATCAACACGTACCGGGGCCTGCTGGACAGTGAGGACAGCAGGCAAGTTCCACAGTTACTCATGAAATCCCCCAGAGTCACAAAGAGGCTGATGTAAAAGAATCCTGTTTTCCCAAGGTCTGGACAAGTTCAAACCTCCCCAATGTGTTAAGGAATCTTTTTAAAAGAGGGCTGAAAAGTGGCTGAGGTTAAGCACATGACACTAGAGATATTTTAAAAATATTCTAAAGGCAGATTAATTATTAGTGTAACATTTCATGCTGACATCTCCCTTTGTTCCTGTTTTCCACTAAAGGAAAATCAGGAATAGGCCTGAGATAACATTTGCAAAATCAAGAAAAAATATAAAATACTATTCAACTGCCACTGCTACAGTGAACATGAAGTGGCAATTCTGGGTGCAGAGAAGAAACAGGCTTCAGTCAATGCTATTGTGCAGAGTTTTTTTCAGAACATAATTTGTGGGCAAACTTTGACATGATTTTTCTGAGTTGCCATCTTATCAAGATTCCCTTGCTAAGCTTGTTTTAAAATCGATTTTTCCCCAGGCTTTCCTGTAACCCATGTTCGACCACATGCACCTCGAGCAACACTTGTGAGCCATGCTCAGCCTATGTCATCTGCACGGTTGAAAACTGCTGTTTGTGAATGTTAAGGACACCAGGTAGAGGAATCAAAGCCAGCAGCATCCTAGAAAGGAGATGGGGCTTCAACCAGGGGCGTCCAAGCAGGAATCACAAATCCAGGGGGCGCTCATATCCTGGAGTTGCCCTCCAGGCATCCTCAGTCTTTCTGCTTTACTATTTCCTCTCCTTCCGGCTTATTTGTGGTATGCTGGGAGCCCATAAAGCGTTCTTGCTCATCTCCAAATAAAACATGTTTTACTCCTTTCGCATGGTAAATATAGCTCTGTGACTAATTACTGTTGATAGAATATTCATTTTATGGCAAGGGAATCATCTAAACCCATAACCATAGTTTCAATGTACATAAACCCAGGCTGAAAATATTTTTTAACTCCTCAAATACAAATACATTAATGAACCCATGCAAAATGGCATATATCTTAGAAAACAGTTGTGCGTATCTTTCTGAGAAAAAAATTAGGAATAGAATACGATAACATGTGTTTTTTGATTATAAAAGTACTAGATTCTCTTTTTTGTAATTTGGCTCATTAAAAGGGAAAAGGTCACTTATGATTTCATCTTCGAAACAGACATAGTCAATATTTTGGGGTATTCCGGTTTTCTTTCTTATGATAGATTTTTCCACACAGCTATAATCATACTAACATATGCACACACTTGTGTAATCTTTCTTTCATTTATGTCATCTAAGCATTTTTAATTCTAATAAAAACATAAGATTGTATTGTAGCCATTGTTTTTTTTTTTCTTTTGAGACAAAGTCTCACTGTGTCACCCAGGCTGGAGTGCAGTCGCGCTGTCTCGGCTCACTGCAACCTCCACCTCCTGGGTTCAAGCGATTCTCCTGCCTCAGCCTCCCGAGTAGCTGGGACTACAGGTGCATGCCACCACACCAGGCTAATTTTTTGTATTTTTTTTTTTTTTTTAGTAGAGACAGGGTTTCACCATGTTAGCCAGGATGGTCTCGATCTCCTGGCCTTGTGATCTGCCCACCTCAGCCTCCCAAAGTGCTGGGATTACAGGCATGAGCCACTGCACCCAGCCTGTAGCCATCATTTTACTGGTTGCATAATGTACCATAAGATGCATTGATCCGGCCGGGCGCGGTGGCTCAAGCCTGTAATCCCAGCACTTTGGGAGGCCGAGACGGGCAGATCAGGAGGTCAGAAGTTCGAGACCATCCTGGTGAACACGGTGAAACCCCGTCTCTACTAAAAAATACAAAAACTAGCCAGGCGAGGTGGCGGCAGCTGTAGTCCCAGCTACTCGGGAGGCTGAGGCAGGAGAATGGCGTAAACCCGGGAGGCGGAGCTTGCAGTGAGCTGAGATCTGGTCACTGCACTCCAGCCTGGGCGACAGAGCGAGACTCCGTCTCAAAAAAAAAAAAAAAAAAAAAGATGCATTGATCCATTATTGGACATTTAGGTTATAAGAATAATTATTCTCATACATTTAAAAGACAAGGTAGAGAACTTCCAGAATGATTATATTTCCATATTCCTCCTCCTAAAAACCCTGGAAATTACATATCAAATAAACATAAGAGGACTCTGAAAGACAGAAGAAGAAGCCAAACCACCTAAAGATGTTGAGACCCCAGGAGTGACACTGTGGTGGGCTCCCTGGATTAGCTTTTTATCTCATAAATCCCAGAGTGGGAGCTGGAGAAACCAACAACCAGAAACACCAACAGGTGCAGACAAAACAAACAAACCAGAAGAGCTTGCGCTCCGCTTAAAGAACCAAAAAAGAGTCAGCCTAGAAAGGCAGAAAGCCTTTAGACAGCAACCACTCAACTCAGCCAAACACCACCGAAAATATCATTTTGCCCACCCATATCCACACCAGGAAAGGCCAGGGAGGGAGTCCAGTCTTCTATCCTTCGCAGGCTGTAACAAGGCACTCAAACTTCCCCACTGGGGTGGAGTCAGGGAAGGGTAAGTGAGAGATCCAGGACTTTCATTCCTGCTATGAGACATGGAAGCCCCCCCGGCCCACCACCATGGTGTCAGTGGAGCCCACACGGGAAGCCTGGACTTAACTCTACAGGCTGCAGTGAGGCTCTTCTTTTCTCCTCTGGGGTTAATGTCACAGGAGGCCTACTGGACAGTCAGGACTCTCTCCCTCCTCCAGCAGTACCAAGGCCACCCCCCATGCAGTGTCAGCTGCATGAGAGCAATAACAAAATATTCTTGCCCCTCCTGGCCCGGGTGGTATCAGCAGAGGCCAGGTAAGGAGTCTAAAATCCTCCCTCCCAGCAGTGATGAGGGGGGCTCTCCTCTTGGGTGTCAATAGGGGCAAAGTGGAGAGAACCTCTATTTCCAATCCCACCTGGTAGGAATGAAGCAGCGTCCCCCTTCCCCTACCAAAACAGTGTCAGAGGAGACCTGCCAGAACAGAAGTTTAAATAATATCCTGAATCTCATAACATAATGCCCCAATGTCCAGGTTTCAATCAACAATTACTCTTCATACCAAGGATCATAAAATCTCAACTTACATGAAAAAAGATGATCAACAAATTCCAACATCAAGAGGAAAAAGATGTTAGAATTAATGGACAAGGGTTTTTAACTTTTTATTTTTTATTTTTCTGGGTACATAGATGTATATATTTATGGGGTACATGAGATGATTTGATACAGGCATGCAATGTGTAATAATCACATCATGGAGAATGGGGTGTCCATCCCCTCAAGCATGCATCTTTGGTGTTAGAAACATCCAGTTGTACTCTTTTACTTATTGACAAGCGTTTTTAAACAGTCATCACAAAAATGCTTCAGTAAGCAATGCTTCAATAAACTCTTATAACAAATGCAAAAATAGAAAAGTCTCAGTGAAGAAGGAGATGGAAAGATTCCAGTGGAAATTTCAGAACTGAAACATACCATAGAACCAAACTTAAAATATTTTACAGACCCACTGTACAGCTATTCCAGCATTAACCTTTTAAGTTAAAGACTGAGAGAAGCATTCCTCTCTGCAGTGAAATGCTTATTGTAGCAAGTAGTGCAGATGGGCTTAACAGCAGAATGAACAGGCCAGACAGGAAAACATCAGGGAGTTTGATGATACAATAATAGACATCATCTGACCTGAAAAACAGGAAAAAAAATAGTGTTAAAAAGATAGAGTCGGCTGGGCGCGGTGGCTCAAGCCTGTAATCCCAGTACTTTGGGAGGCCGAGACGGGCGGATCATGAGGTCAGGAGATCGAGACCATCCTGGCTAACACGGTGAAACTCCGTCTCTACTAAAAAATACAAAAAGAAAAAAACTAGCCGGGCGAGGTGGCGGGCGCCTGTAGTCCCAGCTACTCGGGAGGCTGAGGCAGGAGAATGGCGTAAACCCGGGAGGCGGAGCTTGCAGTGAGCTGAGATCTGGCCACTGCACTCCAGTCTGGGCGACAGAGCAAGACTCTGTCTCAAAAAAAAAAAAAAAAGATAGAGTCTCAGGGAACTTTAGGGCTATATCAAACGACCTAACATTCATGTCAGCAGAGTTCTGTAAAGGAGGAGAAAAAGTGAGGCCAAAAACATTTGAAGGAATAAACACTGAAAATTTTACAAATATGGCAAAAGACAAAAACTTACAGATTCCAGAAACCAAGCAAACCCCAAAAATGATAAACCCAAAGAAATCTACACCAGGAAATATCATATTCAAACTTTTGAATACTAAGGACAAAATAAATTATGAAAGCAGTGAGAGAGAAATGACACCTTACCAATAGAAGAAAACAATTTAATTGATGACAGGTCTGTCACAATAAACCATGGAAGCCAATACGAGGTAGTACAATAGTTTTCAAATGCTAAAAGAAAAAAAAAAAACTGTTGGCCAGGAACCGTGACTCACACTTGTAATCCCAGCACTTTGGGAGGCCAAGGAAGATGGATCACAAGGTCAAGAGATCGAGACCATCCTGGCCAAAATGGTGAAACCCCGTCTCTACTAAAAATACAAAAACTAGCTGGGCACAGTGGCGGGCACCTGTAACCCCAGCTACTCAGGAAGCTGAGGCAGGAGAATCACGTGAACCCAGGAGGCGGAGGTTGCAGTGAGCAGAGATCGTGCCACTGCACTCCAGTCTGGGTGACAGAGCTAGACAAAAAAAAAAAAAAAGAAAGGAAAGAAGGAAGGAAGGAAGAAAGAAAGGAAGGGAGGGAGGGAGGGAGGGAAGGAAGGGAAGGAAAGGAAAGAAAAAGAAGAAAGAAGGAAAGAAGGAAAGAGAGAAAGAAAAAAGAAAGAAAGAAAGAAAGAAACAAAGAAACAAAGAAAGAAAGAAAGAGAAAGAGAGAGAGAGAAAGAAAGAAAAAGAAAAGAAAAGGAAAGAAAAGAAATGAGGGAGGGAGGGAGGGAAAGAAGAGAGGGAGGGAGAGAGAGGAAAGGAAAGGGAAAGAAACTGTCAACCCAGATTTATATACCCTTTGAAAATATCGTTCAGAAAATCAAAGAGAAATCAAGGCATTCTCAGATGAAGGAAACTTAAAAGATGTCACCAGCAAACCCACTTAAAGCGATGACTGAAGAAAGTTCTCTAAACACAAGCGAAAGTATAAAATAAGGAAACTTGGAAGATCAGACAGGAAAAAATATAATAAAAAATTAATATATGATTAATTTAAATAAATTTCCTTCTCTTCCTTAGTTTTCTAAATTATATTTCATGGTTGAGGCAAGAAGTATAACACTGTCTGATGTGGTTCTCAATATATGTGTAGAAAATATTTAAGACAATTATATTAAAATGGAGGCGAGTAAAGTTAACACTAGTAGACTATGGTAAGTTATGCATACAGCATGAAATACCTAGAGCAACTATTTTAAAAGCTATGCCAATAGGTATACTCAAAAACATACAGATAAATCAAAATGGAACTCTTAAGCATATTCAAGTAACCCACAGAAAGGCAAGGAAAAGAATACAGAGAAACAAACAAAAAGCAGAAGGAACAAACAGAATACAATAAATAAAATACAGGCTAAATATCAAAAATTACAGCAAATGGAAAGAGTCTAAAGACCTCAAAAAAAGACAGATCTTGGCAGAATGGATAAAAAAGCATGATCCAACTGTATGACACATTCTGCAAAAAGCTCACTTCAAATATAACGATATAGGTAGGTTGAAAGTAAAAGGATAGAAGAGATGTACAATTGTTCATAGCAGCTTTGTTTATAATAGCCAAAAACTAGAGATCACAGAAATGTCCTAAGGTTCTCAAGGCCATCGTGCCAAGTGAAAAAGGGCAATTCAAAGGGCCATATATTTGATAGTTCTATGTGTATAACATTCTTGAAATGACACAATTATAGGAATGGAGAACAAATTAGGCATAGGACAAAGGAAAGCTCTGTGGTGATTGAATAGTTCCATATCTTGATTGCACCACCCATGTAAAGAAAATACATATATGGCCAGGTGCGGTGGCTCACGCCTCTAACCCCAGCACTTTGGGAGGCTGAGGTGGGCAGATCATGAGGTCAGGAGTTCGAGACCAGCCTGACCAACATGGTGTAACCCCATCTCTACTAAAAACACAAAAGTCAGCCAGGCATAGTGGTGCACTCATGTAATCCCAGCTACTCGGGAGGCCGAGGCAGGAGAATCGCTGGAACTCGGGAGGTGGAGCTTGCAGTGAGCCAAGATCGTGCCATTGCACTCCAGCCTGGGCGACAGAGCGAGACTCTGTCTCAAAAAAAAAAAAAAAAAAAATTGAAAAAGAGGAAGAAGAAGAAGTACACACAATTCAGGAATCTAATATTTACAATATTAGATTTAATATTTTAAATATTTAATCTATGTAAATTTAATATTTACAATTCATGGATTCCTCACTGCTCTACAGAGGCAGGCAGATGAGGACTTCTTATCCCTTAGTTACCAGTGTCAGCCTGGCCCCAGTGCCCATTCTTCCTATATTGTGCACAACCCCTTTCTCAGAAAGACATGGCACAAAGCTGTCAAGAGAACTTTCTATCACTTCCAGATTCGATCTTCCAGGACAATGTGGAATTCAGTTTTTACAGCTGAGATTCTCCAAAATGACACTCATGAAAAGAAAAGAAAAGAGAGAAGCATTTCTAGAACAGCTGCCTTCTCAGTTCCCGGGGCAAGGAAGAGACAGCCCAAAGATCTTGAACCAGAAAACAAAGCCTTGGTAAAACCCTGCCTAATTGCAAAGGGGCAAGAGAGGGTAAGACTCCCATGTGCCCAAAAGGAGAGGAGAACCAGATATGCGTGAGCCCTAGAGTCTCTTCCAGAACAGCCTTGAAACACACAGATGAGGAAAGGTAGAGGGAACTCCAACAATAAATGTGCAGTGGAGGGACAGGGCAGGAAGAGCTTGGGGGATGGCAAAGGATGCAGTTAGGCTAGAATGTATAGAGTGGGTCGGGGGTCCTGGCATATGAAGTAAAGTCAGCTGGGTCAAGATTGTGGAGGGTCTTGGTTGCCAGGCAAACAAGAATTTGAGCCTTGCTCTGTCCGTAGGAAGGTTGAACATTTCTGCACCGGCAATGGAGCTGTATGAAGGTTGATAAAGAAGATCTCCGAGGTGGAATATGTAGTAAAGTAATTTACAGGCTAGCCAGATTGACAGAAGTTAACAAATGACTTGGTAGAAAAATAAAGATTGACAAATACCCACTATTCTGTCAAAAGGTTTGATAATGAAAAGAAGGCAGAAGCCACCTTCATGGAAGAAGTGCCTCACGGCTATGGGTCAGACATATTGTAGGATCAGTTAACAGATGTGCTTATAGGGAAAGAAAAAATCATCCAGTAGTAAAGAAGACATGCAAGAGGCAAGAAAAGGGGGAGCATAATGGATGAAATGTGGTCCTGAAAATCAAAAGGGAATCAGCCATGCAACAAAGGAACAACTCTGCATGTGAGACACAAGAGGAACAGAATAAAAATTATTAGAAAGATGTGGAAGCAGAAAAAAGGTCTAAGAAACTAACGAAGCAGAAACAGTTTTTCAGACAATTTTTGTAATGATTCTAAAAGGGATACATTCAATTTGTGGAATGCATATAAAAACATAAGAAAATAAGATTCATCAATAACTACAAAATGCAAAGAATTTCACTGCTAACCCCTTGATGTATTTACTTTCAGTCTTTTTAATACATTTTCAGACTAATGGATTATTTCAAACACTGCTATATTATGGAGTCAAATTTATCGAATTTTTTACGGATTCTTAATTTCAACTCACTGTTACAAAGGACTTCCTCATCTGAATTTGTAAAAGTATTCTCCTGCATTTTCTTTTAGTACATTTATGATTTTCACTTTTCACATTCGAATTTTTGATCCATTTGTAATTTAAGTATATAGATAAAGCAGTGAACATTCATGCAGCTACACAGTTGTATCAAATATTAACTTTTCATGTTAATTTCACTTTATTGAGATATAATTTTCAGACAACAAAATGCATCAATTGAAAGTGTGCATGTCAGGCCGGGCACAGTAGCTCACGCTTGTAATCCCAGCACTTTGGGAGGTCAAGGTGGGAGGATCAGTTGAGGTCAGGAGTTTATGCCAGGCTGGGCAACATAATGAGGCCCCATCTCTAAAAAAATTTTTTTAATTAGCCAGGCATGGTGGCATGTGTCTGTAGTCCCAACTACTTGGGAAACTGAGGTGGGAAGACCACTTGAGCCCAGTAATTCAAGGCTGCAGTGAGCTATGATCATGCTACTAAACTCCAGTCCTGGGCAATAAAGTGAGACCCTGTGTCTAAAAATAAAAATAAAAGTAGGCAGCTTCATGGAGTTTGAAAGCACATGAACTTGTGCAATCAACACCCAGATCAAGATACAGAATAGCATTTCAACATGTAGAACATCAACCTTAGAAATTCTTTCTTGCTGCTTTCCAGCCAACACATCTCTCCCACAGAGACAACCTACTATTCTTATCTGTAACTATGTCAAAGATGAGTTTTGCTTATTCTTGAAGTTAATGTAAATGTAGTCATACTGTTTGTACTGTTTTGTGCCTGACTTCTTCAGTTCAATATGTTTCTGAGATTTTTCCATGGTGTTGTGAGTACCAGCAGTTTATTCTTTATTGTTGTTGCATACCACTCCATTACATAAACATGTCACAGTTTGTTGATCCTATTCTCCTGTTTATGAGCAGTTACTTTTATTTTAGTGCTATTAAGAATATAACTGATATAAGCATTCTTGTGCAAATATTGTTGTGAGTATAAACATATACATTCATCTCTCTTGGACATATACCTAACCATGAAACTGCTGGGTCCTTGCGGGAGGTCCTTTGTCAGATAGATAGATAGATAGATAGATAGATAGATAGATAGATAGATAGATAGACAGACAGACAGACATAGATATAGTACATTACTGTATAAATATGTGTTTATTTATTTTTATACTCATATTTATAGAGTCATGCACCACATAATGACATTTCAGTGAACAATGATGGAACACACACGTACAAAAGTTGTCCCAGAAAACTATAAGGTCATATTTTTATTGTACCTTTTCTATGCTTAAATGTCTTTCTAGATAACTAATACTTACCATTGTGTTACAGTTGCCTACTGTATTCAGCACAGTAACATGCTGTGCAGGTTTATAGCCTACAAGCAATAGACTATACCATATAGCCTAAGTGTGTTATAGGCTATACCATCCAAGTTCATCAAGTCCACTGTGATGTTTACACAACAACAAAATCACTAAAGGTGAATTTCACAGAATATATTCCCATTGTTACAAAAGATATGACGTTGTGTATGTATGTGTTCTAATGTATGTGGGCGGGGTGGGGGGTGGGCATATGAAGAGAGAGGGAGAGAATATTTTCACCCAGGCTGTGGCTTACCTTTTCACTTTCTTAGCTATCTATTTGATCAGCAAAAGTTTTCATTTTGATTAAGTCTAATCTATTTATTATAGTGTCCTCCATGAGGTAAAAAGTTTTCACATGGCACAAGGTTATTAATACAATCTTCTGAGCTTTCTTCTAAAAACTTTAGACTTGAAATCTTCACATTAAAGTGTTTAATCCAACCTGAATTAATGTTTATACATAGCGTGAGGTAGGGATCAAGAAGTATTCATTTTTGCTCTACAAGTATCCAATCGATTCAGCAACAAGTATTGAACAGTATTGAAAAACAGTATTGAAAAAGCTTTCCTTTTCTCACTGACTTGCTTTGGGATCTTTGTCAGAAATCAATTGATCACATATATGTGAGTCTATTTCTAAACTCTATATTCTTTCTCATTGATCTACTGTCCAACCCTTAAGCCAATATCACACTGTTTTAATTATAGTAGCATTATAGTAACTTGCATGAATTTCATTTCATTGCCACAAGCAATGAGAGTGCTATAGGCAGTGTATCTGTTATCAAACTTTGATTTTTTTTCAGTTTGATAGGTGGAAAACTAAAGTATCTCAGTATTATTTAAATTTACATTTTTCTTTTAATGAGTGACATTGAGCATTTTTTCTTATTTTAAGTGCCTTTTGTATTTTCCTTTTGGTCACTGTCTGGAGTGTAATTGTAATATTGTTTCCCAGTTTGTCACCTTGTCTTCTGGTTTTACAGGTTGTATTTTTCACCCAAGCACAAGTTCAAACACTGTTATTTTATGGAATCAAATCTTACAGTTTTTTATGGCTTCTTAATTTTGAGTCATCATTGGAAAAGTCTTCTGACTCCAAATTTATAAAATAATTATCCTTTGGGGCATATTTATTATTTATTTTTCATATCTGAATCTTTGATCTACTTGTAATTTGTCTCACTGTAAAGAATGAAGTGAGACATTCACTGCCCCCACACCAAAGGGAATACAGAATTGCCCCCAAAGTACATATAATGGTTTACCTTTTCCCCATGGCTTTTATTTTATATTTTATTTTACTTTGTTAAAAATGAAATCTCACTGTGTTGCCCATACTGAACTTGAACTATTGGGTTCGAGTAATTCTTCTGCCTCAGCCTCCTACAGAATGGGAGAAAATTTTTGCAATCTATCCATCTGAGAAAGGGCTAATATACAGAATCTACAAGGAACTTAAACAGATTTACGAGAAAGAACAACTCCATCAAAAAATGGGCTAAGGATATAAAAAGACACTTCTCAAAAGAAGACATTTATGTGGCCAAGAAACATATGAAAAAAGCTCATCATCACCGGTCATTAGAGAAACGCAAATCAAACCACAATGAGATACCATCTCACACCACTTAGAATGGCGATCATTAAAAAGTCAGCAAACAACAGATGCTAGAGAGGATGTAGAGAAATAGGAACACTTTTACACTGTTGGTGGGAGTGTAAATTAGTTCAACCATTGTAATTAGACAGTGTGGTGATTCCTCAAGGATCTAGAACCATAAATACCCAGCAATCCTATTACTTGGTACATACCCAAAGGATTATAAAAATCATTCTACTATAAGGACATATGCACATGTATGTTTATTGCAGCACTACTTGCAGTAGCAAAGACTTGGAACCAACCCAAATGCCCATCAGTGATAGACTGGATAAAGAAAATGTGGCACATACACACCGTGGAATACTATGTAGCCATAAAAAAGGATTAGTTCATGTCCTTTGCAGGGACATGGATGAAGCTGGAAGCCATCATTCTCAGCAAACTCACACAGGAACAGAAAACCAAACACTGCATATTCTCACTCATGAGTGGGAGTTGAACAATGAGCACACATGGACACGGGGAAGGGAACATCACACCGGGGCCTGTGAGGGGGTGAGAGGCTAGTGGAGGGATAGCATTAGGAGAAATACCTAATGTAGATGACAGGTTGATGGGTGCAGCAAACCACCATGGCATGTGTATACCTATGTTGCAAACCTGCATGTTCTGCACATGTATCCAAGAACTTAAAGTACAAAAAATCTCATAATTCAAGAAAAAAAAATAGATGAAAAGGGGCCACTAGCTGAGGATGTGGACAGCCTCTAGAAGCTGGAAAAGGCAAGAAAATGATGTTCCCCTAGAGCCTCCATAAAGGACTAAGAACAAGTAACTTTCTTAAGAAAATGCTGAGTAAGTATTCCTCAGAAAGAAAACACACCCCTTTCAATGGATCCTATTTAAATATCCAGTATAAACCAACACTGTGATAAATTTTTATCTAATGTAATGCCACAAGCAAACATTAGCACTAAAAAGGTTACAAAATGTGGACTTTGGAAAACCAAAAGCTAGCCAGTTTCTTTTCCAAGAAATTTATTAGCAATCAAACCCTACCTTTTCCCCATGGCTTTTATTTTATTTCATATTTTATTTATATTTTATTTTATTTTATTACATTTTATGGAAAGCTAAAACATAAATCTAGCAATTATCTTTAAAACAAGTCTTTTAAAACACTGACATTTTAATTCATACTCACATTGTCCTGACACTGAAAATAGGGAAATCATATGGGTGGAACAAACTAAAATATTGACTTCTGATTTCTAAGTTTACCAATAATTATTAGACATTAATAGTTTCCGTTTCCTAGAGAAGAAAGGAAAAGAAGGATGAACTCATTCCTGGTTAAGCTCAGTGCCAAGTGGAGAGGTCAAGAAGAACGTAATGAACTTAATATACTCACACCTGCTTAATAATGGATGCTGTTAGGACAGTTCCTTTTGAAGACATAATTTGAAGCTCTGGGTCCAATAGACAAGTAGTATTTATGATGGGTAATAACTTAGTAACAGCCTAAATGCACATTTTTATGAGACAAATAACTCTTCTTAAGCAAGTAAAAAGCAGACTAATAAGATGTTCCTATGGGATTTGATATAAACCTGAGAAAGGAAAACATCCCACCTGTGTGACACCACGTAGAAGAGAGGCTATATAAGCACTTCAAAGAGGAAAACACCAAGAGTCTTGGAATTCAGACTCCGTGGAGGTGGCTTGAGCTTTTCATCCTGGTGACCACAGTCTTGGAAACCAACTAAAGCCGGATACATACTATGGATACCAAGGGCTGTACAACGACCAATTCTCCTTCAACCCCATGTCAAAACTGCTCTAGGATTACAAATGTTAGTACCATCTCTTCTAACAACCGCTGCCATCCTGGTGGCCTTAAAGTCAAGAACTATCAACCAGCTGGCCACACTCTCAGAACTACCCTGGACCAGGGCTGCCAACCCACTCCTTGCTTTTGTCGTAAGCCCATCTACCTAACAAACAACTTCATCGTGCGTTCCTCTCTGGATGACTGCAGCTGGTATGGTGAAGGCATCAACAGTAATGAGAAGGAGACCATGCAAATCTTGAATGAACGTCTTGCTAACTACCTGGAAAAGGTGCAAATGCTAGAACAAGAGAATGCTGAACTGGAATCTAAAATCCAGGAAGAGAATAACAAAGAGCTCCCTGTTCTATGTCCTGATTACCTGTCTTATTACACTACCATTGAGGAGCTCCAGCAGAAGGTAAGATTCCTAGGAACCTGTTTAATCGTGTTGTGAATTGATGGTTTCCAAGCAACAGTTATTTGCTAAGCTTTAACATTTTTTGTTCAGTCGATGCTGAAACATTTTTTGAAGAATAGAAAAATCCCTTGAGCGAAATTGTCATCTTGAGGCAGCATTCAGAGTCTGCTAGTATTTCTGGCCAGGCACAGTGATGCACACCTGTAATCCTAACACTTTGGGAGGTTGAGGTAGACAGATCACTTGAGCCCAGGAGTTCTAGACCAGCCTCGGCAACATGATGAAACTCCATTTCTACACACACACACACAAATTAGGTGGGCATGGTGGCACATGCCTGTGGTCCCAGCTACTTGGGAGGCTGAGGTGGGAGGATCACTTGAGCCCAAGAGGTCGAGGCTGCTATGAGCTGAGATCCTGCCATTGCACTCCAACCCAGGCAAAAGTGAGACTCTGTCTTTAAAAATCAAAAACAAAAAGAAGAGTCTCATGGTGTTTCCTTTCTCCAGAAATACACTCTACCATTATAACTAGATAACTCAGGACCAAAAGATGTTAACAGCAAGTTGTTGCTATTTTTTAAATAAAAATAGGGAAACAGAGATCAGAGAAAATAAATTTTGTTTTAATGAGTTTCTGAACAGTTTAGTTTTTATCCATTTTGCAACCATCACCACCTTTTTCTCCTTTTATGTTTATGTTATCATCTCCAAATTGATTGGTTTGTTTCTATGCCAAACCTAAGTTTGTTATGCACAGACATATTCTACTACTACACATCTGGATTTATTCAGTTTTATCCATTCAACAGATGTTTACCGAGCAGTAACAATATTGAGCCAAACACTGTTCTAGATTCTGGGAAAATATTGGTGACCTTTAAAAAGTCCCTGCCCTCATGGAGTTGACATTCTAGTGGATCATGGTATTCATATAAATTTAGAATAGATTTTTTTAAATTTGTATTTATTTATTTATTTATTTATTCATTCATTCATTTATTGAGATAGAGTTTCACTCTGTCACCAGGCTTGGAGTGCAATGGTGCAATCTCTGCTCACTGCAACCTCCAGCTCCCAGGTTCAAGTGATTCTCCCTCCTCAGCCTCTCGAGTAGCTGGGTCTACAGGAACGCACCACCACACCCAGATAATTTTTGTATTTTTTAGTAGAGATAGAGTTTCACCATGTTACCAGGATGGTCTCGATCTCTTGACCTCATGATCCGCCCACCTCAGCCTCCCAAGTGCTGATATTACAGGGGTGAGCCACTGTGCTCGGCCTGGATTTCATATTTTAACAACAACAACAACAACAAAAATGCTTAAAAGTTTCTAGGTAAGTACTTTTTGCTGATCTTTTAGGAAAATAACAGGAAATCTGACTTTCCAAAGTTTTCCAAGCTTCATGAGCATAGCTATGAAGATTACTTTTAGTCTATTTAGCCTTCCCCTGTTACTTGACACACACATAAGCCCCTTGGTTCTTAAAGAAGGAAATCTTGGTGTTTGCTTCATTTGTGTGTACAATCTCTTAATTCTAGATCTTGTGTACCAAGGCTGAGAATTCCAGACTGGTCTTGCAAATTGACAACACCAAACTGACTGCAGATGACTTGAGAGCCAAGTAAGCCCACCCAACGCCGTCATCGATGACAGAGCTCACCCTGAGTCTGACCGAGATGCCCTCAACAAAATTGTCCCCATGTCTACTAACCCTCTTGCCCCAGACCATGTTGGCACAAGCCCAGAAAAGACTTTCAAATTCAATGAATGATTAATAACTGCTCACATGTATATAATACCTATAGTTTCGAACTTGTGAACCCATCTGATTACCTACACAACAGTTCAGTAAAATAGGTAGGGCTAATATATTGTTACCCTCTTTAAGGTGAGAAATCTGTGGCTTAGTGAGGCTAAGTTACTCACCCAAAGGTAAGCATAACTAGCACAAGTCTGAGCCAACACTTGGACCCACGTTTTCTGAGCCCTAATCCAGTGCTTTCTTCACTTACATTGCATTGCCACTAGAGGCAGAGGAAGGACAATACATTCCCATATCTCAAAGGACAGCAATGTAGATCCCCCTAGCAAACTAATTTGGGAATAATAATTAAGTTATGATCTATATCAAATGGTTTCACCTCTAAAGAGAATAAAACTTTTAATAGAAGTACATTAAGTGAGGTGCCCAGAGAAAAATGCAGATGGGAGTTCTGCTTGCCTTGGTTTGCATCATCTCCTTTCAGATGTCTCTGTTTTCCCATCTGGTTTTTTAAGGTATGAAGCTGAGGTGTCTCTACGCCAGCTGGTAGAGGCAGATGCCAATGGCCTCAAGCAGATCCTGAATGTGCTGACCCTGGGCAAGGCCGACCTGGAGGCACAAGTCCAGTCTCTGAAAGAGGAGCTCCTTTGCCTCAAGAACAACCACAAAGAGGTGGGAGAAAGACCAAGAGAGTAATCACAAGCTAAGCCCCTAAAAGTAGCATCAGTTCCTTTGAGTTGCACCTGACAAAGGGTGTCCCCGCTTGTATTAGTTCGTTCTCACACTGCTACAAAGAAATACCTGAGAGTAGGTAATTTACAAAGGAAAGAGGTGTAATTGAAGTCACAGTTCCACATAGCTGGGGAGGCCTCAGGAGACTTACAATCTGGCTCAAGGGGAAGCAGGCACATCTCACTTGGCAGCAGGAGAGAGAGAGACCAAAGGGGGAAGAGCCCTTTGTAAAACCATCAGATCTTGTGAGAACTCATTCAGTATCCTGAGAACAGCATGGGGGACACCACCCCCATGATCTAATCACCTCCCACTAGGTCCTTCCCTTGACAGGTGGGAACTATGGGAATTACAATTCGAGATGAGATTTGGGTGGGGACACAGAGTCAAACCATATCACTGCTACGTATTACTCTGGTTTAGCCCTGAAAATACCTACTGCTACTAGCACCGGTTCAATGTAGTATTTCAAATCCGCTGGCGACTCCAACACAGTATCTGGAGCCATAAGGGGAAGAAAGGCCTCCATCATCCCCTCCAGCTTTTCCACAAGAAGGATCCCAATTTTTCTGTCCTTACAGTCTTCCCATGTTTGTAGGCATCCCTACACAGACTTCTGCCACCTCCCATTGGTACAAGTCAATATTGCTGCAAGTCAATATTGGCACAATCCCATATTTGTACCATAGAGACTATAATCTCTCACGATCAATTCCACCTTTATCCTGTTTCACCCATTATCCAGCCCTGGAAATGATCTAAATTTTTTGGAACTCTGGTCTTGCTACTCATTTTTTTAAATTTTGCACATATTTAAACACACAGTCCTATTGAAATAGTCTTAAATCATTTTATAGCATCAATAACACCTGTAAATCGTGTATTCCTTTGTTGTGGGCTATATTTTAGACATAATTAAGCTAAATTGTAGCAATTACAGTGAAACAAGAACACAAGGGGGTCATCTGTTCACCAAGTGACTTCATATTCTTCTTCTTTCCATAGGAAATCAATTCTTTACAGTGTCAGCTTGGGGAGAGACTTCACATCGAAGTGACTGCTGCCCCTTCTGTTGACCTAAACCAGGTTCTACAAGAAATGAGATGTCAATATGAGTCCATCATGGAGACAAACCGCAAAGATGTGGAACAATGGTTCAATACACAGGTGGGGGAAATAGAAAAGTCAAAAAGAATAAGCTGATGCTGCATTTCTAGGGCCCTTTAATCAAAGTCATGTTTTCCTCCCATAATATTCTCAGTCTCTGGCTGTGTGTTTCAGATAGAGGAGCTGAATCAACAAGTGGTGACCAGCTCTCAACAGCAGCAATGCTGCCAAAAGGAGATCATAGAACTGAGACGCACTGTGAACACCCTGGAGGTTGAGCTGCAGGCCCAGCATCGAATGGTACCGAGCAAGCTGACCAAGCCGTGCTCAGCACAGATGGCAACAGTCCCTGACACCTGTGTGTTGCAGTATTTCCCAAACTGTGTCTCTCAGAACAACAGTTCCTCTTTTGTTAAAGGGTCTATGGCTGAAAAAGGACTTTGTGGCCAAATAAGTCTAGGAAATGCTGGACTAAACCAAGGTTAAACAGGGTGCCTTCCTGTGAGCCATTAATATGTTAATATACACCATGAATCTCCAAGAAGGGGATATATGGTATTCAGCATTCCAAAACTTATTTGACTGTGGATCCCCACCCCCCCACTTTTTTTAGAGCATCTCATGGTATTAATGACTCATGAAGTACACTTTGGGAAACACTGGGAGAGCATTTTATTATATGCAAAGCATTTTTACAAGCTATCACGTGAATTTTATAAAGTAATCCTAAAAGGGGGGTGGCATAATTATTAACGAATGTTACAGACGAGGCTCCAAGAGCTAAGGTGATTTTCCCAAGCAAACCCAAGGTAAGTTTCAGCCCACCTATTTTATAAAGAGAGACACTGAGATCCTGAGATGTTAAGAAACTTGTCCAAAGTCACAAAAGAAATAAGAGTCTGAGCCAGAGTTTAGATTCCAAAGCCAGTACCATTCTGTCTCATGATAATGCCTCTCTGAAGTAGAGAATTGCTTACATGCTCTGATGTGAAGCATTTTAGGAAGACCTTGCCCCACACTGGTTTTGTCACCGGTTAGTCATGTGACCTTGGACAACATATTGAACCACTTGAACCTCAGGTTTCTCATCTATAAAAATTGGGATAATCATGCAAATAATAGGCTATTAAAACCTAAAATCCCATCATTATCCATAGACTTACAGAATGATAGAACAGGAATGAAATTTACTCATCAGTTTCAACTTTCATATTTTACATATAAAGGAATTGTTCTGGTGGATAAATTGTATATGGTTAAACATGTCTTGCTTCCTTTTCGATGGTACGAACACTCACTGAATGAAGTGCCATGGTAATGGGTTTTGGTTTTTGTTTGTTTGTTTTTTGAGATGGAGTCTCACTCTGTCACCCAGACTGGAGAGCAGTGGCAGTGGTCTCAGGTCATTGCAACCTCTACTTCCTGGGTTCAAGCAATTCTCTGCCTCAGCCTCCCGAGTAGCTGGGATTACAGGTGCCCACCACCACACCTAGCTAATATTTTTGTATTTTTAGTAGAGATGGGGTTTCACTATCTTGACCAGGCTGGTCTTGAACTATGGACCTTGTGATCCACCCACCTCAGCCTCCCAAAGTGCTGGGATTATAGGCATGAGCCACCATGCCCAGCCAGTAATGCATTTTTAATGCCTGGGTGTGCAATAAGTTATTTCTTTTTCTCTCCTAAGTAGGAAAGTGTGGCGCGAGATTATTGGGTGGTCAAGAAAGAGAAAGTGAAACAAACACTTAAAAAGAGGCAAAAAAAGAGAAAGAGAGAAAGAGAGAGGAGATAAAGGAAAGCAGATTTTAGCATAGTTGATCATTTGGGTTTTGGATTTATTTGCTTAGGAAACAATAAATAAAGTGCTTAGAGATCTATCAGTAGTGTCACAAAGAAACCATTTATTTTGCCGGGCAAGGTGGCTCACGCCTGCAATCCCAGCACTTCGGGAGGCTGAAGTGGGCAGATCACAGGGTCAGGATATCGAAACCATCCTGGCTAACACGGTGAAACCCCATCTCTACTAAAAATACAAAAAAATTAGCCAGGCATGGTGGTGGGCACCTGTGGTCCCAGGTACTTGGGAGGCTGAGGCAGGAGAATGGCATGAACCCTGGAGGCGGAGCTTGCAGTGAGCCGAGATCTGCACTCCAACCTGGGCAGCAGAGCGAGACTCCATCTCAAAAAAAAAGAAACCATTTTTTTTAAATGATACAGGTCACAGGTGACCTGGGCTTAAAGGAGTCATCATTATAAACCCTACTATCCTTCTCCTTGCTAGAGAGATTCCCAAGAGTGCATCCTGATGGAGACGGAGGCTCGCTACACAGCCCTGCTGACCCAGATCCAGAGTCTGATCGATAACCTGGAGGCTCAGCTGGCAGAGATCCGGTGTGCCCTGGAAAGACAGAACCAAGAATACGAGATCCTGCTGGACGTCAAGTCCCGGCTGGAGTGTGAGATTACCACATACCGCAGCCTTCTGGAGAGCTTGGATGGCAAGTATGTAAAATAACAACAACTTCTATGACAAAGAAGAGCAAATGAACCATATATGTACTGCCACTGGCAATAGGGGACAAGTGCTTTGTTTGACCTTCTTGCCAGTGATGGGGAGCTTGGACAGAGGCATCCACACACCCTCTCAAGCTGTGCCATGAGGAAGAGTTGCAATTGTAACCTCATCCAAATTTGAGGTGTTGGCTGTTCTGAGGAGCCCATGTGCCAGGTTAATTTATTATAGGTTGCTTACCTTCTTCGAGTTTTAAAAATTACTAGAGAAAAAATGATTTCCCCGTAGATGAATATTCCCAGTGACCATTCCAGATGTTTCCCCACTGAGATGAACGTTTGATTTTCATGAGCTTGTACAAAACAACCCAGGCTCCTTTGGAGGAACATTCTGCTCAGGCTGAAACCCCTAACCCTATCTAGCCACCAGTCCTTGAGGCCAACAGAAGCACGTACACATGTATGTTTTAGCATCTTTTTTAAAAAATAAAAGTTATAATTTTTGTAAACAATAAAAAGCTAACCAACCCATAAGTAAACGTACCTGGAGGATGAGTTCTTCGAAGTAACTCAGTCCAAACTAACACCTGAGAGACTTAGTTACGATTGCAAAGGAGACCTACTTCCCCAAAATAATCAATGAACTCTTCACAGCATTCTTTTAATTGGCATGACCACATTATATGAGCACAATGGTCATCAATGCCATCACCTTTAGGAGCCGTGATCATATACCAAAATACCTTGAATCATCAAAGAAAGATTATGTTTATCAAAAGAGTGTTTACTATGAACTGCTTTTTACTCCAATTCTCTAAAAACTATGTATAGACAGCTAGAAGGCACTTTGAAGCTTCCTGATGACACAGTGAGGACTCTTTCATAGCTGGGGTTAGGCCACCACGATGAGTATGACTAACTCTTCAATGAGAAAAATATCTGGTTAATTTCCATTCCTCAGATAATAATCCCCTCAACTTGTTCCTTATCACTGTTGATCCTGTGGGTTTAGCTTCCATTATATCCATTCTGCAGATGAACAACTAAAGCCTGAGAGAGTTAAATGACTTAGCTGAGGTCACCAGCTGGTAAAGGACAGAGCTGTTCTCTGCCCCAGTCTTTGACTGCTAGTGCGGTATTCTTTCCACAATGCAATGGTATTGACTAATGGAAACTTACATAATCGAATACTTCTAAACCCAGGATGCTGATTTCCAATGGATTTGATCTGATTCTTTTTCTTCCACTAACTACAGTACGAAATGAATGAATAAGCATTTGGAAGTATGTACTTGTCTTGAGCAACAAGTGTTAAAAAAAATTAGCCACGACCATTTTTCTCCATGACCATCATCGCCTTCCCTCAATCACAGCTAAAATTCTGTTTTTTCTTTAGGCATCCCTGTTACCCGTGTGCCACCAAATGTGAGCCTTCCCTTTGGACATCTTATAAATCCGGAGCCATGGAATGCACGGCCCCAGCTTGCACATCCTCAGCCCCCTGTGGTTTAAAGGAGCACTGCAGTGCCTGTGGACCCCTGTCCCGGATACTGGTTAAAATTTGCACCATCACCAAGGAGATTAAGGATGGGAAGGTCATTTCTTCTTATGAGCATGTGCAGCCTTGTTTCATCATCAGACCTGCCAAAGTCTAACATCCCAAGGTGATGAAAATGGCCCACATTTATGAAAGAGAGGCCAATACATGCTCCTGCCAGAGAGGTTTAAGAAAACTCCCCAGTCCCTTAAGGTACTTAGTTTCTTACTACTACAGCGGGTCCCCATTGCTAGGTAGAATTATCTTTTATTCTGCTCCTTCCCTAACTCACCACTGCTAACATGATAATAAATTACATTTCTCTGGAAGGACATTTTGCATTTATCTGAGGGCTGGGAACTGAAAGCATCCAGGAAGATGGCCTACATTGCTTGACTTCACAGGTGATTGATGGGCAGGCCTCTCTCTTGTTTACTCAGGCCTTGTTTACTGACATTCCTCCTTAGAGCCAGTCAGACAAGTTTAGAGTTGTTTTTGGCCACCAGCACCTGAAGGTGAAAAGTTACAACCTTCCCTTCTAAATTTCTTTCGATACAGAAAGAAACATACATGGGAACAGTATAAATAGGGGAAAAGATCTTTAATATTTAATTCCCTTGTGTAGATAGTCACGAGTATGGATCCTATTAAACTCTGCTGTCTTAATTATGATTTATCTATACTAACATACTTGACCTTTCCAAAGATATTTTTTAAATGTCCATGGTCTCCGAAACTTTGTGACCTATTAGGCTCTCCAAATATTTTATTTGAGAGTCGGATAAGTTGTGGGGAGTGAATCTAGAACACTTTGAAGAAATAGCATGGGTCTTTTCATTAAACATTTGCTATTTCTCTTTCTATTCTTTAGGGAATGGGAGTTTGTTCTGATTGTTTGACAAGGAACATTTAGCTGGAACTCTCAAGAAATAACCCTTCTTCCCCTCCCTGTGAAGAGTGACAAAGAAAAACATAGCTTAGATTCCTGCTTCAATCTATCCGTCAGAGTAAATGGACATAATATCCACACATTTTGCAGAAAAGCAATAGTGAAAAGTTGCTGTTTGTAAGCGCAAGGCAGTCCCAATGTGAGAAGGCATCAGTTATATACCAGCCATCATCACAGCTTCTGGCAGGATAGTCACAGAATATGTAAGTCATTCCCAACAACAATCATGGACATTGCCAGAGGTTTTAAGAAATAATTCAAAATCAAACACAGATGGAAAGTCAAAAGGCCCGAAGTCCTACACCTGCATTTCCCAGCTGTGACCTTGGGGAAAACATTTAGACTTCATCAAATTTAATTTCTGTGTTTGTTAAATGAGGATCATGCCTACTTCACAGGGTTGTTGTGAAGAGCAAATAAAATTGTTTCTGTGACACTTCTCTGAATGCTGAAAAGCACCACCCAATGTGATTTTTATGTAAGTTTTGCTTTTAGCTACAGCCCTAGACCTATTTTTGTAATTATCTCATTTTAAAATTCTTTCTTCATGAATTTAGTTATCCAGTCATGATTCTGGAGTTTTAATAGTGTTTAACTTTTGGGAGAAAAAAAAACCATGATTTCCTGTGATCAGGCCCACAATTCTTCTCAATAAAGCATTTTTCAGTTCTTAGGGTATGTATCACATATCAGTGAGTCAATGCCTGATGCCCACATCAAAGACACATGCATTGTGTAACTTACTGTTCAATGATTTACTTCCTCCAGACAAGTAGCAACTTACACTAGGCAAGTGGAATGCAGAACTCCCAGAATGACCTCTTTTTAATCAATAAGTTCTCTCTCATCTGAGTGGGCAGAGTAACTCCGGTCAGCAGGTTAACTGTGTATTATCTCAGGCTGCAGGATGAAAATGTGGAAAGAGCATGGAACTGGAATTCAGAAACCTTGGGACGGAGTCTCAATCCAGCCTGTGCATGTATGACCTCGAGTAAATAGGGTATAACAATATAAGCCCTGCCTACCACACAGCTGTAAGGATAAAATGGAACAATGATGGTGAAAGGGTCTTGTAAACTATAAGGTGCTTTGCAGAAGGACATTCCTATTCCCTACATTGAAAACTAGACACATGTCGTTTCCATCAACACCTTCTTCCTTTCTTTCTGGTTCAGTGCTGGGCCCAGGTGGACCTTGATATTTATCATCCACACTAAAATCTGCTCCGAGCTACAAAATTAGGGTTGAGGAATCTCACTGGACTCAAGCTAACCTTGAGCTGGTGCAGTGGTGCCATTTTCAGTTTATCCTAGAAGTAGGATGCCTTCCTCCTATGGAGTGCAAAATATCCCCCATGCCATTCACGGTTTAAAAAAATACATGATTGTAAGTTGCACAGTAAAGAGGGGAGTTAGCCACTTAAAGGCTTGTAGCTTTTTTTTTTTTTAAGTATCTTCTTCATATAAAAGAATGTAAAACCACTTGCTGGTTGTACGCATGTGGTCAAACCTTTTAAAGGAAATAAGAAGTCTGGATTTTTACTGGGAGGCTAAATAAGTATCCTACACAGCCACAGGAGGAAATTTAAGGTTTTATGACAGTTCAGCATAAGTCAGCAGCTGGAGCAGAAAAGGGGCTCATGGGGAGGGAAACTGTAATTTTAGCACAATTCGAAAGACAACCACGAATCAGGAAACACAGCATGGTCTCCAGAGCCTGAGGTCAAATCCTATATCTCTGCTTCTCACTCTGAGGGTCTATACTTCTATTCCTTAAAAAGGGAGATATTTTAGATATATTTTTTCTGGATTTTTTTCCTTTCTTCTTGTTGACTCCACTTCATGTCATAGCTAGTTTAAACTCTTCCAAAATACAGAAGTAACCATGCTGCCCCCTTTCTCTTTGCTTCTCACCCCTTAACTGTCCCCCATCACCTGCCCCCAGCACACAACCCACACCCTCTGCATCCTTACTTCCCAGAGCCAGTTCCAGCAACTGCTGCTCAGAAGAGACTGCCCAGAAACTTCTTCTCCAGAGTTCAGTTAGTGGTAACCCCTTATCTGACTTCCCAGCAAGATTTCTCCAGTGTGACCCAGAAGCTGCCTGCAATCAATCCTGCATTAATAGGGGAGTCTGTATCATTCAGATTCCTGGGCCTTACCCCAGATCCTCCTGCATCTGCATCTCCAGGTGTGGAACCTGGGAATCCAAATTTTCACAAAAGTCTCAGCTCAGGTGTGTGCACTGGATTAAAAGCCACTGCTTTATCACTGACAGGGGACTTCCGGCTTAAAGATCTGAATCACTTGATGACTTATTTGAGGCTTTTAGATTCAGGCATAGCTTGATAGACAACCACACATGCAGATTCCCCCTCTTCATGTCTATTTGCCTGTTTATAAAATGGAGTTAATCAATAATGACCAATAATTTAATAAATATCATCAACTCATTTAATCCTCACAACCCCATCATGAAGTAGGTATTATTAATAGCCCCATTTCACAGATGAGGAAACCGCTGGGCAGAAAATTTAACTGACTCATCCATGCTGCACAATAATGAGATTGAATTATAAGCACTTTTATTTCCTTAGGAAGGTCAAATAGCACTTAATACAAGAACAGAAATAATCTGCAGTAGCAACAGCTTGCTTTTCAACTCTTCAAAGCACCCTTCTCCAGCTTGCTCATCACAGCTTCCAGTGAGAAATCATCCAAGTCGTCTTTTTTTTATATACATACTTTAAGTTCTAGGGTACATGTGCAAAACGTGCAGGTTTGTTACATATGTATACATGTGCCATGTTGGTGTGCTGCACCCGTTAACTCGTCATTTACATTAGGTATATCTCCTAATGCTATCCCTCCCCACTCCCCCCACCCCACGACAGGCCCCGATGTGTGATGTTCCCCTTCCTGTGTCCAAGTGTTCTCATTGCTCAATTCCCACCTATGAGTGAGAACATGCGAAAGGATGAGTTCACGTCCTTTGCAGGGACATGGATGCATCCAAGAAGTCTTTACCCCTCATCCAGAAATGCACAGAATACGTGGATTTTTGAATGGGGAAGGTATTGGATGGCAGCTAATAGCCTTTTTAACGTCAGAGATGGAGAATCTGGGGCACAGAGAGAACAGTAACTGGTCCAGTCCATGGTACGTGGTGAACAAGAGGACCAGTTCTCTTCCTTCTGCTCCTTGGTCTCCCCGTTCCCAGGCACATCTGTAGTGGACTGGTCCAGACTGAGGCCTAATGCAAAGAACACTGGACCACAAGACAGCGGCCTCAGGCTCTAACTCTCAGAAGTACCATTTGGCTTCTCTGTGCTTAGACTCTGGGCACTCACCATGGACTCTTCAAAGCTTATGTCCTTAGTTTCTCTTACAAGCTCTGACATTACTTATCATGTCTAGCTTTCTACTTCTGTAAATAAGAACTGACACCAAAAAAAAGTCTTCCAACCTGCCCCTACCCCACCTTGCCAGTGTCTTTTAAAGGCAATTAGATGATATCAGTGAGATCTTCATGTTCTTTAGAAGATAATGACTCTATGTTGCTATTAATTCCCATAATTTCCATTTTTTCAAACAATGAAGGAAAGTATCTTACTCTAGACAGAAACGGACCCCTCACCTGAGTGAGTTTATCCTTTTTCTGTCCATTTTGATTTAAAATTAAAGTTCCTATAATGAAAACCCATTTTAAAAGCAAACATCCACTTTAAATGAGAGAAGGGGGGAAAGATTAAAATTCAAGAGAAAAGGCAAGTGTCCCCAAAGAGAAGAGAATAGGTCCATGTTAGGTTAGGAAGAATTTCTAGGCTGAGGCAATCAGCATCCATGACACAGCCTTGGGTTAGTCTCAGGGCAAGCAAACCTTAAATACATTGTTTCAACACTGTGATCAAATGTCTTTTATAGGAAATGAATCCTCTGGGTATTGGGCTGGCTAGAAATATCTGGTCAGTGTGTTCATGCATGATTCACAAGCTTCATGGGAACAACCCACGCACCCAGTTCAAATGGGAACAACCCTGTTTGGCAGCATTGAAAGGTTTGCTGTAATTATCCTTTCAGGTTGAGCATCATACTTGGAGAGCTTTCCTAGGTGATGCTTTTAAGCCACAGGCTACCACTTACCTGCACATGGGGAAAATATGTATATCAATGTTTCTAAACATCTCAAGAAGGCATCCCAATAGCAAAATTTCTGAATATGTTTTCTTGATCCTCTCTCTCTCTCTCTCCTCCCCCGACCCCTTTCCTTTCTCTCTGTCTGGAACAATACAACCGTCAAGGCGGACATACTAGTCGTACCTGGATAAAACATCTCAGACAGTAAGTTCTCTTACTCTTTTTAGGAGGACAGCAGGTTTGGGACTCCCTTCTCTTTTTCTTGCTCCAAAAACAAAAAAAAAGTTTCCGATATTACAGCTTGTTATGGAGGGTCACTGAGCCAGCTAGTGCTCGAGAGTTACCTGGAAAGCGTTGTATCCACCCATTTGGTATCTGTGGCCCTTAAAGAAACTGCCTAACTCTGCTGACCCAGAAGACTTAGAGAGGGACCACACTTTGGGCTGAATATCTCTAAACCTGGGTAGTTGGTCATAAAGAACTACCCATCAACTGTATGTAAGGGTAAAAAGGTCTTTCTGCACTTCTGTGGAGGATAAATGTCTGTCAGCTCATTGTTCATTGACTGGAAAAAAAAAAAAAAAAAAAACTGTGTTCTCTTCCTTCACTGCCACTTTCTAAGAAACACCCCCCTCCCCATTCCCAGCAGAGACTATGGTTGCAGGGACAAGTCTCACAGTGGAAGGTAAATAAAGTTACCACCCGTGTAAGAGCACTCTGTAAGTTCAGCGGGGAAAGGAGACTAGGATGAAAACTCAGAACAAGCACCCCTTTAAAGGGATTAGAAAAACCTAGAAAAGAACTTTGGCCACCTTTGTTTAAAAAGCAGAATCATGTACTGATTAAGAACACATACTTGAATCTAGACCAGCTGGGTCTCTGATTCCCAGCCCTGCCATGTACCATGAGATCTTGGGCAAGTTACTTAACCTCTCTATTTCCTCATCTTTAAAATGGGGCTATTAATAGCATCTACTTCATAGGGCAGAGATGACATCATTAATTAATGCATGCAAAGCTCCTAGAGCATGCCTGGCACCCAGTAACCTTGTTAGTAGGATTGCATTATACTGCTTCGTGAGCTTACTTCAGTTGGCAAATTAATCACACGAGAGCTAATGAATTATTTCACTTGAGCCAAATGACAGTGGCATAGTCATGCAAGGCCATTCTGATAACTAATGAAAGTGCTAGATTAAGGATAGAACCTTTCTTTTTAAAAGAAAGCTGAATCACACCTAACCCAAAGTAAAATCCACATACAGGTCCAACTCTTCTGTTTTCCAGAATGTTAGAGAGCTCAACTGTAAAGGACCTCTCCATCACGTTATCAACCTTCACAAGCTTTGCAGCCAGTAGGAAGAAGATAGCCCAGGAGGAGGAGGGAGAAGAGTCTGAAGTCATCCCTGTACCAGGATCATGTTTGTGGACAACTGAAATGACAGGGCAATTCAGAGAGGACTGATGGCCCTACTCCTAGTACAATATCTGTTACCCTTGTCCCTTGTGGCCCCGATGTTTCCTGGAGTCAGGTTTTGGTGTCAATGGAGAAAACAGCTGGAAGGCTTCTCCACTGCCAACACATAATGAAAGTAATCACAGATGCACAGAAGCCACAGTGTCTCCTAGGGCCAAAAGGTAGAAAGAGCAATGCTTCTTTTATTCAATTAAAAACTGTTTAAATATATGCCTCTAGACATTGTGCTATGCACTTTACATGAATTATCTCACTTGGGTCTCACAATGGCCCTATCATACTACGGTTATTACCACATTAAATAAGTGAACCAAGGCTTACAGAAGTTAAGTAATTTGCTCAGTGTCACAGCTAGTAAATGTTACAGTCAAAATCTGAAAAAACCATATCCTCTTTATTCCAAATGCCCAATCAATGAAATGATTACTCAAGTTTGACAATGTCATACATGTAGCCTAATCAAAGCTATAAAGAATTAAAGAAATAGTGCTGGTCTTGGAGGTCTAAAGAAGGTGAGCCGTATCCCTGGTGGTTCAAGTGGTTAAGCAAATGTTTTAAAAAGAGAAAGTGAGCCCTAAAAACACAACTCAACAGTGTCCAGCCCAATCCAGGAAGGAGCAATGTTGAACTCATGAACACCATCACGTGAGCATGTGTGGACTTGAGGCAGTTCTTCAATCTCATTCCTCAAGACCTCACATCCCTCTTCTAGTTCCATTTTTGACAAAAGCCTTCATATTACAGTTTGGTTTCTCTAATTCTTAGATACAACAAAGAAGATGCATTGATTCACAGTTGGGAACTCTGTGGTTGCAAAATGGATCATCTCTCAGTGTTAAATTAGTAAGTTTGCATTCTGTCTCTTTCATCTGGCACTTAAAAGTCAGGTTACTGTGAGTCGGCTCGTGAGAATCCCTTTGGTTCTGGTGCACTAATAACCCACCAGCCTAAGAACAGACATAGACCACTGTGACTTCACAAAAAAGTATCAGCTTGTGAAGTTCTGCTTTGGAGACCAGATGACCTAACTCAACAGCATCTTCATCTCTTCTCATTCTAACCACAACAATTAGGTTGCTGGGTTTGTGTGAAGTTTATTGCTAGAAGATTGGCACAGTAGAGCTCTGCTCTACTAGATATAAAGCCAAGAGGTCTTGAATGGAGAAGCACCGGGAAAGTGTAGGTCTCATTTCTAACTCAGTTCATATTCATGGCAAGCATAGGCTCAAAACAATGAATGCCAGATATTCATGTTTCCAACAATTTGTGGCTTCATCAGCAATTGTGCGCTGCCAAAGCTGTAGAGGATTTCCTGGTTTTGACCCATCCCAAGAGTAACAGGACACAAGGCTGATAGGATGAACTACCCAAAGTCCACCCCCAGGATTCCTTTTTTTTTTTTTTGAGATGGAGTTTTGCTCGTGTTGCCCAGGCTGGAGTGCAATGGCACGATGTCGGCTCACCACAACCTCCACCTCCCAGGTTCAAGCAATTCTCCTGCCTCAGCTTTCCGAGTAACTGGGATTACAGGCATACACCACCAAGCTCGGACAATTTTTGTATTTTTTTTTTAGTAGAGACAGGGTTTCTCCATGTTGGTCAGGCTGGTCTCAAACTCCTGACCTCAGGTGATCCACCAGCCTTGGCCTCCCAAAGTGCTGGGATTACAGGTGTGAGCCACCGTGCCCTCCCCCGCCACCCCACAGGGTTCCTTTTAATAAAGGCTACAAATTGTAATTAGGGGGATAGTAATCAGAAATGAAATCAAATGTGTTGGGAGAGAAACAGAAGATGCTATATTGGTGTATTCAGGAGAGGCACTGGGAGAAATAGACAAAATAAGACAGAGGAAGGAGGAAAATGGGTATGCTTTTGTGGCTGCAGAATAAGAAGAACCAAGAAGTCATTTGGAACTCACTTAGATAGAATAGAATGTACAGTGGGACTAAGATTGCAGGGACTGTGTCCAGCGTCCCAGTTACAGCACCATCTCTTTGTAGTAACAACACAAAGACTATGTAGTAAATAATAATTAGGGATGAAAGATGAGCTGTGGACAAAGGGTGAAATTAGGTGGGAAATAGGCTTTGATTGTAAATAAAAGACACATATTCACATTTGCCCTAATAATGGTTCCCACGTGCCCTGGATCTTCAGGAACAGCCTTCCTTTTATGTAATTTTGTACTTCTCCATAAAAATTATTTGTAAAATGTTTAATTAAATGTGATTTAAATTCTATAATTTTCTGTGGTATATCATATATATTAATTTGCAAATTTAAAAATCCACCTATAATTTGCCTTTTTAGGGTTTATGAAATATAGTAACTATAACTGTCTTTGCTGTTATGCTAATAATTAAAGATCTAGACCAAGTATGTGTATGGAAAATATGTTTTATAAATGACATGAAAAAGAGATTCTATTCACCTTGATTTAATCTTTGCAGGAGATTGGTCAGAGTGGTGGGAGAAACTATAGGGAAAGGATGCAAACCTTCTGAAAGTTCAGAAGGCTCTGCATAGCTTCAGGGGAGAATAAGTTCAAGGAAGCTGTTCTCTGATCCTGAGGCAGAGGGCAAGGAGTAGGTAAAAGGAAGTATAGGGGAATTTATCATAAACAGGCTTGTTTACTTAGGTTGTCCAGAAACTGACCTTTGATAATCTGTGCATGTGACTGCTCCCTGAAAAGGGGAACAATAATGTTACTTACCTGCAGATTGTGTTTGCTCCAGGCTTTCAGCATTATGTCTGTACTGAATAAAAGCAAGCAGCTTCAGCTGTTCGCAGCTGCTCTCTTCTTTGGCCCTAAGTGCCAGCAGACCCCTAGCTGCTCTTACACTGCATGCCTGTGTCTCAGTACTTCTTTCATTCAATGCTCAGCCAGGGTCTGCAGGATAGACCTGGCAAATCTTCAGCAAAAATCTATGACCAGAGTTCCTATTGGATGTTTCCCCCACAAACACACACGCACTACGATGTTCTACTGCCACTGTAACAAAGTAACATGCATTTCATGGCTCAAAATAGCAAAATAACACAAATTTACTATCTTACTATTCTCTATTTCAGAAGTCTGACTTGGGACTCAATGTACTAAAATCCAAGTGTTGGAGGTCCTGTGGAGGGGGATTTGTTTTCTTGCCAAACTTTTCCAGCTTTCAGAGGCTGCCCACATTCCTGGGCTTGTCCACCATTTCCATCTTCACCATCAGCAATCTCGTCACCCTTAACTGCCTTCATCACATCTCCTTCGCCAACACTGACTGAATCTTCTACTTCCCTTCTTCCACTTTTTTTTTTTTTTTTTTTTTTGAGACGGAGTCTCGCTCTGTCACCCAGGCTGGAGTGTAGTGGTGTGATCTTGGCTCACTGCAACCTCCACTTCCCAGGTTCATGCCGTTCTCTGGCCTCAGCCTCCGGAGTAGCTGGGATTACAGGCATGCAGGCGTGTGCCACCATGCCCAGCTAATTTTTGTGGGTTTGTTTGTTTGTTTAGTAGAGGTGGGTTTCACCATGTTGGTCAGGCTAGTCTCGAACCCTTGACCTCGTGATCCACCTGACTCGGCCTCCTAAAGCACTGGGATTACAGACGTGAGCCACCATGCCCAGCTTCTCTTACACTTTTAAAGACATTATGGTTATCTTGGGTCCACTTGAATAATTCAGGATACTCTCCCAATTTTAAGGCCAGTTGATTAGCAACCTTAATTCTATTTGTGACCTTAATTACTTTTTTGCCAAGTAACATCGGCTATTCACAGGCTCTGGGTATTAGAACCTGGGCATCTTTAGGAGACCATTATTCTGCCTTCTACACCAAAGGAAACAGAGAGAGGGAGGGGGAAAGAGACAGTCCATGTATTATCTCTCTAAAACCCCAAAACCAAAACTAGAGTAAGCAATAAAGTCACGAGTGTTTAAATTCACCAACCAATCAAGCTTCCTGTTGTACTTCAACCCTCAGGGAACGCTCTGACATAAGGAGAGTGTATGTTTAAGGCTATATCTTAACTAATAATTTGAAGATGTAAACATACTCCTTAACCTTGCGGGGTCATCTTTTTATAGCAATAATAATATCAATTAACATTTACTGAGTGCTTCCAATGTACCGAAGTGTTAAGTGTTCTCTAAGTGCATTTGCTATACAACTACCCATTTTGCAGATGAAGAAAGTGAGGCATGAGAGGTTCATAGCCAGAGTCACACAGATAGTTAGTGCCACAGCCAGGATTCACACCCAGGACCATGGGACTCCAAATCCTGCACTTTTAACCGTCATGAAAAACTGTCTCTTCCTCTTTTTTTTTTTTTTAACCAATATACACTTTGCAATAATTTATCCCCTAATTGACAGAGATAGAAGGAAAAGACCAGAGTGGGACCTAACCATAGGCATTTGGAAATGGCTTTTACCTGTATTTGGAATCTCAAGCCTTCCTAGGGAAGAACTATGAGTTCACTGCTCTACTCTACCTTAAACCCCAGTTATTATAACATCATGCGAACATTCCATGTGTTACATTGTTACTCATAGTTCACTGCTAGGGTGGAAAGAGTGCCCACCCTAAAATATAAATAACTTTAAACAGGTAACATGATAACAGTAAGAATAAAATATAGCAAAACAAAAAATTAGGGACTATGTTTAGGATATAATTTATACAGAAAAGTGAGATTTTAAAAGCCACAAAGCATATTAAAATAAATTCTGTAAGTTTAGAACACTCTATAAAAATATATATGACTTCTCAGCAAACGTATCCAAAACCAGAACATAGATATAGGCTTATTTCACCTAGCTAAAATAGAGTATTCTAACACACACACACACACACACACACACACACACACAAACACACACACAGACACATTTTCATAATAGTACCACTTTTTAATGTATAATGCATGGGTTATCTGCTTTCATTTCCACAATAACCCCATCAATCAGGGTTGAGTATTAATCTCAGTTCACAGCTGTGGAAATTAAAGACTGAAGAATTGGGTAGCAATGGCAGAATTGGGATGTGAACTTAAAACTGGTAACCAGAGTATTCATCAGCATAAATCTAGACTGACCTTTACATGGACTAAGTTTATAAAATGTAAACTCCTGAAGTTCCTGTTTCTCCTTAAGTTCATCTGGAGACAGAACTATAGCTTTTAGGCTAGACTTTTTCATCTAGCCCTTGTGACTTCCTGACAACTTCATTGGTCTCCCCTCTCTCCAGACTTGTGGGATCCTGACTGCAGGGTGGAATAGGGGTGTTTTTTAATCATTCTCCTCCCCTGCTCTCATCTGTGTACAGCACTCTACAGATTACAAAGTTTGTATATGTACACTACAGACCTATTACATAGCTTCTGTATGTATATTACATACAGATTACATGTATCGTGTATACATTGCTTGCAAATTACATAGTTCAAGTATGTGTGTTACATACCAATTATGTGGCTCATGTATGTAAAGTACATACCTATTATGTATCTAATGTATATATACTACATATAGATTACAAAGTTTATGAATGTACATTAACTCACTTGCCCCCCACAACAACCCTGCAAACTACAAGGAAAATCATTTTCATGTTAAGAACCTTGAGAGCAGCGGGTTAATGTTGCTAGGTGGGTGGGTTAACAGCAGAGCATGGACTTTAAACCCCCAGCCCAAAATCCTTCCCACTAGTCCAAACTGCAACCAAGATGCAGAAAAGGTCACCATCAAGAAGATCTTCAAAACTTAAAAAAAAAAAAAAAAAAGTTTTAGTTAGAATAATAGAGCTTTGAAAAGCAAACATTTCAAACCAAAAGAAAGGAGAGAAGGGGAAAGAAAACCCTGTGTCACAAACTAAAAATCAAGTCATGATTAGCAATCTACGAGTAGTAAAACAGGTAATGAGAACAGCATTCACGCAGATAGAAGGAGAAACCTAGAAGTAAATGTGAGAAGACACTGTACACGAGGGTAAAGTCTCTGTAAGCACACGAGTGAAAAACGAACCTATGCAGGGACTGGGCTCTAACTCACTGCACAACCTTAGGCAAGTCTTCCTCCTGTCACTGCCTTAGTTCTTACATCCATAACAAAAAGTCCATCATCGTAGTTACTTGTCCACAAAGCAAGTTGAGAGCCTTGAACAAAAAATATCTTGGCAAAACACATGATTACTTCCTGTCTAAAAGCACACTGAATAGGATACATATCAAACACGTACAGTTTAAGGTACCATAATAGACACCGTGTCTATTACGTAATCCTCTCGAATAACAAATGCAGCATATACACACCACAGGTGCCATAAAAGTCAGTAATAAGTTGACTTTTATTATGTCTTCTTTCTCATGGCAGAGAAGTAGTTAATGCTGTGCTCTTACTCTAATATCCCTGAATATCTTACTAAATCAATCAAAATTAATAAGCAAACCTCCCCATCGTCTCTCTTCTGGACAGAGGCAGTCCCTTCCTAGCCATCCCCACCCCTTCACTCTCACCCTCATTCATTCTCCATAAGACAGCTAGGGTGATCTTTTTGAAGATCACAGTGCAGTACTCCCCTGCTTAAAGTCTTCATTTTCCACATCTCTTGTGTCGAAGATCAAAATACTCAGCAGAGCTTAGAAAGCCCAGAACAACCCCGTGTCCTGTGCATCACCAGTGTCCTCTCACCCTGCTCTCCTCTTCTCCCTCTCTGCTCCACACAGGGTAGGCATTCAATAAATACTTGTTCAATGAATGAAAAGGCAAACAATGTGTTTTTTATGTGAACAATGTATTAAGGTTTGTTTCTGAATAAGAAGCAATTATTGGCCCGATGCGGTGGCTCGTGCCTGTAATCCCAACACTTTGGGAGGCGGAGCCAGGCAGATCATTCGAGGTCAGGAGTTCCAGACCAGCCTGGCCAACATGGTGAAACCCCATCTCGACTAAAAATACAAAAAATAGCAGGGCATGGTGGCAGGCACCTGTAATCCCAGCTCCTTGAGAGGCTTGAACCTGGGGGGCGGAGACCGCAGTGAGCTAAGATCATGGCAGTGCACTCCAGCCTAGGCGAAAGGAAGGAAGGAAGGAAGGAAGGGAGGGAGGAAGGAAGGAAGGAAGGAAGGGAGGGAGGGAGGGAGGGAGGGAGGGAAGGAGGGAAGGAGGAAGGAGGAAGGAAGGAAGGAAGGAAGGAAGGAAGGAAGGAAGGAAGGAAGGAAGGAAGGAAGGAAGGGAGAAGCAATATTTGGGTGAACCAAACAAATACATGGTTGAGTTTCAGGTGACAACAACTGTCAAGTGGGGAAGAATGCTGGGAGCAAGGACCTTCTGAGAGTCTTGCATACACTTGCCCTACCGCAACATGAACCACACTGGGCTAAAGGTAAAACCTATAAGGACAAGACTTCAGCAAATTGCATGAGATATGTTTCAGCAACTAACACCACAGTTAACTCAAAACATCTCCTCCTAAGGCAAAAGAAAGTAACACCCAGTGAGGACTAAAGCTAACACGCAGGTTAATTCCAGGATCATTAATGACAACGGTCTTTGTGTAAAGGATTTATTTGATTACCTATCATGTCCATCAGATTAAGATGATAATAAGGAGAAAAAGAAGAGTGAAATCATTTCAGCTTTGCAGCAGCACTTCCCACCCATTAGTGGGGATCTGTTTTTCCTGCTGTTATGCTAAGTGAACGAAATCACCGCAACAGGCCTTTTGCACAGAGGCGGTATAAAAGGACTTAAGGATCTTTCTAAAACCAGGCTTAAGTCAGAGTGTTCTGGCAGTCCTTTCAAAGAAGTTATCTAGCTGACACATCACTTGCCTCCTCAGAAGGGTTTGGTGTCAACTGGAAAAGGAAGCTGGAAGGAGGGAGGAGGTGCCCTCCTTCTCTGAAGGAGATAATGGTAAATGAGGGTCAACTCCCAGTATGATGGGCTAGGCCAACCCATTCTTCTCAGGCTTATACCAAGGTACTGAATAATAAGTATGTCACTCAGATGATGATAACTTCATCACAGCCATGTGAAAAGATCTTGACAACCAGGTTTTCTTGACTGATGATGGTGCTACATTGCTGTGTCTCCCGAGCACTGGTAACTCTGAATTCCAGGTATAAATGGGTAAAGATCAGTAACTGCTCCTAAGCACCACAGAGCAGACCCTCACATAATAGGTTGTGTCATTTGACGGAATACTGAAAGACCAAACAAAATAAAACTAAATTCTTGGATCTAGAGGCTGAAGGATCCTTAAAGGTAGGAGTGGGAGGGGGTGAGGGATAAAAGACCTCACATTGGGTACAGTGTACACTGCTCGGGTGATGGGTGCACCAAAATCTCAGAACTCACCACTAAAGACCCTATCATGTGAAAAAAGGCTTAACATCACTGAATTAGGGAAATGCAAATCAAAACCACAATGAGATGCCATCTCACACCAATCAGAATGGCAATCATTAAAAAGCCAAGAAACAACAGATACTGGTGAGGTTGTGGAGAAATGGACATGCTTTTACATTGTTGGTGGGAATGTAAATTAGTTCAACCATTGTGGTAGACAGTGTGGCAATGCCTCAAAGATTTAGAACTGGAAAGACCATTTGACCCAGCAAACACACTACTGGGTATCATCCCAACAGGCCTGCTGGCATGCCAAAAATATTAAATCATTCTATTATAAAGATATATGCACATGTATGTTCACTGCAGCACTACTCACAATAGCAAATACATGGAATCAACCCAAATGCCCATCAATAATATATTGGATAAAGAAAATGTGATACATATACATCATGGAATACTATACAGCCATAAAAAGGAACAACATCATGTCCTTTGAAAGGACATGGATGAAACTGGAAGCCATTATCCTCAGCAAACTAACACAGGAACGGAAAACCAAACACTGCATGTTATCACTTATAAGTGAGAACAGAACAATGAGAACACTTGGACACAGGAAGGGGAACAACATACACAGAAGCCTTTTAGGGGAGGGTGGGTGGGGAGAGCATTAGAGAAAAGAGCTATTGCATGCTGGGCTTAATATCTAGGTGATGGGTTGATAGGTGCAGCAAACTACTATGGCACATGTTTACCTATGTAACAAACCTGCACATCCTTCATATGTACCCCAGAACTTAAAAAATAATAATTAAAAAAAGATTGCATCATCTGCAAACAAAAAACTTATTAATATAATCAAAAACCACCTGTTTCCCAAAAACTATTAAAATAAAAATTTAAAATAATTTTTAAGTAGGAATTGTGTCATATTAGTCTATTTATAAAACCAGAGTACCTCTAAAGGAAATCTTCAATAAAATTAATAACTAAGTTAGAGGATTTTAAGTCAAATGATTTGTGGCTGTGGTATTCAACCAATAATGAAATTACAGATGAAATGCACAGTTTGGGGGTAGGAGAAAAAAAGCAATAAAAACATTTTAAATACAGCCAACCACTTTAAATGAGCAGGTGTTTTAATCAATATCCCACAACTGTAAAAAATTTAGTGAACCTAAAGCATTGTCTCTATGGCAAAGTAAAAAAAGGAAGAAGAAGAAGAAGAGGAAGAAGAAGAAGAAGAAGAAAAAGAAGAAAGAAGAAGAAGAAAAGAAAAGAAAGAAAGAAGAAGAAGAAGAAGAAGAGAAGAAGAAGAAGAAGAAGGAGGAGGAGGAGGAAGGAAGAAAGGAGAGAAGAAGAGAAGAAAGAAAGAAAGAAAGAAAGAAAGAAAGAAAGAAAGAAAGAAAGAAAGAAAGAAAGAAAGAGAAAGAAAGAAAGAGAAGGAGAGGGGGAGGAAGAGGGAGGAGGGAAGAAGAAGAAGAGGAAGAGAGAAGAAAAGGAGGAGGAGGGGGAAGAGAGAGGAGGAGGAGAAGGAAAAGGATGAGGAGAAAAGAAGGAGAAGGAGGAGGAAGAGGAGAAGGAGGAAAAGGAAAAGGAGAAGAGGAGGAGGAGGTGGAGGAGGAAGAGGTCCTCTTCGGAGAAGAGAGGAGGCCCCCCTTCTATCTCTCTGGAGAGAGGCCTCTTTTGAGGAGGTTCCCCTCTTCCCTTTCTCTCGCCTCCTCTCTTCTTTTGCGTTGCCCTTCAGAATGAGAAGAGGATGGTGGGGAGGAGGAGGAGAAATGGAAAAAAAGGAGCTCAGTGGCAACAGGGAAGGAAACTAAAGTTCTACATCACTGGATCCTGACTTTTTAAACTTATATACTCCTTTGAAAAGTTAATGAGACCAGGTGAAGTGGCTCATCCCTTTAATCTTATCACTTTGAGATGCCAAGATGGGAGAATTGCTTGAGCCCAGGAGTTTGAGACCAGCCTGAGCAACGTAGCAAGACCTCATCTCTACAAAACATTTAAAAAAAGAATTTGCTTGGTGTGGTGGTGTACACCTATAGTCCCAGCTACTAGGGAGGTGGAGGCAGAAAGATTACTTGAGCCAGGAGGTTCAGACTGCAGTGAGCCATGATTGCACCACTGCCTACAGCTCAGGCAACAAAGTGAGACCCTGTTTCAAAAAATAATAATTAATTTTAAAAAATTATTTTTGAGATGGAGATTCACTCTTGTCACCCAGGCTGGAGTGCAATGGTGCGATCTCGGCTCACTTCAACCTCCACCTCCTGGGTTCAAGCGATTCTCCTGCCTCAGCTTCCAGAGTAACTGGGATTACAGGTGCATGCCACCACGTCCGGCTAATTTTTTGTATTTTTAGTAGAGATAGGGTTTCACCATGTTGGCCAAGCTGGTCTCGAACTCCTAAGTTCAAGTGATCGATCCGCTCGCTTCGGCCTCCGAAAGTGCTGGGATTACAGGCATGAGCCACCATGCCCGGCCTAATTGAAATTTTTAAAAACAACAGTTAACAAAAGCTCCTATTCCTCAGAAAAGTAAGCATATAAACTTGCAGAGAAATTTTTGCATATAGTTTTAGAGATTTTACTAACTTCTTAAAGTCTATCCATTGAATTTCATGTTTAAAATTGCAGCTGCAATTGAAGCACGGGATTGATTGTTTTCAGCTGGGAACGTTTTCCCACTGAATAAGATGCTACAAGGGCTTAAGCATGAGTGGTCAAGTAAGGCTGATATAAAACACGTTGTTACAGCATGATCCTCAGACCATTTTCTCATATTTCTATTTGTCTAGGAAAAAGGGGCCAACAGAGAGAAGATGTGAGTTATGAAGTCTTCAATACAGTATTTCAAACCAGGAAGAAAACAACAGCCAACTTAAGAGTCGCTTGCAAATAGTATCTGTATATAGTGTCTGTTCATGTCCTTTGCCCACTTTTTCATGGGCATGTTTTATTTCTATAAATGTCTAATCTTCTTATGTAACCTTCCAACTCATAGGATAATAGCATAGCAATTTTGCCTGAAGACCTGCTACTCATCTGTTCTGAAATGTCATGTGTAGTAAAAAGGTATTCGAGAGTCATTTTGGCCATTCTTCTCTACTATAAAGATCGGGTGCCTATAAAATGCTTTGCTGATGAACTGTTTGTCTTGAAAAGGCTCACAAACAGACTGTGTACCCAGTTAATGACAGCTACCTTCTGACAGGGCTCCCTTCTGACCCCAACACACTTGCATGCAACTCCACGCATTCACTCACCAGCTGAGCTCTTACAAAATACCCACTCCCTTTCAGAGACGACAGTGCCGTTCACCGGAAAGGTGAATCAAACGTGAAAACTACAAATGGTTCAGCCAGAAAATTATGCAAAGGAGAATGATTTTGATTCTGAACAATTGAACGCTACAGAAAACCAAAAGAAATCATGAAACCTATTGCAAGTGAAATGCTTATGAACCAAAAGGATCAGCAGATGTTGGCCATTTACTGAGGAAGCAGTTGGAGGCTCCACCCCTCGAGTTCTTTAAGAACAGTTTAAAAACAAGCTCAGCACTCTGCCGTTGTCCTCCCTAAGAGCAAAAATCTGCAACAAGTGGCTCAGTGTTGCTCTTCTTTCCAGTCCTGCGATTCCACAAATACTGGCATTTACAGGACATTTTACCCTTCTTAAAAATGTAAAATTTAAAAGAATGTGATGAACGTTTTTAAATTCTAGAAAAACTATGTCACTAAAGTGAATTCATTTTAGTTCCTTATTTGCCAATTAAAATTTGTCAATTGACTTAAGCTTTTCTAAAATGGAGTAAGTCATATGAGCCCATTTTTCCAATTATTCTAGCCATTCTTTCGTCTTCCAGTGCATACACAGAGTATCTGAAAGGACGTTCACCAAATGTCACCAAAGGTTGTGTGTGTGTGGTAGAATTTTAAAATATTTTCTCCTGTACTATCATGTATCACTTGATTTTGTATAATAAGCATGTATCATTTCTACCCCAAAAAAGCATCATTTCTTTTAAAATCCAATGGAACTCTACACATTAGAAGTTATGGAAAATCAGGGCTGGGTGCGGTGGCTCACGCCTGTAATCCCAGCACTTTGGGAGGCCAAGGCGGGTGGATAACGAGGTCAGAAGTTGAAGATCAGCCTGGCCAACACAGTAAAACTCCGTCTCTACTAAAAACTACAAAAATTAGCTGGGCGTGGTTGCACGCGCCTGTGGTCCCAGCTGCTCAGCAGGCTGAGGCAGAAGAATTGCTTGAACCCGGGAGGTGGAGCTTGCAGTGAGCCGGGATCGTGTCACTGCATTCCAGCCTGGGCCACAGGACGAGACTCCGTCTCAAAAAAAAAAAAAAAGAAGCTATGGATACTCAGCTAGGCACGGTGGCTCATGCCTGTAATCACAGTACTTTGGGAGGCTGAGATGGGCAGATCATGAGGTCAAGAGTTCGAGACCAGCCTGGCTAATGTGGTGAAACCCCATCTCTACTAAAAACACAAAAAATGAGCCAGGCATGTTGGTGCCTACCTGTAATCCTAGCTACTCGGGAGGCCGAAGCAGAAGAATCGCTTGAACCCAGCAGGTGGAGATTGCAGTGAGCCAAGATTGTGCCATTGCACTCCAGCCTGGGTAACAAAGCAAGACTACATCTCGAGAAAAAAAAAATGTTATGGGAGACCGTCATATAATAGTACTGGAAGAGACTATTTCTCCCCAGTGCTCTCAGATCTCACCACCAGTTTTTCCCTGCCCTGGTCCTGCTATGATACAAGAAAACTTCTGCTCAAGGATAATTCCTATAAATCAAAACTCCCACACACAGACATAAAATGAGACAGTGGCCAAATTTACGGGGTTGATAAGTCACTGCCACTCAGACATGCCTGAAATGAGTAGAGAAGCATTCATTCCATTGTAGATTCTGGTGAGAGAATTCAGAGAAAGCCAGTGCAGCCCAGCCCTTGCACATGCTAACGGTAAATGTTTTCTTCTTTGGTAAGGCTGGGTCCGGGTGAACAGGAACCAGAGCTGACCATAACTTTGATGACCAGGAACCGTCCACATCCACAGAACACTGCTTGCCACCACTCACCAAACAAGTCTCTCTAGTTCCCTCATTTGCTCTATTGTTATCACGTGTCTCTTTTGTCTTTTTCTCATATCTGAGATGTAAGTGACTGTAGGCATTCTTTCTAAGCACTCTCCAAGCTTCCCTGAGGCTTGGAGGCTCATTTTTCCAGCTTGTGCACAGTGAAATAAAAAATATTCAGAGACTCTTCCCTGATAAGGTTTTGTTGTAAAACAGGGATGGGCAAAGCTGGTGTGCTTTTGGGTGGCTTTATTTGTAATTGGAAAGGATTGGCCTTCGTGGATGGTTAATCCATACCCAGGAGAGGCGTTTTCCTACTTTCTAGTTTTATAACCCACAGTCCTAAAAGGAGCAGAAGGTAATGTCATCAGGGGACCTGTGTTAAAATCCTGACTCTAAAAGTTTATGATTAACACACATTTGCAAAGTACCACCAAGAAGACAGACTTTGGTGCTCAAATATGGAAGACATCAACTCTGCTTTCAAGAAGCCTGCGGTCTCAGAGGAGTGTGACAAATGCAATATAATGGGGTGAAAGAATGGGGTGGACTTCATCCCAGGCACAGGAGGTGGCTGGGCCTGGCTGGGGGCTCCCAGCTTCCACCATGAAGTGGGATGCCAAGGTGTCTGCCCCTCCGGAGGACCTCAGCATCCAGAAGGGGCAGTTCCTCCTAGAGGGTCACCCAACTCATGCAGGAGAATTCAGAAAATGATTGTTGAAGGAGGTAGCCCTTGAACTATAGAGGAGGTGGGGTGGGTGACTTTCCAGGCAGGGAGGACAGCACAGACACGGGCAGTGCCACCTATGAATTCATGTGCTCAATTACACTGCACATGCAAATCATCTCCGGATCATTCACCCCTGTGAGACCTTGATTCTTTCTCTGCAAAATGAAGACAACAACCCTTGCCTGGCTACATAAAGAGTTGTGAGGATTCAATTAAGAATATAAAAGAGCTACATCAACTGGCAAGTCCTATTCTTATGAAAGAGAAGTGTGGTACAGGACCTGTCAAGATTCAACCCCAGATAACAGTGCTATGTGGAGAAAGAATCTAGCCCCAGCTCTGCCACTAACCTCCACCACCATAGGCCTCAGCTTTCCTCATCTGTCCGATTAGTGGCTTGGAACCAGACAGGCTAGAAGCCCTTTCTGCGCTGGTATTTTATTGTAAGTCCCCTTTAAATCTAGCTGCCAGTAATTAGCACGTGGCTTCCACCCCCAGACTGCTTCTTTATTCATTCCTAACCTTTACCTTGGCAGATGAAATATAAGATTCATCAACCACATTTGACAGCCCATGGCAGGTTTCCTGTTTTCCATCGTCCCTCTGCAGGTCACAGACACACAGAACCCAGCCGTGGCAGGCTCAGCCAGGGTCCGGGGCTGCTCACAACGGCTGCATTCCTCCCCGAGGGCCAAGGGAAGTCCTGAGCGCAGGCCAGGGTTGTTTGGTTTTGAGGTGTGCTGGGAAGAAAGGCACCCTGGAAGTGGAAGGTTCGGTCATTCATTAATTAATTATATCTATAATTGAGGGTTTGTTCTTAAGAGCGAGTCCTTTGAAAGTACTTTCCTTCAAACAGTGACTGTCACAGAGGCATCAGATATTCACCATCTTCTCAACTGCCTCAGCACAGCGAGCTTTATTCCAGGACTGGAGATCCTGTTCTGAGCTGGCTCTCCCTTCTCAGGCTCACTCACCCTCCCTTTAGAGGTGGAGCTTACTGGGGGTGGAAAAAGGTTTGTGTATCTCTGTTGTTTAATGTCTGTTTTTTTGTGGTTTTTTAAGGAAATCTATACTACACCGAATATGCTTTCTTTTGCGTGGACTTTAACCTAACCCTTTCCAGGTAAGTGAACAATGGAAAAACTTCACAGCAAGATTAGAAAGATACCTGAGCCTAATACCCACCTGATGCCGTGGGCCACACCTCCGGTTACCAGGGGAAGGGAGGAAGCAAACTGTCATATTGATGTGGCTCTAAACAACAACAGTGTGCGAAGGCCCGGGGCACTTTGGGATTGACCAAGAGGAAACACAGGTTGCACAATGATACGATCTTGTCGGTACAATTGTCAGAGAAGGGAACTCCCACAGCAAAGGCCATAAAACCATCCAGGGCAGTCTGGGGAGGCTCAGTTCTGCGGTACCAGGGAGTGGAACAGAGCCCAGCCCCATCCCAAACACAGATGGGACCATGAACTCCAGACGCAGCTTCAGCCAGACCCCCTCGGCCTCCTTCCAAGGCACCGGAGATGGCTGGGGCCGGCCCAGGAGCTTCCCCAGGGCTCCCACCGTCCACGGCGGTGCAGGGGGAACCCGCATTTCCCTGTCCTTCACCACGCGGAGCTGCCCACCCGCTGGAGGGTCTTGGGGTTCTGGAAGAAGCAGCCCCCTCCTAGGCGGAAATGGGAAGGCCACCCTGCAGAATCTCAACGACCGCCTGGCCTCCTACCTGGAGAAGGTTCGCGCCCTGGAGGAGGCCAACATGAAGCTGGAAAGCCGCATCCTGAAGTGGCACCAGCAGAGAGATCCTGGCAGTAAGAAAGATTATTCCCAGTATGAGGAAAATATCACACACCTGCAGGAGCAGGTAAGCTACTGGGTAACCCGGGAGCTCCAGGTGGGGCTGCTTTGCCTGGGAACCCTCGGGAGGAGAAATCAGTCCAGAAGACAATTGCCAGGAAAATGGCAACAGCGCTTGAAGTAATGGTGCACAAAGGTTTTGGGGAATGTTTTCTTATTATACCTTAAATTTGGAGTTGGAATCGTCTGTTCTGTATAATTAATCTTCTGTCCCTGGATAATGTAGAAAAAGAAGGCAGCAAAAATGACAGAAGTGCTACAGACTGTTTCGAAAATGAGACTACCTGATCTCTCACACACCAAAAACGTCTTTAAAATGTAAGGCAACCAGCTGCTGTTTAGTGTCACTTATGACCCAACGATGTCATAGAAATGATAAGGGCCAGTATTCATGCTGCATGCTCAGTGCACCAGGGATAAGAAAATGTTTGCTTTCTCATTACCTCAGTTCTGCTCCACCTCAAATTTTTTTGAACAATATGGTTATCCATCAACAAAAGGCTGTTAGACTATTTTGAACATTACACCTAAAAGTTATCACCACCCAGCATATAGGTCACCGTGACATCCCTAGATATTTCCGCTTGTGGGTTGGTTGAAGATAAAGTTGCTCACAGTTCTGAGAATGGCATACCACTAGAAACAATAATAATAAAATGAGCATAATTTTTAGAACCTGAGAGTTGGGATGGCTATAAAGACCTTCTTCAAAAAAAAACTAACTCTGTAACCAATCCCCCAAAAAAACTAAGCACATACCTTCCAAGATGTCTCATAACATTAGCTAGAAGTAGAAGGAATCCAATCATCTTATAGGTTATTTTTTAAAGCTATCTAACTCCCTCTTATATAAAGCAGTCCCAGAAAATTCTCTGTAAGACTATGATTTAACCTCCCCTAGAAAGAGCATCACAAGTTTCCAATATTTATACCATATTATTTCACAACACTCAGTCATCCTTGCTTGAATGTAGGAAGGACCAGTCAAGATAATATAAATCTGTCCTTGTAATGAACCCTAATTATTGAATAATCAACCTAATAACTGACTGTAATTACCTTAACTATATAGTGCATGGTTGTCTTTGTGAAAAAAAAACAAGGTGACTCAACAGTCCTCATCATGTTTTTTTGTTTAGTAAAGTTGCTTTGGTTGTAGAAAGGAAGAATTAAAGATTTTTGCAAATGGAGAACAAAGGGAGACCATGACTCCCAAAAGAAATACAAGGTTAGAACCGGTCAAATAATTTAGGAGCTAGCAGAAGAGATTTAACCAAAAAAAAAGGGAGGAAAGGGAGGGAAATGTTTATTGAGCACTTATTATGTACCTAGGCATCCTGCTGAATATTTAATACACATATCAACACCATCCAAGAGCATTCTGCAATGATGGAAATGTTCCATATTATTTTATTTGATTCTGCAAGAACCCTGTAAGGAAATGGAAGCTTGGAAAAAAGTGAAATAGCCATCCAAAGCCATCAGCAAGAAGCAGAGGTGGGATTCTAACTCAGGTCTGTTTCCAGTAGTCTCATAAATTTCACTACAGTGTGGTGCTGCCTAGCCCACCTCATACAAAAAAATGACACTTAGTATGAATAAACATAATGCATTATACTTGCATCATTAACCACACAACACATATTTCATACACATTATCTCATTTAATCCTCACAACTGTGTGAAGCAGGTATTTTTATTCTCAATTTATAGATAAGGAGACTGAGACGTAATCGTTGTCTAAATCCTTTGAAACAGAACTGAGAAAAGTAAGTAGGTGCAATGGGGGGTTGGGGAGCAACCTGCCCACCCTTCAGATGACCTGGAATTCTGGGTTCTGAGATTAAATAGGAAAATTCTTTAGCTTTGAATTGCATTCTTTTCTGGATTTTTATGTCTAACACTGTTTTCTCCACATTTGAAGAAAGCAACTCTTTAAAGTTCAGATTGTCTATCTACCCCAAACTCCCTCATTTGAAGATGAGAAAACAGAGGTGCAAGGAGGTCCCGCAATTACCTGAGGTTTATGCTTCCTGGATCTTGGTGAAATGCTCTGAGTGGATACAGCTCTCCCGCACCCTCACTTTAAGTGTATTAAATGTCACTCCAAAAGTTGATAAGAAGTTGAGTTTAAAAATTAATTCAATCCTTTTGAAATCCAGAATTGGACATAGTCATAGGAGTATCATAAATAAAACACCTTGAATGATTCTCAATCGGACTATATTTGGCATTTTAGTTTACAGTCAAACATTCTATTTCCTCTCCCTGGTAGGAGATCAAACATCCTGAAGCAACAATGTTGCACGAATATACCAACTTGCTTTTAAAAGAATTAACTCAGGGCCTTCAGGAGAATCTGGAATGTGCTCTATATCAAGTACATTTCAGAATTCACATTTGAGTGCTATGAGAATGATAGCTGGGGAAATCAGACACTTGAGGTGGACTTTGCAATGGATAAATTACCAATTTAACTCAGAAAAGATAAATAAGCCCATAGACAGTATTTTTGATTTTCTGATTCTCTGGATGTAGGTTAACACCTCATAGTATGTGTCAAATAGAAGTTGAAAACCTCAGTGCACAAGTAAGTAAGGGTTACCCCACAATGGTCCCCAGGCTCTTTGGGATAGAGCTACTTTTCATTTTGCATGAGCTTACATAACGCAAAGAATAATTGGTCCGGAGGGAGAAGTATTGGTAAGAATGCCCCTAAGCAGCACTGTGGAGAGGAGAACAGTAAATACCTAAAAGTATCCTTTTTTATAGCAAGGGAAGAGGCCATAGCACCACTTGGAATCCCACAAGGGGAAAAAGAATGAGGCAGAAGCAGCCAGCCTGGCTATATCCCACCGTGAACAGAAAAAGTCTGAGCAGGCATCTCAGCATATAGAACCTGGAGATGCTCGCAGTGTAGTCAGTGACTCTACAAAAGTGCTAGATTTTAAAACAGAAAAGTGTATTTTTTACTTTTTTCTGAACTAATTCAGTTTCCACCAATTTTTCACTGTCTATAATATGCCAAGAATATGCTATTTGACATTATTTGACGTACTCTCTTCTAATTCTCATAACTCTTTGATGAAGTAACTATTACTATTGCTATTTTACGGATGAAGACACTGAGACTCAGCCAAGTTCACCCAGCCAGTAAGTGTGGAGCAGGATCCCAGGCCCAGCTCCTTGAGTTCCAGACCCAGCATTTGTGCCATCTTTAAATCCTGCTATTGTGCATTCATGATACCAAATTCCATAGGATCAGTGGAGCTTTAAACACGACAAGATTTTTAAAAGGTGCCTTTGTATCGAAGTATAACTTTGTCCTAAGAAAATGCTTTCTAAATAAAGAAATGAGCTATATAAATATAATGAGAATTACCGAGGATTCTCTGACTCCAACTAAATTACAGAAATTTAGACCTAAGACCTCTAAGGTCCTCTGTCTCTAGTGCAGACTCCTTATTTGACAACGGATGAAACTGAGGCCTGGAGAATAGAGTGATGCAGCCTGATGCATCCACTTGGATGGTTAAGAACAGAGCCAGAACCAAAAAAAAAAAAAACTCCAAGTTTCTAGTCCAGCACAATACTTGGTATAAAAGCATTATTACACTTTTGACAACGAGATATCTTCTACCCTAAAGACAGTGACATACATTGAATGTGAGCTATTTCTCTGACTATAACATATCTACAAGTGTTTATAAATCATAAATGTATACACAATTGCTCGAGTAAGTGCTTTCAATAATATTTTTATTTGTAAAGTAAAAAAAATTATACAAACATCTAGTGAAAGTCTTTAACTGGAGGCCTTACCACTACTAAAGCTCATTAAGCATGTTCCTTAGATGGTAAGGAATTATTTCAGTTAATATTTTAATAGCTACAATGAGAGCATTCTCATCCCAGAGTAAGTTGCAATGACGTAAACATATCTACAAGTTATGTGTATGGCTATAGTCACTTTGGGCAAAAAAAAAAAAAAAAAAAAAAATTGTGTTCTGTGATGACATATACAAAATACATTGAATATTAGTGTTAGCTTGCTCAGTAACACTGATTAGAAACATGAATGCTATCACAAGTAAGAATTAGGTTCATCTAAAATAATAATTTTTGTACTTTTGGAGGGCTGAACTAATTAAAAGTAATGGCAAAAATCACTTTTTCACCAACCTAACACAATAAGAAAAGGATCAGAACCTAAAGTCCTTTTAACATCTTCAGCTGTGGATGAGCTTAATTAAGCAAAATGCTATGACATGTCCATAACCTAAAAAGTTAGAAGGCATTTTGAATAATTACTGTCCTTCCCCTTCCTATATCATTCTTTCAGCAGTTGCATCAATCCAAGCCTGTCAAAACTCCATGTAAAAAGAAGAAAGGCAGTAACACTGACTGCAGATCATATTTTTACTTTAAAAGCAATCTGCTTTACACCTAGTATGTGCTCACTAAGCATTTACTGACTCGGTCATTCATTGTTCCACTGCCAGAACAAGAAGTGGTCTGTACTAACAAGTCAAATATTCAGCGGTCATGTGTGGGTGTGTCCAAGCAAGATAACCTTTTGTGCATGTTTTACAGATAGTGGATGGTAAGATGACCAATGCTCAGATTATCCTTCTCATTGACAATGCCAGGATGGCAGTGGATGACTTCAACCTCAAGTAAGTTCCTTCTTCACAGTGTTGTTCGGGTTTTTGTTTGTTTGCTTTACAAAAGAAAAACTCAGCTGGGCGCGGTGCCTCACGCCTCTAATCCCAGCACTTTGGGAGGCCAAGGCAGACGGATCACAAGGTCAAGAGATCGAGACCATCCTGGCAAACATGATGAAACCCCATCTCTACTAAAAATACAAAAATTAGCTGGGCATGGTGGCACATGCCTATAGTCCCAGCTGCTTGGGAGGCTGAGGCAGGAGAATCACTTGAACCCGGGAGGTGGAGGTTGCAGTGAGCCGAGATCACGCCACTGCACTCTAGCCTGGCAACAGAGTGAGACTCCGTCTCAAAAAAAAAAAAAAAAAGGAAAACTGGTCTTGCCATTACCTGCAACTAAAATCTTATAATGAAAAGGCATAGCAACAGCAAATGCACTGTGTGTTACTTGAATGAACCTTAGTTTAAACAAACCAGATATAAAGCATATGTTATAGTATGGGGAAATTTGAATATGAATCATGAATTAGATTATATTAAAGGGTTGTTATTAATGTTTGGGTGTAGTGTTATTATGTTTATTTTATTTATTTATTTATTTATTTTTGAGACAGGTTGGAGTGTAGTGGCGCAAGCTCGGCTCACTGCAACCTCCACCTCCCAGGTTCAAGCAATTCTCCTGCCTCAGCCTCCCAAGTAGCTGGGACTACAGGTGCGCGCCACCATGCCCAGCTAATTTTTATATTTTTAGTAGAGACAGGGTTTCACCATGTTGGCCAGGACGGTCTCAATCTCTTGGCCTCGTGATCTGCCCGCCTCAGCCTCCCAAAGTACTGGGATTACAGGTGTGAGCCACTGTGCCCAGCCTGTTTATTTTAAAATATATTTTTCTTAAAAGATGCATCCTGAAGTATTTAGTCTTAAAATGTCATCACATCTATAATCTGCTTTGAAATACTTCAGCAATGAAATAGGCGACATAAATATGGCAAAACATTCACGGTTGCTAAATATAGGTGATGGGTATGTGACTGTTTATTATCCTGTTCTCCCTACTCAATTTAAAAGTTGGCGTTGAGTCTCCATCATGGAAAAGTGTATCATGAAACTGACATACAAAAGACATCCTATATGTATTTATCATCTGTCTTTAAACCTAACAAGTAAAACATTCACCTCTAAATGAAAATGAACCCTTTCAAAAACCATGACCTTCCAACAAACGGGTGTACTCTTCTCTTCCTTCTCACCAAAGGTATGAAAATGAACACTCCTTTAAGAGAGACTTGGAAATTGAAGTCGAGGGCCTCCGAAGGACCTTAGACAACCTGACCATTGTCACAACAGACCTAGAACAGGAGGTGGAGGGAATGAGGAAGGAGCTCATCCTCATGAAGAAGAGCCATGAACAGGTAGGACTCCCCAGGAACTCCTAGTAATGAACACAGCTCTTAGCATGAACATCTCAGGCTGATTCGACAGCTACAGAAGAAACCACCACCTGGATGCCAATCCCCTTGTCCTTCACCCTAAATAGTCATTAGAAAAACATATAAATACCTAAAGTTTCTAATTTCAAGTTTAGCTACTCACATGTCAAATACAACAACCAAAATGCAATCATAATTAATGATGAATTGGTCAACAGTTTTGTTAACACACAATGTTTACCTAGATGTGCTTGTTAATATGTTACTATAAAAATCAATATGTGAGACTGGACTTCCATCACTGGCCCAATGTTCAGCAAATTAGGGGACAATATAATGAAAAGAGTCTGCTATCAACCAAGACACGTGTGATGTGGGACAAAACTAAAGAATCCTAATCTCCAGAAGCATTTAACTGACTTTTAGAGTTACCATCTATCACAAGTCCTCGAGACTCTGATAAAATGGTAGAAAAACAGTTCCCATGGTAGGAAAACAAAATTGCTTCTGAACATCAAAGAGCCCAGTTTCTGAACAGCTGGTTAGACAATGATTGTTAATTAAATCTTTCCTGTGGCTGCTTGGTTTTCATGAAATCCTATGGGCGTCAGCCCCACAGGGTCACAAGGCATTGACGAGATTTTGAAAGCCTCCACCCCTTCTTTCTGCTGTTTGCCTTTTGAACGGCTTCCCGAAAGCTTTGGCCTATAGCCTGGAAGGTTCTGCTGCCTAACTGTGTTGTCACTTCACCAATCCACATCTGCCGAACAGGACTTTACACACTATGGAAGCGTAATTCTTTCTGAAATATTTTCAACCACAGATCAAGTCAGTAATCACAGAGGCTATTTAATTACCTGCCTTACGATCCCGGCTCACTGCAGCCTCTGCCTCCCAAGTTCAAGGGATTCTCCTGCCTCAGCCTCCCAAGTAGCTGGAATTACAGGCATGCACCACCACACCTGGCTAATTTTTTGTATTTTTAGTAGAGATGGGGTTTCACCATGCTGGTCAGGTTGGTCTCAAAGATATTCTTTATTTTATAAAATTATTAGAGATAAAAGTATACAATGTTTTATCATCAACAAGTAACACTTGAGAAACCAAACCAGCGACAGTGGAGCAACCACATAATCAGAATGTTTAAAAGATCCATTGACCACTGCCAATCAACATGGCAATCCAGCCTTCTGATTGTCAAACCCAGTTCATTTTCTTTCTCTGTTATTAAACAGGAAATGGAGAAGCATCATGTGCCAAGTGACTTCAGTGTCAATGTGAAGGTGGATACAGGTCCCAAGGAAGATCTGATTAAGGTCCTGGAGGATATGAGACAGGAATATGAGCTTATAATAAAGAAGAAGCATCGAGACTTGGACACTTGGTATAAAGAACAGGTAAAAGAAAGATGCACAAACTTCCCAAAGGTTGCATTTCCATAAGGTCCCAATGCTGATGCCTTCGCCTTGCTTGGTCCTACAGTCTGCAGCCATGTCCCAGGAAGCAGCCAGTCCAGCTGCTGTGCAGAGCAGACAAGGTGACATCCACGAGCTGAAGCGCACGTTCCAGGCCCTGGAGATTGACCTGCAGGCACAGTACAGCACGGTGAGTCAAGGCTGGGAAAACACTGGGTCTCACACTACCTCCTCCATGAAGCCTTCTGAGACCTCTCTCCAGGCCCTGACCCTCAGCTCCCTTGGGACACCTCTCACTTTCCACTTTCCATCCAAATCATTTATGATGAGAACCATAATAAAGGGCTACCATGTATTGAATGTCCAGATGGTGCCAGGCGTTGTGCTAAGTAGTTCATGATATTAAATGTCATTAATCCTTACAGCAACTTTTCCAGATAGGTCTTAGTGTCCCCATTTTAGAGATGAGGAAACCAAAACTCCAACAGTAAAATAAAGTGGCCAAGGTCACACAGCTAATAAGTGACTGGTGGTGAAACCATGTGATTTATTTGGAGGAGGGGGGATTCTAGACCCCCATAATTTCTATCAGTGCCCTCTCCACTTACAACCAGGCTACCTCCCTCAAACCCTGATATAGAGAAATTCCAGTGCCAACATGTTAGGTGGCAGATCCAGGCCTGGCTCACTCCAAAGCACTGCCCTATTCATTTAGGTATGTGTCGCATCACCCAGAAAACTCTTAAGTTCTTGTGTCCAGGTCATTTCTATCATCTTCACAGTTTAGAAAAATGCTTAGCATGTGTCATAAGCATTCAAAATTTATGAAGGTCCATCATTTGATTCCCAGTATACCCTACTGAGTCTTCTAATCATTCATCCTTATAATTGCCAAGTGCGATTCTACCCTCAGTCTTGAGAGGCAATGATTTGTTCATTTACGTGGCAGGTGCACTTGGGTAAATGACTGCTGTGTTTTATGCATCCGTGACGGTGAACAGACACTGCAAATGTGCACTGTAGAGATCATGAGTACAAAAATAATTATAGTCTCTTGCAGTTTTCAAAACATTTTAACATACAGTATTTCACAATGGCCCTGTGAAACAGGCAAGGCATGTATACCCATTTTCATGCATTCTACTATCTGACACCAATCCTTAGCACTGAGGATCTTTTAACGAAGGAGTTTACATTCTAGTAGGAGTGACAGATACTAAATGTGCAAATCATCAAAATATATACGTTAGATGGAGAAAATGCTACAGAGATGAAGCAGAGGAGGAGGGCAGACGCACCAGGGTGAAGAGCTGCTATCTTAAACAAGGGGGTCAGGAAATGTTTTCCTGTTAGAGTGGCAGTGAGCAAAGAGGTAAGGAGGTGCTTGATGTGGTGATGGGATGTGTTCCAGGAGGAGGGAACAGCAAGTGCAAAAGCAACAAGGCCCAAGTGTGTCTGATGAGTTGGAGGAGCAGCAGGGAAGTCCATGTGGCTGCAGTGAATGAAGGACGGGAAGAAGAAAGGAGAGAAGAGGAGGGGAAGGGAGGGGAAGAGGGAGGAAGAGAGGGTGAGGCCGTGGGGATCCCAACAGAGCCAGACTGTGCAGGGCTTTGTAGGCTACCTTGGAGGGGTTTCAAGAGGAATAGCAGGTATAGACCACTTTTTGAGGAGCTTTGCTGTAGCTGAAGGAGAGCAGAGAAATTGGACGATAGCTGAAGGTAGATACGAGTTTAAGAAAGATACATTTTAAGTAGGAGAAATTATTCTATGTGAAAGCTGGTGGGAATAATCCAGTAGGGAGGAGAACACTGATGATGCAAGGAGGCCGGCAACTGCCGAGATGACTGGAGCACAGACAGCTGACGCAAAAGAACACAGGGAAGCCAGCACCCGCACGCAGATTCAAGCATGTGCTTGGGAGCAATGGCGGGAGCAGTGGGCGGTCTCTCCCGATTGCTTTCGTTTCATCAATGAAATCAGGAAGCGAGGCCATGGACTCAGAGGAAGGATGGGAAGGACAGAGGAGAGGGAACAAAATAAGCCCCTGGGAGAGTAGGAGAGTGGCTGACCAGGGAAATGTGCTCTAACCACCAGGGAGCATGAACGCCCCCCCCCCCTTGAAAATTAGCAGCCACGATAAAGGGAGAGTATTCAGCACAGTTACGAGATTCTCTTTAAGCTTACAATTATGCACTTCAGAAAAGCAGGTGTTACATGAAAACAGAACTGGGCCTTGAACTCAGTGCTCCGTATTCTAGCCCAGAAACTTCATTTGGCAGCTGTTAGAATTTCCTCAAAAAATGACATTTCTTTTTTACCATCATCATAATCAAAAAGCATTGCTTGAGACTAGGGTTGCCAGATTTACCAAATTAAAATACAGGACACTCAGTTTAGTTGGAATTTCAAATAAAAAAAAAATTTTCTTTTTAGTATATGCAGGTGGAGCAATATTTTGGACATAGTTACACTAAAAAATTACTCATTGCTCATCTGAAATTCAAATTTAACTAGACGTTCTCTATTTTATCTGGCATCCCTAATCGAGACCCTTCTCCGAAGATACAAAGAGATAGCAGTCCCAGTTGCTGTCGCTCTTTGGGAGTTTTCAATCTGGTCAAAGATAAAATGTAAGGAGTTAAAGAACAGTTCAGAGCAAAGCAATGGACTTCGAAAGTCCCAGCGTCACTCAACTCCTGACTGCCCAAGTCCCGAACCTGTAAGTCAGCCTACTTCTCACCTTGGTGTCCTCAGTAGCTACCAAGACACCTAGCCAACTGGTCGGCTTCTGCTAAGTACTCAACAGTCACCTGTTATTGACTCAATCAAGCCATCAGTTAATTAACAAAAGATCATTTCCTCTTTCAGAAATCTGCTTTGGAAAACATGTTATCTGAGACCCAGTCTCGGTACTCCTGCAAGCTCCGGGACATGCAAGAGATCATCTCCCACTACGAGGAGGAACTGATGCAGCTACGCCATGACCTGGAGCGACAGAACAATGAATACCAAGTGCTGCTGGGCATCAAAACCCACCTGGAGAAGGAAATCACCACGTACCGACGGCTCCTGGAGGGAGAGAGCGAAGGGTAAGGCAAAGGCTGGCATGACAGGAGCATGCAAGAGGCATCCAGCTCCTTTGGGTATATGTGTGCATCTTTGGGTTCTATTAGCAAGAGTCACTCAAGCAAAAGAAAAGTTGTGTTGAGCTTCTCCAGAAGATACCTAAAGTCAGTTGTATTTCACTAAGCAGCAAGTGTAATTAATCAGCTAATACTCACAGGACACTAAGATTTGCAGTCAGAAGAGTTAAGGTCTCCAGAAGGAAACAATTCAAAAGGTTTTGGCCATCATGTTTCCCAGTAGGAATGCACCCAATTTTGGCTCCAAAAAAAAAGAAGGCGGGGGAACGTGTTAGTCCACTAGCAAGAAAAAAAAAAAAAAAAAAAAGATGCATAAGAGATAGAGATGTCTAGACTTTCAATCTGATATTTCTGGCCACCCCAGGAAATAACAACAGTTGGCCATATAAAGGGCATGTATATTCTATGACCTGAAAGGAAGGGATAGAAGTTTTATAAAAATACATAAATAAAACATCACCGGACCAAACTCTGAACAGCCTGAGAAGCTCAGGGGTCTCAGGCTTGAGACCCGACCCTGGCAGGGATCCTAGGGGAAACCAAGCTTGCAGCTGGCTGAAAAGAGGGGATGGTTTGTCGACTTCCCCTGACTCCAGGGTTAGCAGGAGGCGGTACCCAATGCCTTCTGCATCCAGTCCGGCTCTCCCATGAACCTATGACCATGAGACTACTAAGCTCAGACAATTATCCTCATTAAAGAGCTGAGGATTTACAAGGAAGCAAAGGAAGTTAGTCCATCCTGAGAAGTTGTTATAATTGTTGCTAATACTAAAGTGAGCTTTAACCTTTATCACTTTTATAGGACAATGGAAGAATCAAAGTCGAGCATGAAAGGTAAAAAAATTTCCTTCATTGTTTGAATCTCTATTTTTAAGGAATCAGCTTGGTTATCCACGTTGTAGTAGTCATCATCCTTAGTGTACTCCCAAATGTCCTGGGTTCAAAATTTATTTCACTCCCAAACGGTCAGGAATTTTCAGTTAACAAATTAGCTAATACAAAATGATGTAAGCTCTCATTATTGTCCTCAATATATATAAAAGCAAGCGGTAAAGAAGATTAAAATGATAATTAATAGTATTATGTCTCTATTAAGTAATGGCGTCAGTTAGTTTACTAAACCCCTAGAAAATTAAGAGGCAAAGATTTCATGTCATTTCTCAGATGATTCTGTTGAACACTCGTGTTCCATGAGATTTGAATAGTGAATTAGGAACACTGTGTTCTATGGCCAGATGAGGTTAGAAATACTGTGTGCCATGATCCTCTTCTTGAACAGTCCTGTTGTGCAGTTCAGTATGTTAAAGATGGAACAGGTACTGCTCTGAAGGGGAAAAGGAGTAAGAAAGAGGAAGAAACGACAAAAGTTTAACTTTGTTTCGCCCAGCATTCCCAAACACCTTTGACCTGGAAACATGCTTTCTCAGATTACCTTTAATATCTCACAGAAAAGTTCCAGGAAGCTGTAGTCTGCGACAAGTGGCACTTTCTGATTAGTTTGTGATAGATCTATACTAAGGCACTGGAGATTCAAAGAATACACTGGAGTAATCATCACAGAACAGTTGGTCTAACTGCTGCCCATCTACAAAATAAGACAAGGGTCTTTGAGCCTGTCTTCACACGTGTCCTAGGATGGGGAACCCATACTTGATGGGATGGCCCCATTGGAGACGTTTTAATTTAACAAAATTCTCCCTTGTAATTTTATTAATGATTTCAATTCTTCCCTATGGTCTAGAATTGGTTTATTGATGTTTCAACAGGCACTTATGCAAATAAGTTATATATTTGAAAACCGCCATAGTAAGCATCCCTGGCTTCTCACCCACTCCTCATGTGGCATGCTTTCTAGACCGTAAAATGAGGTACCCTGAATAGCACTAAGTGCTCTGTAAGCTCAAGGAATCTGCGCAGTGCTACAAAGTCCACAGGCAGAGAAAGAACTCCTCAAGTGCTTGGGGTCAGAGACTAGGTTCCACATGAGGCACACCTATGATGAAGGCTTCACCTCCAGAAGGTGACACTGTTCAGAGACCCTCATTTCCTGGAGAGTGGGAGAAAATCCCTCCTGGGGGAAATCCCTTTTCCCTGCAGCAGAGCCCGCCATATTGTTTAGTGATCATTTTGGAAGGCACTGAGAGCCTTCAGGGGCTGACAGCAGGGAACTGAAAATGAGTACAGTTCAGATGGTGGAGGAAGCATGGCAGTGACATCTTCCGTGCTCTTTTTCTCAGCGTCTGCAACTCCAAAGATCAAGGCCATAACCCAGGAGACCGTCAATGGAAGATTAGTTCTTTGTCAAGTGAATGAGATCCAAAAGCATGCATGAAACCAATGAAAGTTTCTGCCTGTTGTAAAATCTATTTTCCCCCAAGGAAAGTCCTTGCCCAGACACCAATGAGTTCTAAAAGATATCCTTGGAGTTATCAGACTCAGAAACTTGTATTATTTTTTTCTGTAACATTCTGCAATCTCACCAGACTTCTCATAATGTTCTTAATATATTGCACTTTTTGAATCAAAGTGCGAGTTTATGAGTGTAAAGCTCTACTTTCCTACTGCAGCCTTCAGATTCTCATCATTGTGCATCTATTTTGTAGCCAATAAAACTCCTCACTAGCTGCATCGTGTCTTTTTTTTAATATCATAAGGCAAAACGGCACCTTAGTGTTTCATCCTAACTCAAAACATTGTCCATGGAAGATCCAGAGAAATCTCCAGACATCAGACATGTTCACAGCAGCCAGACACTGGGCAGAATTGTCACCCTGTAGCAGCCAGGCACTGGGTAGAATCGTCACCCTGTAGCCAGGCAACCTAGGCATGAGTCATGGGTCATGAGGCTCTCCACAATCCACACTTCTGCCAGCAGGAAGGGAAGAGAGGAAACAGAGAAAGGGAGGCCCAGAAAGCCTCACTGGGAGTGTGAGATGACCAAAAAGTATGCTATCTCACTTTTAAAAAGGAAAAAACTGAAGGGCCTAAAAGAGTAACTCTCTTTTAGGCTACTCTAAGCTAGAAAAGGAAATTAAGGAAAAAAAAAAAAATTCTCATTACAGACAGATACTAAGGCTCTAAAAGGGGAAGTAACTCATCCAAAATCCAAATTGCAAATATTAGGATCCAGAATATCATGCCATATTAGTCTGTTCTCAGGCTGCTAATAAAGACATACCCGAGACTGGGTAATTTATAAAGGAAAGAGGCTTAATTGACTCACATGTGGACATGGCTGGGGAAGCCTCACAATCATGATGGAGGGCAAAGGGGAAGCAAGACACATCTGATATGGCAGGAGGCAAGAGTGCTTATGCAGGGGAACTCCCCTCTATAAAACCATCAGATCTCGGACCGGCGTGGTGGCTCACACCTGTAATCCCAGCACCTTGGGAGGCTGAGGTGGGCGGATCACCTGAGGTCAGGAGTTCGAGACCAGCCTGGCCAATATGGTGAAACCCCATCTCTACTAAAATAGAAAAATTAGCTGGGCATGGTGGCAGGCGCCTGTAATGCCAGCTACTCAGGAGGCTGAGACAGGAGAATTGCTTGAACCCAGGAGGCTTAGGTTGCAGTGAGCCAAGATTGCACCACTGCACTCCAGCCTGGGTAACAAGAGTGAGAATCCATCTCAAAAAAAAAAAAAAAAAAAAAATCAGATCTTGTGAGAGTTATTCACTATCAGGAGAACAGCGCATGGGAAAGACCCACCCCATGATTCAATTACCTCCCACCAGATCCCTCCCACGACACATAGGAATTATGGGAGCTGCAATTCAAGATGAGAATTGGGTGGGGACACAGCAAAACCACATCACATGCTGAGCTGTAGCAGGTGAGTAAACCACTGAGACTATGAACCTCTGTCCTCTGAAGAAGATGCCATTTTCTCAGATTCTAGGAGTGTGGGCCCCTGTTCGGAGACTGGTGCAAAGGAGCACTGCTGGAGAAAAGGAAGGGGGGAAATCCACATATCCACTAAGACATCGTCAGAATACTGCACATGGAATTATAGGATATTAATCATTTAAGAGACTGTAGACACAGGATAGTCAAAATCTCCCATTTTACAGGCAAATCAACGGAGGTCCAGAGCAGTGAAGGCATTTACCCACTCACTGGATCGGTGCAGCTGGATCTAGATCCAGGTCTCTTGACTCCTTTAACAGCTGTTAAACCAAAAATGGGTGTGATTTAGTCCCATTGTCATCTGATACATTGGCAATGCCCTGCATATTTTTTGTCTCTATGCTTAATACTCTTTTGTAAAGGGTTGCTTTTGATATTTTCTGAATGGAGCATCTGTTAAAATTGGATTCGTCTTCTCTTTAAGGCAACAATTGGTGTTTCTGATCTTTAATGCCAAAGAATAGAAAACCAGCCCCTTAACGATCTGAAATTAGGCCAAAAAAAAAAAAAAGAAAGAAAGAAAAAAGAAAAAAAAAAAAACAGAATAACCACACCCTAGCAAAAGTGTACTACTGGTTTAACTAAAATACTTTAACTCTCTGATGTAAAATTAATAATTTATCTTTACTATTTCAAAGAAACTCAAAAATAACCAGTATACAAACATCTTCACTAAGTTTTCTTTGTGCAGTATTTGTATGTGGTGACTTTTTTTTTTTTTTTTTTGTGATGGGGTCTTCTCTGTCGCCCAAGCTGGAGTGCAATGGGGTGATCTTGGCTCACTACAACCTCTGCCTTCCGGGCTCAAGCCATTCTACTGCCTCAGCCTCCCAAGTAGGTGAGATTATAGGTGCCTGCCACCGTGCCTGGCTAATTTTTGTATTTTTTAGTAGAGACAGGGTTTCACCATGTTGGTCAGGCTGGTCTCGAACTCCTGACCTCAGGTGATCCACCCGCCTCAGCCTCCCAAAGTGCTGGGATTACAGCATTAGCCACCACACCCAGCCGTATGTGGTGACTTTTAACGTTACTTGGGTCAGGAATGGATTCATATTAGACTTCATTAGGTTCTCTTTTTCTATTTCATTTTACTAAAAGAACTTCTCTATGTTACTAGGTATTGTATTCTCCAAGCAGATCTAAAAATGATTTTTTTCTCTATTTTAGCACCAACTCATCCTGCTGTTTTGGACATTATTATCTCTTTCCTGAAATCTAGAAAATGTGCATAAAATATACATATTTTTCTCAAGGTGAATTTTTTAATACTGCTGGAAAAATCTTTTGAGCAATATCTAAAAATGGTATGACAAGCTGAAAAGAAAGTTGTAACACCAGATCCAGAAAACAATCACAAACCTTCCATTTACATCATAGTTTACATATGATTTGCTAATGTAAATCAGGACATGAATAATTTTTCATGCAAGGACCTAAAATATCTTTAAAGTCTTATGAATTTTCACTGTATCAATTAAGGTGACCAATTCATCCCAGTGTGCCCAGAAACTCATTAGTCCCAGGCAAACTGGGATGGCTAATCACCCTATCAATAAATTGCCTCTGTTTCACTAAGGAGACGAAAGAAGAGAGAAATGAAACCATTTGCCTGAATAAAGAGATTCAGGCTCTAGATTTTTGGCTCTAGGTAACACAGAATAATCTTCCCCCACACTTAAATTGGCATAAAAATGTTTCAGAACGCCCATTACAAACCAATTAATGCCTATGCATTCAGGTGAATTACCAACCAAAGAAATTTTTGTTTGTATTTGAATTTGACTAACACACACCCAACCCACATAAAGGAGGTGGCAATACGTTCCATTGTTTTCATTCCAGAAACACTTTGAATAAATAGCAATTATTGTTCTATAACCCAAAATCCAACTAAACAAATCAATGACTAATCCAGAGAAGTATAATGTATTACTTTGGAATTTAGGATTTATGTTAGCATATTTGCCCACAGTGTCATAAAACGGTGGAGTGGATAGATAGATCCATCTAATATTGTTAATCCAATCAAATGCACACCTTTATAGACTCATGTCTTCACCATTATTTTTACACACCTACCCTGCTGATGATGTGTAAATCGGGAACTAAACATAAAAATTCATTATTAAGGAATGTAGCAACAGTATGTGGAGGGAAGAGGTCATAAAGTCGAGCAGGGAGTAAGGGCTCAAATTCTGGCAGCAAAAGGTGGGGAACAGAAGGAGACCCAAGGATGTTTCTTTAGTGCAGGGGTTCTCAAACTTGGCTCACATCAGGATCACCTGGAGGGGGTGAGAAAATTCTAATGCCCAGGCCACATTCTTGAATAATTAAATCAAGATTTTTGGCCGGGCGTGGTGGCTCACGCCTGTAATCCCAACAATTTGGGAGGCTGAAGTGGGTGGATCACTTGAGATCAGAAGCACAAGACCAGCCTGGCCAATATGATGAAATCCCATCTCCACCAAAAATACAAAAAGTAGCCAGTGTGGTGGCGGGCATCTGTAATCCCAGCTACTCAGGAGGCTGAGGCACGAAATGCACTTGAACCTAGGAGGCAGAGGTTGCAGTAAGCTGAGATTGCAAGATCATGCCACTGCACTCCAGCTTGGGCAACGGAGCCAGACTCTGTATTAAAAAACAAAACAAAAACAAAAACAAAAAAAAGGACTTGTGGAGGTTGGGACCCAGCAATCAATTTGTTTTAAAGAGTCCCAAATAATTATAATGTGCAGCCAAGTTTGAGAACCTACTTTAGTACCTTCAGGTGAGTGCTTTTTTAATCTGTTTGTATGTTTCCCATATTACTAATTTTTTCAATACCCCCAACAGGAATTAATGACAACTAAAAAAAAAAAAAAAAAAAAAAAAAAAAAAAAAAAAAAAAAAAAAAAAAAAAAGGACGTAATTCCCAAGCACTTGTGATTAGAGTTTCATTTTACAGAATTGCAGAGAACCACTTCCAGGAAATACAGCCGAATTAAAACTTAGAATTGAGACAAATACTTCACTTAGAAAAGTATTTTAGTGGCCAGCCACAGTGGCATGCACCTGTGGTGCCAGCACTTTGGGAGGCTGAGGCAGGAGTTTCACTTGAGGCCAGGAGTTTGAGACTAGCCTAGGCAACACGATGAGACTTCGTCTATACAAAACGTTTAAAAATTAGCCAGTGCAGAGGCATGCACCTGTGGTCCCAGCTACTTGGGATCCAAGGCAGAAGGATGCCTTGAGCCCAGGAGTTACAGGCTGCAGTGAGGTTTGATCACAACACCGTACTTCAGCTGAGCAGCAGAGCAAGATCTTTCTGAAAATAAAAAAGAAAAGAAAAGAAAATCAGAAAAGTATTTTACAAAATTCTGCAAGCATACTTCCACTTAAGTCTAGCAAAATTCTTCCAGGTACTTAACCAAATATTTTTCCAAAGTGTTAGGCTCCTGTAGTAAGTTTCTGTTATGGAAATTTGCTGTGGTATTTTAGCCGCCTCATTTCTTTTACCTCTTAGATTTTTGTCAAAGCAAAGTAAAATAGTAATGTATGCAAATAAGAGACCCATCAAGAAAACATCTCTAAGCCAAGTGACTAAAAAATTAACTTAAGGGACAAAGAAGCAATTTTTTTCCTTAAAGAAATATCAGATTCTTTTAGTATTTCCCAAATGAACATTTTATATTTCTCTAAATAGTTAATTAAGGCATCACATGTAATTTCAAATCAAAAATATCAGCGTTAAAAATAAACATATAAATCAATTCATTGAAGCTTCTTATTTGAGAGATAAGGAAGCAAAAGACTAGAAAAGTTGTCCAAGCCCTCCTGGGACTCAGGTCTCATTCCTATCCATTCCAGCATCTTCAACATATGAAAACAGCAGAATTGAAGAAAGCATACTGTATTTTTTAATTCATAGCAAATTAAAAATAGCAATTATAAGTGTATGAACTACCAAAAAGCCAAAATAACTTATGCACTCTCTAAGCTGGAACCAATATGAAAAAATGTCAATAATTATAAGAAAAAAGTAAGCCAGAGGTATGTACGAAAGATTGGATTTTTCTTTATAGATAGCTGTAAGTGGGTTAACACAGACTACATCTAGACATTTAGTGCTTAGAGACTTCTTCTTTACCTTTTCCTTTTTTTTTTTTTTTTTTGTAACAGGGCCTCCCTCACTCTGTCACCCAGGCTGGAGGGCAGGGACATGATCTCAGCTCACTGCAGCCTCAACCTCACAGGCTCAAGCCATCTTCCCACCTCACCCTCCCAAATAGCTAGGACTACAGACACACACCATCATGCCTGGCTAATTTTTGTATTTTTTTGTAGAGACTGGGTTTCGCCATGTTGCCTAGACTGGCCTTGAACTCCCGGGCTCAAACGACCATCCACCTTGGCCTCCCAAAGTGCTGGGATTATAGGCGTGAGTCACTACACTCGCCCTAGCTTAGAGATTTTGAATAGTTTACTCTGTGTGAAATAATACAGCATGCCATATCTTTGGGATAAAATAACATCTTTCTAACCATACCTTTCATGGACATGAAGCAATTTGTACCACAGTTTCGCATATACCTATTTGGTCTTGCACCACAGAAAACGGATAAATAATACCATTATTTATAACAGTAAATTTAAAAATTTATAAAAATATATTTAAATTTCTCATTTAAACCATGGTTTTATTTTCTGGGTAGCCTGTAGGTATTAGTGGCCCCAATGAATCCATGCCTCCAGCAGTCATGCCTTTCTCCAGCGCCTCCCACGTTGATGCTGGGCTTAGTCATGAGACTTGATTTGGCTGATAGGAACATCAACAAGCTTGACACAAGGAGAGGCTTACTAAATGCTTTCACATTGGGGGTTATCCTCTTGGAATGCCCTATAGGCAGCCAGCTACCATGTGAGACGTTCAATTACCCTGAGACACCATACTATGAGGAAGTCTAAGCTAGCCTCTTGGAGAGCCCACACCAAGGAAAGCTGAGGAATCCAGGCAACAGCCTTAACTGAGGCTCCAGGCATATGAATCAGCCCGTTCCCAGCCATTCAAGATAGTGCCGCTGCCCCCAGACATCACAGAACAGAGACAGGTCATCCCCACTATTCTGAATCCAAAATTCTGGCCCACAAAATAATTGTGAACAAACACAATGGTGGTTGCTTTAAGCCAATACGTTTTGGGGTCATTTTTGATGCCGCAATAGGCAAGTGAAACGGAGTATTTTAAACAGAAGACTCTGTTATTTGCTCAGTGACAACAGCTGATTTAAGGTGAACTAGTTCATTTGCATCCCACCAAACTTTTGACCAGCATATTAGTCATTTTAACACGGACGTGGACTTCTATGAAAGTCCTGGTCTAATAACAATAGATGAAGCATCAAAACCAGGGTCTACCCTCTTCAGAGATGGTGGAGAGTAAAGCCATTGCGCATGATGGCCACAGCTCTCCTCTCTGCTCCTTCCCACGTGGGACCAAGCAGGGTAGCTCCAGTCTGGAGTCGGGGCATTGCCTGCTCCTCACTGAAGCATGCTGGGATGCCCAAGGAAATTCTTTTTCTTATCCTTGAGTTTCAATTCCTTTTGACTCTCTCTTTTAGTTCCTCATTCCAGGGACATTAACAATTTCTCTACAAATATGTATGTCTACAATATCACACAAATCAACAGTTTCACTGAAAGGTGATCTCTTTTCAACATAGGTAACCAATATTCTCCTTCACCAAGAAACTATAAGTCATTTACAAATTCAGGTGATCATAATTATTATGTAGCTTCTAGTCATAATATTTAAAAGTCATTAAGAGTATAATTCATTTATTCTAGCCATGATTCTTCACAATGCTATACTCCAAGTGCTATACTTTTATACAGCCTTTAATCAATAAATACTTTTCAGATTTTTGGCGTTTACATACCACCCGAAGTATTTTGTTGGTTATTTCCGTATGGTAACAACATTGGTTTTCCTAATGAATACATACCTACTTTCATTCCCATGTGTGACTCATTCCCATCTCATCTATTCTATTACAACATCTACGTGTCACCATCTCTCTGAAGAGGGTTAGAAAGTTTCTAAAATATACTGGAGGTGAGATCATGCAAAAAGGAAAAGACAGTGTTTCTGATACCTAACGATCTGATGATCTAATCATACTCCGAAGTTCTACCTTGAAATTATGTGTGTGTGTGTGTGTGTGTGTGTGTGTGTGTGTGTCTGTCTAACTATTTCAGTAAATGGATTGTCCTACTCACCCAAACTTCTCTTTGAAATTTAAATGAGAATTCATCTAATAAAACTATGAGTCATCTAATAGAAACTACAAGCCGATTTTTGCTAATTCCATGGTATGCATAGGCAACATAGCATGTAAGCATGTGACATACATACACATGGACCAGAAGTTTCTTAAATAACAAGTATCCTTGACTGAGTTTTACATTCATGATCTCATTTAACATTTATCAAAACCCTGTGGCATATCATTATCTTTATTTTATGATTGGGGAAACTGAGGCTCAAATGGACTGCATTAACTTGCCTGTAGTCATACAGCTATAAAATGGTGTTAATAGAATTTGTACCCGGTATATCTACTCTTTGTGCCACACAAGTCAAAAATGCTTGCTAGAGAGTTATGTGAAATCTGAATATGGGCAACACATTTTGATGAACCCTTGCCAATGACTTTTATCTAAGGTAAGAGCCCAGGGATGAGAAATCTGGATTTTTCTATTTGAAAATCAGAACTCATATTTTTCAGAGGCAATGGGTAGTTTGACGTCATTTACCTGGTACTAGAACAAGATCCATGAGTCAGAAATAGACACTCAGGACCAGAGGACAGGTTTCTATGACCAAAAGCTACCTTCGCATTAATCAAACCTCAAACATCCACTGCTTTCACACAGAGGTGTGTTCTTAACTTGTTTTAGCCTAAAACCAATCGGCATCAGGGACAATGACTGCTTCCCTGAGAGCTTAGCAAGTTCCAAACCTGGAGGACCTCAGACCCCAACCTGTCCAGTTAGACTCCACACTCACTCCTGTTTTCTATCAAAATTTTCTTTCCCCACACACTCACAGAATATGATAGGACAAGAAAGACAAAGAGAGGGTAGTAATAATGGACAGGCCACAGATACACCCAATACCATCAACAGTCATCAGCTGAAAATATTTTATCCAGAGACTCATCACAAAAAAAACATATTGTGAAAATGTTCATGTATCATCCCCAGCACTCTAGGAAGCAATAGTTTCAGGTCACCACCCAGTCCCAAACCTTGTATGTCAGTACTCTGAAATCTTAATGTGCATACTTATCATATGGGGATCTTGTTAAAATGCAGATTCTGATCTAATTGTTCTGGGTTGAGGCCCAAGATTCTGGACATCTAACAAGCTCCCAGAGGATGCTGAGGCTGCTGATTCAAGAGTCACAAGATTATGGGTGATTTCGATCAATTGGTGATTCGATGCATTCCCCATAGTGAGTGTCGTGTCTATAAACCAGTCTCAACAGGTCCTCTATCGACTGAACAGGATAAACAACACAGCAGGAAAGGTGGCATCGTTAGAATCCCATTAGCACAGTCTTGCTCCAAGCAAGCTAAACCTGCAAGAGCACTAAGTCAGGCCTGGAAGGAAGATGTTTCTTAGGTTCTCACCAAGAAGAGAAGACAGAATGAAGTCTAGAAGTTAAGATCGATCACTTTGTCCCAAATTTTTCCTGGACTCCATGCGTAGTACAAGCCATGAGAGGTTCACAAATCAGATTCACAGTAGAGAATGGAAAACACTTGTCCAGGTTTGTCTATTGTTTTCAGCTAACTAGCACTAAAAAGTATACCTCTATTTACGTACAAGTGAGTATTCACTTATAAAAATCTTTCTAAATTCTTTCTTCAGTGAACCAAACGATGGCTGAAGTTTTAAGAAAAAAAACAACAGTAACTCTAACTGTGAAATTGTGTCCTATTCCATACTAAATTAAGTCAGCTTAGATGGGCTGCTTTCATTTGTGTTATGGATGTCATTATTCTTTGTTTTCAAGAAATTTGTATTGGAATGAATGGAGTTGGAATAAAGAACCAATGAAGAAGTGGTCATTAAATACCTGCTTCCTGCCTACTGCGGTGTGAGTCACTATCAGGAAGACAAAATAAGGAAGCTAGAACTTCAGGGAAGGAAATTAAAATATACAAAAGAGTCCCTTTGCCCAACTGCAATTCCTGTCACCCATAATCATGGTAAGTAATCCTAATAATTATTACCTTTGCTTGTATCATGATAAGGAAATTGATTTGAGCTGGGAAACAAAGAAAACATGTCTCTTCAGTAAAACTCTTTCCACCCTCCCACACTCAACAAAAGCTTCATAAAGCCACCCGTAACTCTTATGCCCCGTTCCACCGAGTCAACTCCTGTGACTGGCCTCACACCCTTCTCAAGTATCCAAGGCCTTCCCCCGTGTGGTCTCAGCTTGTTTTTCCAGAGGGCGGCCGTCATTACCTGAATGGCAGGTTTGCTACGCAAGCGCCTTAATGTGAGGCTTTGTAGACATCACATCTGGGCTGTCATTAGTGTCGTCTGAAAATAATAATCAGCCAGCAGACCAAAGAAGGGCATTCCAAGAAAATTCACTGCTACCAGTGTTTGGGGAAACCAGGGAATATCTAATTTATGTATTTTTAGTTAATCAAAGAAAGGGCTAACTTACACACATCACACAAGGATAAGTTACCCCAAAGTTTACTTATAACTACACCTGGCTGCAGTGCTAAGAGTTGGGGGAGGCCTCACACTTGTAGCTGGCAGCCCTGGGGAAGGAGGTAGCATTTCTCATCATTCCCACACGGACAGAAGGCTGAGCCAGTGGTAGGAGATCTTATTGTGGGAACATGGCTTTTTATATTTCTCTCTCAATCTCCTATTCTCCTCCTACAATGTTAGGTGCTTGGAAGTTTCCGGAAGAGGCCTTTCTACAGGAGACAAGGCATTCTCTGTCTCTCTCCTCTGTCCACACCTCAAGTGTGGATCCACCAAAGGTCAATAGGGCCCTAAGGAGGAGATGACAGCATGCAAACCTTCTCTCTTCCACCCACCCACGCTGTCTCTCAGTCAGCCAGATATCAGAGTGGCCAAGACCAGGCTCTGTCTCAGACCACACTGTGGCTGTCTTAGCACAGCAGATATCCACAATCAGACCCCTCCCCATCGCATGAAGCAGAAGGAAGAAATAAGTCCCCTTGTGACAAGCACCTGCCTGCTATATGTTTTTACAGCAAACAAAGTTTAAAACTATATCCTTCAGAGAGGTACCCCTGAGTCTTCAGGCGACTGGAGAAGGGGAGCTGGGAGCTTGTACCTGTGAGCAAGCCAGAGACCCATCCTAGGGGTTCAGAGACTGAGCAGGCTGAGCAAGAGGAACCCCAGACACCTGCAGGTAGGGATCATGGTAGGTAGAGTCTGCGACTGGGAGTTCAAGGCTTTGATCTACTTGCAGTATCTTCGTGGTATCTGATCCTCGCCGTTTTGCCCCACCAGACGTGAGTAAGGAGGAGAATTCATAGCCAACTCCAATAATCCTTTATAATAAAAGTTTCCAAGTGGTATCTGCTACTTTTTTTTTTTTTTTTTTTTTTTTTTGAGACAGAATCTCACTCTGTCGCCAAGCTGGAGTGCAGTGGCACGGTTTCGGCTCGCTACAACCTCTGCCTCCCAGGTTCAAGCGATTCTCCTGCCTCAGCCTTCCGAGTAGCTGGGACTATAGGCACATGTCACCATGCCCAGCTAATTTTTGTATCTTTAGTAGAGATGGGGTTTTACCACGCAGGCCAGGATGGTCTCGATCTCTTGACCCCGTGATCCGCCCGCCTCAGCCTCCCAAAGTGTTGGGATTATAGCCATGAGACACCGCGCCTGGCCTGTGCTACTCTTAAAGGATCCAAAGGATATCTAGAAGGGATTCATGTGCTCATTTGGGTCCCACAGTAGATAGAGGTTTGGGAGCCTGTTAGATATTTGCTTCCTGTCCTCAATTTTGTTTGGGTGCCTCCAGTAACCTCTGATATTTATCTCACTGTAAAAGGGGCAAAGACCTAGTCTTCTGCCTCCAGGGCTTCTCCCATGGTCATTTCTCATGTCCTCGCCTTTGTGTCAGCCCCAGCTAAATGTTTCTTCTAGAGGAGGAAAAGGAGCATGTAACTTCTCGCTCTCAAAACTGGAGAGGGGAAGAAGTTTAAGATGGGTGAAGAAAGCCCAATACTGCAGGCAGCCATGTTGTTTTCTCAGTCTCCCCTAAACCCACTCCAAGCTGGAAGAACCATGTGTTCATAGAAAAAGTACAAAGGAAAGAAGGGTTTGAGAAGGTCGGGTAGTAGACAAAAACGTTGCAGTTCCTACCCTTACAATTATCCCTTCTCTAAGAGCTGGCTCCCCTTACAAGACAACTTGTCAGAGTTTATTTCCGTATTGGCATTTATGTCTTTAAGGCATCCAAGTATCTTGTGGATCTTTCAACAGATCAAAAGGCAGAAAGAAAAATGTTCTTGGATCAACTCCTAGAAAAATCTGAAACAAGATTTTCCTGGGATATTTCAGGCCAGTCAGTGCCTGTCAGTTTTATACTGTGGCATCTTTCTTTTCAAATGCGGATTAAACCCTGCGATGAATGAAAAGATTAAAAGCTCACCATTCCAGCAGCCTTAGTTTCTAAATTGTTGTGCTATTTCCTTAAAAACTTCTGTGCATTTGGATCACGCTGACTGCTCTTTGGGGCCACTGCTTGTGTTGCAGGGAAGACACAAAGCTTGACAGTTATGAGCAGTGGGCAATGATGCTTGTTAAGAGTGTTATAAGGGGGACCAGGCACTGGGAAAGGAGTTGAACCTGAAGGACTTTCAGATTCGATTATTTTCCTCTTAATCGGAAAAGAGTTTGAGTTTATAAACAACATAAAATAACAGATATATGGAAGGTATTGACTGTTGTGGAAGGCTATCAATAAGATAGGGCATGGCCAAATTATAAATAAAGTTTTATTAGGACACAGTCATGAACGTTTGTTTGCATATTGTCTACAGCTGCTTTTGCACAAGAGTTGAGTAGTTGCAACAGTCTCTCCAGCCCACACAGCCTAAATATTTATGGCCTCTACAGAAAAAAAAAAAAAAAAAAAAAAAAAAAGTCAATCCTGTACTATAGATACTAGAGCAGGAGAAAATTAGTTGACATTACAGCAGAACTGTCTGGCCTATCTCTATCAATATCTCTGCCAATTGAAGGGGGCACGCTATTAAATCTAAAGTTGAGAGGGCCTTGGCCCCTTCGCATGCTATTAAAGACGACTGTGGGTCATTTCAAAACACCTTGATGGTTTAGAATTGGTGCAATCATTTAGAAGATTGAAAAGCATCTACTTTTCCCCCCAGGTAATTCATGTTTACGGGAAAAGTTAAAAATAGAAGATATATTTCGCTTTTTACTTTTAAAATTGTATAGCTTCCCAAATATTTTTCAAGATAATTGGTCAACTGTTGCTCACTAAGAAGTAATGTTGTTCTTGACAAAATGCCAATTTGAACAGAGAAAGAAGGATGGTAATGGTGATTAACAAACCAGTTTCGCCCTGAGCCTAGGAGAAGTTGCTGCAACCTTTTGGAATAGGAAGGGCACGAGCACCCCCTGCTGGCTATAGGGCAACATAAACCTGAATTCATCCCTTTCCCTGATTCAAGGCTCGGGTTGGACAAAGATCGATATCCATACAGGTCTTGTGATGGAATCAAGGAATATCAAACATTCACAATTCATGCCCAATGGATGGTAGCATCTTGAAATTTAAGTAGTTTGTGTTACATGTACAGTGGCAAAGAACCACTACTAAAACAAGAGATAATCAGGTTTTCCTTTATCTCCTTTAAACCTCCTAACCCCGTTTTTAAAAAAAACTTTTTACACTACAGCCTTCTACATCTCATTAAACACAATTCCTGTAACAGTGAAAAAAGTACTTTCTTCCTCGTTTGAAATAGATCTTAGCCAAGGGTCTTGTTCAAAATAGTTTTAATCATATGACATTGCCAGGATCCTACTCTGCTGACCCTTACAAAAGGCAACCTGAATATAATTAGTCCATCGGCAATTGACAAAGATAGGCAGGAGAGCCTGCAGCTGTGAAGAGGCTGCCCTCCTTGACTGATGGACACAGGGATTATAGGCTAGGGACTCAGGACATAGCCTTCTGTCCTCATGATTTTCCTGAGCCTCCTCTGAATTCCTCTGACTAATGAAAATAGAGGCTGTGATTTCAAGTATCTTTTTGTCATTTAGGCAGGCCTGCTCCATGTGATACAGAAAATTTTTTAATTAAGCTTTTTTTGTTGGTGGTGGTTTGTTTTTCCTTTTTAACACCAGTGTCCTGATAAAGAAGCTCCAGGAAAGTGGAAACGTTAAAATCGTGATCCTGTCATTGCCTCACTCTCTGAGGCTCTAAGAACAGAATGTTTGCCAACAGATGGAGGAAAGGCCCTGTTGACTGTAACTGTGGGACTGCATGGGGATTGTGCTATACAGAGCAGTGGAGGTTGAGGACTGAGGCCGGGATAGATGCAGACTGTGTCAAAAAAAAAAAAAAAAAAAAAAAAAAAAAAAAAAAAAAAAAGCATTAAGAGGTCAGGGACTTCTGACTTGAAATCGCAAGGGCCTGAGAAGCAAAAACATTTTAAAAGGTGAGAATACTAAGCAAATTAATGTGTGGACTCATGCATGCATCTAAGTTTTGCAATCAAATCAATGTGAACCCGGGTTTCATGACCACAGTGGCCCAAATAATAAGCCCTTCTGTTGGCCCATTTTTCAGGAGTGTCAATTATGAGAGTAAAAAACACACACACATGAGTTACAGGAAGAGTCTGAAGTCAAATAACAATGAAAGAAAAAGGGTAGGACAGCAACTCAGTCCCACAATTGCCTTTTTAAAATTAGGCAGAACTTTGAAAGTAAATTCTAAGTAGACTAATTTGAAGGATAAAGCGAGGAGAAAGTATGGGTGCCCATACCCTGAGTTCATCAAATACTTTTCTTAAAATGCCCATGAGGACTTAAGGCAATGGACCCTAGGTTAAAAACACAAAGAACTGTGGCGTCTGATTTTTCAGACTTGAAAACACTGTGGCCCAATTCCTTCCTCCAGGATATGAACACAGCACGCTTTTATAATTCAGTAAAAGCCTGAATTATATCCTTAGCCTACAACATTATGTCTGCCAGGAGATTCCAATATGCAGTTTAAGGATGAGGACCACTGGCTGAAAGGTTTCTTTTGAATCTAATTATAATGCAATATAGAGAAAATTGGGGGAGCCGAGCAAGATGGCCGAATAGGAACAGCTCCAGTCTCCAACTCCCAGCGCGAGCGACACAGAAGACCGGTGATTTCTGCATTTTCAACTGAGGTACTGGGGTCATCTCACTAGGGAGTGCCGGACAATCGGTGCTGGTCAGCTGCTGCAGCCCAACCAGCAAGAGCTGAAGCAGGGCAAGGCATTGCCTCACCTGGGAAGCGCAAGGGGGAAGGGAATCCCTTTTCCTAGCCAGGGGAACTGAGACACACAACACCTGGAAAATCGGGTAACTCCCACCCCAATACTGCACTTTAAGCAAACGGGCACACCAGGTGATTACATCCCACACCTGGCCGGGAGGGTCCCACGCCCACGGAGCCTCCCTCATTGCTAGCACAGCAGTATGCCATCTAACCGCAAGGCAGCAGCAAGGCTGGGGGAGGGACACCCACCATTGCTGAGGCTTAAGTAGGTAAACAAAGCCTCTAGGAAGCTCGAACTGGGTGGAGCTCACAGCAGCTCAAGGAAACCTGCCTGTCTCTGTAGACTCCACCCCTGGGGACAGGGCACAGCTAAACAACAACAACAACAACAACAACAACAACAAATAAAGCAGCAGAAACCTCTGCAGAAGCAAACGACTCTGTCTGACAGCTTTGAGGAGAGCCCCAACACGGAGGCTGAGATCTGAGAAGGGACAGACTGCCTGCTCAAGTGGGTCCCTGACCCCTGAGTAGCCTAACTGGGAGACATCCCCCACTAGGGGCAGACTGACACCCCATACCTCACACAGTAGAGTACACCCCTGAGAGGAAGCTTCCAAAGTAAGAATCAGACAGGTTCACTCGCTGTTCAGCAATATTCTATCTTCTGCAGCCTCTGCTGCTGATACCCAGGCAAACAGGGTCTGGAGTGGACCTCAAGCAATCTCCAACAGACCTACAGCTGAGAGTCCTGACTGTTAGAAGGAAAACTATCAAACAGGAAGGACACCTACACCAAAACCCCATCAGTACGTCACCATCATCAAAGACCAGAGGCAGATAAAACCACAAAGATGGGGAAAAAGCAGAGCAGAAAAGCTGGAAATTCAAAAAATAAGAGCGCATCTCCCCCTGCAAAGGAGCGCAGCTCATCGCCAGCAATGGATCAAAGCTGGATGGAGAATGACTTCGACGAGATGAGAAAAGAAGGCTTCAGTCCATCAAACTTCTCAGAGCTAAAGGAGGAATTATGTACCCAGCACAAAGAAACTAAAAATCTTGAAAAAAGAGTGGAAGAATTGATAGCTAGAATAATTAATGCAGAGAAGGTCATAAACGAAATGACAGAGATGAAAACCATGACACGAGAAATACGTGACAGATGCACAAGCTTCAGTAACCGACTCGATCAACTAGAAGAAAGAGTATCAGTGATTGAGGATCAAATAAATGAAACGAAGCGAGAAGAGAAACCAAAAGAAAAAAGAAGAAAAAGAAATGAACAAAGCCTGCAAGAAGTATGGGATTATGTAAAAAGACCAAATCTACGTCTGATTGGGGTACCTGAAAGTGAGGGGGAAAATGGAACCAAGTTGGAAAACACTCTTCAGGATATCATCCAGGAGAACTTCCCCAACCTAGTAGGGAAGGCCAACATTCAAATTCAGGAAATACAGAGAACGTCACAAAGATACTCCTCCAGAAGAGCAACTCCAAGACACATAATTGCCAGATTCACCAAAGTTGAAATGAAGGAAAAAATCTTAAGGGCAGCCAGAGAGAAAGGTCGGGTTACCCACAAAGGGAAGCCCATCAGACTAACAGCAGATCTCTCGGCAGAAACTCCACAACCCAGAAGAGAGTGGGGGCCAATATTCAACTTCTTAAAGAAAAGAATTTTAAACCCAGAATTTCATATCCAGCCAAACTAAGTTTCATAAGTGAAGGAGAAATAAAATCCTTTACAGATAAGCAAATGCTTAGAGATTTTGTCACCACCAGGCCTGCCTTACAAGAGACCCTGAAGGAAGCACTAAACATGGAAAGGAACAACCGGTACCAGCCATTGCAAAAACATGCCAAAATGTAAAGACCATCGAGGCTAGGAAGAAACTGCATCAACTAACGAGCAAAATAACCAGTTAATATCATAATGGCAGGATCAAGTTCACACATAACAATATTAACCTTAAATGTAAATGGACTAAATGCTCCAATTAAAAGACACAGACTGGCAAACTGGATAAAGAGTCAAGACCCATCAGTCTGCTGTATTCAGGAGACCCATCTCACATGCAGAGACATACACAGGCTCAAAATAAAGGGATGGAGGAAGATCTACCAAGCAAATGGAGAACAAAAAAAAGCAGGGGTTGCAATCCTAGTCTGATAATTATCAAACAGACTTTAAACCATCAAAGATCAAAGGAGACAAAGAAGGCCATTACATAATGGTAAAGGGATCAATTCAACAGGAAGAGCTAACTCTCCTAAATATATATGCACCCAATACAGGAGCACCCAGATTCATAAAGCAAGTCCTTAGAGACTTACAAAGAGACTTAGACTCCCATACAATAATAATGGGAGACTTCAACACCCCACTGTCAACATTAGACAGATCAATGAGACAGAAAGTTAACAAGGATATCCAGGAATTGAACTCATCTCTGCACCAAGCGGATCTAATAGACATCTATAGAACTCTCCACCCCAAATCAACAGAATATACATTCTTCTCAGCACCACATCACACTTATTCCAAAATTGACCACATAATTGGAAGTAAAGCACTCCTCAGCAAATGTACAAGAACAGAAATTATAACAAACTGTCTCTCAGACCACAGTGCAATCAAACTAGAACTCAGGACTAAGAAACTCAATCAAAACCGCTCAACTACATGGAAACTGAACAACCTGCTCCTGAATGACTACTGGGTACATAACGAAATGAAGGCAGAAATAAAGATGTTCTTTGAAACCAATGAGAACAAAGATACAACATACCAGAATCTCTGGGACACATTTAAAGCAGTGTGTAGAGGGAAATTTATAGCACTAAATGCCCACAAGAGAAAGCTGGAAAGATCTAAAATTGACACTCTAACATCACAATTAAAAGAACTAGAGAAGCAAGAGCAAACACATTCAAAAGCTAGCAGAAGGCAAGAAATAACTAAGATCAGAGCAGAACTGAAGGGGATAGAGACACAAAAAACCCTCCAAAAAATCAATGAATCCAGGAGTTGGTTTTTTGAAAAGATCAACAAAATTGACAGACTGCTAGCAAGACTAATAAAGAAGAAAAGAGAGAAGAATCAAATAGATGCAATAAAAAATGATAAAGGGGATATCACCACCGACCCCACAGAAATACAAACTACCATCAGAGAATATTATAAACACCTCTACGCAAATAAACTAGAAAATCTAGAAGAAATGGATAATTTTCTGGACACTTACACTCTTCCAAGACTAAACCAGGAAGAAGTTGAATCTCTGAATAGACCAATAGCAGGTTCTGAAATTGAGGCAATAATTAATAGCCTACCAACCAAAAAAAGTCCAGGACCAGATGGATTCACAGCTGAATTCTACCAGAGGTACAAGGAGGAGCTGGTACCATTCCTTCTGAAACTATTCCAATCAATAGAAAAAGCGGGAATCCTCCCTAACTCATTTTATGACGCCAACATCGTCCTGATACCAAAGCCTGGCAGAGACACAACAAAAAAAGAGAATTTTAGACCAATATCCCTGATGAACATCGATGCAAAAATCTTCAATAAAATACTGGCCAACCGGATTCAGCAGCACATCAAAAAGCTTATCCACCATGATCAAGTGGGCTTCATCCCTGGGATGCAAGGCTGGTTCAACATTCGCAAATCAATAAACGTAATCCAGCATATAAACAGAACCAAAGACAAGAACCACATGATTATCTCAATAGATGCAGAAAAGGCCTTTGACAAAATTCAACAGCCCTTCATGCTAAAAACGCTCAATAAATTCGGTATTGATGGAACGTACCTCAAAATAATAAGAGCTATTTATGACAAACCCACAGCCAATATCATACTGAATGGGCAAAAACTGGAAAAATTCCCTTTGAAAACTGGCACAAGACAGGGATGCCCTCTCTCACCACTCCTATTCAACATAGTGTTGGAAGTTCTGGCTAGGGCAATCAGGCAAGAGAAAGAAATCAAGGGTATTCAGTTAGGAAAAGAAGAAGTCAAATTGTCCCTGTTTGCAGATGACATGATTGTATATTTAGAAAACCCCATCGTCTCAGCCCAAAATCTCCTTAAGCTGATAAGCAACTTCAGCAAAGTCTCAGGATACAAAATTAATGTGCAAAAATCACAAGCATTCTTATACACCAGTAACAGACAAACAGAGAGCCAAATCATGAATGAACTTCCATTCACAATTGCTTCAAAGAGAATAAAATACCTAGGAATCCAACTTACAAGGGATGTCAAGGACCTCTTCAAGGAGAACTACAAACCATTGCTCAGTGAAATAAAAGAGAACACAAACAAATGGAAGAACATACCATGCTCATGCATAGGAAGAATCAATATCGTGAAAATGGCCATACTGCCCAAGGTTATTTATAGATTCAATGCCATCCCCATCAAGCTACCAATGAGTTTCTTCACAGAATTGGAAAAAACTGCTTTAAAGTTCATATGGAACCAAAAAAGACCCTGCATTGCCAAGACAATCCTAAGTCAAAAGAACAAAGCTGGGGGCATCACGCTACCTGACTTCAAACTATACTACAAGGCTACGGTAACCAAAACAGCATGGTACTGGTACCAAAACAGAGATATAGACCAATGGAACAGAACAGAGTCCTCAGAAATAATAACACACATCTACAGCCATCTGATCTTTGACAAACCTGAGAGAAACAAGAAATGGGGAAAGGATTCCCTATTTAATAAATGGTGCTGGGAAAATTGGCTAGCCATAAGTAGAAAGCTGAAACTGGATCCTTTTCTTACTCCTTATATGAAAATTAATTCAAGATGGATTAGAGACTTAAATGTTAGACCTAATACCATAAAAACCCTAGAAGAAAACCTAGGTAGTACCATTCAGGACATAGGCATGGGCAAGGACTTCATGTCTAAAATACCAAAAGCAACGGCAGCAAAAGCCAAAATTGACAAATGGGATCTAATTAAACTAAAGAGCTTCTGCACAGCAAAAGAAACTACCATCAGAGTGAACAGGCAACCTACAGAATGGGAGAAAATTTTTGCAATTTACTCATCTGACAAAGGGCTAATATCCAGAACCTACAAAGAACTCAAACAAATTTACAAGAAAAAAACAAACAACCCCATCAAAAAGTGGGCAAAGGATATGAACAGACATTTCTCAAAAGAAGACATTCATACAGCCAACAGACACATGAAAAAATTCTCATCATCACTGGCCATCAGAGAAATGCAAATCAAAACCACAATGAGATACCATCTCACACCAGTTAGAATGGCAATCATTAAAAAGTCAGGAAACAACAGGTGCTGAGAGGATGTGGAGAAATAGGAACACTTTCACACTGTTGGTGGGATTGTAAACTAGTTCAACCATTATGGAAAACAGTATGGCGATTCCTCAAGGATCTAGAACTAGATGTACCATATGACCCAGCCATCCCATTACTGGGTATATACCCAAAGGATCATAAATCATGCTGCTATAAAGACACATGCACACGTATGTTTATTGTGGCACTATTCACAATAGCAAAGACTTGGAATCAACCCAAATGTCCATCAGTGACACACTGGATTAAGAAAATGTGGCACATATACACCATGGAATACTATGCAGCCATAAAAAAGGATGAGTTTGTGTCCTTTGTAGGGACGTGGATGCAGCTGGAAACCATCATTCTCAGCAAACTATCACAAGAACAGAAAACCAAACACCGCATGTTCTCACTCATAGGTGGGAACTGAACAATGAGATCACTTGGACTCGGGAAGGGGAACATCACACACCGGGGCCTATCATGGGGAGGGGGGAGGGGGGAGGAATTGCATTGGGAGTTATACCTGATGTAAATGACGAGTTGATGGGTGCTGACGAGTTGATGGGTGCAGCACACCAACATGGCACAAGTATATATATGTAACAAACCTGCACGTTATGCACATGTACCCTAGAACTTAAAGTATAATAATAATAAATAATAATAATAATAATTCAATATAAAACTGGGGATGGAAAGAAAGGAATGAAAGAGTGAAAGGAAGGAAAACAGAGGAAAGGAAAGGAAAGGAAAGGAAAGGGAAGGGAGACAGAGAGGGAGGGGGGAAGGAAGGAAGGAAGGAAGGAAGGAAGGAAGGAAGGAAGGAAGGAAGGAAGGAAGGAAGGAAGGAAGGAAGGAAGGAAGGAAGGAAAAGAAAGAAAAAGAAAAAGAGAGAGAGAGAGAGAGAGAGAGGCAAGCAGGGAAGGAGGGGGGAAGGAAGGAGGGAGGGAGGGAGGGAGGGAGGGAACTCTACAGCCACACAGCATATCCATCCGTTACAGGAGCAAATAAGAAAGCCAATCGTCCAGCAGAGGGCACCAAAGCTAAATAAACACTTTAAAAGTCTTGGAATCTTAAGACTTCAGAACCCAAATATTCCATTTTCTCTTCAATGATGCTATTTCCTTAAAGGTCATGGTGACAGAGTTACCCCATGTCTCTTGACCCCGTATCCTGTGTTCATTCCCAGAACAAAGCTGACATGAGTGATTCCTGTATGATCATTTACTAACAGAAACATGGAATCAAATTTCTTATTTTAATTAAGGAACATGGCACAATACATTTTAATTGGTAGTAGACACCATAAAAACAAGAAGGATTAAAAACACAAAGAAATGTCTTCCTCTTTAAAACAGATAAATTGGACTCCTCCTGTTCATCCATGCATTCACTTAATAACCATGAACAGCGTGCTTTCTATGTTAGACGGTGTATCCCGTAACACCACTTTACAGCTCTTTATTGAGGTCTAGATATTTTGGCCCATCCTTCAGATGCAGCATTTCATGGGACACCCTGCTGGATCTCCTGTGCTGTGCTTCCTTCTGTGGCTGCAGGCGCCACGCTGGAGCAATGCGTAGGAGAAGCAGAGTATTTCCACCTGAGCCTCTACACTCACTGCACCTCCCATGCTCACTCTGCAACACACATTTGTTGGCAAAGGTCCAGTCCTCAACCTTCAAGGTTCAGAAATTTTATTTTACCAAGGTTGGTCAGGAGTTAAGGGAATGGAGCCAGCTAAACCCAAGGAACAAGAGGCCCCTGTTCATTTACAACGGAAGTTGTCTTGTTGTTGTTTTGCCATTATACCATGCACCTGTCTTGGGATCAATGTGCCTGCACACTGAATTAAGTATCAGAAAATTGTTTTGTGATCATGAAATAAGGGTAAAGGATTGAAAGGCATTTTTCTTAGGAATGCTTTCACACTGTTGGTGGGAGTGTAAATTAGTTCAACCATTGTGGAAGACAGTGTGGCGATTCCTCAAAGATCTACAACTAGAAATACCATTTGGCCCAGCCATCCCATTACTAGGTATATACTCAAAGGATTAAATCATTCTACTATAAAGACACATGCACACGTATGTTTACTGCGGCACTGTTCACAATAACAAAGACGTGGGACCAACCCAATTGCCCATCAATGATAGACTGGATAAAAGAAAATGTGGCACAGATATACCATGGAATACTACTCAGCCATAAAAAAGGAAGAGTTTGTGTCCTTTGCAGGGACAGGAACACCCGGCTGAAGTGGGAATGAGGCAGAGGCTGAAAGGCACAGCAGAGTGCTGTGCAACAGATGCCACCTGGCAGACACAGTGCTCTCATCACAAGAGACTGTTATTTGGTACTGAAGTAGCCTTCACATTCCACAGGAAAATGTCTTTCTATTTTTTATATTATACTTTAAGTTCTGGGGTACAGATGCAGAATGTGCAGGTTTGTTACATAGGTATAGATGTGCCATCGTGGCTTGCTGCACCCATCAACCCGTCATCTACATTAGATATTTGTCCTAATGCACTCTGCTGTGTCTTCCAGCCTCTGCCTCATTCCCACTTCAGCCAGGTATTCCTGCTTACATCTGTGGCAAGCCCTCAGCTAGCTTCTCCTCCCAGACTGAGAATCCTCCTAAACTGCACCTCTTGCCATTTCCCTCCAGGGGACAATAGACTTCTTCATCTTGTACCTGGGTGACACCAGCCTCTCAGAATTCCTAAGGATCAGAGGAGTGGGTAGGACAGGTGGATCAGGTAGATGCATGAAGAGAGGTAACGCCAGTTACTCAGACTCTACCTGCGCTACCAGAGTCCTGAGCTTCTTGCCCCCCCATTCGGGAGGTGTTAGGGGTCTCACTCTGAATCATTAGTAGTTTGTTCTTTAGCTTTTATTTCCATTTCTTCCAAGTGTGTGTGTGTGTGTGTGCGCGCGCATGCTGCCACTGATACTACTTTTCCCTCTTAGCGATTAAAAGAAAAAAAGATACATTTGAAAAAGTGGTGTATTATCTATTCTGTTAATATGATGTCAGTATTTATGAGGTGTGGTCTTTGTGCCTCTTTTTAAAGATATAGGGAATTACTCCATGGCCAAAATTCAGTGGCTTCCCATATCACAGAGTAAAAGGCAGAGTCCCTGCCGAATGATGCCGTCCACATCCCTCACCATTCACCTCCGAATTGCTGAGGTCCTTTTCACCACCCCCCCTTCCATCCCTGAGCACCCCCACGTCCCCACTGCTCCACCCACACTCACACCTAAACTGCTGTAGACCTTTGCACCTGAGCTACCATATGGCTCTTTCCTCCCTGCTGTCATTCAAATACCACTCTCACAGGGAGGCCCATTCTCATCTCTCTATACTCAAGGGCAACTTCCCCAGCCCCCCCGCCAGCCTTCCTTTTTCTCCTCTGACCTACTCTCTTCACTTCTAGCTCCCTCCCCTGAATCCAAGTTCCACCAGGGCAGAAACATTTGTGTTTTTTTAACTACTGTATCCCCAGCATCTGCAACAGAACCTTGCACACACTGATATTTACACAGACTTGTGGATTCATGAATGAATGTGTGAGTAAATGAATGAATACATCAAATACTATACAAGGTTCGTAGTAAAAAGTAGCAGCCCCTGGTGTCCCCACTCCTGAATCTTTTTCTCTGAAATCTTTTAGCTTTTGTTTCTGGTATTAACTTAAATATCTCTAAGGAATATGCTTACACTGCTATTTCTTGTTCTATCAACTTAAGACATTAAAGACCTAAATTCCCATGTAGAAGATGGCATTACAGGATTCTCACACCATCCCACATCTCTGGTTGCCATTTCTCTACCTTTCCAGTGTGATTACATCACATTGTCTTATAATTTACATATATATTATCTATATGGGGTTTATATCCCGCTGCTAGAATGAAGCCTTGTCAGCAGGAATTTCTGTTTGTCTTGCTCATGGAAGTATCCTCATGGCCTAGAACAGTGCCAGGCCCTCAGCAGGTACTGAGTAAATATTTGTGGAATGAATGGATGAATTCTGAGATGTATGGGCTGTGACTTATCTGCCAGTTACTCATCGCTGCACTTTCGGGATGAGTGGGCCACCCCCATGTCCCTGTGGTTTTCCAGCTAGGATTCTCCCTCAAACTCTGCTCCTTCAGGAAACCTTCAATGACTCCCTCTCACCCAGCTTTACTCAGGGATCCTTCCTCTATATCCACAGATCTTGTCATGAACATTATACATAATTCCCGATTAGTCACCTTCTCTAACTAGGCTGCCACTTCCTTGGCATCATGGACTGTGTCTTGATGATTTCTGAACCCTGTTGTCTATCATGGCATCCCTCCTATTGTAATTGATTCTCAAGCAGCTCTGAGTGAAGGACACACTGTCCCTGCTTACCACTTGGAGGCAAGAGAGAAGACATCTTCCTGTTCCCGGAGAGCCCTAGGGTGAGTCACTTCACCATTTACAGAGATAACATGTGGCTAGATGGCTTCCTCTTTCACTCTTCGCTTCCCCAGGTTAATAATTGCCAGATCATTTCATACTCTTTATTTGTCCAACCATTTCACTTCTTGCCATCCCTTTCCATGTCCAAATCTCCCTCCGAAATAAAAATAAATTTTGAATTAGAGCATCGTGACTTCTTTCAAAGTGAGAATGACTGCCTTATGAAACGTGCGATTCCATGTGAGGCTCCGCGTGACAAGATCAAGCATTCCAAACTAAAATGTACAACCAGTGGAAATCTCTTCCTGCTCTGTGACTACTGGTACTTTACAGCGTGGTTCTCCCACTTTGCCATGCATCCGAAGCCCTGGAAAGACTTGCTAAGATGCAGCCACAGACTCTGGGGCCCCACTCCCAGAATTTCTGATCCAGAGAATCAGAGGTGGAGTGTGGGAATTTGCACTGCCACAAGCTCCCGGGTGCTGCGGATGCTGCCAGTCTGAAATCTACACTTTGAAAACCCTTGCTTTTCCATAACGCTTCAAGAAGTCTTAGGCACTAAGTTGATGCACCTGCGAAGAGGTTAGATTTCCCTCATCCCCTCCCACCACCGCCAAGATAAGTAGCTGCTGAGTACAGCGTTACAGCACTTCTCACGCTCTAACAGGCACACAGATCACCTGTAGATCTCGATAAAACACAGATCCTTATTCAGCAGGTCCGCGGTGGGGGATGGGTGGGGCGTGGTCCGAGATCTGATGGGGGGGGGGGGTTCTAATCAGCCCCCAGGTGACGCCAATGTGGCTGACTCTCCGCCTAAACTCTGAGTTGCAGGCATTACAAATGATACCGTGTCCATTAGTATTGAAAGGAAGTGACTTTCTTAGGTCTCAAAGCTTTGAGTGGTTCATTTGATTCAGGCATTTGCTTCAGGCCTGAGCTCTAAAACTACTAATACACTCTTTTTTTTTTTTTCCTCATGACCCAACTTGAGAATATCCTTTTATTATTCGTTTAAAATTTTGACAACATAGAAACAAGTTAGCATTTTTAACTTTCACCCATATAAAACTTCCAGCAAGAATGGGCCCAGCTGACTCATTGTCACTGCCCAGAGATCCCTGAGCTCTATTCAAACACTGCAGATAATTGTAAACCTGGAGACAGGGCTGGGAGGGTGGGGCTGTTTATCCTTGTTGATTGAGAAACCTACTCTTTGTCCTGTGCTGGTGTTTTGTTACATAGTTAACAGCACCTAGCCTTCCATTGAAATCCTGCCTCAGAGCACCATTATCTCATGCATTATTGAGCTCAATTCTCCCAAAGGCCTGTTTTCTCTCTTTTTTATTTCATGGCTATAAAGAGATTGTGGTGATGGGGAAGTGAAAGAGAAAACACCTCCACCTCCCAAAACCTACCTGATTCAGCTGATCCAGGACATATCCTTTTTTTTTTTTTTTTTTTTTTTTTTTGAGACGGAGTCTCTCTCTGTTGCCCAGGATGGAGTGCAGTGGCGTGATCTCGGCTCACCGCAACCTCCACCTCCCAAGTTCAAGCAATTCTCCTACTCAGCCTCCCAAGTAGCTGGGATTACAGACACATGCTACCACATTCGGCTAATTTTTGTATTTTTAGTAGAGATGGGGTTTCCCCATGTTGGTCAGGCTGATCTCGAACTCCTGACCTCATGATCTGCCCGCCTCGGCCTCCCAAAGTGCTGGGATTACAGGCGTGAGCCACCGTACCCGGCCCAGGACATATCCTTTATATCATGATGTTGTGAACACATGTATACATACATATGTGTATATATGCACCCACCGCATATATGTAATATATACCCACACATACATATACACACATAAAGAGAAAATGCCTCCCAAAACCTACCTAATCCAGTGTGACTCTCTTACACCTGCAGGTGGATAGTAGTAAGTGAACATTTAGGGGAGGCAGGACAAGCTACACAATTTTCAGGGCTCGGTATAAAGCAGACATGCAGGACCCAATTGTCAAGAATTTCAACACTGCAACAGCAGAGCATTAATCCAAGTGCCAGGCCCTTCCAAGCTCATGTGCTCATGAGGCTAACCCTGGGGGAAGAACTCTGACATAACGAATACCTCATGAATTTGGAAGCTCTCACTCTCTTCCCTTCTTCCCTCCTCTCTCCCTTTCAAAACATATGTCAGAAAAGAAGAGCTCCGATGAGAATGGTGATGTCATTTGTTCTGTGGTTGAATATACACTCGTATCTCTTCTTTGTCCTGTCTTTCCTTCATTTTCTGCCAAATAGCTCAACCTTCCGACTAAGAAAAACCCAACTATATCCCACTGGTTCCAACAAGGGCTAAACTGAACTCTACCTTTGGTCCAACTATGATAGGATGGTTTACCTAATCTACGATAAGGAAATGTACTGCAAAATATGACTAGAAGGGAGGGTGTATAGTTTCCTCAAATGAGATTTTTAAGTCATCAGACAGCCCTTCCCAAACTCTGAGCGCTCACCATGGATCTTGTTAAAATGCAAATTCCAATTTAGGAGGGGTGAAAGGGGCATAGGGCATATCTACGCTGTGAGGCTGTGAGGCCAAGAACCACACTTTGAGTAGCAGAGCTCTAGAACTACCCTGTCACTTAAGGTAGACACTAACCACAGGTACCTATCGAGCCCTTGAAATGTGGCTTGTCTAAATAGAGATAAAATCTGAGTGTAAAATGCACACCACTTTTCAAGGATGTAATTCAAAAAATAAAATAAATATCCCATTAAGAATTATATATTGATTCTATGTTTTAGATATATTGAGTTAAACAAAGGATAGTATTTAAAATTAATTTCACCTGTTTCTACTTTTTAATTTGGCTAGTAGAAAATTTAAAATTACCTATGTGGCTCACTGCTGGACAGCATTCTTCTAGGAGGTCAGGTGGAGCTTGAGTTATCCATCCTCTCCATTTCATTATGAACTCCTTGGGGCGAAAGCATGGAACCAGCTCTGGACATCACCCAGGGAGGTGAGTTCATCTGTTATGGTCTCATCCATTAAGTTTTCTTCTCTGGCTCTCACCACCCCAATACAGATACACAGACGCAAATACAAACACACACACACACACAGAGAGAGAGAGAGAGAGAGAGAGGAGTGGGAAAGACTGGAAGACAGGACCTTGTCTTACGTATCTTTCTGTCCTCAATGCCCAGTACAGAGTCTATTATCTTAAGTAATCCATAAGTATCTGAGATATGGATCCTCTATGTAAATCATTCATGGCTCCTCCACTTATACTTCTGGGTCACTGTAAATGTTTGAAAGTAATCATGTATTTTCTCAATTATATTTTCCTCCGGGTTGTCCTTCAGCTTACCTTGTATTAGCTGCATGGGCTCAATAAGCATCCATGACACAACACTACTAGCTCAGTGCACATTGAAGGGTGAATGTTAGTGGCCTTTTTCTTGCCACCATCACCAAGTTTACAATTACAGCACTTCAACTATGATCATGGCTGCTAGTAAGAGCTACACCTCACTGGGTGCTTCCTACATACCAGGTGCTGTACCTGCACTTCAGATATGGCATTTCATTTAATCCTCACACCACCACCATGCTGGCCATTATGATGGTCTTCCACTTTCCACAGGAGGAAAATGAGGCTCAGAGAGGTTAAGAACCTTGCCCAAGCAAGTGGCAGAGAGAGTATTCAAGTCCAGATCTCCAAAGTCTGTGTTTTCAATCCTGGGTATCTATAACATTAGCAGAGTGCTCAGAATCATCAGTGCAGCAAACAGGAAAAAGGGAAGTGGGGTGGTTTTCAATAGCGTGTGAATACGCACACCAAGATGAAGCATTCTTTCATTTTTTTCCCTTGGTCTATTGTTAAATGTACATATATAGTATTTCCCAATAAATTAGAAAACAGAAAAAATAAGTCATCAACCTTTTCTCTCTAAATCAAGGAACATATAAATCTGATATATCCTTTATATCAGAATGTTGTGAACACATGTATAAATATATATGTGTATATATACACTCACCACATATATGTAATATATACCCACACATACATACACATACATAAATTGTGACTAGACGCACATGGTAGTAAAAAGTGTGCTTTTAAAAAGCCACTAGGTACATCTTTAATAAAGCCTCACATGACATAGGAACAAAATGAGTCCTGCAGTGGGGAACAAAACGAATTATTGGTATAGATCAATAGTTAATAACGGTTCAGTTACTAACATGGGGCATGTCAGAGTAACACAATGGGGAAATACACGTACAAGGAGAAAAACAGAAGAATAATTCAAAATAAATTACCAATGAATTGTTTTATGATAAAAGCATAAGTTTTGGAATGGTCTTTAAAAGACAGATTTAAAATGTTTGAATCAGGCTCAGGTTTGAAGCTTTTTTTTTTTTTTTTTTTTTTTTTCCTAATTGACTTTATTCTTTTCTCATTAAAAGAGCTGTTCCAGGCTGGGTGCAGTGGCTCACGCCTGTAATTCCAGCACTTTCGGAGGCCAAGGCCGGCAGATCACTTGAAGTTAGTAGTTCAAGACCAGCCTGGCCAATATGGTGAAACCCCGTCTCTACTAAAACTACAAAAATTAACAGGGCATGATGGTGCACACCTGTGAGTCCAGCTACTTGGGAGGCTGAGGCACGAGAATCGCTTGAACTTGGGAGGTGGAGGTTGTAGTGAGCCTAGATTGCACCACTGCACTCCACCCTGGGCAACAAGTAGGAGATTCTGTTTCAAAAAAAAAAGAGCTGTTCCATCCCAAAAAGTTTTTATGACAGTTTTACTTTAGGGATTATTATCTCTGTGTATGAATATCTCAGTACAATTTTAAAACACCCAAGTTTTAAAATAACACACAAACTACTGTCGCCAAACCAAACTAGGTCCATTTGCCCTCAGGCAATGGAACGTCAAGCACCAAAGCACTGGGTTTTGGCGGCGAGAAAGGTTTATTGTGAGTAGACTGACAAGGAAACTGAAGGAAACACTCAAATCTGTCTCCCTGACCTTGAGGCTAGGTCAGGTTTTATAACCATAGGGTAATGAGGATGATCTGACTTGCAATGAGGTGATGCTGGGAGGTGTGATCTGACCCGACCCTGCCATGGGGTGTTGGCTTCTTAATTCAGTCCCCACTCCTTAGTCCAAACACTTAGGTTCCTACACGCTTGGTTCATCTGGGCATGCTCAGGTTGTGTGACCTTCAACCTGGGGGGTCCATGAACTGAAAAACAACTCACAACAACTCACAACTCTGTGACATAAAAGTTGAATCAGATCGGTCTGATGACGTTATGCTACTTACTAAGTCTGTGTCAATAAAATTGTAAAAAACATATTAAAATCTTTCTTGCAGTTCTACCAGAAGAGATTTCATTCACATTTCCGCATCAAAAATGTCGGTTGGATAAAATTTTTGGGATACTAAGAAACAAAATGACAAAGACAAAATGATCATAATCATTATAACAAAGCTCAGGTTTTTTTGGTTTTTTGTTTGTTTTCGTTTTTTCTTGAGACAGAATTTCACTCTTGTCCAGGCTGGAGTGACCTGGCACAATCTTGGCTCACTGCAACCTCTGCCTCCCAAGTTCAAGCGATTCTCCTGCCTCAGCCTCCTGAGCAACTGGATTACAGGTGCCCATCACCATGCCCAGCTAATTTTTGTATTTTTAGTAGAGACAGAGTTTCGCCATGTTGGCCAGGCTGGTCTTGAACTCCTGACCTCAGGTGATTCACCCGCCTTGGCCTCCCAAAGTGCTGGGATTTTAGGCGTGGGCCACCATGCCAGGCCCAAAGCAGTCATTTAAATACAAGATTGTGACCAGCCAGAGTAACTGGTTTCCATTTTTGCTCTTCGATTGATAGATCATTGCATCTAGAGTCAAATTTGCGGTATAGCTTTTCAGTTTTAACAATGCTAAGGCCCTATATCAGTGTAATCAAGGGAAATAATCTAAATTAAATATTAAAAACCTGAATCCAAATTCTGGTTGAATGCCATACTTATTACGATCAATGAATATAAATGGTGGCTCCACACACACTGTAGTAAATAATGTGCTTTTAAAAAGCCACCAGATAAATCTCTAATAATGCCTCCAATGACTTAGGAACAAAATGAGTCCTGCTGTAGGGAAGAAAGTGAATGATTGGTATAGATCGAATTGCCTACAAACATCGTGTGTCAACATTAATGTCAGTTCCTTGGAACCAATAGATTGCTCCTTAATTACTCCATGCTTCCAGAACCTGTAGTCCTCCTGACAGCTCATTTCACAGAGATGCATTTATTTTGAAAAAGTATACATAGCTACCAGACCGTCCACTCTGTCAACATAAGGGTTGGCCATAAAAACCTGCTATATTTTACTCTGGGCAGCAATTATTTAATATCCCTCAACATATGTGTCAAACATATAAGAAATTGCTCCAGGCTTTTCTACCTTTTCATTGCTTAAAAAAGTAGAAAACGCCCAACAATGAGGCCTTCGTAGAACTAGAATCATCGTAGAACCCGAGGCATCAAAAATATTAGTTGCATAGTGAAAGCCAAATAGGAGCAACTCATTCTTTAAAAAAAACACAATTAATAAAACGCATCTCCACTGACACCTAGTAAGTCTCCGGGAAGGTGTAAAGCCCCGGATTTATAAGACTAAGAAACATATTACAGGAATAAAACCCTAAACCACAAAAAGGTGTAGTGTTTGCAACGGTTGTGGTCACTAGGGAATCCTGTTTCAACGCTGATGCTTCTCTGCCTTCCCTTTTTCTAAATCAGGTTAAATGGGGCTCCTGACGGTGGAGCTGTTCCTCCTGACCCTCTGACACCCCAAACTGGACTCTCCCCGGACTGATTACCTCATCACATGCTGCTGTCCAACTATGCAATTAACACATCACCTGGCCCCCTAACCCTGCAGATTGACCTGACTCATGCAATTCTTTTTGTTGATTTTTTAGAGGCAGGGTCTTGCTCTGTTCCCCAGTCTGGAGTTCAGTGACACAGTCACCACTCACTGCAGTCTCGACCTTCTGGGCTCAAGCAATCCTCCCACTTCAGCCTCCTAAGTAGCTGGAACTACAAGCACCTGCCACTACACCCTGCTTTTTTTTTTTTTTTTTTTTTTTTTTTTTTTTTTTTTTTAATGTTTTGTAGAGAAGGAGTCTCACTATGTTTCCAGGGCTGGTCTTGAAATGGATTTAAGCGATCCTCCCACCTCGGCTTACAGGCGTGAGCCACCGCGCCCAGCCTGCAGTTATTTATTTTCAGAGTTCCCTGGGGGCTGGCAGAAGAAATATTAACAAGGGCCCATATGAAAGGAGCAAGCAAGAATCCCTGGGAAGTGCTGGGAAAAATCAGGAGGAAGTGAGGCTGAAAGCCGAAGAAACCGGGGAAGGCTTCCTAGAGGGGTGGCTTTCAGAGCAAGATGTTTCCTCACTGTTCTGCTCCCACATCCCACACCTCCTCATCTTCCTTACCACCCACGTTAAAATGTGAGCAGTCTTTCTTTGGAGTTATCTGACTCTTTCAGAGTTAAGACACGAAGAGATGGAATGAATGTGACCTTTTTAGCCTCCTTTCCTCTCTTCTCTACTCACTGGTTCCTTTCCAGCCCAGCTCTGCTCATTTCCCTGCCTCAGGACCCTTTCACATGCTGGCGCTTCCCATCCAAGCCCAGATCACACCTCCAGGAAAGGTCTGCGGCTGAGTAAGTGCCCTGCTCTTCCCCACCTGCTCTAGGACTGCAGATCCTAGAGAGAGGTTGCACATCTTGCTCTGAAAGCCACCCGTCTAGGAAACCTTCCTGGCTTCTTCAGCTTTCAGCCTCACCTCCTCCTGACTTTTCACAGCACTTTCTGGGAACTCTTGCTTCCTCCTTTCATACATGCCCTTGTGAGCATTTCCTCTGCCAGACCATAAGCTCCTCCAGAGCAGTGTCTGACCACCCAGGAGGAACTCAGCAAATCATAAATAGTTTAATTTGTCCAGATACGTTTCTCTTTTTAAAAAACAGTTGTCAAAACTTCATTTCATCTTTTGCCAACTGCCTGACTCAGAAGACGTTAATGTTCATTTGTTTGTTTGTGTTTATTTGTTTGTTTGTTTGTTTGGAGACAGTGTCTTGCTCTGTTGCCCAGGCTGGAGTACAGTGGCGTGATAACAGCTCACAGCAGCCTCAATTTCCCAGGCTCGAGGGATCCTCTCACCTCAGCCTCCCGAGTAGCTGGGGACTACAGACGTGCACCACCATGCCTGGCTAAATTTTGTATATTTTGTAAAGATGGGTTTTCACCATGTTGCCCAGGTTTTGAACTCCTGAGCTCAAGCAATCAGCTCGCTTCGGCCTCCCAACGTGCTAGGATTACAGGTGTGAGCCACCACGCCCGGCCCAGAAGATGTTGATCTTTACAGGCAGCTTTCCTGAAACCTGTTTATTAATACAACTCTTCCTTGCAAAATTAAGTGTTGGGAAAAGCGTTCTTTCCCTGTCTCTTTCCATCCCTTCCCCATTTCAAGCTCCATCCTGTACGTTCCAACAAATGTTCAATATGGAGCTTCTCTTTTAACCAGTCTGATGCCTTGTATGGTTTGTTTTTCCCTTTTTACTTAAGTGTGTGCACATAAAAAAGCAATGAAATACCCCACTGAGCAGCAATGTAAACACATCTGCTGTTTGTGTTCTGAAAAACTAATTAATAATACATCTCTTCATCTAGTCTGATGCATCCATATACATCGTGCCTTGCTCTAGGAGCATTCTGAAGCCGATGATCGCTGCCATATCTTAGAGCACCTATTTCAATTTTGTGTGATTAGTAGCAAGGGAAGGACCACATTGAAAGAGGAGGTCTCTAGCCCCAGGTAGACACAAAAATGTGTTGAGTATAGACCTTCTATTCACCTTTCAAGCAGTAATTTCATTGATGAGAGTTTTCTTTATACATCAGGGTGTTGCTGGCAAGACAGTTTTCCTGGGTCATGCAAAAGGACTAAAAATCAATTTGCAAAGCAAATATTATGTAGCTTAATCTCAACTTTCTATATTTGTACTGTTGCTATAGGCAAGTCATTAATCTGGGTATGCCTCAGCTTTTTCATTTGTAAAATGAGGATGGCCTACATGATTTTCAAGGGCTCTTTCAGATATGATAGCCTATATGGTTCTTTGTATTTAGAAACAAGCCTCATGAGAAATAAAAACACATGGTGAGTGATTTATCACTTGCTTACTTGTTTTCAAAAATAGTAAGTTTGGGTTGTTCAGATAACAAAAGCATAACAGAAAATTAAATCACTGATGATTTCTCCCTTAAAATATAGTCTAAAAAAGTTTGATGCTAACTGGTTATTACCATTTAGTTAGCTAACAATATTATAGCCTATAGCTAGGCAATATTTTCTAGAGCTTTCACAAACTGCACCCAAGCACCATAAATTCTACAGTCTTAGGTTATCACAATGAATGAAATTCTCAATGATGTGACAATGCAGCAGTTCAGGGAGAAGAAACCTCCAGGCAGCAGCAAGGCCTATGCAAGATGGCGGCCTCTCCCAGGAGATGCTGCTTCCTGTGGTCTGTCTGTGCAGATTTGACTCTGGAGTTTTGGAAGACTGTGTGAACTAGAATCATGGTGGTAATTTATGTATGAGGGATAAACATAAGAATCAACAAGACCGGCACTGGGCACGGTGGCTCACGCCTGTAATACCAGCACGTTGGGAGGCCGAGGTGGGTGGATCACTTGAGGTCAGGAGTTCGAGACTGACCAACATGGTGAAACCCTGTCTCTACTAAAAAATACAAAAATTAGGCTGGGTGCGGTGGCTCACGCCTATAATCCCAGCACTTTCGGAGGCTGAGGTGGGCAGATCACCTGAGGTCAGGAGTTTGAGACCAGCCTGACCAACATGGAGAAACCCTGTCTCTACTAAATATACAAAAAATTAGCCGGGTGTGGTGGTGCAGGCCTGTAATCCCAGCTACTCAGGAGGCTGAGGTAGGAGAATCGCTTGAACCTGGGAGGCAGAGGTTGCAGTGAGCCGAGATTGCACCATTGGCCTCCAGCCTGGGCAACAAGAGTGAAACTCCATTTCAAAAAAAAAAAAAAAAAAAACTTAGCAGGGCATGGTGGCAGGTGCCTGTAATCCTAGCTGCTCAGGAGGCTGAGGCAGGAGAATCTCTTGAACCCGGGAGGTGGAGCTTGCAGTGGGCCGAGATCACACCTTTGCACTCTGGCCTGGGCAACAGAGCAAGATTCTGTCTCAAAAAAAAAAAAAAAAAAAAAAAACCAACAAGACTGCAGAAAACCTTTCCTATATACCTTACTAATACCTTATTATGCACCCCCAGCCTGGTCTCCAAATCAGAATACTCAACAGTCTTCCTCTTCATCCAGGTCTCCTCCACCTAAATCTGACACAAGTGCCACAGACTTGGCATTTCCACAAATAAACACACCATGTTCCCCTTTGCAATGAGATTCTGTCATTTGCAACAACATGGATGGAACTGGAGGTCATTATGTTAAGTAAACCATCTCCCAAACCATCTCCCAGTCCTGTCCCAGTGTCCCGCTTGCCATGGGGCACCACTATCACCACCCAGTCATTCTCATCTCATCCTATTCCCCATGTCCCACACTCACTCATTCCACAAAGGAATCAGGGCCAAAGCGCATGCACACACTGTACCCAAGAGAGAGAGACGTGCACAGGAGAGATGAACAGGGTGACCAACTGTCCTGGGACTGACTATCCCAGTTTTAACTCTGAAAGTCTCACATTGCAGAAAGCTCTGTATCCTGAGCAAACCAGAACAGCTGGCCATCCTGGAGGGAAGGAATTTGAGAGCACAGGGATGGCTTCCTGGAAGAAATGACATGCAGAAGAAGAGAAGGGGACGCAGTATACAAAAGCATGGAATGGAGGAATCGGTGGTGTGTGTTACTGGACTGTGCCATCTGAGGCATGGAGGGATGGCCAGAGGGTCTAGAAAGGTAGGCAGGGGCTGGATCTTGGAAAGTTGTATATTGGACTTGACTACATACCACTGTCGGTTTTTCACATAAGTGAAATAATCAGATTTGCATTTTTAGGCAGGTGTTTGAGACTGGACCTCAACATTGATGAACAACATTGATGGCTAGAAACAGGTGCTAATACTATTTTTAAATTGTTGATAACTTCTTTACTATGATTCCAGGGGTAGGAACTAGAATTTGTCTTGATGACAAATTATTCCTCTGTTTTGGGAGGAATTCAGTTGGGCTCTCTCTTAGTCAAGCTTGTGTAAAATAAGTACTCATTTGTCCTTGGCATAACACGGGATATTGGCAAAATAACACAGATACGGAGCCAATCGCAGGGGTGAAGAGGACCATTGAGCCTGTGGTTTCCCAGTCAGAGATTTAGGATGTTGAATCCGAATGCAGCCCTATCTGGTTTCAGACGTCCCCTCCAGGATGAAAAGATTATACCCATCCTGGCTGGGCACACTGGCTCATGCTTGTAATCCCAATATTTTGGTAAGCCGATGCAGGAGGATCACAATTAAGATATCCATCTCATCAGTTAAAACTATGCCCTCACACCGGACCACGTAGCCTATAGTACACTAAAATAAGTTAGCATTTTAAAAATAAATCTTGTTATTGGTACAGGTTTATTGTATTAGGAGATTTTGTGTTGCAAATGGCAATGTAAAGGAAATATAAACACTTTAAATATTTTTCAATTGTTTAATATACCAGGAGTTTCAAAAATGGAAATAGTCTAGATGCCCCTCAAATCCTGAAAGGACTTGCAAAGGAATATGCATCCAGAGACAGGAGGAATCTGTGACCATCATTTGCAATCTACATTATCTATATGTGTATCTCTTAAGCATACGTTATTTCATTTTGCCTGTTTTTATACTACATATCAATAAAATCTGGATGGATTCTGTTGTCTTCTTTCAGCATTATGTTTTTTAATATTTATCCATGTCAATAATGTAATTTTTTTTTTTTTTTTTAAGGCAGAGCCTGGCTCTGTCGCCCAGGTTGGAGTGCAGTGGCACGATCTTGGCTCACTGCAACCTGCACCTCCTGGGTTCAAGTGATTCTCCTACCTCAGCTTCCCGAATAGCTGGGATCACAGGCGCCCACCACTATGCCCAGCTAATTTTTGTATTTTTAGTAGAGCCTGGGTTTCACCATATTGGCCAGGCTGGTCTCAAACTCCTGGCCTCAAGTGATCTATCCAACTCAGGCTCCCAAAGTGCTGCGATTACAGGCACGAGCCACCGCACCCAGCTAATTTATTTATTTTTAACTGTTGCATAGCATGCCACTGTATGAACATGTATGAATGCATTTATTCATTCTACTATTAACATTTGAGTTGTTTCCAGTTTTCTGTTTCTTGTGTGTGTATGTTAGTACATGTGTGTGTTATTAATATGAACAATGGTTCTGTGACTATTCTTGTACATGTCTATCATTCAATACTTATAAGAGTTTCTCTGAAGTGAACACCTAGGAATGGTTTGCTGAGTGATGGCTATGTGAATATTCAGCCTTCTAACATAATCTCAAACTATTTTACAAAGTGATTGTACCTATTTATACAGCTAACATCAATGGATTGGAATTCCCCTCAGTCATACTTGCTATTGTCCAACTTTTTAACTTTTTTCAATTGGCAGATGTGGAATGGGCCATTCAGCTTTCCTCGTTTCTGCAAATCTATTCATATTTTGCCCACTTTCTCACTGGGATGTTTTTCTTTTTCTTACTGATTTGTAGGGATTTTCCATATTCTGGAAACTAATTTCTTGACAGTTACACGATTTCTAAATATCTGCTCCCTGTTTGAGGTTTTTTTCATTGTAATTATGGTATATTTTAATGAATAAAAATTGCTAAATCGGTATCCATTTTGTACTTCACAGTTTTCACTTTCTGTGTCTTGTTAGAAATACTCCTTTACTCTAATTCCTAGAGATATTATTCTGTGTTTTCTTCTACATGTTGTATAGTTTTTAACTTTTCACATTTTTATCTTTAATGAATCTGGAATTCATTTTCATATATTTTAGGTAAATTTTGCCTTAGAACAGAAATACAATTTCCATTTATTAAATGTGGGATACTCCATTTCTTTCCACATTGATTTATAATGCCCAAGCAGGACAAAATTGAGTTTCTATATGCAATAGATCTGTTTCTGAGCTCTTTGTGCTAATTCACTGGCTTATTTCCAGATCAATGTAACAGCCATCATGTGAAAGGCAAAACCATAAAATTAGAAAACATAATATGCATTCTTTTTTTTCTTCAACTTTTAAGTTCAAGGGCACATGTGCAGGGTGTGCAGGTTTGTTACATAGGTAAACGTGTGCCATGGTGGTTTACCTCACAGATCATTCCAACACCCAGGTATTAAGCCCAGCGTCCATTAGCTATTCTTCCTGATGCTTTCCCCCCAACCACAGGTGCCCAGTGTGTGTTGTTCCCCACCATGTGTCCATGTGTGGAAAATGTAATATGTATTCTTAACCTGTCAATATCTAACGTTAATCTGTATGTTTGCTGTTTTCCTAAACAGTTGCACACTTTAGAACAATTTAACTCCATTCATCCCCTTCCAGCTCTCATCTACTTTAATTCCATATTGTGTTTTCTTCTCAATAGATATATTATTTTATAGCCAATATTTGTCTTTACATTTACATTTGGTCACATGCTTAGCACCTTATTTGTTTATTATTTTCATTCTTTCATGCATGTCAGAACTTTCATCTGGAATCATCTTCCTTCTGCTTAAAATACATTCTCTCAGACTGCTCTTAGTGAAAACTTAGAAGTTGATGGCAAATTCAGTTTTTTAAATCTTGAAAATGGCTTTATTTTATCCTCTTTCAAATATAATGTTACCGAGTCAGAAAATTCTGGAATGGCAGTTATTTCCTCCCAGCACATTGAAGATTCTATTCCATTTCCAGTGTCCATTGTTGCTTTTGAGGAGTCAGCCATCAGTCTAACCACCATTCCTTTGCTGGTGATTTATTTTCTATCTGCTTGTAATTATCTGGTTGTCTGCCTCAATGTGTGTAGTGATTTATTTTTATTCCTTTTGCCTGAAATTCATTAGGTCTCCTTAATCGGAGAACTTGGGTTTTTTTTTTTTTTAACAATTCTATAAAATTCTCACTTTTTATTTTGTTGAATGTTTTCTTATTCTCTCGTGTCTTCTCCTGGAACTCTGATTAGACATATTTAGACCTTCTAATTCTAGCCCTCATGCCTCTTGACTTCTTCCTTCGTCACTTAGTTGCATTCTGGAAAATTTCCTCAGAGCTACATTTTGTTCAATAATCCTGGTTTAATCTGTTCCTGGACTCATCCACTGAACTTGTAATTTTAATGTCATTATTTATTTCCTCTGGTTTGTATTTCAGATCTGCTTGGTACTTACTCCAAATTTCAAGTATATTTTATTTTCTAAAAGAATTTATATTTATATTCTTCATCCAATCATTCTATAGCCACTATGAGACAATAAACAAATCCACCCAACTCATCAAAACACAGCTGAGAATTACCAAATAAGTACAAACAAAAACCTAAATATGACAGATTAACTGTGCCGAATACAATGATGTAAGTTTACTATATATCAACCTCCTTGTACCCGTCTCCTCACTTCAACAAATAACTCAGGGCCAAACTTCCAACTTCCTTCACCTATACTTCCACCCTCCTTCTCCCTCTCTGAACAAGACACCACTCCACAGACTGTAGGTTCTACGTCTATCATATGTGACTGCAATAGCTTGGTCATGGTAGAAAAAAAAGAAAAAAAAGTTGAAAGTCCTCTGAAAACTGTAGTGCTTATAATAGTCTTCCCAACTACTGGCCATACTTAATATTAATCATTAACACTCTCAGTAGAGTGTCTCAGAGGTCAAATGTCCCTTCTACTAGCTACAAGGAAGTTGGGATCTAATAAGTATTAATTTACAGATGCAGTCACTCAACAGCCTGAAATATCAGGGGCTCTAAATTCATGACTTTGTGTATGAACAAGGGTCAATAGGATCTTTATTCAGTCCTCGAGATACAACTCAGAAAAATGAATTGCTGTGAAAAACTCACTTGATTTCCCGTGGTCACATTATAAGATCAAATAATCTATGAAATACAAAACTCAGTGACATAGAGAAGCCAGCAAATTCTCTTGCCCTTACATAAACAGGTGGGAACCTTTCCAGTAGAATTTTTTCTCCTCCAACAAATTAGTAGATTGAATGACTATACCTCATAATAATAACACTATTGTATCATATTTTGGTTTAAATTTAAAACCTCAAAAACTTATCAAAACTAGCCAAAGATTTCTGGAATAAGAAATAGACAGTTATTTCTCAAAAAAAAAAAAAAAAAAAAATTGGCTGGGCCGGTGCAGTGGCTCACACCTGTAATGCCAGCACTTTGGGAGGCTGAGGTGGGCAGGCAGATTATGAGGTCAAGAGATCAAGACCAGGGTGGCCAACATGGTGAAACCCTGTCTCTACTAAAAATACAAAAATCAGCTGAGCGTGATGGTGCCCTCCTGTAATCCCAGTTACTCGGGAGGCTGAGGCAGGGGAATTGAGTGAACCCAGAAGGCGGAGCTTGCAGTGAGCCGAGATTGCGCCACTGCACTCCAGCCTGGTGACAGAGCCAGACTCTGTCTCAAAAAAATTGGCTGGACACACGGGCTCACACCTGTAATCTCATCATTTTGGGAGGGTGGGGTGGGAGAATCACTTGAACTCAGGAGTTTGAGTCCAGCCTGGGCAACATAGTAGAATCCCATTTCTGTCAAAAAATAATAAAAATAAAATAAAAATAAAAATTATCTAGGCATGGTGTGCATGCCTATAGTCCCAGCTACTTGGGAGGCTGAAGCAGGAGGATCACTTGAGCCTGGGAGGTCAAGGCTGCAGTGAGCTGTGATTGTGTCACGGCATTCCAGCCTGGGTAACACAGTGAGACCCTGTCACAAAATAAAAATAAAATTGAAAACAATTAAAAATGGGATTTTTAACTCTTTGATATAAACATAACTAGGTCCAGCCATAAGGAAGAATTGTCCTACAAAAGAGAACAAATATCATCCTGTTTAACAACCACACTTATGTTCTTTTCTAATTATAAAGCTAACTATTGATTTAATAATGCTTCTGGCCAGGCACGGTGGCTTACGCCTGTAATCCCAGCACTTTGGGAGGCCAAGGTGGGCAGATCACAAGGTCAAGAGATCGAGACCATCCTGGCTAACATGGTGAAACCCCATCTCTACTGAAAATACAAAAAAATTAGCTGGGCGTGGTGGTGGGCACCTGTAATCCCAGCTACTCTGGAGGCTGAGGCAGGAGAATGGCATAAACCCAGGAGGCGGAGCTTGCAGTGAGCCGAGATCACAGCCACTGCACTCCAGCCTGGGTGACAGATAGAGACTCCGTCTCAAAAATAAATAAATAAATAAATAATGCTTCTACACACCTTGATCATGTGTTAGCATATGAAACTCTTGGCTGAGACCAACTTACTATAAAACTTGTGTAATTTAAATAGTATAATTTTCCAATGACTTTAATCTAACAACCTCCTCCTACCCCATTAATCAACACAAAAAGCAATTCATCTTTGAATATATGTGTAAAGAACATAGTTCATGTGTTTATAAAAAGTTCTTCTCTGCTACAGAGTTTAGTTGTGACATCATTAACAAAGTAATTTATAACTCTAATAAGTTAGCAAGGTCTTCTTGCTACCAGTCCAGTTACTGGTGGTGAGTACTCAGTATTGGCTGATGAATACATGAATGGATAAAAATGTAAGAGCTGTCCACACATATATCATAAAACACATAAAGTAGATCCCATTTTATCTCAATTTTTATTTCTGTGATATAACTGAGATAAAATCAAACACAATGTATTATTTTCAAGTATATTGTTCATAAGAGAAATAATGTGATCTGACCTTATTTTAGAAGAAAGTTGTGTGTAAAAAAATTTAAACTCAAAAGTAAAAAAGCCACTGGTTTCTAAAAGCTCAAAAAAAAATTTTTTAAGTGACTGGCTTTCAGAACAACAGCAACAACAAATAAGCCTCTAAAATAAGACAAGTAAATTCCAATTTTTTATTTTTGCATTTACTTGCTTGCTTGCTTTAATTATATACAAAGCTCAATTCCATTAAAGTATAAGGATGACAATTAATTAGATGTTTTTAGTGACTTTTCCAATCTCTTCTACTTAACTTGATTAAGGAAGTGATTTACTTGCTTCATGGGAGGTGTGAATTCTCAGCCAGGGGGTTTGAATGAAGGGAAGTAAGTGACTCAGGCATTTATTGGGTGCTTACAATCAGATTCCCACCGGTGAGATCACGCCCATGTGTCTGGAGGTCCACACGCAAGCAGCTGCCTCCAGCCCAACCCTGGATGCTGAGTGTAGTCCCAAGGCCCCGCCTGCCCCACTTCCTATACATACAGCCACTCATGCTGTGATTGTGGGGATATACAAGGAAGATCAGGCTTCCGTGGAAGCTTCTGCAATTAAAATCCACTGGGGATTCTAGAAGGAGCACCTGTAAGTAGCTTCCGGATGGATGGGGTAGAGTCTGTCTCATGGTGGGTGTTAAGCTGGCCTTATACAAAAGAGGAGACCCATCCTGGTACCATGCCAGGTGCAAAGCACTGTGCGATTTATTCTAAGTGTCTTGGTAACAGGACTTGAAGCCAGGCAGTGACTGGAAACCTAAAATGCATTATTTAGTCATAGAACATTAGAAATAGAAAGAAAATAACCTCCCAAATCATCTAGTCCATCACTCAGCTAAATTCATTTAATTCATATCCCCAAACTACATCTCCAAATGTACAATGGTTTCATTCCTGGTTTAGGGATTCGAGGTTTTGTGTTTGTACAAAATATTTTAATAGTCTTATAAAATAAGATGTCCAAAACAGAATAAACTTAAAAGCCATGAAAAAGAGGTTCTGAAGAGCAACTCCTCAATACAAATAAACCATTGTCCTTTATCTCCATTGTGACTTTCAGTTATGTAGGCACATCTGCCTTTTTACATGCCTAAATTATACATGAGGATTATAAATATTCTTTATGTGTATGTTAGGATGAAAAAAATCTGCCAAGGCAGGTGCATGGGCTAAAAGAACACACCTTCCTGTTTCCTTTTGTTATCTGTTTAATTAAAAAAAAAAAAAAAAAAAAAAGTTGGAAGCCTCCAATAAATGCCTCTAGTGCTATTTTCTGGAATTGAGTTAAACATATTAACATATTGTTATACAAAGCGGGGGGCGTGGAAGCAAGGCAAGGTGGACTGTGGTGCCAATCCTAGTGACATGTCAGCAGAGGAGGAGTTTCTTGCCTGTGGACTTCATAAAAGGCTAGCTCAACACCCTCCATGAGACACACTCTGCCCCAACCATCCTGAAGCTACAGGTGCTCCCTCCTGGAATACCCAATGGATTTCAGTCGCAGAAGCTTCCACAGAAGCCTCAGCAACTCCTTGCAGCCCTCTGTAGTCAGTACAGTGGGCATGCAGCGCCTCGGGATGACACCCAGCGTTTATGGGGGTGCTGGAGGCCGAGGCATCCGCATCTCCAACTCCAGACACACGGTGAACTACGGGAGCGACCTCACCGGCGGCGGGGACCTGTTTGTTGGCAATGAGAAAATGGCCATGCAGAACCTAAATGACCGTCTAGCGAGCTACCTAGAAAAGGTGCGGACCCTGGAGCAGTCCAACTCCAAACTTGAAGTGCAGATCAAGCAGTGGTACGAAACCAACGCCCCGAGGGCTGGTCGTGACTACAGCGCATATTACAAACAAATTGAAGAGCTGCGAAATCAGGTGAGAGATGACGCCTGTGTTTCTGTTTCCTAGTCTGTGTTTAGCTGAAAGTTAAATCAAGAGGTTATCTATGTTAGGTAGGTCCAAATGGACGTTGTAAAGCAAATTAGGCTAAAATGTTACATCTATAAAAATTCTTTCATCTACCTTTAGACTGTATAATAGGATGACCTTAAATCATGCTATTTTTAATGTTTAATATAATTATATACAAAATATGAATATTTTATCCTCCGGAATAAAATAAATCTTTGTCACAGCTTACCACATCAGGGCTAAATGTATAGTGAGCAATCTTTCTGAAAAGAGCTAAAAATTAATTATGTGATAAATCTCTCTTAGTCTTTCATCTAATCCTCAAGTTTTGAAACCCCAGTCAATTCAAAGACTTTTCTCCTTTTATTTAAGTAAATATTATAATATGACTATTAGAATACTGTACTGCAGATTTAAATAACAAAGTGATTCTGGGTGGAAACAGTGTGGCAGGAATATGGGTCTTAATGATGCCTGGATTTTTAAGTGCCCTGTTTAATAATATGACCATCAGCATCAAGCAGTTCAGAAACTACTTCTACAGTAATAAAATGTTCTATTGCCCCCAATTCATGTTTATTGCAATCATATCACAACCTCCTCCTATGTCATCAGAAAAAAGGGTGGAGCTCTGTATTTTATCAGTTGCATGGAATAAAAGCAGAAGACTTTGCTCCTAATTGAAAATGTCATATATGACACAGAGCACTTGCTTGGAATTAAAGTTCCTATCTAATCAAGAAAAGTGTTCACTGTCATTTCTGTGTTAAGATTCATACCCCTTTAGAGTAAAGCCCATTTACTTACCAGCAAGTCTATTTTTCTTGAGTTGTGCTAAACATCAGGGCAATTTGAATCGGACTCTATGGGAAGTTGCTTTGGAATTTTAGAAACTATAGGTGTGTGAAGCAATGGTATTTAAATTGCCCTTCCGGAATAAAGTTCATCCTTCTGAGGCTCTCACTAAAAATGTTCGAACCACACCTGTCTCATGTTTCTGACTCTACTTTGGCTCATCTCAAATACACAGACACAGGCCATCCGTCCCATTGAGCTAGACAGTCTCAACCATAGGGAGCAGCCCTCTCCAAAACTGGATCCACTGAAATAGAAATATCATTGCAACATCTTCTGCAAGTAGATTTTTCATCTATATGCATCCATCATGCATTTAGTTCTTTTATGCATCATGTTCTTTCATTCAGCCAATACTGAATGGCACTAACTAGGTGCTAGGCACCATGCTAGGCACGGAGGAATAGTATGGGGGACACAGTGTGATTTATGAGGAAACAGGGATGGACAGAGGGACCAGCACACAGAGGGATAATGAGAGCACAGTTCAGTTTTGAGAGCATCTGTGAAGGCTCCTTTGAAGCAATGTTGTCGAACCTGAGACATGAGGGAGGAATGGGAGCTCACCAGACCAGAGGGGCTAAAAGAAAGGTTCTAAGCCGAAACATCAAAGGCGAGGCACTCAATAAGGTCTGATGACTCAAGTTGAGTTAAATTCTCCTTCTGTAAAATCAAAAGAAAGTAGACCAAACCCTGGGGAATCTAGGGTTGCATTTTATGACTCTATTATGTTAAACACCCATGTCATTATTTTTTCTATATTTTCTTGTAGAAATGCCTGAAATAAACATCATTTTTGACATAATAGTCACTGCAGCTGGAGATAAACTAAATCCTTGTAAACACCTATCCAATTGAAAATGTCATTCTTGGCGGGGCGCAGTGGCTCACGCCTGTAATCTCAGCATTTTGGGAGGCCGAGGTGGGTGGATCACCTGAGGTCAGGAGTTCAAGACCAGCCTGGCCAACATGACAAAACCCCATCTCTACTAAAAATGCAAAAATTAGCCGGGCATGGTGGCGGATGCTTGTAACCCCAGGTACTCGGGAGGCTGAGGCAGGAGAATCGCTTGAACCTGGGAGGCAGAGGTTACAGTAAGCCAAGGTCGCACCATTGCACTCTAGCCGGGGCAACAGAGCAAGATTCTGTCTAAATAAATAAATAAATAAATTTTTAAAAAACAAAATTTCTTTCTTTCTCATGTATTTTCCAGATTAAGGATGCTCAACTCCAAAATGCTCGATGTGTCCTGCAAATTGATAATGCTAAACTGGCTGCTGAGGACTTCAGACTGAAGTAGGTTCCCTAATACGTGGCAAAAGTTTCTGAAAAAGAATTCCTTTAGTAGTCCTTCCAGATAATCAGCTTTCCATATCATTGTTGGTAAAGGAACCATGGTTCAATGTTTCCAGAATCCTGAAGCCTAAAGGAGATTGGAAGCTACGTGTTAGAAGTTAGCCCAGCACTCAGGGATGACCTTCTCTCTCTTGATCCCTTGGCATGTAACTGAACACCTCCAGTAACTACTATTCTCTTTGTTATTATTGGTTGCTAATTTTTTTTTTTTTTTTTAGTAGCTGGTATCTACCTTTTAACCCACTAAACCTAATTCTGCCCTTTGGAGTAATAAGAAAGCAATTTACAGTTCTCCTTCTCCCTAAGTGCCTTTCTGTTATCTAAAGAGAGTCTTATGTCTACCCTTGGTGATTCTCCAAGTAATTCTCCATGTTCGTTCAAGTACCTGCAAGTGTATGACCCAAGTTCCAGGGGTGACTCTTGATGATTTCTGGTTTGCCAGTGTTTTACAGGATGGTCTGGCCAACCAAAGAATCAGGACCAATCTATAATAATTAACCGGGTGTGGTGGCACATATCTGTAATCCCAGCTACTTGGGAGGCTGAGGCAGGAGAATCACTTGAACCTGGGAGGCGGAGGTTTCAGTGAGCCGAGATCGTGACATTGCCCTCCAGCCTGGGTGACAGAGTGAGACCTTGTCTCAAAAAGAAAAGAGAAGAAAAAATTGTGTTCACTTTCTCGGTAGTCATCACAGCACATGTGACCAGAGCTGTTCCTTACAAACAGCTTCCACACTAGGGCGTCTTCATCCTGAATTTGTACAATGCATTAACACCAAAAAGCCCTTTGTGGTTAGAAGAGTAGCCTTTTAATGCTCCAAGAGATTAACTAGAAGGAAATAGGAAATCAAATCCAAAGATTAAAGCAGTAAAAGTGCATTAGTTCCAATTTTACCTAGCACTGAGTGTCCCATTGCATTGTCACTTTTTAAAGCTGGATATTTTAGGAAATTGGGCAGGGCATGGTAGCTAATGCCTATAATCCAGCACTTTGAGAGGCTGAGACAGGCGGTTTGCTTGAGTCCTGGAGTTTGAGAACAGCTTGGGCAACATGGCGAAACCACGTCTCTACACAAAAATACCAAAAAAGTAGCTGGGCGTGGTGGCATACACCTGTGGTCCCAGCTACTTGGGAGGCTGAGGTGAGAGGATTGCTTGAGCCCAGGAGGTTGAGGCTGCAGGGAACCATGATCGCACCACTGTATTCCAGCCTGGGTGACAGAGTGGTACCCTGTCTCAAATACACACACACACACACACACACACATATATATATAGTGAGAGAGACAGAGAGAGTATGTAAGATTGAAGAGGAGGATGTAGAGCTGTTTGAGATAAGTCACTTTGGATGCCTCAGTTCATAAAGTTATAAAAATAAATTGATCATGTACATTCATTAAGTAAAAGTATTTAATATTAATAATGAGAACCCTTTGCCAACACAATAATTAACACAATTTAATTTCTTGTAAGATAAATTCTAGAATTTAGAAGTGCTCAAAATTATTTCAGATTGCCTTTTTCCAGTCACTCCAAATTATAGAGATTATATTATTGAGCAAATTGTCTGATTCCTAGGTTCTTATGTACATTTCATGAATGTATAAAGGCAGACATTATAAAGTATTGAAATTGATCTCCTCATAAGCCACATTTAAAAACCTATCTCATTATATTAGAGTCTCTCTCTTATAATGGCTTCAGACGGACCAGTTATCTCTGTATACTAATTAATTCCCAGGTATGAGACCGAGAGGGGAATACGCCTAACAGTGGAAGCTGATTTCCAAGGCCTGAATAAGGTCTTTGAAGACCTAACCCTACATAAAACAGATTTGGAGATTCAAATTCAAGAACTGAATAAAGACCTAGCTCTCCTCAAAAAAGAGCATCAGGAGGTGAGAAAATATTCAGAAGTGGCATTGGAAACGATGGAATGGTTCTATATAATAATAATAATAGGAGGAGCAGGAGAAACAGGAGAAGGGGGAAGAGTTGGTGGTGGTAATGACAGAGATGATGATGATGGCAATAGTGATACAAGCCCTGCCTTCTTTTCATAATGTTGTTGTAGGTTAAATGACCTAGAGCAGTACCTGGACCACAATAAGCCCAACACAAGTTATTATTTTATTTCTTTTTTACTCATTGCCAATGAAAGAGGTCATGAGACTTCTTATGTCTTTTCTGCCCAACCTTATCTGAGAATGTGCTTCAGACTAAAATCAATCAGAATTTTCACTTTCATAGGAAGTCGATGGTCTATACAAGCATCTGGGCAACACTGTCAATGTGGAGGTTGATGCTGCTCCAGGCCTGAACCTTGGTGCCATCATGAATGAAATGAGGCAGAAGTATGAAGTCATGGCCCAGAAGAATCTTCAAGAGGCCAAAGAACAGTTTGAGAGACAGGTAACCGCACAATTGTAAAGTGTGAGCAAATGTGTAGAAGCTTTCCTCCAGAAAGAGATAACTCAGTTTCTTCTTCATTTGTTCATTCTTTCTTTCTCTTTCTGTCTTTTCTTTCTTATTTCCATCCCTCAACTATTTGTTTTTTACTCTTGGCACTTTATAGACTGCAGTTCTGCAGCAACAGGTCACAGTGAACACTGAAGAATTAAAAGGAACTGAGGTTGAACTAACAGAGCTGAGACGCACCTTCCCAGAGCCTCGAGATAGACCTCCAGTCCCATCTCAGCATGGTAAAGCACATCTAACTTCTCTTTCTCAATCCAGTATGTGTTTACCAAAGTCCTCTGTTAGGAACTTAGAAATGCAAAGACCTACAAGAAATAACCCTTCCCCTTGCAGAGCTGGCAGGGAAAGAGGCCGAACAACTGATTATAATCAAAGGACAGAGAGAAATCGAGGAAAGGGCAATGTACTGCATGAATGCAGAGGAAACAGTAAATCTGGAAGATTTCACAGGGAAAGTGGCATTTAAACCAGATATTTTTATAACTTTTAAGTTCAGGGGTAATATGCAGATTTATGATATAGTTAAACTTATGTCATGGGAGTCTGTTGTACAGGTTATTTCATCACTCAGGTATTAAGCCTAATACCCATTTGTTATTTTTCCTGATCCTCTTGCTCCTCCTACCCTCCAGCCTTTGTTAGGCCCCTGTGTCTGCTATTCCCCTGTATGTGTCCATTATACCAGATCTTAAAATTTAAGATACAATTTTAAGCTGGAGAATGAACCAGAGACATTCCAGGTCAAGCAAACCAGCCAGCCCATGACAAATTATGCTGTGGTACCCAGAATCCCTCAAACCACAGTGGCCTGCAGCCACAATACTACATCCATTATGACATTTCCTTTCCAAGGGCAAGGCTAAAGGGGTAGGCCCTACCTAGGACAAGCCAGTGTTCTGGCAGAAAGAAAAGAGCAATGGTTGGGCCACTTGATAGCTCTTAAAGCTTCTCCTTAGAAAAAGCATTTGTCCTTTGGTAGGCCAAGGCAGGAGGATCACTTGAGGTCAGGAGTTCAAGACCAGCCTGGCCAATATGGTGAAACTCCATCTCTACTAAAGATACAAACATAAGCTGGGCATGATGGCGTGTGCCTATAATCACAGCTACTGGAGGCTGAGGCAGGAGAATCGCTCGATCCCAGGAGGCAGAGGTTGCAGTGAGCCGAGATCACACTACTGCACTCCAGCCTGGGGGACAGAGCAAGACTCCATCTCAAAAAAAAAAAGAAAAAAAGAAAAAAGAAAAAAAAAAGGCATTTGTCAGTTTGACCGGCATTTCATTAACCAAAGAGAGTCACATGACCCAGCCACGTGTCAATGGATTAAAGGAATCTAACCCTGCAATTGAGAAATGCCACAGATCACATGGCCAGGTCTGATGAAGGAGTGAGAGGCGTAACATCTTCACATGGTGGGGAAGGAAATATTGAGAACAATTCTACAATGTGCTGCACTGAGAGAACAGTGGGTGCAAAGCTACAAGCAAAGAAAAACCCTGAGAGCTAATGATCCTAGCTGGCTGGCTGAGGTTGCCTAGTTGGGAAGAGTGGGATATGGAGCTAGAAATACACACCATGCCCACAGTGATGAACTGCAGAGACCCTTCCCAAAATAAATTAAAATTGACCCATCTCTTGAATCAAGTCCTTAGATAAGAAATGCCCTATTTTTCTTGTGCTCATAGAAAGAGTCTTTGGAGCACACCCTAGAGGAGACCAAAGCCCGTTACAGCAGCCAGTTAGCCAACCTCCAGTCGCTGTTGAGCTCTCTGGAGGCCCAACTGATGCAGATTCGGAGTGACATGGAACGCCAGAACAATGAATACCATATCCTTCTTGACATAAAGACTCGGCTTGAGCAGGAAATTGCTACTTACCGCCGCCTTCTGGAAGGAGAAGACGTAAGGTAAGGCTCTTAGAATCAAGGAATAGGTGTCAATGTCTGTATGCACTTCTATTTTAATGTCCCTGTCACTCATTACCCAGCACCAATGCAATCCCTAGGACAGAAGTAATTATACTCACACGCACCTCACCACCACCAACAAAACGAAAATATACCAAAAAGTAGACACACGCCCAAAATATCAAGTACAGCCTTGAGATCATGTGATAGGACTGAGTTAGAAGATAATTCTCCAAATGATAGATTATGCTGATATTAATTTTCATCATTAATATATAATTGAAGGCATAATAGCCTTTTGGAAATTCTAATTGAGAGCTCATGAATTAGACAATAAGTTGCTGAGGTCCACGGGAGCCAGAATCATCAGTGTGGCAGCAGCAACTGTCTACAGATACCATACCTAAGAATATCAACAAGAGAACACAAGATTTAAATTTCCATTGTAATTTTGTTATTTTAATTAGAGGAACATCTTAGCTTATATTAAACTGGTCAGTTTTAAAGCTATGTATTTTTCAAGTTTGCAATAACAAGCAATGTAAAAGGGAAAGATACATGAAAGCATTAAAACACATTCACTTGGACTTTGAAATATAAAAGACAAGAGTGCATTTCATTTTCAAAACAGTAATAATCCTTTTTTCTGTTTCTTTTTTCTTCTTTTCATTAAAAAAAAAAAAAAAAAACAGAACTACAGAATATCAGTTAAGCACCCTGGAAGAGAGAGGTAAGTTCTAAATTTTTGCACATTTTCTATGACACTCAGCTGCTTTCCAATACCTATCTCCCATGGATAAAAAGTAAAGTAAGGCTGTTTCAGTCTGTTTTCTGCTCCTGTAATGGAATACCTGAGACCGAATAATTTACAAACAATAGAAGTTTACTTGGCTCACAGTTCTGGAAGCCAGAAAGTCCAATATCAAGGTGCCAACATCTGGTGAGGGCCTTCTTGCTGTGTCATCCCATGGCAGAAAGTAGAAGTGCAAAAGAGTGTGCATGAGAGCCAGAGAGAAAGAGAAGGCTGATCTTGCTTTTATAACTAGCCCACTCTCACAATAACTAACCCATTCCCATGGTAACCACATTAATCCATCCATGAGGGCAGAGCCCTCATCATCTAATCACCTCTTACTAGGCCCCACCTCCCAACACTGTTACATTGGGGATTAAGTTTTCCACACATGAACTCTAGGGAACACATTCAAACCATAGCAAAGGCCAATTCTCAAGAGAGTAGATATGACACCAGGGATTCTAAAAATCTTGTACATGGCATAAAGAAACCCTCCATGTGGGAACTTGGGCACACTCCTCAGAACGGGGTGATTTTCTTGGCCTGTGCTATTGCTACCTTGAGACATCTGAGATCCTGAAAAGGAAAAACAAGACAAAATCTGAATTCCACTTCAATTCAAGATCATTTATTTCTTGAATGTATAAGAGTGTGATATTTGTAAATTTGGGGAGAAGCACATTTTCTGTATCTATTTATAAAATGGACTTAAGATTTTTTGAGAAAGAGGATAGGTTTAACATATTTTTCTAAAAGAAGGAAATAAGTAAAAAGAATAATAGTTTAAAGGTGAATATTCTAAATCAGTAGAGTCATGTGCCTGAATTAACATTTAATGTTTAATATGAATTCAGATATAAAGAAAACCAGGAAGATTAAGACAGTCGTGCAAGAAGTAGTGGACGGCAAGGTCGTGTCATCTGAAGTCAAAGAGGTGGAAGAAAATATCTAAATGGCTACCAGAAGGAGATGCTGCTGAGGTTTTGAAAGAAATGTGGCTATAATCTTATCTGCTCCCTGCAAGAAATAGGCCATAAGAAAGCACTATTAATACTTTGCAGTGATTAGAAGGGGTGGGGTGGGGGAAATCCTATTTATCAGACTCTGTAATTGAATATAAATATTTTACTCAGAGGAGCTGCAAATTGCCTGCAAAAATGAAATCCAATGAGCACTAGAATATTTAAAACATCATTACTGCCATCTTTATCATGAAGCACATCAATTACAAGCTATAGACCACCTAATATCAATTTGTAGGTAATGTTCCTGAAAATTACAATCCATTTCAATTATACTAAACCTCACAAAGTAGAGGAATCCATGCAAATTGCAAATAAACCGCTTTCTAATTTTTTCCTGTTTCTGAATTGTAAAACCCCCTTTGGGAGTCCCTGGTTTCTTATTGAGCCAATTTCTTGGTTAATCTCGTTGATTTTTCAGTATCAGTACAACTCTACAACCTTTGAGCTATCTCTGCTTTTTCCTATTGTTTCTACTGCCTTTTAAAAGTCTACACAGCTCTTTGAATAATTTGAGAGTCAAATTCAATCACAAATGAGGAGCAGAATAAGAGTGAAGTACACTATACTTAAAATGGAAATAGATTAAAGACATTACCGAAACCCTTCTCAAGGGAAAATGTGTTTCCTTTTGATAGTAAGCTGCATATACTATCAGGTGCTCTCTTTTCTTATATATGGTGAACATATATTTTTAATGAAATTTTTTTAAATAACAGCTTTATTGAGACATAATTCACACACCATGAAATTCACCCTTACAATGTGTACAATTCAGTGGTCTTCGGTATGCTTATAATGTTTTGCAACCATCACCACTACCTAATTTTAGAACATTTCATCACCCCAAAAGGAAATCTTGCACCTATTAGTAGTCATCCCCCATTTCCCTTACTCCCAGCCCCTAACAACCACTAATCTACTTCCTGTCTCTATGGATTTGCCTACTCTGGACATTTCATATAAATGGGATCATACGATATGCCCTTTTATACACAAATGTTCATAGCAGCATTACTCATGAGAGTCCCAAAGCAAAACACCTCAAATGTCCATCAACTGATGAATGGATAAACAAAATGTAATATATCCACACAATAGAATCTCATTCGTCAATAAAAAGGAATGAAGTACCAACACATGCTATAACAGAGATGAACTTTGAAAATATGCTAAGTGAAAGAAGCCAAATCCAAAAAAAAGAAAAATACACATTGTAACCTCACCCTTTGTGCATTTTAGTGAGCAATCATTGCATATGCATGTGTATGGGAAAAATCAATGTGCGCTAAATCATTGTATTGTAGTAAACAGATTGGACTTAAAACTTGATACAGAAGTTGTAAATAAGTGGGAGTGAGTTTGATTATTATATAGATTATTATTATATAGAAAATACTTACATGATTCATTTAAGAATAATAATATCCACCATTTATTGAGCACTTACTATGAGCCTGTGTGCCAAACATTTCATGCATTTCTCATTTAATTTTCACAATAATCCTGTGAGGTAGAAGCTATTAGGTTGAATCATATGAACCTGACAATATATGATAATTTCTAAGAGTTGGGAATTTTTGAGGATGTGGACGGTACCACTTTGAATTCCTAAGATTTAATATAATATTTAACACGCATCAGGCAGTTGATTCATTATTTTGAATTGAAAGAATAAAGATTTTTTTAGAAGCTTTCCAATATATGCTAATTTCTGACTTTCAGAAATAGCAATTTTATATGCTATTATATAGCATATGTAATAAGGTTCAACCTTATTATATTATCCCCGTTTTACATACGAGGATAAATGAGGACTCATACGAAGACATGAGATAAAGACTTTCCCAAAGTCATGCAGTTAGCAAGTAGTAGAACGAGACGGAACCTCAGGGCTGTTTCTCTAAAACCATGACACCCTCTTAAGCAACTAATTACATAACAAAGCAATACATGTTTCACAGTTGAAATAGGCACTTGCCTATCCACAGTTATTTTGTTGTTTTCTAATTGTCATTTTCATCAGGCAGACACAACAGCCAATTGTGGCAAATGTCCAGCTTTGCTGGTTAAAATCACACATGACTTGATTCAGCACAACTTTTGTCAGAAAAGGTGTTTCCACCTATTTTCACTGCCTTCTTTTCCAAAGAGGTTTCACTCATTTTTTTCTTAATTTTCTTCCAAGTCACGCCAGCTAGTAAATTGCATTTAAAGATGTTAAGAATATTTAAAAGTGAATTCTTTTTCACCTACTCTGTCACATTCCAGAATGGTCTGAAACTTCGACTTGCAAATACCAGACTGAATCTGATTAATAAGAAACCTATGCAGATGGGTTTGTAACTGATTAGGCCTGACCACTGTCATATGGCAATGATGGCACTGTGTTAAAAGAGGTAGGGTTGTTGTTCTTAATTTAGGATGGTCCTCTTTTAACTACCTGTTAAAAGAAGTAGAATTGTTATTTTTAGATCAGAAAAAAGGATATTTTTTTTCCTCTTGCTTCTTTGGTCTATCTCTAGTTTCTTCTAAGCAATCTTTCAAAGAAGTGGGTGAATGCTACATACATGTGGACCAGATGGTGGAGTTCTACCTCCAGTTCTGCCAGCAGTTACTGTGTGAAAGTGAAGCATTAATCTTTGTATCTATCTATATTTCTTATATGAGCTAAGGACCAGAATGACATAATCCTATTTCTGACAGGTGTACAAATCCAGAGAAGTCTTTATCAAAACACATTAGAATTATCATCAATGTATTTTTTCATTTTATATGAAATTGACAGCGCAGAAGTGAAGCTATCAAACTCAGAGAGAGCCCCTAGAGTTGAGGTAAGGATAGAAACCACTATTTTATCTGAGCTCTGGAGATTATTTCTACCCAGAGTTCTGAATCGTCTAAAAAGGAGAATGACATGGAGTGATACAAAATCAAAACATGGCCAGTGACCCCCTCAGACACTCTGTTCTCACCCATATGCATCAGGATCAGCCTCAGGTACCTGATTAGACCCCCAAGTAACAACTCCAACTTAAAGCATTAGTAGTGATTTCTATTTTTGAATTCTCCTTCAAACATCTCTGTTTTCTCTCCCCTAAGCTCATTTCCAAGATTCCTCTCATCACGGTATTATTTTATCATCTTCCTGTCTCCTACCACTTTCAAAATTCTCCCCTGCTTTCAAGAACCATTGATCTCTGGAGCCCAGAAGTCAGTCTCACTCATGCCCCTTAGGATCCTTGTTTAACCCTCATCTCAAAAGTACAACACATAAAATGTAAGCAACCCAAAATTCTCTCAGTCACTCACAGGATTTTATAATGTTATCCAAAGGGAAAGATGTTACAGACCGAGGGATCAGCGACTTGCAGAAAATGACAGTTCTATCTTACGGGAAGAAACTCAGGTAGAAAACCCTGCAAAGACCAGGACACGAACCAACCTGACATGAAAAGATGAGCGTGTGATTTACTCAATAAAAATTTAAAGATGTGTAAAAACCATATACCTAATATTCTCTATTTTGAACATTTCCTAAACTCTACAAAAATGGAAAACATAATTCTTTTGAACAGTTTGCCCTGGCTATAATCATTTTCCTCTCTGCCTCAACTTATGTAATCACTCTGCCAACAAGCCCAAGATTGTTTATTTTTTTTTACATTCCCACTGGCTTATACATTAATGTGCTGTCAAAGAACATTATTTTCACTTCTAAAACCTCTAAAGCAGAGTCTTGATGATTTAATTTAGCCTCCCACTTCAAAAAAAAGAAAGTCACTGAAGAAGAAACATTTCTCTTTTCAGATGCTGACGTTCCTCCCCATTCATAACCGAATTCAGAATAAATCTTGGTCAAAGCATACCAGTCAATTAGGGCACCGTCATTTTCAAATGAAATGAATTTTAAATGACACATTCAAACACATTAAGTCTTAACTTCTTTCAAATGAAATCATTTTAGGAGTGCAGTGATAAAGTCCAGTCAAACACCACGCTAGGACTCAGGCTAAAAAATAGACGTAGCACCTACCTAAGAAGCTTAATCTAGGATAATATGTAATATGTATAGAAACATAAACAAATAATATATAAACATAATTTTTAGAGATTGAGTAATATTATTTAAATTTTACTGTAGGCATTAGAGTTGGAAAGTATATACCTTTCAGCACAAAATCAATTCCAAGTTCAAAAATACAACTTAATCTTATTCTCATATTATGTGATCAAATCACTGAGGTACAACTTTGAATTTGGCACATTTCCTTTGCTTGTGTTTTCATTTCGATGGCAGTAAAATGGAGTCTCTCTGTCTTGGGGGACACTTGGGACTGAACAATAGTTAACAACTATAATGTCAAGTTCTTGTGGGGGGAGTGCAAGTTTAACTTGTGCTTTAAAAGATCTCTGAAGATGTGGCTACAGGTCAAAGCTAAAATGAAAACCACATTTGCCTGTGTGTTTACAGAATTTCATGTGTCATGTTGTTGCTTATAAGCCATGAAAAGTCATTCTCTAGGTCTCAGCCCATACACTAAAAAATTCACAGAGGAAGCTTGAAAGAAAAGAAAAAAAAAAAGAGCATCCTGGTGATGTACAGGGCAGAAGCCTGGTGTCAGGTGTCGTAGCTAGGGGATATCAGAGTATCCCCTGCCCTTTTGATTGTCACTGCCAGCAGCAAGGTTGTGGTATCTATCGAAGGCACTGCAAGCCCGAATCCTATCTCTGCCACCTCCCAATTGCATGGGCTTAAATAAATCACTTAACAACTGGACTCTCAGATGGCTCATCTGTAAAATGGGATAAAAGTGCCATCTCAAGCTGGGCAGCTTGAGGTGGCTTATGCCTGTAATCCCAGTGCTTTGGGAGGCCAAGGCAGAAGGATCACTTGAGGCCTAAAGTTCAAGACCAGCTTGGGCAATATAACAAGACCCCATCTCTACAAAAAATTCAAAATTAAAAAAAAAAAATAGCCAGTGTCGTGCTGCACTGCCTGTAGTCCCAGCTACTTGGGAGGCTGAGGCAGGAGGACTGCTTAAGCTCAGGAGTTCAAGGTTTCAGAGAGCTATGATCACACCACTGCACTCCAGCCTGAAGGAGGGCAACCAAGCAAGACCCTGTCTCAAACAAATAAACAAATAAAACCAGTACCACCTTAAGAGGTTACCATGAAGGTTAAAAAATAATGTCTGTAATTCACCTGGCCCAGTGTCCGAAAAGTAGTAAGTACATAATAACTGATAATTCAAACAAAGACAAGCTCAGTCAAAATGCTTATAATATAGATATAAGGAATCCTTGGTAAAAACCTCCATATGGGTCTAAAATCACTGGCATTTCCACTGAACAGATTTTCATTCTCTCAAGAAATCAAACAAATGGATCATGGCTTCTCTCAAGCTGAGACTGTCTTAGGTTGCGACATTCTTTCCGTATCTACAGCAAATGTGTGATTTCTGCAAATCTCTTGCTTAAACCCCCTTTATTTAGAAATCCCACTTGCTTGCTCTTTGTGACAAGTTTAGGTTGGGGAGAAATATGTCCCTTCACATTTGTCTCTTATGTAATAATATAAAAGGAAGTTGTAATTGGATTTCACCACGGGTTCGTCATTTGTGTCCCTGGGAAAGTGGCTGGTTTTTTTTCCCCCCCACAAAAAGTCAAAATATTCCTTCCATTTGCTAGAATTGATCCCAGGTATTCCTTATGGAGGTTTGCCAGGGGCTTCAGGTGTGGCCCCATCTATTCTCTAATCCCTAGTGGGTACTGCTAGTTCTAGCTCAGGACTCTTCACAAAGGAAAAACCTCAGCTTCAGGGAGGCTGTAATCAGGGAGATAATATCTGGATATGCAGGGGGACAGGAGGCAGCAGTAAACTGGCATCTGTCCCCTAATCCCCAGTGGGCACTGCTAGTTCTGCCTCAGGACTCTTCACAATGGAAGAACCTCAGCTTCGGGGAGGCTGTAATCCAGGAGATAACATCTGGATATGCAGGTGGACAGGAGGCAGCAGTAAACTACAGGGAATCTAGTCTACAGGTCTAGAATTCCTCAGGAGTCAGTCTGTACTCTATAAGGCAAAACAAGTGCTAGCCATTATGAGACAAACTCCAATGAGATAAAGGCTAGAGAAAGAAGCATTCTCAGGAGAAAGGGCTCCCAAAGAAGGTGGAGCAGCAGGGGCTGCAGAAGATTCCCTCTGCAGGGAGCACCTGTACACTGGCACCAAGCAAAGACATCTGAGTGCATGTTTCTGGGTATGTGTGTGTGCATGCACGTGTACATTAGAATAAGAGTAACATCTGAATGTGTCTACATTGTGAAACCACTAATACTTAAATTATTATACTTTGTAGCTTGCCTTTATATTGATACACTCTTTTTAATTTTGGAAAAATTTCCTCATACATAACACACATTAATGACCCAGCAGTTTGATTTATCAAGAGAGAAATCAAGAAGCATATATTGAATGCTGACTTCGTCCAAGACACTGGGCAAATGGACCAGACATTGAAGATGGACATAACAGCAGACCCAGTACTTGAATACTTTCATGTTGGCTTGGTTGAAATACTTGATTTAATTTTCAAAAAGACCACATCATTTTGACATAATTCAAGTTGTGTAACAGTTACAGGCTTACTTCACATATTATCTCTGGTATTGAAATGTCCAAAAAAAAAATCAGGTTATTGTTTTAGTAAGAGAAACAAAAAGTACTGCATACGCTTATGGAAAAACCCTAAACAATGGCCAAGTATTTGCTAATTATTAGGGTTAATTGTTTGTATTGAGTAAGTAACATCTCAATGATCTCACAGGTATCCAATAATTTTGCTGAGAAATTAATCTTTACCAGATAGATTCAATCTCCACTTAAAAATGCATAGAAAGCTTTCTAAAAGCCTCCTTTTGGGGAGTTAAACATCAGGCACTCATGGGCATACAGAATGGCAACAATAGACACTGGGAATTACTGTGGGGAGCAAAGGTTAACAAACTGTTGGGTACTATGCTTACTGCCTGGGTGATGAGATGAGTTGTACCCCAAACTTCAGCATCATGAAATACACACACGTAACGAACCCGCACATGTACCTCCTGAATCTAAAATAAGAGTTGAATTTTTTTTTTAATCCAGTAATGGTAAGTAAATAAAAATAAAAATCTTCCTTTTTATGAAAGTTATGTATTATTAAATCAAATAAGAATTCAATTTTATTTTAGAAATCTAGAATACTTGTATATTTTTAAAACTTTTCCTTAGAATAAAATAAAACACAGAATCCAAATATACCAAATTGAAAAGGAGTTTTAGTGGCCATATATAAGGAAACAGAGGTCACTGATGGAGAAATGAAGGCCCTGTTTCCCACAAGGCAGGAACTGTATCTTTACAAAGATTTTAATGTATTTTATTTCAATAAATCCATTCTAGTCAAAATACATATATGTCTATAGCACACACAGTCAGTGTATACCTTATTAATGAAATCAGTATAAACATCTTTGCAAAAAAACTGTTATTTACACCCAGAAATTTTATTTCCTATCATCAAATACAGAGCAACCTGATTTTGGAAATTTGAATCCAATAAAGAATTTCCAAGAATCCACAATCCATGTTCTGTACCCAATTATTAAAATTCAAGTGATAGATAACTATATAATCTTAAGAGAAAAGCAGATTATAAAATCTTATATTGAATCAATTATGTTAAAAAATATATATAAAATACTCATATATACGTACATCTTCTTTATGTTTTCTGCATCTTCTAAATTTCCTGCAATAAATACATAGAGGGCTATATTAAAAAAAAAAAAACTATAGAACTATTTTGCAATGAGACATGTAGAGACTTGGGCCATCATCTCAAAGAAAACACGTAAAAGAAAAATCCTTTTTCCTTCTTATCCAATCAAAATGCTCACAATTTAAATTCCTAAGGGAATTCCATCACCCTGGAATTGTACTACGTGGTTTCCAGGTATCTACAACTCTCTCTGAAAGCAGGCTTCTTTCAGTTAATGCATTTCCTACAAGCACGTTAGTTTTCATGTTCAATATACAAGCCATATCAATTTCAAAGGTAAATAATACATCAAACAAGAAAGTACAAGAACTTTATGTCTTAAAAATTAAAAATACTGGATACAATTCCTTGAAGCATGCTTTGCAAAGTTTTCAGAGCAAAGTTTAAAATATAACATTTAATTTATTCTATATTGTATAATTTATCCTTTTTCATCATAGCAGTCAACTGAAATGGTTCACTAGCCTCTTAAACTTGGGGTTTTAATCACTTCTTAATTTAAACTGTGTTTCCACTTTCTCCTTATTGATAACGGCAATAAAACCTGAAGTGTTCACACAATCCATTCAACCAGTCAACACATTTATTGAGCAACCATTACAGGCAATATCTGTTGAAGGAATAAACATAATAAGTGCTGAGTGTAGAGCAGTGAGCAATCAGACAAGGCAAAACTGCTTAAACAACGATAATAAACTCTACTATAAACTCTGCTACAAACAACTCTACTCAAAAATAGTACTTTTCGGAGTTGAAGAATCAGAGGGAAAAGAAACGTGCAACATCCTAATGCCAAGGTTTTAAAATCCTTGAAAATGGAAATTCTGACTGGGTGCAGTGGCTCACGCCTGTAATCCCAGCACTTCAGGAGGCCGAGGTGGGCAGATCACGAGATCAGGAGATCGAGACCATCCTGGCTAACACGGTGAAACCCCGTCTCTACTAAAAATACAAAAAATGACCCGGGCGGTGGTGGCGGGCGCCAGTAGTCCAGCTACTCGGGAGGCTGAGGCAGGAGAATGGCGTGAACCCGGGAGGCGGAGCTTGCAAGTGAGCCAAGATCGCGCCACTGCACTCCAGCCTGGGTGACAGAGCGGGACTCCGTCTCAAAAAAAAAAAAAAAGGAAAATTCTAGTATCAATCTGGAAAATGTATTCTCCACCTTTTGCCTGTGCATTTCACAGCTGCTTCTGAAGCTGTATTCCACTAAAAGGAATGCTTGATCATGATCGGATTTTACATTGGATTGGTTTTTCCAAAGGAAACAAATGCTTTACATTGGATTTTCCAAAGGAAACAAACAGAAAAGATGAGAGAAGAATTTTAAAAGCATAAGGTTTAGGAAGAAGTATTTAGCGCATCCATTCAGCAATCGTTCATTATCTTCCTGCTGTGTACAAGACGCTGGGCAGTGCTGGGAATACAGGCAACTGACTAATTTGGAGAAGAAAAATTCCTTATGACAAGTAGACTCTACTCCACCCAGCTTTCTTTTTCATATAACAAATACTTAATGGAAATGATTATTCAATTACTTCTGTATCAATGAATTTTCATTATACATAAATCATTCACTTGTTGAGCTGACCAAAAACCTGGGGGAAGGACCCAATTTTGAGTGGAGAAAGTGAACTTTACAACTGCGACACCCATCTCACAGCCTATAAAAGGTTAGCTTTCTGGCTTGCTGGCACAACTTCCTCTCCAGTTGTGGCCATTTTCCCCAGGCTATGGATCTCTCCAACAGTACCATGTCACTCTCAGTGCGCACCCCTGGACTGTCCCGGCGGCTCTCCTCACAGAGTGTGATAGCAGGCAGACCCAGGGGCATGTCTGCTTCCAGTGTTGGAAGTGGCTATGGGGGAAGTGCCTTTGGCTTTGGACCCAGTTATGGGGGAGGCTTTTCTGCTGCTTCCATGTTTGGTTCTAGTTCTGGCTTTGGGGGTGGCTCTGGAAGTTCCATGGCAGGAGGACTGGGTGCTGGTTATGGGAGAGCCCTGGGTGGAAGTGGCTTTGGAGGACTGGGGATGGGATTTGGAGGCAGCCCAGGAGGTGGCTCTCTAGGTATTCTCTCAGGCAATGATGGAGGCCTTCTTTCTGGATCAGAAAAAGAAACTATGCAAAATCTTAATGATAGATTAGCTTCCTACCTGGATAAGGTGCGAGCTCTAGAAGAGGCTAATACTGAGCTAGAAAACAAAATTCGAGAATGGTATGAAACAAGAGGAACTGGGACTGGAGATGCTTCACAGAGTGATTACAGCAAATATTATCCACTGATTGAAGACCTCAGGAATAAGGTAAGATGATTTCTTTTGGAGGAGCTTTGGGAATTTTTTTCCTTTTTACCATTGCAATGTTTTACAGTGATAATCACCTACAACTTTGATATTTTCCAATTTGGCTGTACTTGCAGCAATTTTCTCATCCCAGGTTGTTTCATTCCATTTCATCATTTACCAAGAAATGATTGCATTTCCATCATCTTTCTGTAGGAAATCTGTATTTCTTTACCTCTCAATATTATTTTATACAGATATTGTCTTAGAAAAATGAAACTGTCCTAAACTCTAAAAACCAGCATTTAACATCACCATTTTTACCTTTCTGTCAAAAATATATTTGTATAATTAACTAGTTTTTTTGGGGTTCATCTCGTGTGTGTACCTCTTTTATGCCAGATCATTGCAGCCAACATTGGAAATGCCCAGCTCCTCTTGCAGATCGACAACGCGAGACTGGCTGCCGAGGACTTCAGGATGAAGTGAGTGGAAGAAACTGAGGATCATGGCCATGTCCCATCATGTCTTCTACCCTACTGTCCTGCCTTCATTGATATAAAATCTTCTGAAGTTCACAAGCTCCATACATTTAGTGTTTTAGTAAATTCACATAGGGTGTTCTAGAAAGTAATTAGAATCTAATGCAATTCACATTAAATGTCCTTAAATTATAAGTTGCTTAAACCCAGGGCTATGGATCACTATATTTGTAGTGTGCTATTGACTCATGATGTGACTGACACCATAATCCTACCAGGGTCCTAAACCTCAATTTTCTTTTTTCCTTTTTTTTTGAGACGGAGTCTCACTCTGTCACCCAGGCTGGAGTGCAATGGTGCGATCTCGGCTCACTGCAACCTCAATGATTCTCCTGCCTCAACCTCCCAAGTAGTTGGAATTACAGGCACCTGCCACAGAGCCCAGCTAATTTTTGTATTTTTAGTAGAGATGGGGTTTCACTATCTTGGCCAGGCTGGTTTCGAACTCTTGACCTTATGATCCACCTGCCTCTAAACCTCAGTTTTCAACGTATCAACCATTGTTTCCTGATGACACATACAATGGAAAGATTAACCATGTGCTAATTTTTATATTCCTTCCTCCTTTTCCATGCTCAACTCTCCCAGATACAAGGAAGAAATACTAATTTCCTTTTTGCTTCACAAAATTTCCACATAGGAAGTTGCAATGGCCATGGTCCTGAACTTGTAAAATGTTGGTAACAGCCACTAAAGAAGTATCAGTGTTTTAAGTTAAATCATGAAGAACATTCAGCAAAAAGAGTAACTTATTTTCAACTGCTTTTAGAAATTCCACTTAGAGAGGGCTGCTGCTATTTATAGCCATGGCAGCCAGCAAAGGGAAAATTATTCCCTGGGATGCTGTGGTATTGGGATTCATAGCTGGTAGGAAAGTACTGCCCTCATTATTTTTTCACCTGTCTTTTCTCCAACCAAATGGTAAACAATGGTGGGAAAAAAGGAAAGGAAAAATACAAAAGCAAAATCTGCATCATACATTGCAATGCTGCCGTGATGAAGTAGGTGCACAGATGTAAGGCAATAATGAGCCCTGAAGATCAGTGGCCTTGTTCAAATGGTTGTGTTGATTCCCTCAACTGCTTCGCACTTGGTTTTCAGGTATGAGAATGAACTGGCCCTACGCCAGGGCGTCGAGGCTGACATCAATGGCCTGCGCCGGGTGCTGGACGAGCTGACCCTGACCAGGACCGACCTGGAGATGCAGATCGAGAGCCTGAATGAGGAGCTGGCCTACATGAAGAAGAACCACGAGGAGGTGAGTCAGACAGGGCAGCCTCACTCAGCTACTTTTTTTTTTTCTCCCAGACCCAAAAATTACAATTTCAAATTTAGAAATCTGGAGTCGGAACAAGTATGGAGAATACATTGTCTCCCTGTTAAAATGGCCATTTGTTTTGGATATCTGTGTGATGTGTGTGTGGTGTATGTGATGTGCGTGTGGTGTGCGTGATGTGTGTGTGGTGGTGGTGGTGATGGTGGATCCTGTTAAGGCTTAACAAATTAGAGGCACTTTCTGATTTTGTCATTTCCATTATAAAGCAATGACAATAGGAATGCTAACTATCCTAATTCAGTGATTTAAAAAAAAAAACTGAGTATTTTAAAAGTTAAGGAACAAAAGTCTACCAATAATATATAATGTTATATGTGTTAGAGAAACTGGTTATACTTAGCATAACACACAGAAAACTCTGACGTGTCACGGTGCATATTGGAGGCTAGGCAAGGAAGGGGCGTTGGCAATAGAAAGTTTCTACTAGATTTTCAATGATTGTGGCACAAACAGCGTGCAAGCCCAGGTACAGCGTGCAAGCCCAGGTACTGCCTGCAGCCCTCTGTTTGGCAGCTGTAGGTGAAAACCCCAGTGAGTGTACACCAGGCCTCCTTTCATGTAAAGGCCATGGCCCCTCAAGAAGCAGAGCCAACTTAACCATTAGGAACAGCAGGCACTGCTCCCAGGGTCTGAGGTAATTTCAGGGACCCATGAATATGTCTTAAGTCCCTGTAAAATCAGAAGAAAAATATGAATTTTTAGGTTAAAAAAGTTTTAAAATATTACATTAATATATTTGTCTTTATACCAACAGTCATAAAATAGAATTTTTAAGTGTGTGTGTGTGTGTGTGTGTGTGTGTGTGTGTGTGTAGGAAGGGGCCCAGGAGGATAAAAGTATCCAGGGCCCACGAAAGTCACAATGGACCCCTGTGCCCCTCTCTCTCACGTTCTGTCCCCAGGAGCTCCAAAGCTTCCGGGTGGGCGGCCCAGGCGAGGTCAGCGTAGAAATGGACGCTGCCCCCGGAGTGGACCTCACCAGGCTCCTCAACGATATGCGGGCGCAGTATGAAACCATCGCTGAGCAGAATCGGAAGGATGCTGAAGCCTGGTTCATTGAAAAGGTAACACAAACAGCAAAGGCTTTGATACATTCGCAGAAAGGCCTGCGAGCGAGCTCGGCGCTCGAGTGCCCTGGCTGTCTTTGCTGTTGCAGAGCGGGGAGCTCCGGAAGGAGATTAGCACCAACACCGAGCAGCTTCAGTCCAGCAAGAGCGAGGTCACCGACCTGCGTCGCGCCGTTCAGAACCTGGAGATCGAGCTGCAGTCCCAGCTCGCTATGGTAGGCGCGTGCGCAAACAGACGCAGCATCCTTTGGACTTCCAAAGAAAATGCTGCATCCAAATTACGTTAGCCGTTGGCTGCCCTCCCCTTTTCGGTCCCCTCCATCCTTATTTCTATACCATTTCCCTCCCGCGTGCAGAAGAAATCCCTGGAAGACTCGTTGGCCGAAGCCGAGGGCGATTACTGCGCGCAGCTGTCCCAGGTGCAGCAGCTCATCAGCAACCTGGAGGCACAGCTGCTCCAGGTGCGCGCGGACGCAGAGCGCCAGAACGTGGACCACCAGCGGCTGCTGAATGTCAAGGCCCGCCTGGAGCTGGAGATTGAGACCTACCGCCGCCTGCTGGACGGGGAGGCCCAAGGGTGAGCAGACAACGAAGGCTGCAAACACCTTTAGGGGCTGACCAAGAGTGGACAGCAGAAATAGAAGGAATGGGGTTTTAGTTGACAGAAAAGCAAACAAACAAACAAAGTCTAGTAAAGATATGCCTGGGATTTACTAAATGCTCTACACTTTGCAAAGTGTTTTCACCCATTATCTTACTTGGTAATTCATAAAATGCTGCAATGAACAAAGGCACTACTGTCAGAAACAGTTTGTAAATCAGTATTCCCTGTACTGCAAAAGTCACTCAATTTCTGATATCAAAGACTTGATGATAAGAAGGACACCTAGTAGCCTCCTGAACCACCTCCTCTAACAAGCTTTCCAAAAGTGATCAGAGGCTGCACTAGTTGGAAGAACTCAGGCCTACAAATTGGGAAATCTAATTTCTGAGACCAACTCTTCCATTAAAAGCCAGGTTGCTTCACTTTTTGAGGTCATCTCCTTTGTTTTCTTACAGTGATGGTTTGGAGGAAAGTTTATTTGTGACAGACTCCAAATCACAAGCACAGTCAACTGATTCCTCTAAAGGTATGCAGAAACCCTAGAATCACTTGGAATAAGTCAGAATCACATTTATTAATGCAAAACCTGTAAGATCTCATTGAATATTGCATTATTATTCATTTTAATTTAAAGCATATTTATATTCTGAGCCAAGGAAAAACATTTTTGCATTCCTGCACAAAATAAGTAGTCTGTACTGTATTAAAACTTTTGGGGGCATGGTGGCTCATGCCTGTAATCTCATAGCTTCGGGAAACTAAGGTGGGAGGATCACTTGAGGCCAGGAGTTTGTGACCCACCTGGGCAACAGTGAGACCCCATCTCTACAAAAAACTTAAGAAAAAAATAGCTGGGCATGGTGGTGTATGCCTGTGATCTCGGCTACTCTGGAGGCTGAGGCAGGAAGACCACTTGAGCTCAGGAGTTAGAGGTTATAGTGAGCTATGATCATGCCCCTGCATTCTGACCTGGGCAACAGAGCCAGACCCTGTCTCTAAGAAAATTAAAATAAAAATTAAAAAATTGGCAATCCTAGGAGGGTAAAAAACCTACTCTGCTACAAGATATTATGATCACCATAACCACCTTTGAAATGTTTTCTTAAAAAAAAGTTTTCATATGTGTACAAGGCAACACTGAATACATTTCATTTTCATTGGATAAAACACATTTTTAAGAAGTAAAATTTACTTTTGAAAGTTTAATTATATGGATTGTATCAACCAATGCTTAATTTAGAAACCTGCATTAAACAACCAATGCTGGATTAATATTTGAAACACTAACTTTTGCCCTCTTATTCCATTTTTATCTTTAGACCCGACCAAAACCCGAAAAATCAAGACAGTTGTGCAGGAGATGGTGAATGGTGAGGTGGTCTCATCTCAAGTTCAGGAAATTGAAGAACTAATGTAAAATTTCACAAGATCTACCCATGATTGATTCCTTAGGAACAAGAAATTTACAAACAGAAATCATTCCTTTCAGAGTAACATGGTGTATTAGTTCAATCTCTATTTTTGTCTGTTCCATTTTCTTTGGATTCCCTATTCACACTGAATCCTTTTTGCCCTTCTGAAACAATATGCAGTCACAAGTCATGTTGGTCACATTGGTCTTTATAACAAATCAAAATTACCTTATATCTTTCTGGACCTGGAGTAGACTTTTAATGAACTTTCTTCTGGTAATCTGGAATATTTTTTAATCATAGAGCTTTAATCAAGTAGTATTGTTTTAATAGAATTAATTGTAATAAAAGATGAATGGTAATAATGTGAAATGTATGCCTTCTTGATTCCAACAATAATGTCAAGAGCATAGAGAGAAGTTTTTGAAATACTAATAATAAAATAGAGGCTGGGAGTAATGACTCTCACCTATAATCCCAGCATTTTGGGAGACTGAGAGGCAGGATGATTGCTTGAGGCCAGGAGTTCAAGACCAGCCTGGACAACATAGAGAGACCCCCATCTCTACAAAACATTAATAATAATAATAATGATAATGTAGATAAAAACTGGGATGAAGATGTCAGGGTTTGAGGATTAAGTTAAAAGAAGATTCTTTTAGAAGTTCTGGCCTTTTTATGTAAACCCATCAAGGTTGTAGCAAAATTATACTGTCTACTACAGCAGATGAGAGTTGTCCTGTTCATTTTCTAGCACCATCTTTCATGCAGTCAAGAAACACTGAGCCCTTACAGTGTGCCAGATTGGAGACTCAGTGATGAATATGATATGGTCCTTGCCTTGAGGAGCTCACAGTTGAGGGCAGAGATAAACATCTACCAGGAATGGTGATACAGTGAGATCTGTTGAATAGAAGTTCAAAGGGCTGGGCACCATGACTCACACCTGTAACCCCAGTACTTTGGGAGGCTGAGGCAGTGGATCACGCGCTCAAGAGATCAAGACCATCCTCACCAACATGATGAAACCCCATCTCAACTAAAAATACAAAAATTAGCCGGGTGCAGTGGCAGGTGGCTGCAACCCCAGCCACTCAGGAGGCTGAGGCAGGAGAATCACTTAAACCCAGGAGGCGGAGGTTGCAGTGAGCCGAGATTGCACCACTGCACTCCAGCCTGGTGATAGAGTGAGACTCTGTCTCAAAACAAAAAGGAAAAGACCTTAGAAGGACACATGGAATGAGAAGTGAACAATTTTCCAGGAGGGGCAATGAAATGCTACATAAAGAAATCATCCAGGCAGATGAGGGAAAGGAAACAGGGCAAATACATGTGAAAAGACAGACGGTGTGAACAAACATTGTTCTGCTCTCCCTTCTCCTAGCTGGCAGCAGTGAGGCCCAAGGTGGGGTCTCCATTGGGACAGGTCAGACCCACAAGTCAATAACAGAAATCATGTTCTGCATTAGGGAAAAAGGAAGCCAAAGTCTCAGCCTGAGTAGATCGTGGTTCAACATGCGTTGCTAAATTCAAAACCCTAAAAGGAAAATGGGCAAAATTTAATGATTAAGAGCCTGGCCTCTAACATCACACTGGGTTCAATTTCTGGCTCTGCTACTTAATAGCAAGTAACTTAACCTCTGTGTTCCTCAGTTTCTTGAAGTGGAAATGACAGCAATGACTGCACCTGGTTCATGGCATGGGTTTTGTGAAGATGAAATGAAGTCGTGTACCTAAAGCACTAGGAACCTGGAAACTATTGGCACCTAGAAAGTACTCAATATTTGTGTCTTATTATTATTTACTACACAGAACCAAAGTGGGATGAAGAAACAAGGAGACATGGTGAATAAGGAGTGTCAAAGGAGCAGAAGGGAGAGGGAGGAGTTGTGCTAGGCAAGAGGAATTCCAGAGCTGAGTCCAAAAGCCAACGGCTAGTCAGCCAACTTAAGCTGATTTGCTTCAGTATGCAGTTTTTCCTTTTGATATTATTTATACGGCCAGATGCAATGGCTCACGTCTATAATCCCAACACTTTGGGAGGCCGACATGGGCAGATTGCTTGGGCCCAGGAGTTCAAGACCAGCCTGAACAACATGGCAAAACTCTGTCTCTACAAAAAAAAATTAATCGGGTGTGGGGGTGCACACCTGTAGTCCCAGCTACTTGGGGGGCTGAGGTGGGAGGATTACCTGAGCCTGGGGAGGTCAAGAATGCAGTGAGCTGTTATCATGCCACTGCACTCCAGCCTGGGCAACAGAGTAAGACTCTGTCTCAAAAAAAAGAAAAGAAAAAAATATTTTTTAATGGTTTCAGATCCTCCACTCATCTCACTTTATTATACGCTCAGCTCTCTTTGTCTAGCCCTCACCTTCCAGCATATATCCTGGGGCAACCTTTACCTTTCAGACTCAAAAGGATTATCAAGGCCTCTGAACAAGGTCCATAGCCCCCAAGTAATAAATAAAGGATTCTACTTCCCTGGTGCTCAAAAGTGTCTGCAATAGTTACTGCTTTAAATAACATCTGTTTTCCTTACAACTACATAGGAATGGTGTGAGACCCAAAGGGGAAAGGATTTTGCACAAGTATAAATGCAGGGGTCATTTATTAGCTAGTACCACAGTTTCTCAGCATTCCCTTCTCTTGGAAATTTTTTTCCACAAAGCTCCCAGAGCCATCACTCCATAAGCAGCTTTTTCTCAGACTTCTCTCTGTGACTGAATGTTGTCTCAATCCTCTTGTCTTCTCTCTATACTCCCTCCCCAGGTAACCTCATCTAAGCCCTCCACAGCCTCTCCTCCCTGATCTAATCCCAAGGGTTTTGTTTGTTTGTTGTTTGTTTGTTTTTGAGGGAGTCTCACTCTGTTGCCCAGGCTGGATTGCAGTGGCATGATCTTGGCTCACTGCAACCTCCACCTCCCAGGTTCAAACGATTCTTCTGCCTCAGCCTCCTGAGTAGCTGGGGCTACAGGCACGCACCACCATGCCCACCTAATTTTTTATTTTTGGTAGAGACAGGGTTTTGCCATGTTGGCCAGGATAGTCTCCATCTCTTGACCTCATGATCCGCCCGCCTCGGCCTCCCAAAGTGCTGGGATTACAGGTGTAAGCCACTGCACCTGGCCAATCCCATGGTTTTAAATAACATCTACACATTGGTGACTTGTGGCAGCCTCCAGGTTGGCGCCAGTGATCCCTGCCTCCTGGTCTTCATTCCCTTGTGTAGTTCCCTCCCACAATGAATGAGGAGCAGATTTATTGAAGAAGTGACAGTATATGACCTCCAAAGATAGATCACAAAAGCCTTTCAGTTCTTCCTTGGTTTCCTGGACTATATGCTCTCGGGGAAGTCAGCTACTGGCAAGGTTATATCATGGGGGGAAAAAGCGATCTGTAAAAAAATTTGTGGTTTCACAAAATTTCCCACTAAAGCTCCGATGGCTTGGATTCCACGGCACAGCCGGCAAGACCCAAATAATAGTTCTTTTCTGATACTATCTTGGCCAATATGTCCTATAAGTCTTCAGTTGGCAAAGGAAGCATTACATTTCTTATTATGTAACTTCACTTTGCCCTGTTCTCACTGACAAGAAATGCAACTAGCACAGCATCTATCAGTCCCTTTGGGCAGCTAGAACAAAATACCTCGGACTGGGTGGCTTAAAAATGAGAGAAACATATTTCTCACAGTTCTGGAGGCAGCTTCAGTGTCTGATAAGGGCCCACTTTCTGGATCATACACAGCTTCTCGATATATCCTCACATGGCAGAAGGGACAAAACCACCCCCTGGGACCTCATTTATAAGGTCAATAATCCCCTTGGCCAGGGCTCCACCATCAGGACCTAATCCACTCTTGAAGACCCCACCTCCTAATACTGGCACATTGGTGATTAGGTCTCAACATCCAAATATGGGGGGACAGAAACGTGCAGACCATAGCAGCATGCTTATCATGACAGTCTAGCCCTCATTCACTAGGCCACAAGCCCTAATTCAACACAGATGTGAGAGGTCCCTTTGGACTCGGCAAGCCATGACTTGCAGAAGTGGAAGGTCTGTCTTTAAAGAAAAGAACTGCTAAGAAAAAAACTGAATAAAGAATCCTATAACAAAAGACAAGAGCATTGTTTATGATTATCCTAAAATCAAAAATTTTACAAATTTACATTTTTACTTTGATATGCGTATGTTGTGTGTATAAGCTAGTAGAAGGTCTGGAAAATACTGTATATATACTGAACTGTTATAGTAGTTATCTCTTGGGGATTAGCAAGGGGTTTGAAGAATACCTTTATTAAAATGTTTAACAAACAGCATATATGACTCTGATAATTAGAAAAAAAAAAATGTTATTCTCCCAAGCAAATGGCTTTGCAAATGGGTCACAGCAGGAAGGAACCACCTAGAAAAACAACCATAGGTTGCCAAAGCTTTATTTCTTAGGCTTTGTAAGAGTGCCATCTTCTGGAGTCTCAAGAAACGAACTTGAAAATAAACGAACCCTGGCTGGGTGCGGTGGCTCACGCTTGTAATCCCAGCACTTTGGGAGGCCAAGGCACGCGGATCCCTTGAGGTCAGGAGTTCGAGAGCAGCCTGGCTAACATGGCGAAATCCTATCTCTACTAAAAATATAAAAATTAGCCGGGAATGGTGGCCTGTGCCTGGAGTCCCAGCTACTTGGGAGGCTGAGGCAGGAGAATAGCTGGAACCCAGGAGGCAGAGGTTGCAGGGAGCCGAGATCACACCACTGCACTCGAGCCTGGGCAACAGGGCAAGACTCCGCCTCAAAAAATAAAATAAAATAAAAATAGATAAGCTAACCCTGTGTGTTCAAGCCACTTGAGATGTGTTGATACTAGAAGGTTTACCTTGTAAAACAAGAAAGAAGAAAAAAGCAAACCTTTTAAAATGATTGACTTAGTAAATTAAAATTGTCTTATTTAACTAATAATCAGTTTCCAAAAAGTTCACCAGTAAGGAGGCAGTTCCATAAGGCACAAAGTGAAAAAGAAAGCAATTATTTAGAGTTAAGAAAACCAGCCAATCAATAACTACCCAGGCTTTAAAACTATACTCAAATATCAAATGAAAATGAAATTCTTATTCATATGGCTGAGTAAATGATTTTTATGGGGTAAATGTTTCTTAAATCTTGGAAATGAATCCAAGATTGTGCTGAGCTAAAGAAGTCAGACACAAAAGAATGCATACTGTGTGATTCCATTTATATGAAACTTTCAGAAAGATAAAATCTCATCTATAGCGACAGAAATAAACTCAGTGGTCACCTGAGCTGAAAGGTGTGGAGGAGTGGGAATTAACTGGTTGACCTGGTAGAGGCACCTGAGAAGCTTTGGGACTGATGGAAGCGTTCTGTATCTTGAATGTGGTGATGGGTCCATTTAGCAAGGCTCTTCAAACTGTACATTTAAAATGAATATATTTCATTGTAAGCAAATCTTAATAAAGTCCATTTTAAAATAATAATTGAATATCCTTTCTTCAGGTGATACTGTCCACAGGCACAGAGAGGCCATGTAGGATGGTCAGAGATATACTACAGCAAGCTGGCTCTTAACCGCCGATCAGTAAATACTCAGGAATTTTCCAAGCTGGCTATTAAACCATGGGAAGCTTGAAATTGGCCACGATGGGAGTATTTACACAATAGAACTTGGGCTTTTAAAATGTATTTCCCAGAAAACTGTTTTACAGCAGTACACCAGTGAACATAGAGGTTAAAAGCACAGTGCAGAGGTCTGAGTTTGGGTCCCAGCTCTGGCACTTTCTAATGATTTTATTTACCCCTCTGTTCTTTAGTTCTCTGCTCCCTAAAATCAAGGCAAAAAAATACCCACTTCACACCCTAATTATGAGAATTCTGTGGGTCAATTCGCACTTGGTGTATAGTAAGCACTAAATATTACCTGCTATTATTATGCAAAGAAAAAAAAAGTCTCTACAACTAATTAACTGGTTTATATATTTCCCCCAGACGTATTTATTCTTTTTCTTCCCTTCATGGAATCCTAAACTATTCCAGTTTTGTAAAGAAAATGTGCACTTTTCTCACCCAACATATGGGGAGGGGGGAATAATATTTATCTTCCCTCTGTCGCAAGTTGTGAGCATCAAATAAGCCAATTTCTGTGAAGGAGCTTAACAAGCCATAAAGCACTTCAGAACTGTAAGACAAGCTTTCTTTAGAGACAGAGTCACTCTCTTTGTCACCCAGGCTGTAGCGTAGTCATGCGATCATAGCTCACTGCAGCCTCAAACTCCTGGGCTCAAGAGATCCTCCCACCTCAGATTCCTACCATTTTAGTCAAATGTGAGATGCCTGATGAGAGGTGCAAACCACAGGGCCTAAAATGGTATTATTAATGTAGCTGCTCAAATTGAAGGGGAGGATTCTACAATTAACTACGGAGTATATAAAATAAGAAAAACCGGAGCAGTGGCTCACTCCTGTAATCCCAGCACTTTGGGAGGCTGAGGTGGGTGAATCACGAGGTCAGGAGTTCAAGACCAGCCTTGCCAAGATGGTGAAACCCCGTCTCTACTAAAAGTACAAAAAGTAGCCAGGCGTGGTGGCGGGTGCCTGTAATCCCAGCTACTCAGGAGGCTAAGGCAGAGAATTTCTTGAACCCGGGAGGCAGAGGTTGCAGTGAGCCGAGATCACGCCACTGCATTCCAGCCTGGCGACAGAGCGAGATTCTGTCTCAAAAGAAAAAGAAATACCGGGACTGGACATGGTGGCTCACGCCTGTAATCCCAGCACTTGGAGGCTGAAGCGGGCAGATGACAAGGTCAGGAGATCGAGACCATCCTGGCTAACACGGTGAAATCCTGTCTCTATTAAAAATACAAAAAATTATCTGGGCGTGGTGGCAGGCACCTGTAGTCCCAGCTACTCGGGAGACTGAGGCAGGAGAATGGCCTGAACCCGGGAGGCGGAGCTTGCAGTGAGCTGAGATCGTGCCACTGCACTCCAGCCTGGGCGACAGAGTGAGACTCCGTCTCAAAACAAGCTTAGCATTCTTGGGAATTGTCATGCACAATTTTAGGGTTTATTTCTTAAATTAGCATAATATAGCAGAATTATAAATAAATGCAACGCTTTACAAACATGCAATAAATTGTTTGCAAAACTCAGAATAGATATTTTAACTTTATAGACTATGAAAAACATGAGCATCAAGCTTTTCAGGAAAAAAAATTCTGCATACTACTCTTCTTTAGAATTAAATTCATTGTGAATTCTAGTTGCTAAAAGATGTCATTGTTGTTTCACTATGTATGTATTCTTAATGAAATATAACTCTTCTTCAAAATGATGGAACAAATACACAATTTAGAAGCAGACCTCTAAATAAACCACACTGATAAAACAGCCCACAGACAGCAGTGGGCTCTAACAGAAGTCACTTCGATGGTATTTCAGGCTTTCTCAGTGAGTCATTATCTCAGAACAAGTTACTCAACTTGAGATGACTCACTGTGTACAAAAAGACGACAACAATATCACATATAACCACATTAGCCTGGCATTTTGCAATCTTTAAAAACACCGTAGACACAGGGCGCTATGACCTTGGTTGGTCAGAAGATGGTCATTTTAGTTGCTGATTTGCACTTATCGATCTCCTGAAGTTATATATACACTACTAAGCTTCTGCTAAGTTACTCACTTTGAAATATTTATTTGTAAGTAACATGGGATTTTAAAGAAATCACGTAAGGCTGCAATTTCACATTTCAAATAAGCAGAGCAACAAGCATAATTTTTTTGACAAGTTGAAGTGTCATTTTTACCTGTATTTTTTATTATTATACTTTACGTTCTGAGATACATGTGCAGAACGTGCAGATTTGTAACGTAGGTATACACATGCCATGGTGGTTTGTTGCGCCCATCAACCTGCACCCATCATCTACATTAGGTATTTCTCCTAATGCTATCCCTCCCCCAGCCCCCCACCCCCTGACAGGCCCCAGTGTGTGATGCTCCCCTCCCTGTGTCCATGTGTTCTCATTGTTCAACTTCCACTTATGAGTGAGAACGCGTGGTGTTTGGTTTTCTCTGCTTGCATATTTGTGTATACAAGTGGGACATCACATATGCCTCTATTTGTGTATTCATTCTGTAGCTGTAATAGGCTCATTGCCTGGATGTTCACAGCAGGTCAGTACCCAGAGGCACCAGGTTGCAACAGAGACAGAGGTTTAATGGTAAGGCCGCCAAACAAGGAGAAAAGAGAAAAACTCAAATCCGTCTTCCCGAGGACTCTGGGGCTAGGGTTTTTAAGAGTTTTGGAGTGAGCCAAAGCATAGAGATTGTTGATTAATTGAAGAGTACAGGATGAAGTCACGGGACAGAGAGAGAAAGAAACTGTACTCTCATGCTCATTTGGTTTGTCTGTGGGAGGCTTTAAATTGGTTGGCGTTAGCAGTTCCACAGTAATTCAGGATCCGTTTAAGCAGTTCTTAAACAAAAGCCTCATGATTCTAACATTAGAATTTCTATCTACAGGAACAATGGGGATGCAAATGGTCAGTATCTAAGGTTATGTGATTTTTAGTTACAAGGAAGTGGGTCAAAGTGCAGCCTGATTACAGCTTAATTATAACTACATTTCTGTCCAGAATTCTTAATTCTGTGAGGATGGCTTCAATTCCTTCAACAAACTTTTACTTAGCACCAACCATATGTAAGTCTCTACATAGTCTATTGAAAATAACCTCAGTTTTTATGAACTAAAGGCAAATACATAATAAAGTTTCATACCGTTTTCACACTGGATATTACATTTTACATTGGATAAAAAGTACCTCCCGGCCGGGCGCGGTGGCTCAAGCCTGTAATCCCAGCACTTTGGGAGGCCGAGACGGGCGGATCACAAGGTCAGGAGATCGAGACCATCCTGGCTAACACGGTGAAACCCGTCTCTACTGAAAAATACAAAAAGCTAGCCGGGGGAGGTGGCTGGCGCCTGTAGTCCCAGCTACTCGGGAGGCTGAGGCAGGAGAATGGCATAAACCCGGGAGGCGGAGCTTGCAGTGAGCTGAGATCCGGCCACTGCACTCCAGCCCGGGTGACAGAGCAAGACTCCGTCTCAAAAAAAACAAAAAAGTACCTCCCAAGGTGCTGTATGGTGTTTTCACTGGATACCCATTTTAAACAGCCTTATATGCTGATTCTGGATGATAATTTTAATGTTAAACTTCCGTAGCCTATCTAATATACGACTGAGTAGGCTGACAAATAATAACATAAATGTTATCATTTAAAAAAATACAAATATATATAATCAGCATCCAATACAGATAATCCTGGAACAAAAATTAGTACTGCAGAATTAGATCCAGGCTAATCAGAATCTGGCAGTGGTGTTATAGGAAAGCACAACAATGAAGTCCTTCTCAGTGTTATTACTCAGAGGCTGGGGGTAAGAAAAAGTCCTTCGGGTGATGTGAAGTTAGGAGAATTTTACTCAGTTCCCCTGTGTGACTCTGGAAGGTGTTTTTACAGCTTGCAGAGCTGAAGGAGATAGAACTGAACGCTGGCCAGTGGGAAGACAAGAACTGCTCAAGGGAAAGGAAGGTCTCAGGAGGGAGGAGAACCTGATGAAAGTTTTAGTCATCATTATCATGATTATCTGTCACCTCCAGAGTACACAGGGAACAGTTGCATGACAGAGGAGATAATTTCTGAGGAGATAAAGGACAATATAATATTATAACACCAAAGACACAAAGCTGAAGTAGCAGGTTACACAATTATTTGTCAATTTGTCCGGAGGAGACTTTTTAGCTGCATTTTCCAAAGCATTGGCACTCTGAAAACTTAATCATATAAAACTACATTCCCAACACGTAGAATATGTATCATAAAACACTTGCTATACATATATATCCAAACATCTTATGTCTTTATGATAATTTATCTCTGAACTAAAAATCTATTTAGGATCACTATGGATCATTTATGTTTCATTTTGTCAGAAAAAGATCATCAAATAAGAAAGCTTTATTTGGACTGACTTTTACCTTTCAGTCAAATTGAACTTTAACTAAACAATCCAAGAAAAATTATTCCTCTATCAATGTTGGTCTAAAAATCCTTCAATTGTAGCTTTTTAACTGGGTCAAGCTCCAAGTCTCCTGAATCCCTAGATTTATTCATTCGTTCGACAGATACCTATGCATATCCTGAACATATCTGGTATTTTGCCTCCTCATCCAAGCCACTATTCGTGTCTCTCACCTTGCTGACCACACAACTTACACCTGCACCCACCTCTCTTCCACTCTCTCCACCAGAGCTGGGGGGATCATTTTGAAAAAGCTGATCCAGTCACTCCACTGCTTAAAACCCTTCAAAGGCTTCCTATTACCCTTGGAATAAAGACCAAAACCCAGCAAGGTATGGCCTGGCCTGGCCCCCTCTACCCTCCTTCAAATTGTGTGCCTTCTCTCCCTCTATCTTCACCAAACCTACTGGCCTTGTTTATTTTTGTATATATCTAAGATGTACAGTATATGAAGTTTTGATATACATATACTGAGTGACAGCAATACTACAGTCAAGTAAATTCTAATGCCATGCTCCTTCCCACTCTGGCAGCTTCTCACAAACTTTCCCTCTTTAACCTAGAATGAGCCTCCTCCCCCATTTTGGCCTAGTTAACAATCCTAGTCACCAGTTAGGTCCTAACTCAAATGTCCCTCATTAACCAAGTCAGGTTCTCCTATTCTACCCTCTCATTCTATACTGTAGTTATGCTTCACAGCTCTTAGCACAATTTGCAATTATACATTTATTTGTATGAATATTGAAATAATGTCCGGCTCTACCACTGCATTCTCTCTAAGGGCAGGGGCCATGTCTGTTTTGCCCTCCACTGTAGCCCTGGCATCTAGCACAGTGCATGAAACAGCACATATAGCCTACTGCATAGGAGACAATCAATACTTGTTGAATATATGTGCACAGAATTATGTACAAATGCTAGAATATTCACTCAATAAAAGCTGGAATAATGTCTGCGTTACTCTCCTGGAATCAAGCGATCTGTCCACCTCGGCCTCCCAAAGTTCTGGGATTACAGGCATAAGCCACTGTGCTGGGCCGCCTGTATTACTCTCTAGGTGCCATTAAAAGCACTCAATAAACATTGGTTGCACAAACATTGAATGGTGGCAATATATTTCTCCTATTATTCTCTTGAAATAGTCATTGAATTTTTATCCATTAATTTATTAACTCTAAATTTTCCAACACTTATCTCTGGAAAGACTGAACGAACAAACCCTACCTTATTAAGGCACAGCAGCTAAGGAGTATCCATCACAAAGGAAGCAAAGAGGATGGTTTGCATAGATTCCATTTGAATCTATTTGTTTTGGTTACTCTATTTAAAATATGCTTGCGTCACATGAAATTGAAATCCACTTACTTCCTTCTCCTTAAGTCTTAATAAAGGAATTAGGCTTGCTGTTTGAGACTAAAAAATCCGTCAAGCTGTTTGCATTTTACTGAGATATTTGTTGAATTCAATTAATATTTCCAGAAAACCCTCAAGATACCTGTCACTCTATGGGGACATAAAATGTTCTTATCTAATATGTACAATCTTTAACTTGACAATTTCACAAGGCATATTGATATAAATCATATTGCTCAATATCTGGTGACTCAGTAGAAAGTGATCTTCAGTTTCAACAAGCAGTCTTTTAATTCATGACGCTTTTTCTTAAGGAAATTAACCTGAGGACTTTTTCCCATACATCTAAAGAGTACTAGAAGTTGCTTTCAAAACATAGAGTAACTTGGTTTCTATGTAGTATTTATAAGAAAAAAAAAGTATCTGTAGATATTCACTTATAAAGGCAACCTTGGAATCCTCTAATTTGTCATTAAAGTGTGCTTTGTATGCAGACAATCGTCTAACTATAGATACGAAACTGACTTCTCTTAAAACGATTGATGGAGCACTGGCTTTGCATGAAAATATTCAGTCTGAAAATGTAATACTCCTGCCAATCTAGATCAAAATAGAACTTGTTCTCCCTTAATAACGAGGTGTTCTATCTAAAAAACACTGTTCTCTCTCCTTGGTGGTCTAGCAGTTAGGAATAAAAATTAAAAATAAATAAGTAAAATACACTTTCCTCTCAATCAAACTAATATTTACTGGTCACTATGGAAGCAAATGGGAGCAGACTAGTCAGGTATGCAAATAACCTTGCCTTGCCAGGTATAAAGTGACCTGCCATAGAAGTTTGGAAAAGGGAGGTAATATAAAGGGCTAGGATATGAGGACCACTCTTTACAGCAGAAAGGCATCTGAGCAGAGCCTTGAGGAGTACATAGAATTTCAATATATGGTATTAAGTGGGAGTGGATTGGCAAGAATAGGACCAAAGAGCGTGTCCCTCTGAAGTGCTTTCCCATAAGACTAAGTAATCATCACATCAGCTAAGAACCCTAACTTCCTTGACCCAGGTAGTCTGCACTTCCTTTTTAGAAGATGAATTTTTGTATCTTACTCCTCCTCAAAGGCTGGGCCAGGTATTACTGGCCATCCAGAAATAAGTCCCCAGTACTTAATGCAGTATCTAGCGGAAAATGTGGGCATGCCAAATATATGTAGGTTGAAATGATGTTTAGAAATATCACATTAGGTTCGTACATTCATATCACATGATTGAAAAATTCAGGTAAACGGATTAGCTAAAATCCAAGGAAAATTATTAATTAAGACTTTCATTTGGGACAATTTAAAGTAAAAGCCTATGTTGATTGAATTTTTCATTTGGATCCAATTATGCTGTCACATTAGGTAGAGCTGGAGTATATGAGTCACCCAAAATTCTATTAATCAAATCTGGAAATAATAATAATGTGTTTTAATCATTCTAATACAGCAAATGAGACACAGAAAAACAAAACCAACAACACTGTAAAGTACCCGCTGATCAATCTTTGTTGGGAACAATGTCCTATTCAGCAGTGGGATAACAGCAACACCTAAGAGTTGAACAACCCAGAAGAAAAAATATGAATCGTCAGGGAAAGTCTGCTTAGAGGGAAATAAAAATCCAAGGTGTATTGCTAGATTTTGTAATAACTAGATGTGGCAATACAGAAATGTGATTTTAATTGGAGAAGGAAGATAATTATAGCTTGCAAGCCAACTAGTTAATATAAGTGACAAACTTTGGCCCCACACCCAAGAAAAGAGGGTGAACCCAAAATGGGAGTTTATCAAGTTTCCATTACAAATGTGTTCAAGACATCTGAGCCACCCTGAAACCAAACCCTGAAACCAAGGAGTTGGGGGGGGGGGTATATGTTACTAAAAATTAATTATTTAATTTAAATAGTTTCTATAAATTTAAATATGAAAACAATAAATTCTGTGTTATATCTTTGGAAGTAGCATTATGCTGGTGATGAAGTGCGATGGGATAAAACACAGTTAGCAGGCATTCCTTAAAAAATATTCCCTAAGCTAATACTAGAAACAGAAAAAGAGGGGTCAGATTAATCCTACGGATATAGAAGTGATCCAACTAAAGGCAACCTACATGATAACAGAAGTGAAAACCACATCATCTAAGGAACAGTTGAATGAACTGGTGATCCATAACCTGGAAAATTTAAAAGACTTGGAAAGACAGAGTAATCTTGTCAAATACCCAAAAGATTCTCCATTAGCAAAGCTATATTCTGTGTGGCAGATTTCAGTTAAATAGAAAGATAAACTTTCTAATAATTAGAGCACTTCAAAGGAAGGTGGAGTGCTTCGTGAGACAATGAGTTTCTCATCACTAGAAATATTTTAGTAGAGACTGGAGATATCTGATAAGGGGTTCTGTTTAGTGTTGAATATTTAACAAGAGAAGCAGAAAGAACAGACGTCTATGAGTACCCACTGTGTAGAACACTTTGTAGAAGAACACTTTGTATGTGTTATCTAAATTGGTAGTCTCAGATTTATGAATTGGATATTATTTCTCACATGAAGATTAAAAGAGATTAAGCAATTTACCATACACGCTGTAACACGCAATGCTGGAAGGTGAAGCCTGGTAATGACCTCTATTGTCCTTTGCAAATTCTGTTCTGGTTAAAGCCATAACAGTGAATGTGTTAGTGGTCCAGATAATTCTATCCTGATAATTTGTCTATTTATCCAGTCTGGTATTATTTCTGTCAGAATATCCAGAGACTTTTGGCCAAAGAGCATATTCAGCTTCCCCCATGACATTAAATTCAAAAGATAAATCATCCTTTAGGTTCTTTCCAACTGAATTCTGTAATTTTGATGACCAGAATTCCTAGCAACTCATTTACACTGGAAAAGGCAGAGTTTTGGGGCCAGGCACAGTGGCTCACACCTGTAATTCCAGCACTTTGGGAGGCCGAGGCGGGCAGATCATGAGGTCAAGAGATTGAGACCAGCCTGGCCAACATGAAACCCCGTGAAACCCCATCTCTACTAAAAATACAAAAATTAGCTGGGCATGGTGGCAGATGCCTGTAATCCCATGGTGGCAGATGCCTGTAATCCCAGCTACTCGGGAGGCTGAGGCAGGAGAAACACTTGAACCCGGAAGGCGGAGGTTACAGTGAGCCAAGATCATACCATTGCACTCCAGCCTGGGCGACAGAGTGAGACTCTGTGAGGAAGGAAGGGAATGGGAGGGGAGGGGAGGGGTGGGGAGGGGAGGGAAAGGAGGCACAGTTTTGTCACATGGGTCAATTCAGGCAATTGGTTGTGGGCTTTGTGGATTAATTTTATCAAGAATAATTCTCCAGCCAGTAGGTTCAGCAAGAAGATGTGTTATCAATTAGTAATGTCTGACATGAGTACAGGAGAGTGGCAGCAAGAATGACTTGTGTTTGTTCTCTCTAAGCTCCACATTTCCTAAAACTATTTTTCTATTTGTAATCATCAGCTCTTGAGTGAATACAGTGAGCAAATTATTTTACCAACTGTCAAAAGTAATACTTACTGACGTTTTTCCTAACACCACTCATGGAGGGTACAGGAATATACCATGAAGCAAATGAAAAGCTGCCCACAAGACTAGACGGATTATCAAAAGGGTTTTTTAAAAATATAAATTTAATATAACTTTGAATTACTTCAAAAACCTTACCACAGTCCAGAATCTGTTCCTCATAGCCCTGCAGGTCCAGAAACTAGACTTCGCCATGCCCAGAGGTAACCTGACACTTGATGACAGACTTACAGCGACTGTATTCACATAATGCTGATGCATACATTAGAATGCCAGTTTGCTGGCAATGAAGCACATATCTTTTCAGCTGTCCAAGGTCATTTTCCTGAGCACTCACTTCCCTGCACATTCGCCACAATGACATTTCTAAAATGTAGAATTTTTTCAGTCATTTTGAATGATACCACCTGCCTGTTCTTTATAAGTTCCCGATGATACAGTTTAAATGGCTCATCCAACAGATGGTTTCCTATATTACTGATGTGAGCTCTTGAACTGTGTCTTGGACCACTCTTATTTCTGATTTCTGTCTCCTTCCACGTACCTAGCTGTGCTATCTGGCTTATTGGCTCCCTGAGTGTTCTCTTTCTCTCTCCTTTCTTTTTTTTTTTTTTTTTTTTTTTCTGAGATGGAGTTTTGCTCTTATCGCCCAGGCTGGAGTGCAATGGCACCATCTTGGCTCACTGCAACCTCCACCTCCCGGGTCCAAGCGATTCTCCTGCCTCAGCCTCCCAAGTAGCTGGGATTACAGGCATGTGCCACCATGCTTGGCTAATTTTGTATTTTTACGAGAGACAGGGTTTCTCCATGTTGGCCAAGCTGGTCTTGAACTCCCAACCCCAAGTGATCTGCCCACCTAGGCCTCCCAAAGTGCTGGAATTACAGGCATGAGCCACCGTGCCTGGCCCTCTTTTTCTTTATTTCCCAGAAGAAACATTTCTGAAATACCTCTAAAGAGCTGCAAAATTCTACTTGCTTCTGTTTCCCAGTATGTTCTGCACCCAACCATCTTGCCTTCACTCCATACTTGCTTAGTTCCACACCATTCTTTTTTCTTTTATACTCACTGTGTGTGCTACAGCAGTGTAAGACACAGATTGCTTCATTCCATCACCACCCTTTCCTTCCCTAATGGCAGACAGTCTGGCTTCTGTGCCCCTACATTGTCCAGAACATTCTTGCACCCAGATCTCCAAGGATCTTGTGGCACTATCATGGACATTTATTTCTAGTTCTCATTCTCCCTGGTCTCTATGCAGAATTTGAAACTCAAGACCTGGAAGAACCTCCTTCTGGAAACCCTACCAGGCGAATCATAACATGCTACAATCCATGCTTGGTTGCCTGAATTTTTTCCAGACTTCCAGATCACTCCTTATTCACTTCCTTCACTGGGTACTTTTCCTCTGTGCTAAGCCTAACTTTGAGGGTTTCCTCACCATTTAGCCTTAACCTTCTGCTCTCCCCTTTATAAAATCCAGTTATTCTAAAGGCTTCAACTACCACCTCAATATAGATAATTTCTGGCCTTCAGCTCTCTCCTAAATTATTTCAATTTCAGTGATTCTTTAATTCACAAAATTGGTCATATTACATGATGCTTAAACTATAAAGACTGAGAATGTGTATTAACTGTAATTGGTAGCTTTGAGAGAATTCATTTCCTGTTCTCAAAAGACAACAGTACTTCTAGGATCTTTTCAGAACAAACAGCCAGATAATAAAGGAATGTTGCAGTTCTAGTCATACTTGACATATTTAACACTGTTGGCCATCCCATCTTCTCAAAATTCTCCTCTCCACTGGCTTTCTTGAAACTTCTGTCCCCTGGTTCTCCCTTTTATCTTTCAATGTTATCTCTCAAGCCTTTTATATTCTCATTAAATATTGCAGCTCCTCCAGGTTTTATCCATGGTCCTCCTCTCTACTCATCCTCCCTGAGAAATCTCACATACTTCATGGTTTCTCTTTGCCAGTAACTTCCAAATATAGCCACAATTTCTCTCCTAATCTCAGACCCACACTGCAGCTGCCTATGGAATATCTACTCCTGAATGTTGATAGGTACCTCAGGCTCGATCTTCCTTTCCCTAAATTTTTTATATTTCCTGCAAAAACTGCCCCCGCTTTGCATTCACATATCAGTCAATAGCATTTCCCGATGTTCAAAACTGGCAACGTCTTGTCATCTTAGGCACCCTCCATCATCAACCTGCAAACAGCCAAGTCAAATGCCATGTATCTATGACTATCTCCCCATTCTTACCACTGCACTGACACTTTTGTGAAATTTTCGTTGTTTCTTCCCCTCCCCCAGACTCTTGCAAATTCTCCCATCTCATCTCCCTTTGTCCAGTTTCCCTCCAATCAATCTAGTACACTGTCAACAAAGTTATCTTTCAAAAAATTAAGGTCATGTTCCTCCCCTATTTAGCAGCTTTCAACAGTCCACTCCATGACTAAGGGATCAAGTCCAAATTCCTCAGAATGGCATTAAAGGTCTTTTCTCATGTAGCCCAAACATATTTTCCAGTCTTATTTTTGGCAGTCACTCACATAAACTTTATGTCCCAGCTAAACCAAACTTTTCTCAGTTCTTGAAATACGTCATGTGTGTTTATGTCTCCTTTCTACGTGCTGGTCCCTCAGCCTAGATTTTTTTTTCCCCCATACAATGAATTCTAAGTCATTCTTTAAGATATCACTCAAAAGACATCTCATTAAGTCCTCCAGAAACTGGTTTCTCTTTCCTGGTGCTTCATACACTTTAGATAAATCTGTATTTTCAAACTCTTCATCCTATTTTGTAATTATTTGTGCCTTGTCTCCTACCCTTTGACCCAAAAGATATGACTTCCCTGAAGGTAAAGACCACATCTTACCTATTCTTGCATCCTTAGAACCCCAGCAAAATATATGGCATATAATATACATTCAGTGAACTGTATAAAAAGTGGGACAATTGCAGCCAAGATACTGTCCCTTCCCTCTAGAAGGTGAGGAAAAGAGGACTAGAAACAACAAAGTGCCTTTCTTGCTACACGTAATTTTACAGTCAAGTTGTATTAATTGGAAGAATACAGAAAAATCTTTTCTTCAAAATTCTTACTACCACAGTGCCTGAAATTCCACTTAGATAAAAGGTGTTGTTTTTGTTTTGTTCTTGCGGATGTGTGTGTGTGTGTGTGTGTGTGTGTGTGTGTGTGTGTGTGTTTGAGACAGATTCTCGCTCTGTTGCCAGGTTGGAGTGCAATGGCGCAATCTCAGCTCACTGCAACCTCCACCTCCTGGGTTCAAGTGATTCTCCTGCCTCAGCCTCCTGAGTAGCTGGGACTACAGGCACGTACCACCATGCCCAGCTAATTTTTGTATTTTTAGTAGAGATGGGGTCTCACCATGTTGGCCAGGATGGTCTCGATCTCTTGACCTCGTGATCTGCCCGCCTTGGCCTCCCAAAGGTGTTTTTTTTAAAAACATGTAAATAGCTTCAGTGAATTCCTCTCCAACCCTACCCACCTTTGGCAGTCAGTCAGTAAGTCACACCTTAGACTGAATTAGACTCACCAGATGGTTATCCTCCTAATACTTATTCCCACGCGAGGCTGAGAAGTCTCAGTAGAGAAAGAGGAGAAAACAGACAAATGGAGCAAGTCAAAGGAGGACAAACTAAACTGGAATGTGGCTTTGGGGTAACAGGCAGCAACTTCAGAACACAGGATAGCTGGCACGTGGTGAGAGAGTGGTGCCGCAGAGAGGAAGAGGGCAGCAAAACAAAGATGCATCTGCAATGATGGAAACCTCAGCAGGTACTGGTTCCTCTACTTCTCCCCAGAGACGGGAGAAACACCCTCTCTCACACTGAGCAAAAGCGGCCCCACCTTGGCACACAGGCTTGGTTCTTCAGGGAAAGAGTTCATCATCATAGTTACTTAACTCTGTTAACTCCTGTAACTTAACTACTCTTCCCACCCACTGCCCCCATAATCTTTCCTTTTATCTAATGAGGAGACAAGCAGGAGAGAAGTGAGCTGGTTTCTGGAGTTCCAATAGATAAGGCTGTCACAGATAATTAGATCACCGGATCCCACCTGAGATCTCTTTCCTCCTACCTTACCTGCAGCAGTGAACAGGCAGCAGAGAACAGAGAGAAGGATTGGAAGAAAGCCCAGAAAGTTTCTGAACAGCTAACAATATGCATCCAGGAGTGTTTTCTGCTCTGTGAAGCCTGTATCAATACATGTTAAAGAAACTGAAGCAAAAGGCTGACCATGAGAATGTACAACCATCATTTCTGATTCAGTATCTGCATTTCTAAACCACTCTTTCTCCTGGCTTTCCTATTCTGCCACTTTCTTGGTCTTGACCACCTCAATATCCAATCAATAATCAAGTAATAATTATTACTCTTTCAATTGACTTATTTTTTCTGTGTCCATGATGACATATCTAGACACTAACATTCTCCTAACCAGTTCCCTTGCTCTGTCTCTCCCAAACCAATTAGAATACTTTCAACAGGCTAATCTTCCCGAAGCAATGCTTTTCTTGAGTGACTGCCCCACTCAAAAGCAATCTGAAGCTCCAAATTGCTTATCAGGGGTTCTCAATATTTTTTTTTCCTAAAGCAGCTCAAGGACACAAAATATTCCCAATAGTAACAATTTATTTGCAGTGGTGCTTGGCAGGGGAGGGAATGAATTCTGAATCTCTGGGTGGGAGTGTTATGTTGCATGTGATTTGCAAAACTTCCCCAAGACAAATGTGATAAGTAGAATAATAAAGGCACATACAGAGTATTACGGGTACAGAAAGAAGGTGATGATGGCCTTTTCCAGCCACTTTTTCTCTTCCTATGACAGAAATCTCCATATCCTTTCCTAGGAGGGATAAGGAAAGGAGGGAGCTTCAGGGGAAATCTGTTCTGGGAGCATCAACATGTTTCTGACCTCGATTAGGCCAAAAGGCAACTGCTATGCTGACTTGAGGGTCCATGTACTCTACTGGCCTCACTCTACTTCTGACACAGCCTGAACACCAACATAATCAGAAGGACTACATTAAACAGAAAGAATACCACTCCTTGTTAAGATGTGGTCTTAGACAAGTCACACCCACCATTTTTAAATTTCATTTACTCTTCTTTAGAATGAGGAAATCGGAGATTATCTCCACGATCCTTACCAGCTGTAAAATGTGAAGATTCTATAGACCCTTTTTTGTCTTGTTTTGTTTTGTTTTTTTGAGACAGAATCTTGCTCTGTCGCCCAGGCTGAAGTGCAGTGGCACAATCTTGGCTCCACTGCAACCTCTACCTCCCAGGTTCAAGCAATGCTTTTGCCTCAGCCTCCCAAGTAGCTGGGTTTACAGGCACCTGCCATCACACCCAGCTAATTTTTTGTATTTTTAGTAGAGATGAGGTTTCGCCATGTTGGCCAAGCTGGTCTCAAACTCCTGACCTCAAGTGATACACCTGCCTCAGCCTCCCCAAGTGCTGGGATTACAGGCGTGAGCAACTGTGCCCGGCCTAGATCCACATTTTAAACCATTAAAGGTTTGGTATCAGCAAAAGATGCAATATATAGGGCATGAAATTAACATTACTTGATCCTGAAAGAAAAAAAAGATTATCAAGAGTTGTCTCAGAAATCAATTCTTTTCACCTAAACTATTAAAATACACATATATCTGTGTTAAATCATTTCCCCAAGGTCATGAACATGTTAGCATTTCAAAGTAATAAAAACCATATGAAGTAGAATGTAGCTGCTGTCTCCTCAGGAGAGGACCCTGAAAGGGGGCGTGCAGTACTAGTGTGTGCAGTACGAGGAGATAGCAGCCCCTCCCACCACTTAGAATTAGCCAATCAGGACAATGAAATGTGAACAAGAGACCAATGTGTGGGAACATACGCTGAAGATCATATCAATTGTTTGACTTTTGCTGTGGTTTGTGTAAACTAGCCCTCCAAAGCACCCCAGCTTCTCCTTGTCCTCCAATTCCTATATTCCTACCTTCCACTGATTCTAGAAACCAATGATATCCTTCTAGTAAATTCTCTCCTTGTTTAGTGCAACCAGTCTGTTTCTGACCAACATAATTAGTTAAGCTGTGAAGCCACCTGGGCCTTCCTGGAACAGCTTCTCAACTCCACCCTCCATTTTTCCCCACCCCGTACACATACCTCTACCTTTCCACATTGGTATGCACCTGCTCTGTACCTGGCACTACGCTAAGTCTCAAGAAAGAAATGTGAATAATGTGTGGTCTACCCTCAAGGATCTTACACTTTGATAAGCAAGTATTAACCCTTATTGCATGGTGTTGCAATTATTCATTTTCCTATCAACCTCCTTGAGAGTTAAGACTCTATACAATTCCTATCACACAGTAGGGTCCGCACAGGAAACAATCGGGACACCCAAATTAGGGTAAGTCAAGGCAAATTTAAGAAAAGGACTATTTACAGGCTGGGCGTGGTGGCTCATGCTTGTAATCCCATCACTTTGGGAGGCCGAGGCGGGTGGATCACAAGGTCAGGAGTTCCAGACCAGCCTTGCCAATAGGGTAAAACCTGTCTCTACTAAAACTACAAAAATTAGCCTGGTGCGGTGGTGGGAGCCTGTAGTCCCAGCTACTCAGGAGGTTGAGGCAGGAGAATCGCTTAACTTGGGAGGCGGAGGTTGCAGTGAGCCAAGATTGCACCACTGCACTCCAGCCTGGGCGACAGAGTGAGACTCTAACTCAAAAAAAAAAAAAAGAAAAGAAAAGAAAAAAAAAGGGACTATTTACAAAGGTATGGCGCAGGGAAACCATCGGGGGTAGCTAGTGTCACCCCCATGCCTAAAGAACAAAGGAACGTAATTTAGGAAGGGAAAGTCACAGAAAGGGCCATGTCAACAGGAGCTGTGGTGTTCAATGAAAGGATCCAACCAAGCTGTAGAGGTGGCCAAAGGAATAAATCCCCCAACTCATTCTCCTCCCTCCCTCCACTGGAGTCCCTACTGGGCAAACATAATGAAAGCCAGAGGGCAAGGTTATATTTATGGTGCAGAGAGCAGAATGGAGAAAGGTGGAAAGAGGATATGGAAGGGCAAACAGCTTTGTAGGGTCAGCACTCAATACATGTATGTAGAATTAGAGTATTGCTACTACATGTATGTGGACAATTTCTAGTTTCTCTTTTCTCATTTTATTTTAGTTCTCAAGTAACTATATTAGTGTTCTTGTTGGCAGATTTTCCTGATACTTGCAAGTTTAATTCTCATCTTCCTCTCTGCTATAGAAATATACGCACTAACACTAAAAGGAAAACTGTCCTGAATCTACCTTCCCAATAATCAGTGTCTCCTCTTGAAACCCTGATGAAAACGGAGACTCCTCTATCTTTATCTTTCCATGCTCTTCTCCCCTCATCCTCTGAGGGATTCCTTAATCATGTGTAACTGTCATCCTCTCCATCCTGTACACCTAAATGTAACAAAATCATAGGCCCTTAGGGCCATAGGAGGCTGACCTGGAAAGACAGAACAATCCCCTTGCAGTGGGGACAGGGTACAGTGGCAGAGATGGAGATCATGGCAAAGGGAATGGGGTGGCACAGAGCTTCCACTTGCAGACATTTTGGTTTCTTAGGATAGACTGGGAGATGCGAAAGGAGTAGTCTGAAGAAGAGGTAACTTCCTGAAATTCAGAAGGAACTGCAGGAACAGAACTCAGATGTGGGCACAGGAGACGGAAGATAATCTGTGTATAGAGTAAGGAGGAAATGTGTGCCTTCTCTTCAGTCTACTCCCCCACATGTATTCTAAAAAGACAAAATCACACTTTTGCTTAAGGCCGGTCTTTTAGGCGGGCAAAGTGCAATTTCAGCAGACTTCTGCCCAAAATAAATTATCTCCTCCTCACCAAGAACTGAAATTTCTATCACAAGAAATAATCTTCCATTTCATAATTAAGGGAAAAGTTCAAAATTCAAATGCCTAGGTTCCTGAATGATATAGAGCAAATAATACTGTTTCTATTAGTGTAAATGAATAATATCATGTCCTTTCCCTACACAGAAAAAGTGAGTTAAGGCACAAGAAAGCCAATGGCTTCAGATGAAGCACAGGGAGAGATTTCAACCTAGAGAAGATAAAGGAAAGTGGGTTTAGACACAAATGGCAAACTTTGCCAACTTTAATTTTGTGTATAGGCAACTCTGTCCAGTTTAGGGTATGCATGGATATCTAGAATCAATGCTCAGACACTGAGCTTAGGAGGGATATTAATTAAGCCGCATGTATCACAACTGTATAAAACCAGGAAGGACCCATAATAGTCCCATAACACTCCCTGGTACATACTGGGCATTCAATAAATATTTCTTGAATGAATGTGTGGTATAATTAGGATTATGAGTTTTAGAGACTGCTGTGAGCTAGAGTGGGGACCAGGGAGAGAAGGGAAGGGAGAGAACAAGCATTCATTGAGAGCCTGGTATGTGCCAGATGCTATTAACTGTTTCTCATTAATCCTCCAAATTCTTTTGTAATTTGTACAGATGAAAAAACTGAAATTCAGAGAAGATAAGTAACTTTATCCAAGCTGAGAAACAGTAGGCTAGAACTCAAAGACCTATTTAACTCTATAGCAGTATGCACTACTCAACTTAAACTCCTTGGAAAGGGCCCTGTAGCAAGCCTGGAAGGTTTCACGGGAAAATAGACACAAACTGAGCAAGAGCATGAGAATGTTAAGACTATAGGGTCAGAAAGAATGTCTGTTAGAGGAATGCCTGCAGTGTTTTCAAAAATAATCACTCAACATTGTTCAAAAGATGAAGTCATGAAATGATGGTCTTCTCTGTTTTTCCTGCTCACACACAGTTTTCCTGGATGTACCCAACACCCTGATGAGATAGCACTTGAGCATGTATGGTTCATTGATCACTAAAATAAGAGGTGAAGAGATTGTTAACCAAAAAAAAAAAAAACCTATACTTTAAAAAAATTCATTAAAGATGATGTAACTTTACACAGATGATAGATGATAGACAGATGATAGATAGATAGATAGATAGATGATAGATAGATAGATAGATAGATAGATAGATAGATAGATAGATAGATAGAGGCCCCATAATGGTCCCCATAATTCACCAACTTTGGGGCTATACTTTAACCTTAGATCTCTGCTACACCTCCACACGGTGGCTTGTTCCTCTGGGTTGTGGCAGCACGGCAGCACTGAAAGTGGCTGTGAGTCTGTTAAGTCTCAGGGGGAACCTGTGTTATTGTTGGGGGCTCAAGAGAGCACAGAGAGCCATGGTAGTGGGCCTTTCGGTGGCTTTTATGGTATTGAGGGTAGGTTGGGTCCTGGCACAGGGTGGAGTAGCCTGAGTGCTGGACCAAATAGGAGCCTGTGAAATTCTGGTGACTCTGATGGTGGTGGCCTTCTTTCAAGTAATGAGAGGAAAATAACACAGAATTTAAACAAATGTCAGGCCTACTACCTTGACAAGTTACATTGCCTCGAAAATGCCAGAGCTGACCTTGCACTCAAAATAAAAAGAAGGCATGGGAATTTGGGGGAAAAAATTGATGGTCAACCTCGAGACCACAGCAAATATTACAACACTATCAAGTACCTTAAAACTCAGTTGTCTTAAATGTAGAAAATACGACCCTTTCTCCTGGCCAACATATATTGTATCTGATGCATCTAATGTCGAGAAAAATGTATAATGTGCATAAAAATTAATATGAAATGGCTCAACATTCATTTGAAAAACATTCTTCTGTATTTCAGAAGCTCTAAAACAATATATTTAGCTGAAATGTTCTATAATAGTCCCAGAAAAATTAAAATTTAATGTTTATCTAATTTATATTTATACAAATATAATTTTTTGAGACAGGGTCTTGCTCTGTTGCCCTGGCTGGAGCATAGTGGCACGATCATAGCAGCCTCACCCTCCCAGGCTTGAACAATCCTCCCATGTCAGCCTTCCAAGGCGGGACTACAGACATGTGCCACCATTCCCAGCTAAATTTCTTTTCTGTAGAGATGGGGTCTCACTATATTGTTTAAGCTGCTCTCAAACTCCTGGACTCAAGTGATCCTCCAGCCTCAGCTTCTCAAAGTGCTGGGACTACAGGCATGAGCCGCCATGACTAGTACAAATATAATTATGATTGACAAACTTATAATTGTTGAAATCCGTGAAGCATATAATCTGGACCTAATGGCACCCAACATATTTTGTTGAATTGTATGTTTCCTTTTCCTCCCTTGAAGGTAACAAATGTTACTTTGGAAAATGCCAACATTCCGCATTAGATCCACAATGCCAGGCCCACTGTGGATGACTTCAAGCTCCAGTAAGTTCAGAAACCATGTAAAGAACTGATTAAAAAAAAAAAAAAAAACCAACTCCCTGATTCACCACTTTAAACAGTTACTACAAAACTTACAATATCATTATTTCATATTATTAAACATCTCAACATAAAACAATCTCTTTTATGTTTAAATTACAATAGTGGTCATAGGCTAGCAATGTGAAAACTCCCAGGCTAGCGATTTGAAATCTCACATATGGTGTATGACTCTCCAATACATAGGTCAGAGACTTGGTTTTTATAGAACTGCAGGAGGTACCCCCTACTGTACTTGAATTTTTTTTTTTAACTGGGGAGACACAGTCCTTGTAAAACAAAGGTGCATTCTCCTGTACATGAAAAGGAGCTTGCTTCCTTTCCTAGTCAAAGAGCAGAGGGGAGATTTTCACTCTTTCATAGCTTTAATAATGTTATTCCTACCATATACTGAACACTGATGCTGTGCTAAGCACTTTTGTACATTAACTCAATTCTCATAATATTCCCATTTTAGCCAGGTGTGGTGGCTCACGCCTGTAATCCCAGCACTTTTTGGGAGGCTGAGGCAGGTGGGTCACTTGAGGTTAGGAGTTCGAGACCAGCCTGGCCAACATGGTGAAACACCGTCTCTACTAAAAATACAAAAATTAGCCAGGCATGGTGATGCACACTTGTAATCCCAGCTACTTGGGAGGCTGAGGCGGGAGGATCGCTTGAACCTGGGAGGCGGAGAGTACGGTGAGCCAAGAGTACGCCACTGTACTCCAGCCTGAGTAACACAGCGAGACTCGGTCTCAAAAAAAAAAAAAAAAATTCCCATTTTAATGATGAGAAGACACAGGTTCAGAGAAGTAATTTGCCCAAGGTGATAGCTGAACATGGCAGAGGTGCAATTTGAACCCATGTCTTCACACCCCAGTGCTGTGCTCTTTAAGCTCCACTATGTGGGACATCTTGTTACCACTGGATAAGGAGACCTCCATCTAAGCTGTATTGATTCTTCTAATTGGGCTCTGTTCAGATACCAGAGTAAAGTTGTCCTTTATCAGTGTGTCGAGGCTGATAGCAAGGGCCTGCAAAGTGTCTTGGATGAGTTGACTTTGAACAAGACTAACCTAGAGTGGCAAATGGAAAGCCAGATGGAGGAGCTGAATTACCTCAGAAACAATCATGAAGAGGCGGGAGCTACACAAAATGAATTTAAAGTTTCAGTATGTCAATACCTGTCAAGATATGGTGGTGGCGGCTATCATTATAAGAGACATTCTTTTCATAAAACACAGGTAAAGTAACATAGACTGTAAGGCAAAACTTACCTCTCACGATGACAGTGAAAATCAAATAAATTACTTGTATTAAAATATTTTGTAAAAATTAAAATATTATTCCTTTATATTGATCCTAAATATGTTTATAATAGGGTTGCCAGATAAAAATACAGAACTCTTCAGTTTAAATTATAATTTCAGGTAAACAATGAATAATATAACAGATATGTCCCAAATATTGTATGGAATATAGTTATACCAAAAAAAGTATTCAATGTTTATTTGAAATTCAAATTTAATTGGCATTCTGTATTTTATTTGCTAAATCTAGTAACACTATTTCGTTGTCTCCTAGAAATTTCTTTGAAACCTTAAAAAAGATTTCTAAACTCTACATTTTCAATTTTCAATTTTTAATTTCTTTAAATAATCATATTCCAGATGCAAGATCAAGTAACCTGTGGCATTTTATTTTATTTTGGATCAGGAGATGAAGGGTGACAATGATAAGGTACCTTATGTTGAGGTAAACCTAGAAAACAAACGGCCCCAGGTGTGGACCTGACTGTCCTGCCGAACCAGACAAGACAGTAATATGAGGCTTTGCCACAAGAAAGCCACAGAAAAGCTAAGGCCTGGTTTAATGTAAGGTAAGCCTATCACCACCAAAACAAAACAAAACAATACCCAATATTAAGCAGAAGCCATGAAAACTAGTATAAGTATTTATATTTTTATTCCACTCCAACATCTCAGAGTAAAGAACTGATGGGCAGGCCTCGGCTTCTGCTGACAACTGCCAACTGGCATGAGATTGCTGAGCTGAGGTGGACTCTCCAGACACTGGAACTGGAACTGGAGGCCCAGTGGCCTCTGGTAAGAATGCTGCAATGTGAGACCCTTGAGATAGATTGACTTGTTGAAGATGAAGAGAAAACAGAGAGCCTCCGGTACAGTTGTTGAAGAGCAACCACCAGCTAACACCAAGGAGACAAGGAAGAAGAAGTCCTTCTCTCAACCGACATCCGGAAGACAAGGAAGAAGTCCTTCTCTCAACCGACGTCCGGAAGCACGAAGAAGACTCCCAAGACAGCGAAGAAAGGAAAACAACTTGAGGAGAGCCAGGAAGAAAAATGCTCCACAAAAATATGCGGCTTTAAGAAGACTTGAGGAAGGGAGCAGGCCAACACCCTCTGACCACAATGACCAGCTGAATGAGGAGCTCCAACAGAATGAGCTGCAGCCGGAGCAACAGAGTGAGGGACACAGCTGGACCAACAGAGTTAGGGGACACAGCCGGAGCAACAGAGTTACAGGACATAGATATAACAAAGGGGGAGGATGCCAGCCATTTCAACTCTCTCCCTGAGCAGCGAGTAATTTCAGGGCAAGCCCAGAGACCTAGGATCCATCTGAGAAGTCTGTAGAGGTCTGACCAGAGAACTCAACAACAGGGTACGCCCCATGGTGATGAAAATAAAATGAATCTGTTGTAAAAGGAAAAAACAAAAAAAGTTACAACGTGTTGCTTTGAAATCCAACAGTATATTCACACGTGACATGTCTGGTCACAGATGTTTCAAAACATTTTGTGTCTCCACAGTATAATGTTTGCCCTGTAAAATTTAAAAGCAATTCTTTAATTTTAAACTATAGAAGAACAGTAAATTAGGGTAAGAGAGAAAGACACAATACCAGGAATAAATATACTTACATGGTTTCTTTAAAATTACAGATTAAGTTCTGTGTGGTACTAGTTTACAGCATTCGGAACTATTCTGCTACATTGCAATTTTTGATGAGTCGTCTTTACTTTTATTTTCCATTCCTTTCCTCTTTTATTTTTTTTTATTTTATGGATAAATAGTAGTTATACATATATATGGGGTACATGTGATATTTTGATACAAGCATACAATGTGTAATAATCAAATCAGGATAACGGGGATATTCATTATCTCAAACACTTATTTCTTTGTGTTTGGAACATTCTAATTTCACTCTAGTTATTCAGAATATACAGTGAATTTCTGTTAACTATAGTCACTCTATTGTGCTACTGAACACTAGATCTTATTCCTTCTAATTGTAATTTTGTACCCCATCAACCAACCCCTTTTTATCCCCTGCTCTCTCTCACCCACCTCCCTACTGTCCTCCTAGCCTCTCTGGTAATCATTATACTACTCTTTATCTCGATGAGATCAACTTTTTTAGCTCCCACATATGAGTGAGAACATGTGATACTTCTTTTTAATCTAGTTTGACAGAAACTGAAAGTAACCACTGTTACAATATGTTACCCCAATATAGCTTGTGGAGTCTTCATCCCTGGAGAGTTTTGAGACAGAAGGAAGTAAGCAGGGGAGGAGGGAAGCAGGAAATTCTAACTAGACCAAATTTAGCATTTATATTCCAGATGCCAAGAAAAAAATAATAATGCAACATCTTATAGCTCTGCAAATATGCACTCATTTATATATCTAAGCTTTAGACTAGAAAATTCTAACTAGCTCTACATTTCAATCAAAATTATCAATATGGAAAATATTTGGAGAGACAGCAAAAAGTTTAATAGTTTTTGAATGTATATAAGTTGGAAACTTTCAAAGCAACAGAACCCCTCCATGTCACAGTTTACTACTAAATTAATTCAGATACACACCTTGCGTTCACTGTTGTGTTCCTCAAGACTCAAAGAGTTAAAAACCCGATGAAAAGTGGTTAATCTCCGTAATGGGTGTTAGCTCCATCTGAAAAAGCCAGCATTATAAAAGCATTAATGTTTCAATTATGCATGGTGGCTAACTGCTGTGATGTGTTATTTTAATGACTGGTCTGCCAAAGAGTTAGGAATCTCCATAAACCCATGCCAGACCAACCCTCAAGAAGTTAGGGCAGAGTCTCACCTGGCAACAGACAAGGCCCACAAGTCTTATCTCTTCCAGGGCAGGACATCTTGCCTCATTAGTTCTTTTTCTTTTCAAATTGGTCTATTTTTTCATCACAAAAATAATGATAAGGAAGGCTTGTCTAGTCTGAAAAAGAAACTAAATCCCTTATGTTCTTGTTAATTTTCCAAGTCACATGACCGAAAAATACAATTTTAGCTCATTTCAAAAGAGTTTTAGAAGTTACTCATTGTTTAAGCCAGCAACAGTGTGTTTTAAAAAAGAAAAAAATAGTTAATCACTGTGTTTTTAAAAAGCTCTGAAGATAGGTCTGTGTTCAAATCCCACCAAAGTCCCTTTATTGAATAGTTTTGGGCATGCTAAATTTTAACTAATTTCTTTTCTTTTTTGAGGGGGTTTGTGGGAAAAAGGGTCTCGCTGTGTCACCCAGGCTGGAGTGCAGTGGTGCGATCAAAGCTCACTACAACTTTGACCTTTCAGGCTCAGGCGATCCTTCCACCTCACCCTGTTGAGTAGCTGGACCCACAGGCACGTGCCATCACACCAGGCTTTGTGTGTGTGTATGTGCATTTTGTAGAGACGGGGTTTCACCATGTTGCCCAGGCTGGTCTCAAACTCCTGGACTCATGTGAATCCTCCTGCCTTGGCTTCCCAAAGTGACGGAACTACAGGCGTGAGCCACTGCGCCTGGCCAACTAATTTTAGTCAAAATAAAATTTCTGGCCAGGCATGGGGGCTCATATCTATAATCCCAGCACTTTGGGAGGCTGAGGCAGGTGGATCACCTCAGGTCAGGAGTTTGAGACCAGCCTGACCAACATGAAGAAATCTCGTCTCTACTAAAAATACAAAATTAGCTGGGCATGGTGGCGCATGCCTGTAATCCTAGCTACTCAGGAGGCTGAGGCAGGAGAATCGCTTGAACCTGGGTGGCTGAGGTTGTGGTGAGCCGAGAATGCGTCACTGCACTCCGGCCTGGGCAACAAGAACGAAACACCGTCTCAAAAAAAATAAATAAAATAAAATTTTCCCTCATAAAGTTGCCAACAGGATTTGATGAGGCAAAAATGCAAGTAAAGTTTAGGACAGGCTTTGGAATATAAAAAAGTCTCAACAAGCTCTATCAACTCTATCTTAGGACTGACTTTGCAAATGTTATTTGCATATTTGTTTAATAAGTTTAACACAAGACATCAAAAGTTCTTTGGGCATTATCAATCATCAGCCTTGTGAAAGAAGCCACAGAATGGTTATGGTACATTTTCTCTGTTACTATTGTGTGTTACATTTAAATAATTATTTAAATCTATTCCTCTACCATTCTTACAACCCCCTTACCAAAAAAAAAACAACGTGATTCACAGACAGAGGTCCATTTATTATAAAAATTGACTAGTTGTCTGAGTCCATAAGGTCAAGTACTTCTTTAAAAACCTTTAAAATTAGGAAATTAATTTGACTCCCTAAGACTTTTTCCTTTAAATTTAAGCACATTACATATACTCACTTAAAACCACTAGAATGGGGGATTACTGCTTTCACTGTAAACATTAACCTCTGTACGTACCATTTCTAATCCAAAACTTTCTCTACTCTATTTAGATCTGTCCAGACTCTCTTAAGTGAAAATTATGAAGTTATATCCAATTATAATGTTATTTTCTCTCATATCCAGCCATCCTTGAAATGACCAATTGGATAAGCAACCACAACTGGACCTAAAGGAATTTTCTTAGATTTATGAGGGGGAGAAAACAGCCACTGAATTTTGGACAATGTTCAGTTTCAATATTTTAAAATTGGAGTCTGTAGAGAATTGTTTGGTACTTTCGGCTTCACTATTTTTTATGAAAACTAAAAGGGATATTATGTTTCTATTTTATGTTCTATGTTAATTAATTCTCCTCCTAATGCAGCTAACTCATAGTGAGCAATTGTCTTTTAGAGAATGAAATTAATTTACCTGAAAATAAATTTATGACATACTAATGAAATTTAAAAGCTGAGCTGCATTATAGTTAATCCTTAAATTACAGCATACTCCTAAGCTAGCTAGCCAGAAACCCAACTAGAATTGTCAATTCTCCTAATATAAAAAAATTCAAAATTTTTACCTTTGTATAGGTCCATGGTAACTGTATTATTCAGGAGGAACAAGAGAGATTTCAATACAATCAACAATGCATAATCACACCCAGATAAAAGGGGTACCTATCACCTCAAGCATTTATCATTTATCTGTGTTACAAACATTCTAATAATATTTTTTTAATTTAAAATGTACAATAAATTATTGTGACTATAATCACCCTGTTGTGCTAGCAAATACTAGATTATATTTGTTCTACCTAATTATATTTTTGTACCCATTAACCATCCCCACTTCCCAGCCCCCTCACCCTATACTACTCTTCCCAGCCTCTGGTAACCATTATTCTACTCTCTATCTCTATGAGTTCAATTGTTCTCATTTTTAGCTCCCACAAATGAGTGATAACATGAGAAGTTTATCTTTCTATGCCTGGTTTATCTCACTTAACACACTGTCCTCCAGGTCCAGTCAAGTTGTTGCAATAACAGGATCTCATTCTTTTTTATGGTTAAATAGTACTCCACTAAGTATATGTACCACGTTTTCTTTATCAATCCGTCTGTTGATGGACACTTAGGATCTTGGCTATTGTGAATAGTATTGCAAAAAAAAATGAGGGTACAGATATCAAATTGATAAACTGATTTCCATGATTTTGGGTATATATCTAGCAGTGGGACTGCTGGATCACACAGTTCTATTTTTAGCTTTTTGAGGAACCTCCATACTGTTCTCCATAGTGGCTGTACTAATTTACATTCTCAAGAAAAGTGTACGAGGGGGTTCCCTTTTCTCCATATCCTCACTAGCATTCATTATTGCCTTTCTTTTGGATAAAAGCCATTTTAAGTGGGATGAGATATACAACAAATTAGTGTGACTGTAATAATTTACATCATTTACATTCAACTGCAATGAGAATGTAATTTTGAGTCATTTCTCTGATGATCAATGATGTTGAGCCCCTTTTTATATACCTGTTTGCCATTGTATGTTTTCCTTTTTTTTTTTTTTTTTTTTTTTTTTTTTTTTTTTTTTTTTTTTTGAGGTCACTCTGTTGCTCAGGCTGGAGTGCAGTGGCATGAACATGGCTCACCTCCGTCTCCCAAGTAGCTGGGACTACAGACACATGCCATCATACCCAGCTAATTTATTTTTATTTTTTGTAGAGATGGGGTCTCCCTATGTTACCAAGGCTTGTCTTGAATTCCTAGGCTCAAGCAGTCCTCCCGCCCCAGTCTCCCTAAGTGCTGGGATTAGAGGTGTGAGCCACCATGCCTAGCCTGTATGTCTTCTTTTGAGATTTGAATGTCTGTTCAGTTCTTTTGCCCATTTTTAAATCAGATTATTAGATTTTTTTTCCTATTGAGTTATTTCAGCTCCTTATATATTCTTGTTATTAATCCTCTGTCAGATGGATAGTTTGCAAATATTTTCTCTCATTCTGTGGGTTGTCTCTTTACTTTGTTGACTGTTTCCTTTGCTGTGCAGAAGTTTTTAATTTGATGTGATGTATGAAAAAAATTCAAATTTTAGAATAAAACTACAGATACATTTTAGCAGGTTACTAGTATCAAGATAATCTCAACAGATCCAAGACAAAAAAAAATAGTGACCTTTAATGAAGAGGAAAGAGTGAGGGCTAAAATGTTTTCTTAATATATTCAGTGTATTTCCATTCTAAGGAATACATCTTTATATACTTGAAGGTATTTTAAAATTCCTATGCAGAATCTTGGTTTTCTTATCATTCTTACACATTCTTACATCAAAAAGTATCATCATTTCCTTTAAAGTAAAATTAAATTAGTTGTCTTCAACCAGCCTTTATTTACATTTTTAACTTGCACTATTGCCAAAACATACAGGCCAAAAGTTTAGAGAAAAAAAAATAAAGGCCAAGAAAGTGGGGAAAGGCACTGAAGCAATACAAAAACATTCCGAGAACAACGAGTACTGGGCGCAGCAAGAGCAGAGGCACCCTCCCTCCTCTACAGGAACTTAAATGTTGTATCGCACTGGGAACACTAAGAAAGAGGCCAGAATAGTATAACAAATTATAAAACACCAAGTTGTTCAACATAGGAAATGAGAAGAAAGAGACAGCCATGAACCAGAGACTAATGGTGAGAAGTCTCGTGAAGGAGATGGCATTTAAGTCAGAGTTTGGAGTTGAGGTAGAATAACTTGAATAAACAGCAAAGTAGAAGATGGGCATTCTATGCCAAGAGCAACAAACACAGGCCTTAAAATGGAACAAAGCATAGTATATTAGCCAAGAGTAAGAAAGGCCTGCTTAAAGGATTAAGTAATTCAAGGATGTTTAAAGGAGATGCTAATACACATTTTTTCACTGAATCATGGACTATAATCCATATTTTAATATTTAATATTACTATCCATACTTTATAGGGTAGTAAACTGAGACACAGAAAGCTGAGTGTCTTGCCCAGGGCCACATAATTACTTTATGAAGAAAGTGCAGCACTCCTTCCACTCCCCACCCTGACTCACCGCAGGGAGCATGAGGTTGGACAGACAGAGTAGGGCAAGGTTATGGAGAAGACTTAATCCGTCCACAAGAGGTCTGAGTATGTTGATGAAGTGATGACAATACTGTTTCGAGAACATCAATCTTGCCGCAGTGAACAGATCTTAATTGACAGTGCTGAGTCAAGAAAACCACTTCAGAAGCTGGTGAAGTAATCTTCGAGAGAAGTGGTGAAAGCCCAGAACAGGGCAGTTACAGTGGGGCTACACAGAAAGAAACGAATACATCAGCCATGACAAAGAGAAAGTGACAAAATTAGTGCCTTGATGGATGTAGGAGATAAAAGAAATGAAGTTTAAAGTGAAAGGAAGTGTCACTCAAAGAAAAACAGATGGCACAGTTTATCGCAAAAGTTATCAAACTGAACACCTTTTCCCTACCCTACTTTCCTCTCCAGCCATTTTCTCCTCCCTCACAAGCCATTTTCCAACTTCTCACCCTATCCTTTCATTCATTCCTATTTTGAAGGCATCCTGTGGGTTGGACAGTGGGTTAACCTATGGGAAACAGAGATCACAAAACAGTAATAGCAACAAAAATATATTCATTAAGTGCTTATTCTATGCATGCAAATCATTGTTCTAAATGCTTTATATTTAATAACTCATTTGACTCCTGCTACAACTCCATAAAGTAAGAAAAATTATAATCTCTACTTTAGAGAGGAGGACACTGAGATGAAACCTCACAATAAATGGTGAAGCCTGGATTGTAACCCCAGCAGTCTGACACCAGAGTCCACCCACTTACTCTGCTACACTACCCTCAACAGCCTTCAAGCAGTTTCTATATTTTTGTGGCTTCCATCACAGTAGAGTCCCAGAAGTTTCAGAAAAATTGATATAGGAGTGTCTGTAGATTTAGGATCTCTGAATTTTAGAAGTTTACTAATGAGAAGACATGAACTTTATCCATTGATATCTTAGTTGTCTGACAATTAGCTATCTGAGAAGAGGGTACCAAATCTATCAAATAATGATACAACTTTCCACCATTTCGACTCTGTGGGTAGTAATCACAAAAGCATATTAAGCAATTTGCACAGCCACAGAGCAGTCAAAAAGAAAATGCCTGACTCTTAAACTTTGTGATAAACAACAGAAAACTCTAAATATTTAGATAAACCTTACCATCTTGAGATATAACCTGCATTACCAGATTTGTCCTTCTGCAACTACCTAAACTATGTATTATATCTCAATTATATGTATTATATTTCAATCAGAAAAGGAAACTTGCAAATAGAATTTTCAGCTAGAAACTTCAAAACAGGATTTTACTTGAAGCAAAATAAGAAATAAAAAGGATCCAAATCCTAACAGTGAGACAAGTCAAACTGATAACAAATTTGAATCCAAAACATGCTTCCAGAGCTCCAGCCAAATTAACTCCATGTGAATAGCACCTATACCCGTCGTAACCACGACTCAGTAAGTTCAGAAGCAATTAAAGAAGAAATTGATAAACCGGACAACATGAAAACAAAATACCATAAGCAAAGTCATCAATTCCAATATTGGGTATGCACCATGAATTGCCCCACCACTACTCAATTAAAACTGTACTCTGGAAGAATGGCAATGGTTCCAAACTGCTTTCCTCAATCCACCTTTTCACTGACCTCTCGGGTGACCACCTCACCCACGTTTTCTTCTCTCTTGGCTTCAATGATCCTCTTTCCCCCTTTGCCTGGTCCTAGATGTCCCTCTTTTCAGGATTATTCTCTAGCTCTACTTCTTCCTAGCCCCTAAAATGACTCCAAAAGTTCAGAATTAGACCTTCTGTACATTTCTCTCTAAATTCCTTCCCTTAGAGATCCTAACCAACCCCAAAGTCTGCTATTCTGAACACTCTCCCTAACTGCAGTCCCATAATTGCTTAAAGACATGTTTACATGAATACCCTGGTATTACCTCAAATTCATGTCTTAAACCAAAACTCATCTTCAATCCCACACTTTACTTCACTATTCTTTCATCGTGCACTCACACCACACATACACACACACACACACACAATAAAAAAAACCACATTCACCAGACTGTTAGAACCTCTCTCTGCAATTCCTCCAAACCCTGAACATTGCTCAAATGTAGCCCAGATTGCCCTATATTATAATCTCTGATTCATGGGTATGTTTATTTGCCTCTCCAAGTAGACTGTAAACTCCTTAAAGGGCAGGAACTGTATCTTGGTCACCTATGCATTCCCCAAGCCATATTGCAGGTGCTCAATAAAACCTGCTGAAGGAATGAATAAATTAATATATATGGATGATCTACTCCAGCCAAACTGGTCACTCAGTGTCTTCACCTGCTTGGCATTTTCACAGTCCTGACTTCCCAGAGCAGTCTTCTCTCTGCTGTTGCACACATGAAAAGTCCTACTCATCCTTACAAGATTCAGCTTAAATTTCAACTGCACCATGAAACTCTGTCAGGTGGCCCCATTTCAATATGACCCCTTGCTCATTGGTCTTAAGAGTGCCAGTCTGGTGTCATGAAAACTAGCACCTTTGTAACTGTATCTCTTGATTCAAAATCAGGCTGTGTGTCATCACACAGACACTGCTGATATATAAATAAACAAATACATAATCTGGCAAATTTCTAAAACGTTTTAAGGTTTAGATTTTTAGCTATTAGATGAGGTAATAATACCTATCTTAGAGGATCTAGAGGAGGATTAAAGAAAAGTAAACCATCCTAGATCATAGCAGATGTTCAGGAAACATTAATTCCTTCCCCCTACACATCCAAGCCCCACCATCATTTTCCATTTACATAGCATACAGTGCTTAAGCTGATGGTACATGTCATGTTTTCTCAATTAGACTGTAACTATGGCAAGATCCTTAAGGATGGGAGCTGTATCTCATTCACTTTTCTATCTTTTAAATACCTACCAATGTGCTTTACAAAGAGACACAATAAAAATTGAGCACAATGAAAATACAGTTACAGTGGATTATAGCAATCAAGTGTAAATGGTGCCAAGACTAGAATCATAAATGTTCATCCAATTTAGCTGTAAAATTATTATGTGGCACCTCTTAATTTTATTCATGCCAACGGCTGATTTCAACAAATGACAGCGTGAATAAAGACAAATCAATTTCTACAGTATACAAGTTAATAAGTAATCTTTGGTAACAACAGTAAAGGTAGCTTAAATTAAATGTTATAGTATTAGAAGGCCCTCCATACCTGTATTTGTTCTCATGTACTTTTATGCAGACTCCCTTTCACATATTCTTTGGTTTAATATGATTGTAACAGAGATCTCTTCATACCACTTGCTAATTAACTGAAAGGAGATGGAATTTTTATATTTTCCACTGGAGGGAGACATTATAGGCTAATACTAAAAAAAACTGGTAAATCTAAGATCCAAAACTTGTGCTAATTATAGGTAAAATCAATCAAAATCTCTCTTTAATTAAAACGCTTCTTTCCAAAAAGGTTTCATTAATATCGAGGTTTCAACATCCTCTCTGAAGTTACTGGAATCTTTTTTTCTTTTTCTATCCTGATTTATCATAGCCTTCTTTAACTGTAGGTTATCTTCATCAAGAATCAATTCCCATGGTTGGGTTTCAGTTTTTCTTTTAACTACTGCCCCACTTGCATGTGCTAACATGCTGGAAGAGTTGCGATTTGCTGGGTAGTAACCTCCACTTTAACAATCAACATTTGATTAATGCTCCCAACCACGTTCCCCTTCCCTGCAGAAACTATTTCTGTAGTTTTCATAAACCAAAATGTGCAGCTATAAACTTAATTTGAAAAAACAATTACTAAAGGCAGAGTGTGTGCCAAATCACTACCCTTTCAATATTTTCATGATTCTAAGTTCTTTTTGTTTTGCTCTTTTTCCCCATTTGAAGAAGTTTATGGTGAGAATTAAGAGTCATTCAGTTCCATTAGACCAAATCTACCAGAGCAGATAATACACATACACATTGGTAAAGTAAGAAAGAACCAAGGAGTTAAAAGACCAAGCTTCTAACTGCAGTTTAACCACATGTTCCTTATCTTGTGGAAAAACCACAACCTCTCAACTTCAACTTCCTCTTCTATAAATTAGAAATAATAATAACTACGCCTGCAATCCCAGCACTTTGGGAGGCGAAGGCGGGCGGATCATAAGCTCAGGAGATCGAGACCATCCTGGCTAACACGGTGAAACCCTGTCTCTACTAAAAATACAAAAAATTAGCCAGGCGTGGTGGTGGGCACCTGTAGCCCCAGCTACTCGAGAGGGCTGAGGCAGGAGAATGGCATGAACCTGGGAGGCAGAGCTTACAGTGAGCCATGATTGCGCCACTGCACTCCAGCCTGGGCGAGAGAGCAAGACTCTGTCTCAAAAAAAAGAAAGAAAGAAAGAAAAGAAATAATAATAACCACCATTCCTATCTTAACAGCTTGTTCTAGATATTTTTAAATCATAGTATCACAAACAGCACTATGTAATTGTAAAACATGTATGAATATATACATCCAAACAACAGCAATGTCATAGCCTATGAGTAGATATAATCTTATACAATGTACCAAAATCCCAATTTACTTCACCAAACTGTTATACCAAATTCTGTACACAGTATATCCAAGAAAATGTGTTGTTTTTGTTGAGAAACTGAACCTAGCTTGGGAACACATGTGCACAGTCTAGTTCATAATATTTGGTGCAAGTACCATTCTCTAACACGGATTTACATTTTTGCAAGCAAATTTTTACTTGCAATCATAACATATCCAAATTTTCCCTTTTTATTCAATCAGAATTTAGTGTAAAGTACTACAAGTTAGTTCTTCATATTTCATGCTAAGAAAATAATGCAGATTTTCTGCATTATTATGGTCTTCATAGAAACCTTAACTATGATGAATTTAAAAGGCAAAATAATCAAGGATAACTTCATGATTTCAGATTTTTTAATGTCAAAAATAATGTCATCATTAATTAGAAAATTCTAAAATCATTACTTCTACTTTCTTAGGCAAAATATCAATATACTCTCATTTGCCAAATAAAAAGATCCCCTACAAACACAATCTCCTAAATTGTGGTTTTATGGTTTTAATGTTTTATATATGGCAACTATTGATGCTAGTTAAATTTTTAGAATTTTTTTCTTTTTGATTCCCTACAGTTGTCTACAAGAACCTTATTAGAGCAAGATTCTGCCAGACTTTATGCTATTTGTTGTTTCAATTAAAACTGTTTAAAACATGAATTTGAAAAATCTTATTTTAACTATAATTTTGTAGCTGAAACTCTTTTTTTTCCCAAACTTTGCAAACATTCTATGCAACCTGAATTAGTGCTGAGAAAAATGGATCTTAACAGTTGCTCAATGTTCTTCAACAGGTGAAAAGCATAATAAAACATGCTCATCTGAACTCCACCCATTTTCAATTTCAACATAGCAAACCTCCTGTTTATTCTTAGGGCAAATTCAAAATTGTACATATTGGGATTGGTTATACTGAAGATAATTTATGCAATCATAAGCCAAAGATGCTAAGTTGGCAAAAAGAAAACCATGCAAGTAAGCAAACTCTAACACATGTGGACACACCCTGTCAGTAAATACATAAAGGCTTGTCACTGTCCTTGGTAGCAGGCACTCCCTGGGCTAAACAGCATCACCATGTCTGTTCGATACAGCTCAAGCAAACACTACTCTTCCTCCCGCAGTGGAGGAGGTGGAGGAGGAGGAGGAGGAGGATCATCCCTAAGAATTTCGAGCAGCAAAGGCTCCCTTGGTGGAGGATTTAGCTCAGGGGGGTTTAGTGGTGGCTCTTTTAGCCGTGGGAGCTCTGGTGGGGGCTGCTTTGGGGGCTCATCAGGTGGCTATGGAGGATTAGGTTTTGGTGGAGGTAGCTATGGAAGTAGCAGCTTTGGTGGGGGTTATGGAGGCAGCTTTGGAGGGGGCAGCTTCGGTGGGGGCAGCTTTGGTGGAGGTGGCTTTGGAGGAGGCTTTGGTGGTGGATTTGGAGGAGATGGTGGCCTTCTCTCTGGAAATGAAAAAGTAACCATGCAGAATCTGAATGACCGCCTGGCTTCCTACTTGGACAAAGTTCGGGCTCTGGAAGAATCAAACTATGAGCTGGAAGGCAAAATCAAGGAGTGGTATGAAAAGCATGGCAACTCACACCAGGGGCAGCCTCGTGACTACAGCAAATACTACAAAACCATCGATGACCTTAAAAATCAGGTAAGAGGTATTTTTAAATCCAGCTTTAATTATCTTGTCCATGAAATCCAGACAGATGAATCTTAAATTAAGCACAATGCGGCTGTTCACTATATTTACCTATGTTACTTTCTTGCTTCAAAAATAACCCAGTCTCATCAAAGATAAACATCTGTGAAAGTATGGTCATGGCAATCTTCATCCAGCATGTGTGCTGCTTGTCTTAAGAGGATGGCAGATTACTAAGAACTTTTGAGGTTTTAATGAGCATACAATGAGTCCACAGTTAAAATATGCTAAGTCATTTACAAATGTAGAAACTGAAAAAGCAATCATGAAATGAATCAGAAAAAAATGTTATTCAGACTGATAACAAGCCATATTCAGTACCAACATGGTGAGAAAAATGAATTTTCTAGTATGAAAATGGGATACTGCTTGCCTCTAAGGAATTTCTGAATTGTACCCATTGTGTACCAGTTCAGAGCATACTTATTAGTATTTATCATGAGTTAAACAAATGCAGGTGTGAGTCAGCCAAAGTATGGCTAAAATACATGGAAATCACATAGTCTAAAAGAGGAGGGCACACTTGCAGGAATACATCTATATCATTCCAGTTAGTTTTCAGAAAGGAATAATTTGTGTACAGAAATACAAGACTGGAGAAATTCCAAGAGAACAAATAATTCAAAGCTAAGTATATGGGCAATCCCGCAATATCTCATATTTAAAACAAAAGATTTTGTAAGAGAACAACATAAATGTCCAGAGTTCGTCTATGCCACTGCAAAAGCCGCATCTGCATCTGACCTCTTCTTAGTTAACCGTGCCTCTCCCTCCAGATCCTCAACCTAACAACTGATAACGCCAATATCCTGCTTCAGATAGACAATGCCAGGCTGGCAGCTGACGACTTCAGGCTGAAGTAAGTTAAGCGATCGTTGTCTAATACTATCACAATGAACATATCAGTCGTTTTTAACCTGACTTGGGATGCCCACAACAGCATTTACATTTTCCTGAATTCACCCAAAGTTAAATAGTATTGGAGTTATCTGAGAAATTTTCCATGTCAGTATTACATTTTTGGCAATATTAATGGAAGAAAATGCATTGTAAAGTAACTGTTAAGCTTTTTTCCATTAAACCACTATTACTCCTAAGTGAACTGTACATGACAAATACTGCCATGACATGAGATCAACTATGTATTTGCTTTTTAACAGTCTCTGCCCAGATACATCTCCCCTATATAAGTTATATCCAATATTAATATCATGCTTGTTTCAGGTATGAGAATGAGGTAGCTCTGCGCCAGAGTGTGGAGGCTGACATCAATGGACTGCGTAGGGTGCTGGATGAGCTGACCCTGACCAAGGCTGACCTGGAGATGCAGATTGAGAGCCTGACTGAAGAGCTGGCCTATTTGAAGAAGAACCACGAGGAGGTGACACAAAAGCTACTTTTCCCAGCCAAAGAGAGTTCATTATGGTCCTCGTGTAGCCATTAAATCTTTCTGTTCCTCAAATAGGAAATGAAAGACCTTCGAAATGTGTCCACCGGTGATGTGAATGTGGAAATGAATGCTGCCCCAGGTGTTGATCTGACTCAACTTCTGAACAACATGAGAAGCCAATATGAACAACTTGCTGAACAAAACCGCAAAGATGCTGAAGCCTGGTTCAACGAAAAGGTAAATTAATCTTCCTTTATAGTGAAATTCATGGTGGTTTTATCATTTCAGAATTTCCTCATCCTTTTCCCTGTTTTTAATACTCTAGAGCAAGGAACTGACTACAGAAATTGATAGTAACATTGAACAGATGTCCAGCCATAAATCCGAGATTACTGAATTGAGACGTACTGTACAAGCTCTGGAGATAGAACTACAGTCCCAACTGGCCCTGGTATGTTAACTCTCACGAAATGACTTCAATTTTATCATACAAAGTTTCATGCTCACCTAAGAATATGCAATGCAACAGAAAAATGCAGAGTTGGAGGTAAGAAAGAAAAAGTAAAGCTCTATGTTAAAGGAGGAAAAGTACTACTGTCATTGGTCTAAAAGTGCTGAAACTGAAATGGTGCCATTAAACATAAAACAAATTCTGTTCATTTTCTTATTCTTCTATATAAGGCCTTACTAAACAATTAAGTAAGTGTCACTATACTCAATTGAACAAGGAAGTCGCTAAGCCACAAAAAAATTCGTTTCAGAAACAATCCCTGGAAGCCTCCTTGGCAGAAACAGAAGGTCGCTACTGTGTGCAGCTCTCACAGATTCAGGCCCAGATCTCCGCTCTGGAAGAACAGCTGCAACAGATTCGAGCTGAAACCGAGTGCCAGAATACTGAATACCAGCAACTCCTGGATATTAAGATCCGACTGGAGAATGAAATTCAAACCTACCGCAGCCTGCTAGAAGGAGAGGGAAGGTAAATTTTAAAATGAAAAGTTATCGCAGTTTCTTTTATTCGATAGTCCAGATAGCAAGGCTTCTCTAAACCCCAAGAAGATGCCAGAGAATGAGAGGAAAGGAAGAGAGGGGGTAGGGTACAGAAAAAGGAGTACGCAACCGCAATCTCACTTTCTCATGAATATGGCCCAAAATGCTTTATTTATTTATTTTTGAGACGGAGTCTCCCTCTGTCGCCCGGGCTGAAGTGCAGTGGCCGGATCTCAGCTCACTGCAAGCTCCGCCTCCCGGGTTTACGCCATTCTCCTGCCTCAGCCTCCCGAGTAGCTGGGACTACAGGCGCCCGCCACCTCCCCCGGCTAGTTTTTGTGTTTTTTAGTAGAGACGGGGTTTCACCATGTTAGCCAGGATGGTCTCGATCTCCTGACCTCGTGATCCGCCCGTCTTGGCCTCCCAAAGTGCTGGGATTACAGGCTTGAGCCATCGCGCCCGGCCCCAAAATGCTTCTTAAGAGTTCTGTGTACACAAAAGTGTTTTCAAAGGATGGGTTTTGAAATATACACCTGGCAGGGTTTTATTTTCTCAAGACATGTTTTGCTTATTTTCTAAATTAACGGCAACTGGAAAGCTACCCACCGTTTTCCAACGTTAGAGATAACCGAATGTGACCTCACCCCGTTTAGTTCCGGAGGCGGTGGACGCGGCGGCGGAAGTTACGGCGGAGGCTACGGAGGAGGAAGCTCCGGCGGCGGTTACGGCGGCGGCCACGGTGGTAGTTCCGGCGGCTACGGAGGCGGTGGCTACGGAGGCGGCAGCTCCGGCGGCGGAAGCTCCGGTGGCGGCTACGGGGGCGGCAGCTCCGGCGGCGGCGGCGGCTACGGGGGCGGCAGCTCCGGCGGCGGCAGCAGCTCCGGCGGCGGCCACGGAGGCGGTTCCGGCGGCGGCGGCAGCTCCGGCGGCGGCCACAAGTCCTCCTCTTCTGGGTCCGTGGGCGAGTCTTCATCTAAGGGACCAAGGTCAGCAGAAACTAGCTGGGGTAATCAGAATTAGTTTTAACTTCCTGTGATGGTTTTTTTGCGCTTTAAGCTCTAGAGTTGTTTTAAAAAATTAAAAATCTTAGAGACGGTTCCCTTTGCATTTGTTCACAAACTACTCTTAACACCAACTGTGAAAAATGGCATGATCAAAATGTCATACCTTAAGCATTTTTTTTGGAGTTAGCAATGTAAAGTTGAAATTTCCTTCTTTTTACAGTATTTGCTTGTTAATTGCTAAGGATCCCTACAGACTGTGTAATTTTTTTTTCATCATTCACACAGATACTAACAAAACCAGGGTAATCAAGACAATTATTGAAGAGGTGGCACCCGACGGTAGAGTCCTTTCATCTATGGTTGAATCAGAAACCAAGAAACACTACTATTGAGCTGCATCAAGAGGAAAGTCTCCCTTCACACAGACCATTATATACAGATGCGTGGAAAACAAAGTCTCCAAGAAGACGCTTCTGTCTTAATGGTCTATGGAAACAGGTTCACTCCCTGAAAATAAGGTGTCTACAAGGTGTTTTGTGGTTTCTGTATTTTCTTCTTTTCACTTTACCAGAAAGTGTTAATGGAAAGAAAAACAACTTTCTGTTCTCATTTACTAACGAATTTCAATAAACTTTCTTACTGATGCAAACTATCCCAATTTGTCAGAATTTATCTTTACTTAAGTACATAATATTCTTTGAAATTAAAGATTAGTAAACCATAGCAGTTGAAGGTTGATGTATCCAGAAATGCGGAAGACAGAACTATTGTCATGCCTTTTCTGAGTAAGTTTTTTAATCATGTGTGTTCAGACCACCGTCAGTAAATTCGCTGAGTAAAAAAGTCTGTAAATCCCAATATTACTCTTTAAGATACACAATATGTAGAAGACTGCCAGCTCTCTGGCTTTAAATTATTTCAATCCTGGAAATTCTGGAATGTCTCAAATAAAACCCCCAAAATAACAATAATTGGAAATTTTATATTTTCTAATTACCTGACTTCTCACATTTGCCTGTTCTTACTTTCTTCCAGTTACTATATTACTTCTTCCCAATTGTTATATAGTTTGACATACCTTCTGACACCAGCCAAGTAAAATTATATCACCCCCAGCAGAATTATTTGATGTCTGTCAGATGCACATGAGAAACTATCAGGAAGTAGTGATGCCAGTGTAACCAAAAGGACACCACTAGGTCTTCGTCTTCCCCAACTGTGCCCAGTGATCAGGACTAAAGACCTTGTACTTTCATAGTCAGCCCAATCACATTCCTCAGCCAACAAGAACCCAACCAACATTACTTAGTACTCTACTGAGGATCCTATGAAGTGAATGAGCTGGCATGTCCCTTAGACTACCTTGTGTCCTCTGGTGAGTGCTTCAATTACTCATGTCCACCAAGTAGCAGCTTTCCTCAGTATCCTTGATTTGAGCTCCAGATCTGAGCCCTGATCCCTTTGCCATTTGTTGGCACTCCACTGTGTAGACACTACCACCTGTAACCCAAATTGATGGCAGGAGCCTTGTTTCAATGGGATGGATTTCCCTATAGTCAAGGCTTCATAACCTACGTAGCAGCAAATATTAGCACAGCCCAGAGGCTCTCCATTTTAGTTCCCGTGCCTCTAAATGCCTAAATGTCTAAATGCTCACATGCCTCTGGATATTTGTACCAGCCAACCTTCTTGGGAGCCAGTCTTCTCAGGTGCACTATTGAAAAATTACCTTACACTGCTGTGTAAGGACTCTGAACTCTTACTGTGTAAATAGTGCTATACTGCCTGCTGTTCAGAAAACACCATCTTTTAAAATATATATTATAAGGTTAACCAAATCCCTGGGACCTATTGTATTTATAATCTGAGATTACCATTCTCCTTATTCTGAAGAAATAGATTTTTTTTATATTCAATACCACTGATATGAGGCAAGTACACATATGGCGCTATGAGATAGCTGTGCTTGTTATTAAGTTTGTCTCTTCTACCCATTCTGCCCTCCTCCCCCAAGGCACAACCTTAGCAGTCAGAGTCTTCTATGTGGTTGGATGGTGACCCAAACTTTCATTCCTGAAAAGTCTGCATACATCGTGATCCTGTCTTCTTACCATTTCAATCTTGCAATACCTCCTTAAACAATTATTTATATTCTCTCTGATAAAGTAAGTACTTTATCTCTGATAAACAGCTGCTTTCTTGACAGGACTTGGATAACTATGGTTTGTTTTTTGTTTGTTTGTTTGCTTTTTTTTTTTTTTTTTAAATGAGACAAAGTCTCACTGTGTTGCCCATGCTGGTCTCGAACTGGGCTCAAGCAATCCTACCACCTCAGTCTCTGAGTAGCTGGGATTATAGGCACATGCTACAGTGCCCAACACTATGGTTTAATAAAGATAATCTGTCTAAACAAGCAACTTAACTTTAATAAGCACATTGGCATTTATAGTAAAAAAATTACCGATTTTTTTTTAATTATTAAATAGCACAGGGCACTATTTTTACCAAATAAATTTGCATGTACCCATTAATCAAAAAATTCTGTATGCATTCTTACAGATCCTAAAGTCATTACAGAATCTTGCTATTTAAGCAGGGTAGTGCCCAATTAGATTGGCGAGCCAATTTGGCACCTATGTGGAAAAATACTACACAATAAAAGCTTGTTTCCCCAAAGATGTTCTCTCATGATGCGAAAGGCCTAAAAGCTTTGTACCCTAACCTTGGTGCCCATGATGGCTTCATATTTTGCTTGGGAGTGAAGAAACAGCTTTGTTAGGGTCTTTATTAGGGAAGTAGCTCGATTAAGGTTAATGAAATAGAGTGCATCTAATATTTCTCATCTATATTGCATCTTGAGAATGGGAATTAGGAAAATAGCTTATTCATGGTTATGAGCATGCATCTGAAACACAGTGATCCCTGCACTTCCTATCCTGGCACTGGCATTTACAAATTGTGTAACTTTTGGACAAGTTACTTCAACCCTTCTGAGTCTGTTTACTTATCTATACAATAAAGATAGCTACCTTATATGAGATAGTTGTGGTTACACTAAGCTTGACAATGAAAATAATGATGATAATAATAGCCTTTAAATCACACCAGGCATTGTTCTGAGTAATTTAATGATGGATAGATAGATAAGTAGGTAGGTGGATAAGTGGGTGGGTGGACGGATAGATTAGATAGATAGATAGATAGATAGATAGATAGATAGATAGATAGATAGATAGATAGATAGATAGATAGATAAAGATAGGTAGGTAGACGCAGTACATGTAATATTTATATGAGCTCATTTAAGCTTAGCTACTACCCTACAGTTTATTTTCAACACAGAACCATAGTTATCCTTTTAAAATGGAAGTCTAATTATATTCAATCAAATTGTAAGTCTAATTATATTTTATCAAAGTTCTTTGAGGTCTCTCCATTTCTCTTTTGATGTTACCTTGGTTAATATTCTTTAACAAGATGGTCTTCCTTACCTCCTTCAAGCCTTTGCACAGTTGTCACCTTCTCTTTGAGACCTACCTGGATTTTCTGCTTAAAAATTTACCTCCCAATCTCCAACTCCCCTATCTGCTCCACTTTTTTTTATTATTATTATACTTTTAAGTTCTAGGGTACATGTGCAGGTTTGTTACGTAGTTACACATGTGCCATGTTGGTTTGCTGCACCCATCAACTCATCATTTACATTAGGTATTTCCCCTAATTCTATCCCTCCCCCAGCCTCCCACCCCATGACAGGCCCCGGTGTGTGATGTTCCCCACCCTGTGTCCATGTGTTCTCAGTGTTCAACTCCCACCTATGAGTGAGAACATGTGGTCTGTGGTTTTCTGTCCTTGTGATAGTTTGCTGAGAATGATGCTTTCCAGCTTCATCATGTCCCTGAAAAGGAATGAACTCATCCATTTTTATGGCTGCATAGTATTCCATGGTGTACATGTGCCACAGTTTCTTAATCCAGTCTATCATTGATGGACATTTGGGTTGGTTCCAAGTCTTGCTATTGTGAACAGTGCCGCAATAAACATACGTGTGCATGTGTCTTTGTAGTAGCATGATTTATAATCCTTTGGGTGTACACCCAGTAATGGGATCACTGGGTCAAATGGTATTTCTAGTTTTAGATCCTTGAAGAATTGCCACCCTGTCTTCCACAATGGTTTAACTAATTTACACTCCCACCAACAATGTAAAGGTGTTCCTATTTCTCCACATCCTCTCCAGCATTTGTTGTTTCCTGACTTTTTAATGATCGCCATTCTAACTGATGTGAGATGGTGTCTCATTGTGGTTTCAATTTGCATTTCTCTGATGACTAGTGATGATGAGCATTTTTTCATTTGTCTGTTGGTTGCATAAACATCTTCTTTTGAGAAGTGCCTGTTCATATCCTTTACCCACTTTTTGATGGGGTTGTTTTTTTCTTGTAAATTTGTTTAAGTTCTTTGTAGATTCTGGATATTAGTCCTTTGTCAGATGGGTCGATTGCAAAAATTTTCTCCCATTCTGTAGGTTGCCTGTTCACTCTGAAGAAAGTTTCTTTTGCTGTGCAGAAGCTCTTTAGTTTAATTGGATCCCATTTGTCTATTTTGGCTTTTGTTGCCATTGCTTTTGATGTTTTAGTCATGAAGTCTTTGCCCATGCCTGTATCCTGAATGGTATTGCCTAGGTTTTCTACTTTTTCTTTTTTTCACAGCACTGTTTCCAACTTACTATACAATGTATTTATTATTAGTCATCCTTTTCCCCTGCTAGACAGTACACTCCAGAAAGACAACGATTGATCTTTGTCTACTTTGTCCATTCATGTATCCTGAGGCACTAGAACAGTGACTAACACAGGTTAGGTACCAAAAATAGAGTTTTTGAAGGAATGAACTCTATGACATATATACTACTATTATGTACATTTTACAGATGAAGAAACTGAAGCACAATTTAATTCATCACTGGAGCTAAGAGTGTAGGAAATGGTTATATATAAATAGACATTAGTATATGGTAAAGGAAGAATCTAAAACACTGAGAAAGTAAGGTTTATTCAGTAAATGATAAACTATTAAACCCATAACACACATACCAGAAATAATCCAAATGAATGTTTTAAACATCCATATAAGCAGTAAAAGAAAAGCAGAAAAAATGTGTAATCACATTTTTAAATTTTGAAATAATTATAGACTCATTGGAAGTTGCAAAAATAGTGGAGTCCAGTGTACTCTTGACTCACCTTCCCCAAATAGAGACATCTTCTATAGGCTAGGGTATAATATCTAAAATTTAAAAATTGGCATTGGTACATCACTGTTTAACTAGAGCTTGCTCAGTTTTTGTTTTTCCTGACCTGCATGTGTGCGTGTGTGTCTATGCAATTGTACCCCATGTATAAGTACAATTTTTTTAACTACCACCCAAATCAAGATACAGAACCATTCCATAAGCACAAAAGAACTCCTTAATGCTACCTTTTTGTATTCACATGTATATCTCAACACTCCCTTCTCAGTTCCTAGCCCCTGGCAACTACTAATCTCCATCTCTATAGTTTTACCATTTAGAGAATGCTATGTAAGTGTAATCATACAGTAGGTAACCTTTTGAGACTGAACATCTATGTACACGTTTTTGTGTGAACATACGTTTTCATTTCTCTGGGATATATGTCCGAGCACATAATTGCCAGGTCATATGGTAGGTGCATGTTCAGTTTTGTAAGAAACTGCCAAACTGTTGTCTAGAGAAGGTGTACCACTTTATATTGCCACCAGCAATAAATGAAAGAGCCATTTTTTCTGCATCCTCACCAGTATTTGGCATTATCAGTATTTTTCTAATAGGTATGTAGTTATAGCTCACTAAAGTTTTAATTTGCATTTCCCTAATGAAAAATGATGTTGAATAGCTTTTCTTTTTTTTATTTTTTCTTTTTTTGAGACAGAGTCTTGCTCTGTCACCCAAGCTGGAGTGCAGTGGCGCAATCTCGGCTCACCGCAACCTCTGCCTCCCAAGTTCAAGCGATTTTCCTGCCTCAGCCTCCTGAGTAGCTGGGATTCCAGGCACGCGCCACCATGCCCAGCTGATTTTTGTATTTTTAGTAGAGATGGGATCTCACCATGTTGGCCAGGCTGGTCTCGAACTCCTGACTCAGGTGATCCACCCGCTTCAGCCTCCCAAAGTCTTGGGATTACAAGCGTGAGCCACTGCGTCCGGCCTGAATAGCTTTTCATGTGGCTATTTACCATCTGTATCTCTCTTTGGTGAAACATCTGTTCATGTATTTTGACCATTATATAGCCCATTTGTATCTCACTGTGTTCTTTTTGCTTAGGATTACTTTGGCTATTCATGATCTTCATTGGTTCCATATGAATGTTGGAATAGTTTCCTCTAATTCTGTGAAAAATTACATTGGTGATTTGATAGGAATAGCATTGAACTTGTAGATCACTGTGTGCATATGGTCAGTTTAACAATATTGACCCAATCTCATTATTCACCCAATCCATGAGCATAGGATGTTTTTTCCATTTGTTTGTGTCATCTATTGAAAGTCACCATCAAAACAATTTTAAAAAGCCAAAGACTGGGAGAAAAATTCACAAAATACGAATCTTATAAAGGACTGCCATATAGAATATAAACATAAAAAACTACAACTCAATAACAAGAAAAAAACCACAAACCAATTAAAAAATGGACAAAAGATTTGAACTGATACTTTATCAAACAAGAGATACAAATGGCAAATAAGCACACAAAGAAGATGCTCGACATCATTAGTCATTAGGGAAATACACATTCTAAACGTACCACTATACAACTATTAGAATGACTCAAAGAAATTTTTTTGATGGACAATACCAAGTGCAAGTAGGGATTCTGAGCAACTGGAACCCTCATAGATTGCTAGTGGGAATGCAAATTATAGTTTGGCAGTTTCTCATCATGTTAAACATAGACTTAATATACAATCTAGCAATCTCACTCATAGACATTTATCCAAGTAAAATAAAAATATCTACATAAAGACCTACGAGGAAAATTTAGAGCAGCTTTATTCATAATCATGAGATCTGAAAATAGCCCAGATGTCCATAAGCTAGTGAATGGAAAAATATATGGTACACCCATATTTGAAATGCTACAAAAGAAACAGACCACATTACATCTAGAAATTCAAAAGCATTATGCTAAGTGAAAGACGCTAGACTCAGAAGGCTATATGCTATAGCTCATTAATACGACATTCAAGAAAAAGTCAAACTGGAGGGCTAAAAACAGATCAGAGATTGTCAGAGGGCAAAGGGAGTGTGTTTACCACAAAGAGGCACAAGAGGATTTTTTGGAATGGTGGAAGTATTCTCACATTCTCTATCTTGTTTATGGTGGCCATTGTACAACTGAATTTGTTTGTCAAAATTAATAGAACTATACACCAAAAAAGGGTAAAGTTTACTGTATGCACATTAAACCTCAATAAACCTGACTTTAAAAAAAATAAAAATTAAAAACAGCAATTGAACATTTAGCTTTTTATTTTTCTAGTGTGGTCAGTTTCTGCTGTATTTTCAGCTCCAAGAAAATAAAGCTTGTACTCTGAGTACTAAAGAGCATGAAAATGTCTTTATGGCAAAAAAAAAAAAAAAAAAAAAATAGCACAGGTAAATAATTTCCTCATAATAGATTTTTTAATGAACAAATTTTATGAATCATATTCTTAATCTATAGAACCAAGGGATTGATTAAAGTTGAACCATAGCCTGCCTGTAATCACACGTTTATATTTCTGCAGCCTGTTATTAGAAAGAAAAGATGGGGGTGTCATAACGCACAACCTTTAAAACTCCTGCTTCTCCTGGAATGTTGTTTTGGCAGTTGGTTTGGGAATGTGAATGAGTAATGTTTGGACAACTGGATTGCTTATGGTGGGGAGAGATAAAAGGAGTTGGTATGTAATCGCTACTTGATGCCAAGCCAAAAGAAATGTAGAAACTCACAGCAATGTCTCCTCTCATTTAGGTGTATCCTCACCCTTCTACACTCCATGGTGATCTCCCTGTCAAGATTTTTCTCCAGTCAAAAGTCCATCTGCCACTTTCTCTTTGGAAAAAGAATGAGTAACAATCTCCCTACTGCCCATCACCCATTCCCTTTCACCGACATCTCCCCAAACCCAGCTATCATTTTCTGCCTTTAAAAAATAACTGGAATTGATCTAAATCAACCCAACACCTATCATAGACCTTTGTTCACAGTATGCATTAAAATACGTATTGGTTGATCATTCATTCAGCAGTGTCAAGCACTGTGCCAGGCAACGGGGATTCAAAATAATGAATGAAATACAATCCTTGCCTTCAAAGAACTCAGAAGTAGAAACAGACATACCACTACACAGACATGGTAGAAAGCACTACACAGAAGTAAGCCCAGGTTGCCATGGGAGCTTGACAATGCAATAGTCCTCCCTGTACAATTCAGATGATCTCTAGCAACCTATGCCTTCCAAAATGTCTACAGGTAATCTACACACACATGCAAATTAAACTTTCTATTATTTCACTGTTTTTTCATCTGCCCTGTCAGTAGAGCTGATTACTTTCTGCAAAAATGGGGACAAAGACTATGATATCACATCTCGGCAGGAATACCATGCTTTACAGTACTTATTTGTGGAAATTGTGTTAAGAGGGGAAAAATGAAATAAGCACAATGGAATTTCCATTCTGTTCTAATTATGGAAAGCTATTTAAACAGTAATAAGACTCTATTGTTCATAAATACTGTTTAGAATTATAATTATCTCCATGTGTGGGATACTGTGTTATGTGGTAAGGACATACCAAAGTATGTCAAGAAGTAATATGGAAGAACAGTGTGACACTGTGTATGTGCACAGATCTTTGCAATTCTCAATATACTTACACCTCTATGTAGAAATCATCTTCAGAACAACCCTGGGACATATGCAGGGTCCAGAAATATGTAATTATTTCCCCAAGGTCTCATGGATAGCAGGTGGTAGAGCTAGGTCTTATATCTGGAATTTCTGATTTCAAGCCTACAGCTCCTTCCTCTACAGCAGTGATTACTAGACATTTCTTATTACAGTAAAAACACTTGAGTATGCACCCCCAAGATGTCCATATTGATTTTAAAATTATATAAAATATATGTGTGTGTGTATATATATATGTATATATATATATACACTATCAGATAGCTCAATGCACAACATGTATTTAGCACAAAGATTGTAGACCCAAATCCTTACTTTAAATAATTTTTTTGAGAACTCCAAATTTTATCAGCTGATTTCTTGCGGAATATAATACCACCATTATGATGATGATTGTATTATATTTTACCCAATAATATAGCTGACAAAGAACTCTTAACAGAAGTGGAAGTATCAGCTCTCCCATTTTTTTGTTCTTCAATCACGCTTTCATGATTCTGTTATCTTCCAGTTGCTGTTTCTTTGCACTTATCTGTTTTGGTGGGGAGCGGGGATTCGCTCCATCAAAAGCAGCAAATACAATCCTGAAATACAATGGACATAAACTGCAATGTCGCAGCGCATTGCAAGCAAATGAAGATGTCACTATCCACTTCTCTACATTGTGGGGTAACCATTCTTTTCTCAGAATATCTTTTGAGCTGATTGAGAAGAGAGATTGATGTAAAGATAAAATCAGAATCCCAGTGTCATTCTTATAACAAATGTGAAAGAGTTTAGTTTAATTCTTACTTTCTTTTCTTTTTTTTTTTTTGAGACGGAGTCTCCCTCTGTCTCCCAGGCTGGAGTGCAGTGGCTGGATCTCAGCTCACTGCAAGCTCCGCCTCCCGGGTTCCCGCCATTCTCCTGCCTCAGCCTCCCGAGTAGCTGGGACTACAGGCGCCCGCCACCTCGCCCGGCTAATTTTTTCTATTTTTTTAGTAGAGACGGGGTTTCACCGTGTTAGCCAGGATGGTCTCAATCTCCTGACCTCATGATCCGCCCGTCTCGGCCTCCCAATAATTCTTACTTTCTAATACTAAAACTTAAATAGAAGTTCTGACAACCTCTTCCTCCCACCCAGTGGATTGCCTGCATCTCCTGAAAGTACATACTTGGAGACCAGTGCTCGGTAGTGCTCAGCCCTGCTCCTTCCTATATTTTGCCAGTACTTCTGACTTAGTCTTTTTTTAAAGCAAATATTTTAATTCACCCCCTTTACTATTGAGAAATGAAATTCATAAGTAATATATCCTTCCAACACACAGTTTATCCTCGTATATGGAGGGGGAGCAGGGGTGGGTACTATATCACATGTATAAAACATATATTAACATATATAAACCATAAATATCACATGTATAAAACACATACTTATCATTTCTGTGTTTCATATATATATATAAAAATATAGAAACTGGCCTGGCATGGTGGCTCCTGCCTGTAATCCTAGCACTTTGGGAAGCTGAGGCAGGTGGATCATGAAGTCACGAGTTCAAGACCAGCCTGGCCAACATGGTGAAACTCCGTCGCCACTAAAAATACAAAAATTAGCCAGGTGTGGTGGCAGGTGCCTGTAATCCCAGCTACTCAGGAGGCTGAGGCAGGAGAATTGCTTGAACCTGGGAGGTGGAGGTTTCAGTGAGCCAAGAGCCCACCACTGCACTCCAGCCTGGGCGACAAGAGCAAGACTCATCTCAGAAAGAAGAAAAGAAAAGAAAAGAAAAGAAACTGTGCATGGGAAGGTTATATTATCTATGATTATAATCTATCATGTGTAGAAAGGTTAATGATAGATGTAAAAGAAAAATGGAAGGAAAGTTACTTGTAATAAAATTATTTGCATTTCAATATGGAAATGTTCCAGTATGATTGTACCAGAAGATGTAATGAAGTAGTCAAATGATTGCATCTATATGCAAAATCAATGTGAATACAAAACGGTACAATGAAGAGACTGATAAAACATGGGCACATCACTGACTTAAATACAATGAGTAGCAATGTTGTTGGTGACAGGATTTTTTAAACAACTCTTGACCAAATTCTGGGCAAAATAAGCTTAAGTACAATCTTCCTTGGTTTATAAAGCAATAACATTCCTGAAAAATTCAGTTACAACTTTGCCAAAAAAAAAAAAAAAAAAAACTTTGTGTTTTTACATAAATTAGAATTTGTTTCCAGATTCAGGTAATTATAAACAGGTTTTTCACTTTCATGAATAGCTCATGGTTCAAAAGTCATGTGGAACACAGGACAATTCCTTGATGTCCAGGACTGTATCATGCATTTCAGTATGTCTAGCATCCCTCCCCGACCCCAAATGCCAGCAACAACCCCTATCATTATGATGACCACATGTGCACACATTCACACATAGACACACAAAGACACACACAGACACACACACACACACACACACTTCCAAAATATGCCCTCAATAGCAGTACCCCTTGCACAGAGATTGAGGACTAGGCTTTCATTGTTGGTGTATCAAGAGTCTCCAGAGAGGCCAGATGCAGTGGTTCACGTCTGTAATCCCAGCACTTTGGGAGGCCAAGGTGGGCAGATCACATGAGGCCAGGAGTTCAAGACCAGCCTGGGCAACATAGTGAAACCCCATCTCTACTAAAAAATACAAAAATTAGCTAGGTGTGGTGGCATGCACCTATAATCCCAACTACTGAGAAGGATGAGGCATGCGAATCCCTTGAACCTGGGAGGTGGAGGTTGCATTGAGCCGAGATCGCGCCACTGTACTCCAGCCTGGGAGACAGAGCGTAGGAAAAAATCTTGTCAGCATGTTCCTGGAAACACCTTGGGTAGTACTTTTGTAAACTAGATTTTAATCTCAGTGAGGTTAGGTCTGTCTGCCTTACTCATAGGTAGCTGTAAACCCACACCTAGCACAATTCTCAACACACAAGTTGAGGCTCAATAAATATTGGTTAAGCCAGTGGCAAAATCAGTGAGTAACCTACAAGTGAGTACATGGACTACAAGACCTCCCAAGGCAAATCCAGGGATGCTGGGGTTTAAAAACATGGAAAAAATAATTCATGCCATCTAGCTCTCCATCTTCACAACTTCCTTTATGGTAAATACCTAAACTCGGTTAAAGACTGGCCCCAATAATAGCAACTTCCCCAACAGCAGGTAATTTAGGGGCTTGAGACACTGGATCATAACCAGTGAGGACATTTCTAAGTGCAAATCTGGGTAGTGTCACTCAAATGCCTTCCAATTCACTCACTGGGGCTATTTGTTCCCCTCTTTCTCAGGGACCAAGAGAAGGACTGAAATAAACAGTAACCTATGGGAGCTTCATAACAGCTGCAAATGCTGATGCAAAGAAAACCCTCTCCACCATGAACAGAGCAGAGGAATGATGTAGCAGAAACAGCTGTGTCCAACAACGGATGAAGCAGCTGAACTACATCAAGGGCTTGGTGCACCAGCCCTTTTCAGAACAATCATCCCCGGGACATTACCAGAAGAAAGGTAGGGATTTGGAGTCCCTGAGACTTTAATTCAGTGGTAGAAATACATTCATTCATTCATTCAACAAACATCATTGAGGCAGACAATGTGCTAGGCCATGGAGATAATAAGTTAAGACACAGCTATTCCCTGTGATACATGCCATAGTAAATGAACATGTCGGGGGCTAAGGACCATGGACAAGGCACCATGGCATCCAAATCAGAATGGAATGTCAGAGAAGGTTTGCTAGAAGATGTGGCTCTTGAACTGAGTCTTGATGGATAGTAGAAATTAAGTATTTTTAACGGTTGGGAAACGCACTATAGAACAACTGAGGGCATAGTTACAAATGCTACACTGAGGTACCCAACTTCAAAACTGTGATCCATATAATATCTCTACAGAATCTCTATTTCTTTGTTGTTATTGTTGTTTGTTTTTGAGATAAAGTCTCACTCTGTTGCCATGGCTCACTGCAGCCTCTACCTTCTGTGCTCAAGAAATCCTCCTGTCTCATCTCCCAAATGACACCACAGATGCATGCCACCATGCCTCGCTAATTTTTTGTTGTTTGTTTTTTGAGATGATAGTCTCACTCTATTGCCCAGGCTGGAGTGTAGTGGCATGATCTTGGCACACCACAACCTCCAACTCCCGGGTTCGGCCTCAGCTTCTCGAGTAGCTGGGATTACAGGTACACGTGACCACCCCCAACTAATTTTTGTAGTTTTGGTAAAGACGGGGTTTTGCCATGCTGGCCAGGCTAGTCTCAAACTCCTGACCTCAAGTGATCCACTCACCTCAGCCTCCCAAAGTGCTGGGATTACAGGCATAAGCCATATGACCCAGCCCAGAATCTTTATTTCTGATCACCTTCGGTAGTAGGGTATTGATGGTTGATGACATAATCCCAGAAGACAGCACAACACAGTGAAAAAACCACAGCTGCAAATGCTAGCACCATCACTCACCATTTGGAAACAATCCATTTCTTTGCCTTTTCTAGCTTCTAGAAGCCACATGCATGGCTCATGGCCCCATCCTTCATCTTCAAAGCCAGCAGCGTAGCATCTTCCAATCTCTGTTTCTGCTTCCATTGTCCCATTGCCTTTTCTGATTCTGACACTCCTTATTCCTTCTAAGGACACTTATGATTATATTGGGTCCACCCAGATAATCCAGGATAGTCTCCCCATCTTAACATCTGTAATTTAATCACATCTGTAATGTTTCTTTTGCCATGGAAGATAATGTATTCACAGGTTCTGGGGGTTAGGACGTGGACATCTTTGGTAGGGGCATTATTTTGCCTGTCTCAAGAATCATCTTTAATTATTCTCTCTTTCTGTCCTCCCCATCCTTACCACAGCTATTTAGTACCAGGTGCAATAAAGACATTCTCCAAAATTATCCCAATTCCATCCACTTCTATCTTAACTACCCTGGCTCATCTGAATTACTGCAACTGGCTTTGTAATGGTTTCCCCACACACACTCTCACTCCCCTCCCATCCATTCTCCATCACTCCTCTACTTAAACTTCTCAATGGCTTCCTTTTATGCTTGGGTTCAAATTCAAAATCCCTAGCCTGGTCCAATAAATCTCTTCATGGGCTGCCCTCTGCAGTCCTGTTTCCCTGCACACTCACCACCAGCAATACTGGTTTTCTTCCAGTTCCTTGATGGCACCATACCCTTCCCTTCTCAAGCTAAAAGAAAAAAAAATGATTTGTATTTTATTCCCCTCCCAGAATGCCTCTTCGCCCACCCCCCGCCCCCTTGCCTAGCAATCTCTTTTTCATCAGCTTAATGTCATTTCTTCAAAAGGATTGCCTTAATCTAAATTAGGTCCTCACCTAATAGCTTCATGTTCCTTCCTTCCTTAATTTTTAACACGATTTATAATTTTATGCTTATTTGCTTAAAGCTCAACTCCCCAATAAACAATAAGTTCCATGAGAGTTGAGAAGGCATCTATTTTCTTCCCCTTGGTACGACCTGCCACTAATGCAATGCCTGGCACATAATAGGTGTTCATTGGATCCAAAAAAAAAAAAGTATTGGGCACTAGGCTTAGAACCTGGGTGACAAAATAATCTGCACAGCAAACACCTGTGATACAAGTTTACCTATATAACAAACCTGCACATGTATCCCTGAACCTAAAATAAACGTTTTAAAAAATAGGTACTCATTAAATATTTCTTGACTGAACAAATGAGTGAATGAATGACACCTGATAGCAGAACTGTGGCCAAAATTTTATTTTGCTATTAATTCAAAATTCTGCAAAGAATTTGTAAGAAGACAAAGACATTAAAGACAGACTTTGCATTGTTTGGTTTTCATTTCTCTCCCTGACCTTAAGATAATTTTATGTACTGAAAGGACCACTGCACTGAGATGCAAGGCGCGTTCTGGGCCTTGTCCATCCAGTTTCACACAGTGTATCTTTGAACTGTTCCTCTGTTTCCTTATCTTTAAAACAGGGAAAGGAAACCTCTCTCTTCCTAATTCCCAGCTTCATTGTAAGGTTCAAATGAGATCATATACAAGAAATCCCTTTGGACGCTGTAAAGCAGCATATCAATGTAAGGCCATCATGTCTTTGTACTAATCACACTCTGTAACTTCACAAAAATAAATGCTGAAGCTGCTTGTTTGCAGAGGTTTAATCGTTTCCACCTGAGGACAGCAGTGACCCAGGCTGGAGAGGAGGTTCCGCCCCGTGGGGTGAGATCCATATGTAGACGAGCCCTGCCCCCTGGTGGAAGGAGATGGGGTGAGTGTGGCTGGCAACGTGGGATGGCCAGGGTCCTAATGACAGATGCTGGCTGAAAAGGAGAATCCACTTATTTAAGCATATACTTTTTAAAGAAATAGTTTGTCATGTTTTCTTTTTGTTGTTTTCATTTGTTTTTTAGATTAACAAAATAAAATTGTATATATTTATGTTGTACAACATGTTTTAAAATATGTGTACTTTTTAAAGAAAACAAAAAACCCCAGCATGATGTTTTAAAATATGTATACATTTTTAAAGAAAAAAAACCCAGCTTTCTTTTGATGAAGAAAAGTTTTTTAAAAAGACAAAAAATGTGTACATTGTGGAATGGCTCAAAGTAATTAACACATGCATTACCCCATATCTGTATCATTTTTTTGTGGTGAAAACACTTAAAATCTACTCTCTTAGCAATTTTCAAGTACGCAATACATTGTTGTTTATTTTCTTGTTGTAAAATGGCCTTTGGAAACATTTTATTTACTTATAAAGGATGCAGACACATTACACCAATGACTTGTCTAATTATTATTTGGAGTTTAGTGATAAATGAGAGATTTACAATTCTTTATACATTTTGATATTCTAATTTGTTATATTTAAATCTCAACAATTCAATTAGAATCATTTTACAACTCATGCATGTTAAGACTATGGATGGTGTGTACTAGAAAATTTCAGCTTATATATTTCCCTATATGTTATGTGCATTTTATTTAACTTTGCTATACTGTGAATATTGTGTACATACTGGACAAATGAGTCCTAATTTTGTAATATCTAGTCTCCAGATATTAAAGAGGTTGCCAATGTTTAAAAAAATAGACTACAAATGGCAACTATAAAGTATTTGTATGAGCATGCATCATAGAGTAATTATTTATGTCTAAATATGTTCACGGTGCCAGAATACCAAGGTCAACTTGAACATATGCCAGGTTTTCACTTGGCCTATCCCTCATGACTCTGAGCAAATTGTTCAACATTTCTGAGTCTCAGTTGCCCTCAACTGCCAAATAAGGGGCTGAATTGATGTCTAAGGCTCTTTGCAACTCTAAAAATATCCTACAACTTTGTCCAGAAAATGCATCTTAGAGGCCACACACAAGCCGCCCTCAGCACCAGCTAATTAGGCTCCAGACAGCTGAGGCCAAGGCACTTCCAGGAGACTACCCCTGACTATTCTGGTGGCAAAACTATTTTATACTTGTCGTCACTCCCTGAACCCAGTCAAATCCAACCAAGTGAACTCAAAACCAGTCACGTCCAACCAAGTGCCTCCTACCCCTTGTCCCTCCTTTTTCCTGCCCTGCCAACCCTCTTCATCCCCACCATGGCCTCAAGAGGAAGGAGGCCTCTCCTTGTTCACCTCTCTTTCTCTTCCAGCCTGATATCCCAGCCCTCCACACTCACACACCCAGTAAGGAGCAACAACAACAGTAATAATAATGGCTGCCATTCATTGACAGTTTTCCATTTGCCAGCCACTGCACTAAGCATAATCTCATTTAGTTTTTCAACAGGTTTATGAGGTGGAAACTCTTTTTATCCATACTTTGACCATTACATGAACATTTTCTGCAGACCTCTCTGAAAAATAGTTCAATTGAAATGATTTTTTAATAGCATTAACCACTTTCTGGTGAATTGTCCTAACAACTTTTTCTATCAGCAACGTATCCTTCATCCTCCATCTGCATTCCCATCTCTCTCTCCTTCCTCTCATTTTCTCCCACGTCTTTTCCTCTCATCCCCTCTCCATCCTCCTTCTTCACCTCCATCTACTCTTCTGCTCCCACTTCCACACACCTAACATAAGGACTTCAAGGCAGAGTCTGTGTTCTCTAGATCCCCAATGCCACATCTAGCTTTGTGCCACTTAATTCTTATGCTAAGACTCCTCTTTTGAGGCACATGCCGTTCAACGACCCCTCACTACACACACTCCCCTCCGCCTCATTGTCCAAAAACCTTGACACTGGCTCACAGCCCACTTCCCTCTCGTCTCCTGCCATCATGAAAGTTCATGCCTTTACAGATGGTCCATTTAACGTCATAGACAGATAGTTCCTGACCTCCTACTCTCTTGCCTTTCAGGTCCAATCCACTTCTGACTTCTTGTTCCAGTGACTGTTGGTCCAGTCCCATGACTACTCTCTGGACTTTGGTGACACCTGGAGTTGTGCCTACTTTAAAATTCTAAATTCTGGTTTCCACTATCCAACTTTAGCCTGTCATCCTTCACCTTTATCAATCTCCCCCTCACACTCCGCCTGCTCCATGACCTCATAAGGATGCCCAATGACTCACCCTCTGCCCTTTTCTTCAGTCCATCTGTCCCTCTGATTTTACTTTCTTCTTGCTATATGATCATACAGTTAATCGCCTCAACCATTTTCTCAAGAACACCAGAAACTTCTTTGCCACTGTTTCCTTCTTCTGGACGTGTCTTCAAATCCCAAAACCCACATCAGTCTGATCATCATCCTTTCTATTCCTGCACCAGGATTACTTCCAAACATGCAGTTGAACGTCATTATGAATGAGAGCTGGACCTCCAATTTTCTTTTACTCATTGCTAGTCAAGTATTTTTCCAGTTCAGTGTACATATTCTAAATGGTCATTCTTTCTATCAGCCACCTTCATCTGCAACATTCTAGCAACCCCTCAAGTCCAGTTGGTCCAAACCTAAACTCAGTGTCTTCCTCCTCCTCTATTCCCCATCTCAGTGAATATTATGAATTCCCAGAATCTAAAATTAATTACCTAAGAGTTATCCCCAATTCTGCCTTATTCCCTACTCTCCAAATTCAATCATATTACCATATGCTCTCAAAGCCATTTTCTCTGCATCCCCACTGCCTTCATTCTTCTCACCTGGACCATTGTTCCAACCTTGTAATTGTCCACCTTGTTTCATTTCAACATGATCATGTTGCCCTTTGCTTTTTACTTAGGATTCATTACAAACTCTTTAGACCAGCACAGAAGGCTAACCATGAGCCAGCCCCTGTCTGAATCTGACAATAGATTTCTTAAAGATGGTAATCATGCATTTTTCATTTCTGCATTTAGTTAGCACTATGTCTTTCATTTTAGCAATTAGCATAGAGCACCAGACATCATAACCATGCTATTTTTAACAAAATAATAGGTCAATATTTGTGTCATTGTCCAAGATAATAAATAAATGTTACAATCATGGTAGGAACAGAGATGTCACTAGTCTCTGTTTTCTAAATAACACATTTTTTTCTGGTGGGGTAGAATATTTGTTTCTGTAGTTAGCAGTCCTTTATACCCCTCAGTGGTAAGTGAGACCCTACTGTATCTCACAGAACTCTATCATAATCTTACTTAACTTTATAAAAACTTTGATAACACCTGGCGCCAGATAATGATAGTACATGCCTAGGGTCTAGATGAAAGTAAAGGATTACTCACTCAAAATTAGAAGTTAAATTAATAAACTTAATATAGAACAGACCCTATTATATTTAAGATAACAAATAGCCCAAAGCAACACCTAGGGATGTTAGACATTAATTATTTTTAAAATCACTCAATTATACATAATTTTATGCTAATCTAAGTGATGCCATTTTTCTTTTGGCATATATAACTCAAATAGGAACGCCCCAATAGTTGTATATAAAAGCCCAAAGAAATCATCAGTGCATGATATTTTGTTCTCCCGCGACGTTACAGTTTCACACAGACAAGGTGAACATTTCTCAAAACACCATGTCTCTCCGATTTTCTAATGGATCCAGGCATGTTTGCTTAAGGTCTGGAGCTGGATCTGTCAGACCACCCAATGGAGGTGCAGGCTTTGCAGGCAGCAGTGCATGTGGCAGCTCTGTTGCTGGAAGTGAATTTTCCTGTGCCTTGGGAGGGGGCTTGGGCAGCGTTCCTGGTGGGAGCCACGCTGGTGGTGCCCTTGGAAATGTTGCTTGTGTTGGCTTTGCTGGAAGCGAAGGGGGACTCCTCTCTGGAAATGAGAAGGTGACCATGCAAAATCTTAATGACCGCTTGGCATCCTACCTGGATAACGTGCGAGCTCTGGAGGAGGCAAATGCTGAATTAGAGAGAAAAATCAAGGGTTGGTATGAAAAATACGGACCCGGATCTTGCCGTGGACTTGATCATGACTATAGCAGATATCACCTAACAATTGAGGATCTTAAGAATAAGGTGAGAAATCACAGATTTGGAACTATCCCAAGTATTTAAAACTAAGAAATACTTAGCAAAAGATATACAATAAGAAATGTTTTGTGACTGTTATCTGTAACTTGTATTTATTTATTTAAACAATTCTTCCTGTTATTCAAAAATGGGCCCTTTGATTCATGAGTTTTAATGTAGTTAAAATGTTATTAGTTCCATTGTTTATGTTGAAGTACATTCATAGACATACGGATAAAAAAGTATTGTAGTTCTAAAGTTAGGTGAATACAGGAGAATAAATAAAACCATGTCTTTAATTTTTAAAAGTTACATTTGAAACATTTTGATTATTACATAAGGAGGTGAGATTTTTATGCAAAACCTTGAGTGCCTTTTTCATTTCCTGAAATAATGAATTACATAAAAGCATACTTACTTGTTGTGTTCTCTGTTTTGGTTTATTCTAGATTATCTCCTCCACTACTACTAATGCTAATGTCATTCTGCAGATTGATAATGCCAGACTGGCTGCTGACGATTTCAGGCTAAAGTAAGTGACAGAAAAAATCCTGCTCTAGAAAAAGGTTTCTATTTATTTAATTCGTTAAATAAAATTTCAGTTTCATCCCAAGTAGAATGAACTATCAACTAAAAGATAAAAGAAAGCAAAGGATTTGTATTATAATGTTACAATCAACTTATACATAGTTATTATATTCCTGGAACAAAATATCAATATATTTCTCTGCCTGCCTAGAATACTGTCAAGCACAAAGTCGATGCTCAGTAAATCATTAGTCAACTAAGGAAAAACATTAACTAAAATAAAATTCCAAAATGGTGTATTTTTATTTAACTAGGTTATGCTATTGGAATTTGTGTGATGAAATAACAGCCAATTATCCAGTACAGAAGTGGGTGGGGGTAATAGAGGAGGGTTTTCTTCATATATTTTTATACTATTTAGAGTCCTAACTCAATTTCTAATTTTCAGTTTAAAGCAATTGGGATTGAATATTTCTGTTTCTTGAGGTAGTCTTACTGGCACTGAAATTCATTTAAATGCCCCCCAAGGTATGAAAATGAGCTCACCCTTCACCAAAACGTAGAGGCTGACATCAACGGATTACGGCGAGTCCTGGATGAGCTGACACTCTGCAGGACTGACCAGGAGCTGCAATATGAGTCTCTGAGTGAGGAGATGACATATCTCAAGAAGAACCATGAAGAGGTAGGAGAAGTTTTACCTGTAGTCCAATCACAATTCTGTACATTTTAAACTGAGCAGGGGTTGGGGGTTAAAAATCGCAATAGTAATTCAAGTTAATTGTTAAACTTTGCCAACAGATATAGACAGATTAGTCTAAGAATACTACCTACTACGAGGGGATGTTAAAAGGCTTCAATGAGTTGATACATGTCACATGCTCAGAACAGTGCCTGGCATATAGTAATCATTCAATAGATGACAGCTGTCATCCCTAGGATGAATGCCTATGACGGCCAGGATTTCAGGATTTTTTCCACTGTTCTATTCCCATCAACCTGACATTTAGTCAGTAACCATATGTTGAGTAACTCTCTGGTCTTTAAATCCCTTTCTCGTTTAAAAGAATAACTAACTTCTCTTGGGGTGCTATGACTGCTTTTGGTGATGGTGGTGATTTTAATCAACAGGTCCCTAATTTTTTTTGTTGTTTGTTTTCTTTTGTTTTGAGACAGAGTCACACTCTGTCGCCAGGCTGGAGTGCAGCGGCGCAATCTCGGCTCACTGTAACCTCCACCTGCCAGGTTCAAGCCATTCTGCTGCCTCAGCCTCTGGAGTAGCTGGGACTACAGGCGCGCACCATCACGCCTGGCTAATTTTTGTATTTGTAGTAGAGAAGGGTTTTCGCCATGTTAGCCAGGCTGGTCTGGACTCTTGACTTCAAGTGATCCGCCGGCCTCAGCCTCCCAAAGTGCTGGGATTACAGGAGTGAACCACCGCGCCCAGCCAACAGCTCACTAATTAAATAGATGATTGGCATGAATATGGACGGAATATGTCAATTAAAAAATTGTGTGCCATAAATTATACACCTGACCACAAACTTTGAGACATAAAGTAACACGTTTGAAAACTTCTCAGACAGAATGTGAACCTGCAATGCCCCTAAAGCCACACTCTTGCTTCCCTCCAGGAGATGAAGGCCTTGCAGTGCGCCGCTGGGGGCAACGTGAACGTGGAGATGAACGCGGCCCCCGGGGTAGACCTCACGGTTTTGTTGAACAACATGCGAGCAGAGTACGAAGCCCTTGCAGAGCAGAATCGCAAGGACGCGGAGGCCTGGTTCAACGAGAAGGTGAGGTGGGCCCCGTCCCCCAGCCCACACCTCTCGGGCGGGTGGGGACTCCGTGTGACCCTTTTGCCCGGCCCTGCAGAGCGCCTCGCTGCAGCAGCAGATCTCCCACGACGCAGGCGCAACCACCTCCGCCCGGAGCCAGCTCACCGAGATGAGGCGCACCCTGCAGACCCTGGAGATCCAGCTGCAGTCCCTAATGGCCACGGTAGGTGACAGCGAAGGTCAGCCTGGATCCTGTGATTCTAGAAAGGCTCCGAGAAGCACCTCCCTCTGCCCTTCCCTCTTTTTTCTATTACACCTTTGCTTGCAAATACTTAGCAGAGAGTGGAGGAGAGCAGGAAAAACAGATCCGTAGACCCTCAAAATAGAGCTTTTTCTTCCTCCTTGACATCACTGGGGGTTTCCTTCCTGACTGATGCTTAGTGTTCATTTCATGAAAATAGACATTTCACATAGATCCTTTCTCAGGGTAATTCAGTTTAAGCCTGCAGAACAAACAGTAGCAGTATTGCTCCATCTGAAAATTAGCCACAGGTCTATGATCAGGGGCGTGAGGCTAGTGCCACACAGGGCGGGGAGCTAGTATCACACCAGCATCTCCTGATACTGATGAAGCCATATTAGAAGCCACATGTGGTTTCGCCAGGCAGAGAAAGAGAGGGTACACACCTGAATGCCACATGGGCACTGTCAGGCTCTTCATCGCCACAGAGTCCAGGGTGGAGGTCAGATCCTGGAGGGCACACCTGGGAGTCAGGCCTTCAGCCATTTGGGCACATACCACCAGCTCCTGGCTTACTTCAAACATCAGCATGGAGTCAAAATGGATTAAAGTCAGCCAGGATTAAAAATGGCTTCCCTTCTAGAGTGTGAGCTGGCAGTGCTCAAAAGGCTTGACTTTGAGAATTACGGCATGTATGTGGCCTAAGGACTCCCTTCGTCATAAGAGGTTTCATGCCCCCTGAGGACACCAGGCTGTAACACAAAGAAGAGAGCAGCTATTACCCAAGTGAGTGCAGTGAGCCAAGAAGGAAAAGATGACTCAAAACATTGGGAGATTCTTTGGATTTAGCTGCCCTCTAAAGGTGTGTGCTTTCTCCCCATGTCGAATTGAGACGGGAGACTTGTTTTTACGCTGCCTGGTCCCTAACTTAACCAGGATGGCCCTCTTCTCCTCTCCCTCATCACTGCTGCTAGCGGGTACCCGAGACCCCCTGCCACTGTGGACTCCTGGAACCTTCCTTTCTTCTCCATTTCCCTTCCTTCCTGAACTAGATCCCGGAGGACTCTGTTCCTGCTGCAGGAGCTGTGTGAGTGAATCCTCCCTCTATTTCTGAGCTACGTTGATGGAAATACATTTTCGAGTCCCCAGACCAGAATTGTGAGCATTTTCACATAGAAACAAGGATGTTATAGAGTAGAGTCTGTGCAGCCAGTGGTACTATAATTTGGGCTCATAGGATAATCCACACACAAAAAGCCCACTTAACACAGGACACTACTGAATTCTAGAATAATAGGAGCATGGTACTTAACTTGCATCCCTGAGGCTCTGTTGTCTTATGATGAATTCTTTTTTTTTTTTTTTTTTTTTTTTTGAGACAGAGTCTCGCTCTGTCGCCCAGGCTGGAGTGCAGTGGCTGGATCTCAGCTCACTGCAAGCTCCACCTCCCGGGTTTACGCCATTCTCCTGCCTCAGCCTCCCGAGTAGCTGGGACTACAGGCGCCTGCCACCTCGCCCGGCTAGTTTTTTGTATTTTTTAGTAGAGACGGGGTTTCACCGTGTTAGCCAGGATGGTCTCGATCTTCTGACCTTGTGATCCACCCGTCTCGGCCTCCCAAAGTGCTGGGATTACAGGCTTGAGCCACCGCGCCCGGCCTGTCTTATGATGAATTCTAAGCTCAATCTCCTAGAGCTAGAACACAAGTCATTGGCAAGTTGGGAGTTGTCTAAATACATAAATGTTCACATGTTTGCTTCCTGTGATGTACAAACTTTCAAGTTCATCCTGTTCTCCTCCCTCTTTGACAAGCCAGCCTTCACAGTGGAAGACTGTGAAGTAGAGATGCTGTCCCCTCTGACTTATGAGTGTATTAGCAATCATAAAAAGGAATACCCTAGGAGGACGCATTACCAGGGAAATTAAAGTTTTGAACTGCCGAGCACACACCTCACTGGAGTCTTGCTACCTGATGCCTCACTCTCCCCATTACCATCCTGATCTCCTTCCACTTAGGTCCTCCTGGAGAGCCCAGCACCCTCCATGTAACACACCTGTTTGCCTAAGTCAGTAGCTCTAAGTCAGTGTTAGGTTCTCAGCCCCATTAGATCCAATGTCTGCCTATGATGACAAATATTGTGTAATTCCCTCTTTGCAATGCTAGAATGAAGTCACTAGGTAATAGATTTAGAAATACACAAATTTATTTTTTGAAGTATAATACCATAAATGCAATAAAAAAGCAAGTATTTTAAGATAAAATGAATTTACTAGGTAAATACATGGGCCCAACTACTCTAGAAAATGTAATGAAAGAGGCAGAGCCTTGCATCTTCTCTTAATAAATCTTTCATTTTCAACCACACAAGAAAAGGGAAATGAAAGAGTGCAAGTTGGGGTGGACACTGGGATAATGACTAATATCAAGAGAAGTAATAATTGCCCAGACATATTTATCTATAATAAAGGAAAGAGGAAAATTACATTCATTAAAGTAGGGAGCAGATGCCAAGACAAATTACAGACTGTAGAAGTAGCAGAGGAAGTATGATATTCATAAGAGTAGTGTCGAAATAATGGCCTGTATTGTGTTATGAGATATAGCTCTTGCCTTGAAATCTCACATCTGTTAAGGCACTCATTCAATCTCAAGTACCTTAATAAAAGACCTTTGATAGAGACCAGAAAATCAAAGATGGATTAGAAAAAAAAAAAAAACCAGTAGCACAAAAGGCCCTGGAACACTGGCGGGTTGGATCTGCGGGGACAGTAGCCGAGTAACACGGAAACAACAGGTAACTCAGAAATAAATATATAATTTCAAAATACAAGTTTTCCCACACCGATTTTCTATTCTGCTATCCTTAAAAGGCGCTTTAATATATCAGTCAGTTTTAGTAGGAATATAACCTATATGTCACCTATGTCCAGTGGAACATCAAAAGTCTTGTGGGAAAAGGGCTATTTATCCCACATTGGGATCCCAAGTCCATCATGCCTGGCCCTCACTTCATAAATGCCAGCCTCCTTTCTTTCCCATTTGATTGTGACATGCCTCACGAATTTCCACTACTGCCTAGGAAGCAATCCTGCTGGTTACTGAGAAACACTGTTCTACTGGTCCTCAGAGTGTTTTCATCCCTTGCCATGGCTTCTTTGATATCCTCAGAAACACTCCCTGGAGTGCTCCTTGACGGAGACTGAGAGCAACTACTGTGCGCAGCTGGCACAGATCCAGGCTCAGATCGGGGCCCTGGAGGAGCAGCTGCACCAGGTCAGAACCGAGACCGAGGGCCAGAAGCTGGAGTATGAGCATCTTCTCGACGTTAAGGTCCACTTGGAAAAAGAAATTGAGACCTACTGCCGCCTGATAGATGGAGACGGAAAGTAAGTAAAGTCATTTGAAAATCCAGTTTTTACTTCTTTTAAGCTACAAACATGGGCTGCCCATTAGCCTTCCATACTTCCAAGCCCTTTCTTTTTCATTCCCACTGCAGAAAAGCATGTCCATCTCTTGCTTTTTCGGAAGAGAGTCATCTTCCAAATCTTGTACATCACAGTGTTCTCCTCTGCCTTAGATGACTGGAACTGTTCCTGTAGCCATTTCCATCTGTTGTCCATGTTAATCACTGTGGGTCTAAAGATTCTCTCCAACTCTCACAAGCAGGCTTTATCCTTCTTTCAGTGCATACCTAATATAACTGCTGCCCTGAAATAAATGTACTCTGAACAAACCACCTGGATCCATATATATGTATGTATGTTCTTAAGTTTTAAATTTTTGGGTGTAAAAAAAAAATCAGATGGAAATAAGATTTATTTAAACTCTCTCTTTAGATAACATTTAATTACTTTCAACTCCTACTCATAAAAATCTTAAGAGTTTCCTCTATAGAAAACTAAGACCTGTTTTTGGCATACAAATTTCACTTGAGTTCATTGAGTCAATGAATATTTCTTAACTGATAGTAAGCAGAAATATAAAAGAATAAATTATATTTCTTTTACAGTTCATGCTCCAAATCAAAGGGCTTTGGATCAGGAAGCTCTGGGAATTCATCTAAAGGTAATAAAATCTAGTTCTACTTTTTTTTTTTTTTTTTTTTTGAGAAAGAGTCTCGCTCTGTTGCCCAGGCTGGAGGGCAATGGTGCAAACTCAGCTCACTGCAACCTCCACCTCCTGGGTTCAAGTGATTCTCCTGCCTCAGCCTCCTGAGCAGCTGGGATTACAAGCACCCACCACCATGCCCGGCTAGTTTTTTATATTTTTAATAGAGACAGAGTTTCACCATGTTGGCCAGGCTGGTCTCAAACTCCTGACCTCAAGTGATCTGCCCACCTCGGCCTCCCAAAGTGCTAGGATTACAGGCGTGAGCCTCCACACCAGCCCTCTAGTTCTATTTCTATCAGAGCAATACTTTTACGTTAATGGCAGTCATACACTACAACCGTAGTCAATATTTAAGTAATTTTAACTAAACTGTTCTGAATGGGAAGTATTAAGTGGCTAAAACTATCCCAAGCTATTATTATAAATATACACTTACTCCCTCAATCAAAAATACGCATAATATATTATATTGAACTAGCAGTGGAATTGTCACGTAATCTTTTTGGTTGAATATATGTATTCTTATGTTTTATTTCTAGATTTATCCAAAACCACACTGGTAAAGACAGTGGTTGAAGAGATAGATCAACGTGGTAAAGTTCTTTCATCAAGGATTCACTCCATTGAAGAAAAGACATCTAAAATGACCAACGGCAAGACAGAACAAAGGGTTCCTTTCTAGCTGTCATTTTAGATAAAAGAATAATTTGGGAAAGGATCCTATACAATTGTGTTATTCTAAATATCAGAGAGAATATACACACTTTTTACTTTTAAAGATAAGTTACTTAGCAAAAATATCTGTTTTCTTAGTTTTACAGGATGTTGGGTGTTTGTTTCCAATAAATAAAAAAGTTGATGTGCACTCATTTCCATTCACTGATGACTAATAAATAATTATTTGTGATTTTTTTTCTCTGTCTAATTCATAGAGAAACATTTGTGGAATATATTTTAATTGCCTTTCACTGTTGTTTTAAATAATAGTCAATACCACCACATGGCATTTGAATCACTAGGCATAATCTTTAAATCACACCATGTCTATGTGGGCAAATAATCAAAAAATTCAGAAATTCTCCTGTGACTGAAAAGCCTCACCACTAGATGACGCATTCCCGGTATTTTACCAAGAGCCTCTCTCAAACTCTTCTTTTCACAATACCCAGGATATCATTCCTCGTCTAAACAGGATAATCTCCAGAAAACTCCACAGCAATATGGCTTGTGTCAGTGACACTTTTCCTAGAACAGGGATCAGAAGCTTTTTTTGTGAAGACTCAGATAGTAAATATTTTAGGCATGGCAGGCCGTACAGTCTCTATTTCAACTACAAACCTCAGCCATAGACAATAAATGAATGAATGAACATGACGGTGTTCCAATAAAACTTAATTTATTGATGCTGAAATTTGAACTGTAAATATTTTTAGCTGTCATGGAATATTATTCTTAACTTTTTTCAACCATTTAAAAATGTAAAACCATTCCTAGCTCACAGTCTGTACAAAAACACATGGCAGGCCAAATTTAACCCACCAACACCTGTTCTCAAACATGAAGCCCCATGAGGCTGATGAACATCATGATTCTTGTGATTACGACTATTTATACCTTTCTGGATCAAAATGTACAGTAGGAATTCCCAAGAAGTATTAAATTGCCTAAATGGAAAGCAGCTCCTTTATTTCTCTAGTATATGGCCTGATTCCAGTGAAAATCTCCAGCAAGAGAAGGAATTCTGTCTCACAACCCTCCAGTCACATGGGATTCAGACAAGCGGTGAAAAATGAGATATTCACAAAATCTTCAGCCAAAAGCCATCAAATGAAGCAAATACTAGAAATTCACAGAGAAATAATTTCCAAATGTATAATATTCAGGGCCAGCTACATAATTTTCAGGACCTAGTGCCAAAGGAAATCATGGGATTCCTTATTCAACAATCAGGCAAAATGTATCACCCAAAGGCACTAAAATATCAAGCTGTTTCCTTGCATCCGCATTTGTGTTTTCAACTCGTCCTGGATTTTGTTGTTTTGATTTGGGGTTTTCTGTTGTTGTCGTTTTCTTTCCTTTCTTTTTTTTTTTTTTTTTTTTTTTTGCCATTTAGTTTTGTTCTAAGTAAAGTGTATTAGTCCGTTCTCACACTGCTATAAAGAAACTACCTGAGACTGGGTAATTTATAAAGAAAAGAGCTTTAATTGACTCATACTTCCATATGGCTAGGGAGGCCTCAGTAAACTTACAGTCATGGCAGAAGGTGAAGGGAAGCAAAGACCTTCTTCACACAGCGGCAGGAAACAGAGAGTGTATGAGGGCGCAAGAAAAACTACCATTTATAAAACCATCAGATCTCGTGAGAATTCACACTATCTCAGAGAACACCATGGGGAAACCACCTCTATAATCCAATCACTTTCCTCTCTTGACACGTGGGGATTACAATTCAAGGTGAGATTTGGGTGGGGGCACAGAGCCAAACCACATCATAAAGAAAAATTAAAATTTTAAGTTATTGGCATAAATGTTACCATTCGTTTTATATTGAAATCCAAGCATAAGAACATTTAACTTCTATACAGAATCCCCAAGATCACACAATTCATAATTTGTAGCTCACACATGTATATGTATTTTGTTCCTACCAAAACAGTGGAAACACGCACAAAACAAACTCAATTGTTTTTATTTTTATTTCACTTTTGTATATACCCACCTTCTACCAGCATTCTCTACCTTTGGTTTACCAATGAATAAGAAGACTAAAAGGAAAAGGAACTATGGGTTGTTTGATCTCTCTATATCATCATTTTCCACTTAAGCAGTCGGCAACACAGGCAAGAAGGAAAGCAGTACAAAAAACTATGATAGTCCAGGCGTGGTGGCTCACTCTTGTAATCCCAGCACTTTGGGAGTCCAAGGCGGGTGGATTACCTGAGGTCAGGAGTTCGAGACCAGCAAGGTCAACATGGAGAAACCCCATTTCTACTAAAAATACAAAAATTAGCTGGGCTTGGTGGCACATGCCTGTAATCCCAGCTACTCAGGAAGCTGAGGCACGAGAATCACTTGAACCCAGGAGGTGGTGGCTACAGTGAGCCGAGATGGCGCCACTGCACTTCAGACTGGATGACACAGCAAGACACTGTTTCAAAAAAAAGAGTTCCTTGGTCATTCGCATTTTTTTCGAAGACCAGTGTCTTCTTTCTGTACTCAGAGAGCAAGTTCTGGTTTGAATGGAAAGCCTGGCTTCTTGGGTTCGATAGAAATTGGGATTACTCAGTTATAGACACAATATACTCACCTTGTACTTGCTTTGGGTTTTGTTAGACTCCTGCACGTTGTGGATCCACCAGAATGTTGGGCACACGGGCATATGCCCCTGAGACAGTAAGGAGCACCTGCAGGCAAACATATTTGGCGTACTTCTCTGCTCACTTGTATGCCCCATAATCCCATCAGAATTCACTAACAAGAGACAGGTTTAAAAGATAAAGTTCTGCTACCATCTTGAAACTAAGATTTTCAAGATGGTAACAGGAGAGCATTAATCCAAATGTGGGGCCTTTCTGAACATGAGACCTTGTGCAACTGCACAGGCTTTATGCCCATGACGCCAGACCCGCTTATCAGGTATGCTCATGACACATTGATTTTTTTTTTTTTAACAGTCTTCATGGTGGCCTGCTTTCCAAGGCAAGGCCCATTACAGCACAGAAAGTGCACACTACACTTTGTGGTGAGGGGACTGTTTACTTGAAAAGATAACTATAAATTCACCATTTCTTGTTGAAAAAAATAAACCAGAATTCCCTGTGCATCTATTCAGCAAAGGAATGGGAGTAAAATTAAATTCTGGATAAGTTTCCTTTAAGTTCTGTTGAGTCCACAGGATGGAAGGAAACATCCTGCCCTCAGTCTTTTGGGTCTTAAATCTGTCCTTCCTTCCTAGGCGTGTAAAAATTGACTATGGTCTTTGGTTCACTGTTTTCCTTTGCTGGGCAGAATTCTAGGGCTCCTGAGTTCTTTACGCATTCTGCTAATGGTTACTTGTTCTTCTCCAGTCCTTGAAGCTTCACCTTGCTTTTTGCTGAAGTGGGTTTCTACACTGAAAGTACTTCCCAAAAATCAGTCTCCATCTGAAGGAAAAGGAATGCAACTACTGTACTTGAGTGGTTGTTAAAGCAAAAACTACATGCTGCTATTCCTTCTTTTAACAAAACCCCAAGATTTATGGGAGCTTTTTGCAAGGGAAATGAATTGCCACTTTTTATGGCTGTAGCAAATGTTTTGACATTTCTATTTTTCTTTTGATTTTTGTCATCATATAGGAATGTATAATTCATTGTCATATTTATAAAAATTTCCATCTTAGGTTCTGAGTTTTACAACTGCTAGGACAGTTCTTCTAGTACTTTTAAGGTGATCATATGGTTTCTGTCATAGGACACTTTTATCTGCTCCACATAATATTGAGTCATTCTCATTTCTGGTAAATAACTTCCTTGAGATATTTTATGTTATTTAATATATTATTGAATTATATTTGCTAATATTTTATTTAAGATTATTTCCAGAATATGTCTTTCTTCTGGGGACTGATTCCACTAAATTTCTCATTTTCTGTGATTCTACCTTAGTTTAATTAGTTTTTTTTCCTCTTATTTCTAACCATTTCCTAAGGTTTGTCACCTCATTTCTAAGTTTTTTTCTAATTCTGGTATATGGGGATTTTTTTTTTCTTTTGTCATTTTTAGCGATTTTAAGTCACTTTGAAATGGTGGGTTGTATCTTACTCAGTTTTGTAGGCATGTCTTTCCGGTATGCTTTCATTTTCTATGGGGACACTATCAACTCCTCACCCTTATTATCTTGTATCCACATTTCTTGGGATTTTACTTCAATCCTTTTCTTTTGCTTGGTTTTATTGCCAATTCATGTTCCTTAACTTCTAGACTGAAGTGTCATTCCTGGCCGGGCGCGGTGGCTCACACCTGTAATCCCAACACTTTCAGAAGCCGAAGCAGGTGGATCATTTGAGGTCAGGAGTTGACCAGCCTGGCCAACATGGTGAAATCCCCTCTCCACTAAAAATACAAAAATAGCCGGGCGTGGTGGTGCACACCTGTAATCCCAGCTACTCGGGAGACTGAGGCAGGAGAATCACTTGAAACTGGGAGGCGAGATTGCAGTGAGCCAAGACCGTGCCACTGCACTCCAGCCTGGGCAATAGAGTGAGACTTCATCTCAAAAAATAATAATAATAATAAAGTATAATTCCAAATAGCTTTACTAACTTCACAGAGTTCCCTTTTCTCTTGTTTTTATCTAGGATTCAAAAATACATTGGCTTGATTTCTGAAATTTCCTATCTTTTTTTCCCTCCCCAACTTGTATCTAGACCTTCTGTTTCCTTCCTGTCTATGACCCTCTCCTGAATAATTTTGATTCTTCCCCCAGCAGTTTCTCCTCGTCATGGGTTGCTCTCCCAGGAGGGAACCATGGCTGGTCATTTTGAGAATTCACAGGATGTAGGCTGTTCCATTCCCTTCTGAATTCATGGTGGACCCCTAGTTTAGAGTTAAAGTTAGAACAATTTTCTAACTAGTTTAACCCTGTTTTCCCCGTATCTTTATCTCTCATGCCACTTTCTTATGCAATTAAAACTACCAAGCAATCATTTTCATCTATTCCCATGAAGACCTCACTTTCAGAATCTCCTGTCCTCCTGTGCAATATGGGCTCTCTGTTTTTTAAGCCTGCTACCCAGCTGTCATGTGGGAACACCGTGTGCTCACATTGGAGCTCCATTTCCAGGAACCTAAGTTTTCCTTTTTCTTGTTTTTCTGTCTCGCGGGTTCCCAACAAAATGTGCAAAGGAGATAACTTTTTTGAGACCTTTCACATCTGAAAAGATTTTTATTCCACCCTCACTTGTGGTTGTGAAAGTAGAGAATTTTGCTTCTCTACATAAGTCACAATTAGAAAAAAAAAAAACTTAGAAATGAGGTGACAAACCTTAGGAAAGGATTAGAAATAAAAGGTTGGGTATCATTTTGGGTTCACTTTTTTTTTTTTTTTTTTTTTTTCCGTTTAAGAGACAGAGTCTCGCTCTGTCAGCCAGGCTGGAGTACAGTGGTATGATCACAGCTCACTGCAACCTCTGCCTCCTGGGTTTAAGTGATTCTCCTGCCTCAGCCTCCCAAATAACTGAGATTACGGGCACGCACCACCACACCCAGCTAATTTTTGTATTTTTAGTAGAGACGGGGTTTCACCATGTTGGCCAGGTTGGTCTTGAACTCCTGATCTCAAGTGATCCAGCCCCCTCGGCCTCCCAGAGTGCTGGGATTACAGATATGAGCTACTGTGCCTGGGCTGGGTTCGTATTTTGAAAGCATTCTTCAGTGGAATGATGGCTTTCCTAAAATTGAATATGTGTTGGTTTTGCTCCTGACATTTTAAGTGTTTGTTTTTCACCCCTGCCCCCAGCCGTGGTTCTCTGAAAGATCCTGTGGATGTGCCTCACTGTGGTTGTTTTTCATTGATCATTCATGTTTCTTGGTGGTCTCTTCGAATTTAGAAGCTCAGTTGTTTAGTTCTGAGTAGTATTTCAGAAAATATGATTATAAAATAATAAGTAGGTCTCTTTCCAGAAGACCTATTTGACATTGTTCTTCTTTGACCAAGTCTCTCATTTTCTAATCTTTTCTTTTATCTGTGAACAAAAGTTCTCTGAGCAGGAAATTCAAGGACAGAGACTTCATTCCAGCAAACAGCTAGTAAGCTGGTGAGACACAGACTTTGGTGTAAAATGAAAGTGTGTTCCAGAGAACAAAGGGAGGGAATTTGTATTTAGAGAAAGTTCCCACCCAGGTTCCCACTTAGGTCTGCTTATGCAAAATGCAGGATTGAAATTTACTTAGTTCTGATTGGTCGATGTTTGCTTACTTAGCTCTTATTAGTCAGGGCATGCAGACTTCTGATTGATCCATGTAGGTTACAGTCTATTGTTTGGTTCAGGAGGCATAAACAGGAGGTTGTTTGGTTTTAATTTGAATTTAGGCCCAGTTGGCTGCTCAGGACTCATCTTAAGAGACTGGCTCTTTACACCGGGCACGGTGGCTCACACCTGTAATCCCAGCACTTTGGGAGGCCGAGGCGGGTGGATCACTTGAGGTCAGGCATTCAAGACCAGCCTAGCCAACATGGTGAAACCCCATCTCTAGGCCGGGCGCGGTGGCTCAAGCCTGTAATCCCAGCACTTTGGGAGGCCGAGACGGGTGGATCGCGAGGTCAGGAGATCGAGACCATCCTGGCTAACACGGCGAAACCCCGTCTCTACTAAAAAATACAAAAAACTAGCCGGGCGAGTTGGCGGGTGCCTGTAGTCCCAGCTACTTGGGAGGCTGAGGCAGGAGAATGGCGTAAACCCGGGAGGCGGAGCTTGCAGTGAGCTGAGATCCGGCCACTGCACTCCAGCCTGGGCGACAGAGCAAGACTCCGTCTCAAAAAAAAAAAAAAAAAAGAAACCCCATCTCTACTAAAAATACAAAAATTAGCCAGGCGTGGTGGCACGTGCCTGTAATCCCAGCTACTTGGGAGGCTAAGGCAGGGGAATTGCTTGAACTTGGGAGACAGAGTTTGCAGTAAGCCGAGATCGTACCACTGCACTTGAGCCTGGGTGACAGAGCAAGACTTAATCTCAAAACAAAAAAAAAAAAAGAGAGAGAGACAGAAAGAGAGAGAGAGATTGGGTCTTTCAAGGCCCACATATTTATCTTTTTATCTTTTTGTTCTAATTTTGGGGAGTTTTTTAAAAATTTATTTTCCAATTCGTCTATTGAAGTTTTATTTTGGGAGCTAGTTTTTAATTCTAAGAGGTCTTTTATGTGCTTCCTGTTCAATTATAATGATGTTCTATCCATGTTTGAAATATACAGCATTTTTGTTACTTCTGAAAGTAATAATTATAGGTAGTTTCTTTTTTAAAGTTTTCTTCAATGTTCTTCATTATCTGTTTCCCCTGAGTACTGTTTTCTGTTTGTTTGAGTCTCTGTCTTTCTTGGTGAAGTGTTCTTCAACGCATGGTGATATCTTAAAATATGTTCATTTTGAGTAAGACCTTAAACACTTGGAACTTTTGCGTGAAGTGTCTGTATTTCCTTCCAGAGTGGTTGTGTGGTGAGCTCCCTTTTTGTGGAGAAGACTCAAACATTTTTATCTGGAGGTATTTTCTCTAAGATTCTTCAGCTTCCTCAGAGAGACCCAACAATTCGGGCTGGCTACATAATTTCAAGGCCCCGTGCAAAATGAAAATGTGAGGTCTCCTCTTGAAAAGTCAGGAAAAACGTTCAGTTAGAAATATTAAAACAGGCCCGGCATGGTGGCTCAAGCCTATAATCCCAACACTTTGAGAGAGCAAGGTGGGCAGTCTGAGGTCAGGAGTTCGAGACCAGCCTGGCCAACATGACGAAAACCCATCTCTACTAAAAATACAAAAACTAGCCCACTCCAGCCTGGGTGACAGAGCGAGACTCCATCTCAAAAAAAAAAAAAAAAAGAAATACTAAAATATAAATCTTTTTCTTTTAAAAATGTCTTATTATTTATAACACGTAATGAGGTAATGAGGACACATTTATAACAGCATAAACTACAAACAGCAAAGAAATATGTTTTGGTGTCCTAGTTTTATGTAAAACAATAAACCATAATACTTTACTAATGTATTAAATTGATTGACAAATCTTTCTGGCTTTTTTTCTGCAAGCTTATTTATTAAGTCATGAAAATTTAAATTTTTGCCAACTTGATTTTCAATCTAGGTAATTGAAAGTGATGTCAATCATTCTTGGCAAATGCAAGATCTCAAATGATTTGTTATAATTTTTAGTCTGAAGAAGAAAACCAGGTGGAAAGAACAACATGAACAAAGGGAAAGAGATGGGAAAGAGGGAAGTAGTAAAACAGAACGGACAAGTCAGTGAGGGAAAATCTACATTAAGACAGTGAGGTGGCTCCTGTCTATAATCCCAGCACTTTGGGAGGCCAAGGTGGGAGGATCTGTCGAGCCCAGGCATTCAAGACCAGCCTGGACAACATAGCAAACCCCATCTCTACAAAAAATATACACAGATCAGCCAGGTATGGTGGCACGTGCCTGTAGTTTGTAGTCCCAGATATTTGGTAGGCTGAGGTGGGAGGATTACCTGACCCTGGGAGGTTGAGGCTGCAGTGAGCTGTGATCATGTCACTGCACTCTGGCCTGGGTGACAAAGCAAGACCCTGTCTAGAAAAAAAAAAAAAAAGGAAAGAGAGTCCTAAATACCAAGCACAAAACTATAAGAAATGACAAAGGTAGGGCGCAGGAGCTATAAGTGGAAGAGAAAAGGGGAACAACATGAGATGTAGAAAAATTCTCAGAAAGCAGCTGTCTGAAACTCGATCAGACTCATCAGACTGAGGTTGTCAGTACTGAATGTAACCAAGAGAGTATAGGAGAATAAACAAAATAAATGATGATTAGAGATGTGCAGTGATGTTTGAGAGGTTAATTTCAGTAAAATGGTGGGACCACAATTCAGAAATAAGTAAGAGGTGAAAAGTACAAGAAGCAATGCAGAAAAGTGCTATGGAAACGGACAGCCAACAGAACGAATGCAGAAATATGAGCGATCTAGAGATAGAAAGGAAACACAGAGGCCACAGTCTAGACTCTTCACTTTACAGATGTGGAAACTGAGGCCCGAGGAGGTGACCAATTCCTTTACCTAACCTGGTTAGCAACGGAACTTAGACAGAAAACCAGTACAGATGAAATGGTAATTCAGGAAGGATAAGGATCAAAGGAACACTTTTGGTCTCCAAAGAAGATTCCCTTTAATGCCTCTGTTTTCCCTTAGGACCTCCCCTCCTTCTTCTGGTACTATGGACACACGGTCTTGAAATTATTTTCAGCATATCTGATAGAAAACTATGACTATGATACTTCATTGCTGAAGAGAACACAATGGTGATTTGGGTAAGGGAAAGAGAAATCTGTCTATCGTACTTTTTTATTCTTATAGATATTATACATTCCTGAAGCCTGGAAGACAGGAAGGGTTACTCATACTACATTTGAAATGCATCACTATAATAATCCTGATAATACTCCACCCTGTCCAACTCCAGAGATAACAAATAACTCCACGATAACTATCCACCTACAGAAATGGACACAGTACGGTAAAGCCATTCATTAAAAAAACACCCCATTATGGATAATTCACAATGAGCTGGCAAACATCATTTGGCTATGAGCAAAGCTCATCAAGAAACACCCTAATAATGTGTATATAAAGGCAAACCAAGCTGTTTGAGTAGGACGTTCACCATCAGAGCAACACCCCAGAAACAAACGCTCCAGCCTGGACACCATGTCTGTGCGCTTTTCTTCTACCTCGAGGAGACTTGGCTCTTGCGGGGGCGCTGGCTCTGTGAGGCTCTCTAGTGGGGGAGCAGGCTTTGGGGCCGGAAACACATGCAGTGTGCCAGGCATTGGAAGTGGCTTCTCTTGTGCTTTTGGGGGCAGCTCATCTGCAGGAGGCTATGGCGGAGGTCTGGGCGGGGGAAGTGCTTCCTGTGCTGCCTTCACAGGGAATGAGCATGGCCTCCTCTCTGGCAATGAGAAGGTGACCATGCAGAACCTCAATGACCGCTTGGCCTCCTACCTGGAGAATGTTCGAGCCTTAGAGGAGGCCAACGCCGACTTGGAGCAGAAGATCAAGGGGTGGTATGAGAAGTTTGGACCGGGTTCTTGCCGTGGTCTTGATCATGATTACAGCAGATACTTCCCAATTATTGATGAACTTAAGAACCAGGTAAGAAATGCCATGGCATGAGTGTTAGCACTCCTGAGAGTGTTTAGCCACTCACAGATGCACAAATGTATAAGCTATCACAATAACGGGGCTTTGCCCTCAGCTTCTAAATTTTAGGACTTCATTTTCAATATTAAAAATAATTTCTAATAAATTCTAATATTTGAACATGGCACATCCATCATGTGGTATTAGGTATGTGTGTATGCTTTTGGTAATATTAAAATATCAAAAGCTGCCCAGTGTCTCCAGCTATATATTTATAGGCTTTCCCACAGAAAGAGATTTTTTTAATGCTTGGGGTGGGGAATAAAAGAGACCACACCTGGCCAGGCACAGTGGTTCATGCCTGTAATCCTAGCACTTTGGGAGGCCAAGGCAGGTGGATCACTTGAGGTTAGGAGTTCGAGACCAGCCTGGCCAACATGGTGAAACCCTGTTTCTACTAAAACTACAAAAATTAGCCGAGTGTGGTGGCACGTGCCTGTAATCCCAGCTATCTGGGAGGCTGAGGCAGGAGAATCACTTGAATCTAGGAGGTGGAGGTTGCAGTGAGCCGAGATCATGCCACTGCACTCCAGCCTGGGCAATAGAGCAAGACTCGGTCTCAAGAAAAAAAAGAGGAGAGAGTGAGAGAGACCATACTTAAATTACCCATCTTCAAAAGAATCATCTGATTATTAGAGACATGCCAAAAATATCACTGTCATTTCATAGGTAATTTTATTTCAAGGAACTTTGAAATGCGTCTTAAATATTTCCTCAATCTTAACTAACTTTTCTTTTGTCAGATAATTTCTGCAACTACCAGTAATGCCCATGTTGTCCTGCAAAATGATAATGCAAGACTAACAGCTGATGACTTCAGGCTAAAGTAAGTAGAGCTGAAGATAAATAGGAAAAAAAAAGTTGTCTAAGCATTTTTTCTCCTTTATTCTTCTAAGTTATTTGAGGTTGGCTCAGTCTTTGTTCTTGTTTATTCATGTATTTGTTTTAAACAAAATGCATATTAGAATGAGTAACTAGCCGAGCAACATATTTTACCTGGGAAATTTGGGGACTAACAAAAATGAATGTCAAAGTCATATGAGAAAGAATTTTGCCTCTTCCCATTCTCTTGCTTCAATGAAATGTATTTGTGGCATGATAGGTGACCTAACTGAAGTTTTAAGTATTATCTTAATAGTTTTAGCTCAAAGCTTAGTCTGAGTTGTGATGTGCCATGTCTAATGACTAATCATGAAACTTTCAAATACTTTTCTAAGGTTTGAAAATGAGCTGGCACTTCACCAGAGCGTTGAGGCAGATATCAACGGTTTGCGCAGAGTCCTGGATGAGCTGACCTTGTGCAGAACGGACCTGGAGATCCAGCTGGAAACTCTCAGTGAGGAGCTCGCTTACCTCAAGAAGAATCATGAGGAGGTAGAAGCTCCACCAGGCTGGCTCTCACAATCTCCTCCCTCCCGAATTTTCAAATTAATTTCAGATGATAAATATAATATATGAAATTAACGTTCAAGAAGGAACCTGTCAGTTTCTCCATAAGGCTTAGATTGTTTAAGATGCTTCTGTGCATCCTTCTCAAAAGAAACAAACCTCCCAAAAAGTTTCTAACCCTATAGATCTTGTCCATCTGGCTCCTTTAAAAATATTCAGGCCGGACACGGTGGCTCACGCCTATAATCCCAACACTGTAGGAGACCCAGACTGGAGGATGGCTTGAGGCCAGGAGATTGAGGCTGCAGTGAGCCATAATCGCACCACTGCATTCCAGCCTAGGCATCAGAGCGAGACCCTAACTCAAAAAATAAAATAAATAAAATATTCAGATCCTAATTCCGTTAAACAAATATCTTTCAGGAAATGAAAGCTCTGCAGTGCGCAGCTGGAGGCAACGTGAACGTGGAGATGAACGCGGCCCCTGGGGTAGACCTCACGGTTCTGCTGAACAACATGCGAGCTGAGTACGAAGCCCTTGCCGAGCAGAACCGCAGGGACGCGGAGGCCTGGTTCAACGAGAAGGTAAAAGCACGCTTGGGTGCGCTCCGCGGGCGCCGGGCGAAGCAGCCAGCAGCACCCTAACGCGGCCCCTGCCGTTCCAGAGCGCCTCGCTGCAGCAGCAGATCTCTGACGACGCTGGCGCCACCACCTCAGCCCGGAATGAGCTTACTGAAATGAAACGCACCCTTCAAACCCTTGAGATTGAACTTCAGTCCCTCTTAGCAACGGTAAGCGAAAAGTTACAAAACAGATTTGCTTTAGAAATTGAGAAAAAAATAATCGAAGATAATTTTCTTCCAACATAATTACATATTTTAGTTTTTAGCCATTAATTACAGTGCTTGACATAAGACACATTTGCATTTTGCACATGACAATCCTCTTTGCCTACAAAGTATAGCTGGATGCTAATAATTATGAAATATTAGAAATTGGCAAATACGATCAAGATACTGGAAAAAGAAAATAGTTTTGACTTTGAATCTTCTATCCTAAGTCAAAATATCAAAAAACTCTCACATGTGGAAGCTAAAAAGGTCAATCTCATAGAAGTAGAGAGTGGGATAATGCTTACTACAGCCTGGGAAGGGGATAGGGGAATGAGAAGAGGTTGCTTAAAGGACACAAAATTACAGCAAAATAGGAAGAATCAGTTCAAGTGTTCTATAGTGCTGAGGATGACTACAGTTAAGAATAACTTATTCTATAATTTCTAATAGTTCAAAGAGAGGATTTTGAATGTTCCCAACACACAAATAAAGATAAATGTTTGGGACCTTGGATATGCTCATTGCCCCGATTCTATCACTACACAATGTGTGTTTTGAAATATAATTACGGAACCCCATAAATATGTACAATTCTTATGTGTCCATTTAAAAAGAAAAAGAAGAAAAAATCCTACTGCTTAAAGAGAGTAAAAATACATTTGCGCCACTCCTAACTTCATCTAGCATTCCTTTTGACTACTCAATTTTTTATTTATTTATTTATTTATTTATTTATTTATTTTTTTTGAGACGGAGTCTCGCTCTGCCGCCCAGGCTGGAGTGCAGTGGCCGGGTCTCAGCTCACTGCAAGCTCCGCCTCCTGGGTTTACACCATTCTCCTGCCTCAGCCTCCCAAGCAGCTGGGACTACAGGCGCCCGCCACGTCGTCCGGCTAGTTTTTTGTATTTTTTAGTAGAGACGGGGTTTCACCATGTTAGCCAGGATGGTCTCGATCTCCTGACCTCGTGATCCACCCGTCTCGGCCTCCCAAAGTGCTGGGATTACAGGCTTGAGCCACCGCGCCCGGCCTTGACTACTCAATTAAGAGCACTTACAAGTTCCTTTTAAGCGGCATAAACAGAGGCAAACTAGAGGCATGAACACTGACTATAAAACTAAACATGTGTAATGATAATCATAACTGCTTTCATTAAGTGTTTGCCCAGCACTTCCGCCCACATGTGAGTCCACAACAACCCCTGGGCACAGGGCAGGGCAGACGTTATAACTCATGTCATTATTTCCAAAAGAGGACTCTGAGATTCGACGAAGTTAAGCAATTCCCACAGTCCCACAGTTGGGTAACGAAGGCATCCAGAAGTTCTCTCCTAATTTTCTAACTCCCAAGTCGACACTTTTCCCACTATGGCTAGTAAACCACCAGAGTTTATCCACAGATGAAGCTATGAGTGTACATAAAATCAAGGCTTTATATAAAAAATACTTGCAGGTGAAAGGATAAGACACGCTCATCTTCATTCCATGTAAAATTGCAGTGAGTGTTCCCTCTGAGTATCTCTATAAACCCATTCAGATTCACAAGCCAATGAACTGAACTACTGTATTTAAAGCATAAGAAGGTCATTCTTTTCTGTGGTTTATTCTACTCATGGAACATTTATGCAGTTCACTGCAGGATGACTTTTTAATAGAAAGCTACAGTCCTCATGAGCCAACACTGTCACATGGCTAGAAATGAGTAGCAAAGTGTAGGCGGACTTCCAGTTGTATGGAAAGTGGCAAATTGTGCCAAACTCTACAAGCACAGGCTACATTGGTGCAGGGGAGGGATCTTTTTGTCTGTGCCCTGTGAAGAGAAAATTTCATCTTTTTTAGCACACCTGGGCATCTGAGGGACATTCAGCACCACCTGTGTCATTCTCAAATCAAAAAGTAGTATGACGTTTAATAAAGGCAATAATTAATATTGAACAAATAGAATCTTTTGGGTAAATGTAATTATTTGTGTGATGTAAGGATAATTATCTTAATTATCTCTTAAATGCTTTGACTTATTCTAAAACACTGTGACCTTTTCTATTAAACCATGTCTTACTAAACTACAGAAACACTCCCTGGAGTGCTCCTTGACAGAGACCGAGAGCAACTACTGTGCACAGCTGGCACAGATCCAGGCTCAGATCGGGGCCCTGGAGGAGCAGCTACACCAGGTCAGAACCGAGACTGAGGGCCAGAAGCTCGAGTATGAGCAGCTCCTCGATGTCAAGGTCCACCTTGAAAAAGAAATTGAGACCTACTGCCTCCTGATAGATGGAGAAGATGGGTCAGTATTGCTGTCATTGAGAAAACAATTCATTTTTAAGGTTACTAAAGATTATTTGAAATCAATTACAAAATATCTAATGATCTAGATCACATGGAGATAACACTCTTTTAGTGTTATTTCAGAATTTAGTGAATTCCCACCTTAAATCATTATTTTTCAGTTTCCTCAGTAAAGCAGAATGAAATGATTCATATAAGTGTTCTGTACTTTTACAGCTCCTGTTCTAAATCAAAAGGCTATGGAGGCCCAGGAAATCAGACAAAAGGTAAACAAAAGCTGTGTTAGGTATTCAGTGTTTATTTGTATGTATTTCAAACGATGAGTTATTTCCTATTTATGAATTTGATAAATTCTAACCGTTTATATGTGGCATTTTAGATTCATCTAAAACCACCATTGTCAAAACAGTTGTTGAAGAAATAGATCCTCGTGGCAAAGTTCTCTCATCCAGAGTTCACGCTGTGGAAGAGAAAGCCACCAAAGTCAACAACAAGAATGAACAGAGGGTGCCTTCCTGAACTGCCACCTCCGAGAAACAATGGCCCCCACATTAAAATACCAAAATGAAAACAGTTTCCTAAATAAGGGTCCCCTTATTTTTCTGCTTTTCTTTCAATGAATGAAGACGAGTTATTTTTAGAATAGTACCATTTCTTTGGCTTTTTCTCTATGGTGGTGTTTCAATAAACGTTCTTCCTGTTGCAAGTCATCTTCCCTGGTTCTGGCCGATCTTTGCATTTAGATATACCTTCCAATGGGTGCTGAATTTTGTCTTTAATTTCTTCTGTCGAATTCAGTGGTCTTCACAAGTTGGAAGTGAGTTTAACATGCAAACTAGTTGGAGTCTTTTTCACTTCTCTGTATACTTTTGTCTCCCTTGTCTCAGTACGAAAAGTACTTACTGAGCACACACTATATGCCAGATAACGAGGATAAAACAGTTAATAAGATCCAGTCCCTGAGGTCAATAGGCTCATAGACATAGAAATAAGAAACTGAAGAATCAGAAACAACCTTAAACATAAAGGAAAGGCTAGAAGTGGTGATATTTGAAGGTAGAAGGGGAAAAAGAGAGCTGTGAGGATAAGGGTAAGAGGAGAATTCCAGCGGGTATCGAATTCATCATCTTGATCACTCCACCATAAGGGTAGGAGTTCACAAGTTCTCTACTTCGTTTTTGCATTCCAAGACTGCAGAGCCATGTGGTTCTCACGTCAAATGTAAGTTTTAGTGCAATAATTTCAGCACCTACCATTAATGAATCTATTTCAAGGCTGGGAGTGGGAGGAGGTTAAACTCAGCAGAAAACCCTCCAGAGGTTTATTTGTGGGTGAGAGATTTGGCTCCCCCTCACCAATCCCATAACAAAAACAGCCTGTTTTTCTCTGGAACCAGTATCCTGTTACTGAACTCTGTAGAATTGGTTCAGTCCAGTTGAAACACAGTCACTTTCGAGCTGTCTTTCCTCCTCTCTTTCCCACATGCATGTAGTAATACCTAGATGAATGTAAGGCAGATACCCTCTCACTTAACTTTTTAATTAACCAGTTCTCGCATCATATACCCTCATATCAAAATTAGGAAAAGGAAGCATCCTACCACATAGGAGTTGAAAGCTTACATTCACACAAAAACCTGTGCACAGATGTTTATAGCAGCTTTATTCATAATGGCAAAACTTGGAAGCAACTAAGATGTCCTTGAGTAGGCAAATGGATAAATAAACTGTGGTACATCTAGACACTAGAATGTTATTCAGTGCTAAAAAGCTATGAGCTATTAAGCCATGAAAAGACACAGAGGAAACTTAAATGTATATTACTAAGTGAAAGAAGCCACTCTGAAAAGGCTGCATACTGTATGACCCCAACTATATGACATTCTGTACAAGGCGAAACTATGGAGATAGTAAAAAGATCAGTGGCTGCCAGAAATTGAAGGAGAGGGATGCACAGGCAGAACACAGAGGATTCTGAAGGCTGTGAAAATACTCTGGATAATACTGTAAGAATGGACACATGTCATTATACATTTTCCAAACCCGTAGAATGTACAACACTAAGAGTAAACCGTAATACTACAAAGCCTTTAATTTATTATTATTTTTTTAGTTAGTCTCACTCTGTTGTCCAGGCTGGAGTGCAGTGGCGCCATCTTGGCTCACTGCAAGCTCCACCTTCCGGTTCACGCCATTCTCCTGCCTCAGCCTCACGAGTAGCTGGGATTACAGGCGGCCACCACCAGGCCTGGATAATTTTTTTTGTATTTTCAGTAGAGACGGGGTTTCACCATGTTAGCCAGGATGATCTCGATCCCCTGACCTTGTGATCCACCTGCCTCAGCCACCCAAAGTGCTGGGATTACAGGCGTGAGTCACCGAATACTTAGCTCAGATTTCACAGTATTTAAGACGCCTGACCACCAACTCACCGTAACTCAGGGAATAAATTCTTTCTGCTAAAACCAGGCCGATATTCAAGACCTTTAAATATGACTTCCAGGAGAGAGTCAATAATAATTGATAACCAGCACTTACTGGGGGGCTAGACTCTGTTCTAAGCATCATTTATTCCTCATGACAACCCTATGAGGTAGGTACTGTTATAGTCCTCGTTTTACAGATAAGGAAACTGAGGCAGAGACCAGTTGAGTAATTTGCCCAAGATCACACAGCTAATAACAGGAAGTGCTGAAATGTGTAAACCACACAGAATGGCTCAGAGTCTGGTGCTCACCACGACATAATACCATGCTACTGAGAACCTTATGACTCCACTTTCCTTCTAGCAAGAGAAGGGATAAAGAAACTACGTGCATGCTCACTCCAGTCGGTCTGACATTAGCAGAGACATCAGTATCTCCTTCTTCCCAAACCAAACCAGGGAAGCCATTTTGTGGAAGGACTTAGTATACCAGAATCTGATTCTCAGGAAAAAAAAACAAAAACAAAACAAAAACAAAAACTAGGAATCTAGTGACAAAACAAACCTCATTCAAGTTCAAGAAAAAGGGTTATCTAACAGAAATATAGAATGTGAATTTTAAACAACAGCGTACTTGAAACTAAACAATAAATCTATTGGGGGAAAATTAGCATATGATCATCAGGACAAGATAATGTAACGAAAAACTTTATCCTGAAATAAGGAGACAGCAACACTGCATAAAACTTAATTCGATTCATTTTGAATACCTAAAATACGTATGCACATCATGTAATGTTCTACTACCTAGTAGATTTTTAAGAAATGATCAGTTATATACATCCAAATACCACTTTCTTGCCATGAATAAAATAATCAATCTTGGGGGAAAATAGACTGAAGTGGTCCAGAGAATTTGTTAAATCTAACCTCCACTTCCAGAAAGAACTAGAGCATACCTACATTTTAAAAATAAGTATTAGTTTAGAGGAAAATCTATGATTAAAATAATTTAAGAGACCTACGCACATGAGTAAATAGGCAACAACGTTTCAAGAAGGAATTAAGCATCATACATTCCAGTCCTGCTTTGATACGGAAATGTTTTGTGGCCACTTAGCTTCAGAGACAACTCATCTCCAAAATGGTCCTAATAATATGTGCTTAACTTATTTCACAAAAGATAATTTGTATTTGTAAAGTATCTAGAGATAAATAGATTATGTTAATAATACTTTGAAATCTCATAACAACTCACCTAAGAAACTCAAGCTCTATAAACCATTAAACTGACAATATTCTCTGTTTTTCTTGTTTTATTCCTGGGAAAAATGAGCAAAAGATTAAAAATTTGACCAGGTCACAACAAAATCAGTAAAAAGTCTCTAAATAGGAACTGTATCTAGGTTATCATGCACAGTTTTAAACCTAAGCTGATGGCCCAGTTATAGCTTTGTATTTATTATTTATTTTTAAATATTTTTGATTTAGAAAATCCATGCAGTCCACTCAATGTTACATACATTTTAGTGACAATAATGTTGGACGTTTTCCAAAGTATTCAGTATCCAGAACACTGAAAAATATCATTCAGAAAAAAATTACTGTTTCAAAACTAAATCCATAATTAGTTAACCAATCAATTTATGTCATTATAGGTGATAGAGACTTCACCCTGTCTGACATGTCCACTTTATTATAATAATTTAAACAATTAACATTTTAAAATGTTTGTGCCTTTCAAACTGTCTTATAGTCATTCATGATTGGAACTGCTCAACATTCATTTGAGACTGTCTGATACTATTATTTTCATTTGCCCAGTAGGGAAATGATCCAAGCCTGGATAACTTTCCAGGGCATCAAGGCAAGAGAATAAAGAGTAATTCCCTGTGACAACTTATCTTCTCTCTAGGGTACCGTAAGTACTGGTTTTCTAGGTAATGATGAAAATGCCTCCCTTCTTATATATTTTACTCCTTGCTAATCGCTCACTTCTCAAAATAATTCCTAATGTCTTAAATACATACATTTACACTAAAAGACAGTGAACACTATTTAGGGGTAGGGAAGTGAACAATTTGGAGACTGTTAGTTGAATTGATGTCCTGCTCCTGGACCGAACCAAGAAATCTCAATCAAAATAATTCTCCACCACGATGACATATTCATGAATTATATTGAAATTAATAATAAGCAGGACTGCAGGATTTCTGTTACTTCAGTTTTCAATTCAAGAAATGGTAGATTTCTTTTAAAATCTCCCACTACCAAAAGATCAATAGATGCTGAGATTGTCTGGTGTCAAGAAGAAGGAAAACACACCCAGATGCCCAGTGCAGTGGCTTACACCTGTAATGCTGGCTACAGGAGGCTGAGCTGGGTGCCGAGGCTGAGGATCACTGGAGGCCAGGAGTTCAAGACCAGCCTGGGAAACATAGCAAGACCACATCTCTTAAAAAAAGGAAAAAAGAAAAATAAAAGAAACAAAAAAAGGAAGAAAGGAGGCACTCAGTGAAGTGGGAATACTAGAAATACTCTATGAGCATTAACAGGACAAAAGTAGGAGACATTTCTCATTGGAATTATTAATTCTTTATTATATGTGACGGGGAGACTCTAGATTCTATTAATATTCCAGTGGTCAAAAAGATGCATATTTAGTCATATTTAATTTTGGCCTTTGAGGCTATGATTTAGTTTTACTTCACCTGGCATCATTTTTATATATAAAAAATATCCTTGGGGCACCTTTCCACCTACAGACTGGACTGCTGTTAAAAATCACCCAATTGTGAAAAACAACAATTAGGATGCAAGTAAATTTTATTACAGACTGGCATAGTCAAGACTGAAATGACCCAGTGAATCCTATAAAAGGCCAAGGGAGCTAACGAGTGTGGAAGGTGAACTCTGGCTTTGCTCCTCTCTTTGGCAAGGGGTTGCCCGATTGTGCTGCCACCATGTCTTTTCGACTTTCTGGTGGGTCCAGGCAGATCTGCTCGCGAACTGGGTCTGGTAGGCTGTCCGGTGGAGGAACAGGCTTTGTGGCTGGGAATGTGTGTGTTGGGTCGGGAGCAGGAAGCAGCTTTTCTTGTACTCTTGGGGGCATCTCTTCTGGAGGAAGCTTCTGCAATAGCGGTGGAGGGTTGGGAAGTGGTGCCTGTAGTGGTTTTCTTGGCAATGAGCACAGCCTCCTCTCTGGGAATGAAAAGGTGACCATGCAGAATCTCAATGACCGCCTGGCGTCCTACCTGGACCATGTGCGTGCTCTGGAGGAGGCCAACGCAGACCTGGAGCAGAAGATCAAGGGCTGGTACGAGAAATGTGAGCCTGGCTCTTCCCGGGGACATGATCATGACTATAGCAGATACTTCTCAGTCATTGAAGATCTTAAAAGGCAGGTAAGAAATAGGGATTTGCATACTTTTACTACAGACTTTGTGTCTGGATAATTTAAAGAAGAGAAAATATAAAATGTGTTTAACAAATTTATGTGATGTAGGATTTGTTCACTCGGTATTTCCAGTGCTAAGTGCAGTACCTGGCAATAAAATCTTGTAGAATTAAATAATGAAAAAGAAATCATTTCAAAACAGATATATTCACTTTGTTTTTCTTATATTTAGCTCATACCATTTGATCAAAAGTAATAAAAGTACCTATGTGGCGCTTAAGCTCTGGATGCTTATTATCTGAAGAAAATCCAGGTTTCTTTAACATAGAAAAAAGATACTAAAACAGATGTTTGACAGATTAAGAAGATATAAAATCACACTGAAATCTGGAGCCTCCTTTGACTTTTGGTAATCAACATTTTTCATAATCTTCCCTATTTAGATTATTTCTGCAACCACCTGCAACGCCAGCATTGTTCTACAAAACGACAATGCCAGACTGACCGCTGATGACTTCAGGCTGAAGTAGGTGAAAACGAACTAATTAATTATATTAATAAAAGTTAAAATATTACAGTTGGATTAAGGAATATGTATTTTGCTTTGAAAACCAAAATGTTTTTCTAAAGCCAGACTAGATCAATAAAGAAATTGAATTAAATACACCCTTATAAAAAGCGCTATCATGGTTGGATACAGTAGCTCATGCCTGTAACCCCAGCACCTTGGGAGGCCAAGACAGGTGGATCACTTGAGGTCAGGAGTTCAAGACCAGCCTGGCCAACATGGGAAGACCCCGTCTCTACTAAAAGTACACACATAGAAAAATAGTCAGGCATGGTGGCGCACTCGGGAGGCTGAGACATGAGAATCACTTGAACCCGGAAGGCGGAGGTTGAGTGAGCTGAGATGGGGCCACTGCAATTCAGCCTGGGTGACAGAGTGAGACTATCTCAAAAGCAAACAACAACAAAAAAGAGCTATTACATATTTTTTAAAATCTAAAATCTAGCAATATTGTATTTAATTGTTAAGCATATTGGATGACAAAAATCAACTCTGAAGAAATAACATCCCCAAAATACAATTCATGAATTGTTAGGTATCTCAAACCATTTTAGCAGTTTGCCATTGCAAGAAGCCTCAGAAGTATGTAGAGAACATCGTATCTTTCAGCATATGAGATGTCTTAGAAAGTTGTGCTTTGCAGCTGCCTATGATGACAACTCCCAGGTGCCTTACTAACCTTTCAGGTATGAAAATGAGCTGGCTCTGCACCACAGTGTTGAGGCCGACACCAGTGGTCTTCGCAGAGTGTTGGATGAGCTGACCCTTTGTACAACTGACCTGGAGATACACTGTGAGACCCTCAGTGAGGAACTGACCCACCTCAAAAAAAATCATGAGGAGGTAAGGAAGCCTGCAGAGTGGCTTCATATAGTGTCTAATTTCCTTTTTTAAGTCCACTGTTCATTTCATAGCAGGGCATGAACATCAATCAAAGTCCTCCACTGAGGATGAATACCAATCCCATTTTTAGGAGATGGAAGTCTTGCAGTGTACAGCTGGGGGAAATGTGAACGTGGAGATGAATGCAACCCCAGGAGTGGACCTAACTCTCCTGTTAAACAACATGAGGGCTGAGTATGAGGACTTGGCTGAGCAGAACTGCAAAGATGCTGAAGCCTGGTTCAACGAGAGGGTAGGTCTATGGCAAATTACAAAGGCTTGCTCAGGAGGCAATCAGGCCGGTCATTAACCCTTTCGACAACTACACTTCAGAGTGCAACGCTGCAACAACAGATTTCCAATGATGAGGGAGCAGCCACAGCAGCCAGAAATGAGCTGACCGAATTGAAACGCAATCTGCAAACCCTGGAAATAGAACTTCAGTCCCTCATGGCTGTGGTATGTAGGAATCGCCACTGAATTGAATATATGTGTGAATATGTATAAGTGAATACAGATATAAAAATGTATGTAACACCAAGTACGTATAACCATTTACATATGACTAAAAGTATAAAATATATTACATATCAAGAATTCTGTCCCTAAATTCACCAATTCCAAAACTTGAAAAATGCCTTTTTACAATAGAGGAATTTTTTAAAATCTTGCAAGTGTTGACTTTCAATTGAAAATATTCAGACCTTATACAAATAATTATTTCTACCTTGAGAATATTTAAAATATGACCATGCTGCTCAAGCATGGTGGCTCACGCCTGTAATCCCAGCACTTTGGGAGGCCAAGGCAGGTGGCTCACTTGAGGTCAGGAGTTCAAGACTAGCCTGGCCAACATGGTGAAACCCCATCTCTACTAAAAATATAAATATTAGCTGGGTGTGGTGGTAGGCACCTGTAATCCCACATACTCAGGAGGCTGAGGCAGGAGAATCACTTGAACCTAGGAAGGGAGGTTGCAGTGAGCCAGGATCGTGCCACTGCACTCAGCCTGGGTGACAGAGCAAGACACCATCTCAAAAAAGTGAATAAAATAATGTAAAATGTCCATGCCATTTCTCTTTTACACAATGAAGCTTTGCTTTTTTTGTCTTTCAGAAACATTCCTATGAATGCTCCTTGGCTGAGACTGAAGGAAATTATTGCAATCAACTCCAACAAATTCAGGATCAGATCGGGGTGAGAGAGGAACAACTGCAACAGATTCGAACAGAAACAGAAGGCCAGAAGCTGGAGTATGAACAGCTTCTTGATGTAAAAATCTTTTTAGAAAAAGAAATTGAAATTTATTGCAACTTACTAGATGGAGAAGAAAGGTAACTATTAACTTGCAGAAAAAAAAAAAGCCTCCCATCAACTAGGTTTTCTCACAGTATATGTATGCCAATATTGTATCCTAGAATTTCCTACTCTAGAGATCACATATATTTATCCTCAGGAATGCATATTATTGCAGTCAAGTGAAATTAAAACATGCAGAAATTTGAAAATCAAATTTCTAAGTATGTAAAAATATTTGTATGTATAATAATATAAAGGTCATTTAAGTATAGAATATTTAACAATTCCAGTACTCCAATTCAAGAGGAAGCTTGCTTTCTGCGATTTAGTGTGTGAGCACATTTCTTATAAATAACTCACTCTCTTTTCTTATCACTTCACTAGTTACCCCACATGTACCTTGTATTAAAGGTGAGCAATGAAGATATAGGAAGAATTAATTGGAGAAGCACCACAGTTTCTTAGTCAATAGCAACAGCCTTGGAATTGTAGCCCTAGCTGTGAATCAAATACTGGGTGAATTACGAGCACATTGTTTAACCTTTTCAAATGCAGTTTCCTCGTTGGTGAAACTGTGGTAACGCCAAAACCATACTTGTAACAAGTCTTAACTATGATGTCTCACTACGTAGCATACACAGAAAAGGTATTTGTGACAGTGGCCTACACAGAAAAGGTATCTGGTAATCACTGCCTATTACTAAGTGCTTGCCCATGGCCGCATAGTGAGGAGGTAAAGTCTTGCACATTACAAGGCCCATCAGCCTTCTGCAGCCTATTCTCACAGGAACCCAACAGTGATTGCTCCCTCCTCAGAACAAAGCACTCATTATACCACTCACTTTTCACTTAATTTACAGCACTTTTCAAGTTATAGGTAATTTTTAGCATGTGTATAATTTTTTCCAACCGTAAAAACTGTGTCTTGGTTCTATATTTTCTGCAGCACCTAGCCCAGCAACACTTTCTTCATGGTAGGCTCTCCAAACATATTCATTGGCCAGTTGATTGAAAAGTCAGAGTGAGAAATATTGCTAGATGAAAGAGGTAATATCTGGTCATGAGAAAATTTCTATCCATAAACATCCATTTCATCTCTTCTTTCACTATGTTGAAGTCATGAAAAGCTTACTAGTGTCCCTTAAATATATAAGGAATTTGAATCTTGTTGAAACTAGAATTCCAAAATGCTTATTTCCAATTTAGAGGTATTTATAAGCTCACTAAGGAAAGAAAAAGATGCAATAATTTACTCTTCTCTTCACAGAAAAAGCAAATCCACATGTTACAAATCAAAAGGATGCAGGCCTGTGAATTCTGGAAATCAAGGCAAAGGTATAGATGGTTTTTTTACTTGGTGTAACTCCTTAAACTCCATCAATTGTGTTAACTAAGTTATTTATTTGTTAACTAAATAAAATTTGTTTTTAAGTTTACTTGTGGTGAATAAAGGCATGAGGGGTCATTATTATAGTTCTTAATATTTGTATTTTATATTCCTATAGAACAACAGATGTGGTCAAATTATGAAATTACCGAGTGAGGAATTAATCCCACAATATATTTCTTACCTGGAATGTATTATCTTTCATAATTTCAATACTTTGATAAAAGAGCTACTTTATCTTAAACCATAAAAATAGGGCAAGCTGGTATTTAAAAGAAGACATTACTTGCAGCCAGCCTTTACTGCCTGATACTTAGATTGTTTTAATCCATGTTTAATTTATGTTTTCAAACACCCATTGCTCTAAAAACAGTGGCAAATATAAGAGAGATAGTCCAGGTTCTTGCTAAACACTGACTTCAAACACAGTATTATATATCAATTTACTGCAGACTTGCAAAAAACATTTTAAAAAAGCAAACATTTTTTAAAAGGTGCGGTGGCTCATGCCTGTAATCCCAGCATTTTGGGAGGCCAAGGCAGGTGAATCACTTGAGGTCAGGAGTTTGAGACCAGCCTGGTCAACATGGTGAAACCCCATCTCTACTAAAAATATAAAAATTAGCCAGGCGTGGTGGCAGGCGCCTGTAATCCCAGCCACTTGGGAGGCTGAGGCAGAAGAATCGCTTGAACCTGGGAAGGAGAGGCTGCAGTGAGCCGAGATCATGCCACTGCACTCCAGCCTGGGTGACAGAGCGAGACTCCTCAAACAAACAAACAAACAAAAAGCATACCTGTTATGGCTAAATACTTTTCAACCTGTTAAAAAATGACCATTAACGTTTTATTTATTTTATTTTAGACTCAGCAAAAGAAACTATTGTCAAAACAGTGGTTGAGGAACTGGATCAAATTGGCAGTGTGCTTTCACTGAGAGTCCACTCAGTTGAAGAAAAGTCCTCTAAAATAAGCAACATTACAGTAGAACAACGAGTACCTTCTAAAGCACCATAAGGAGGAAAACTTATGAAAGAAAGAAAGAAAGAAAGAAAGAAAGAAAGAAAGAAAGAAAGAAAGAAAGAAAGAAAGAAAGAAAGAAAGCCCGCCTTTGCAAAAGTCCTACTGATTAAATAACCTAAGGAAATTATTCATTTCTGTTCTTAAAGGTAAAAGGGCTAGAATTTGTTCTCCTTCTCTTCCTTTTCTCATGTTCTATGCATGTAATCCTTTTCCAGAGAAGAAAAATCCTGCTCTGTCCCTAATTTTTGTTTTTATTTTGGGAGTCTTTTTTGACATTTCATTAAAAATTCTTCTGTTGCAAGTTATTTTTTAATATCTGGTTCTTTTTAATTTCTAAAGTTGATCCCAATGTGACAATACTAAGGACCTGCTAATAAAATAATGTGTTCCATTTCATAGTCACAGTTACCTCAATTAATAACAGAATAAGGTGTCAAGAGCACTAGCACTAATAATGTCTGGTCCCAAATCTGTCCCTGGTTAACTATGTAAATAACTCGATCTTTTTGGGTTTGAGCGTCTATGGACATAAAATAAGGAGATAATATCTACTGATCACTAGGACTTGTTTACCCTTACAATACCTCTCCTGGGTGATCAGCAAATGTTTGTTGTAAAATCTGAACCTGGAAAGCTATTTTTCCATTTTCCAGCACATGCATCTCTCTGCCCCTACCATGGTGATGACTAAGCAAATTTAGAGCTCAAGCCTGGGGTGATTCTAAGTCTTGCTCATATTCTCCTGCACACAAAATTCTGCCTGACATCCTTACTAAATTATTTTGGAAAGTGCCGCTGGGATTGGAAAGCAGCAAAGTTCTAGGCTAAAGAGGTTTTCTTCAGCTGGAGTGGAATGAGGCAGTGACCTCTATAACCACCTAGATTTCCAACTTGCATGGCAGAGCATCATTGAAGGGCTTTAATCAACTGGCATATAGACGATGTGGGATTCAAAATGGCCCATGAAGACTGAACTGCACCATTTCAGGGTGCTGATCCCTGTGAGGTTGCATTCTACAAGTCTCAAATATAAGCTTGGTCACCATTATTTCCTGCTTCCACATAAGGTAGTTGACCTTAGCCTAATGATTCTTTCTGGAGAGGTAGATACAGCTGAAAGTTACCTTTGTCAGGGTCTTCCTGTGATGAATGGTGCCAACCATGATGACAAAGGCCATATTTCAATGGTATGGAGTTAGATTAAGTCTGTTTAGAAGCACTTTCAATTGCAGAACTATAGTGACAATATCTTAAATTTACTGAGTGTGTTTTAACTCACTTTACATGCATTAACCAATTTAATTTTCATAAATGCTTATGAGGTAGGTGTTTTATCATCTTTATGTTATATATGAGGAAAGCAGATTCTCAGAGATTAAGGAATTTCTCCAGGGCTACACAGCTGACGTGTACCGGGGCTTAGATGCAAATCCAGATCTCCTTCTCTGCCATGGTGATTTGAGTTCCATTGAACAGAACAAAAATAAGCATAGGAATTCACTGTTTTCACACTAAGATTCCATTGTCACCCAAGAGGGACCACAATCAGGCAGACTTTTATGTGCATGACTATCAATGATACAATGAAAGCCAGGAGTATGGCTTTCAGTGCAGTGGCCTGCTTGTAACATGAAACAAGCATGCTTGCAACATGACTACAAATCCCTCAAGTATCTATGCCTACAGTATGCCTACTGCATTCTACAGTGTATAGCGCCCCTACAGTATGCCTACAGTATGCTGAAAGATGCCTACAGTATGCCTGCAGTATATCTACATTATGCCTACAGATACCTACAGCATCCCTACAGAAAGCCTACAGCATGCCTGCAGTACGTATACACTCTTTTCTTATCTGCTAGTTACCCACCTCCAGCTCCTCTCCCAGCACCTCCCTTCTCTGTCTCCACATTTATTAAGTCCTGGTTACTGGATGCCCCTCCCTTCTGCTACAGTTTCCATCACTAGGCTTCATTACTCTCTCATTCTGACTGGTAGGGTCACTCAGAGGCTCTATCCCCCAGGAATTAAAGGAGTAAAATCACATTATCAGCTCTCTCAAGACACTTGCTTAACTCACCGTTTTACAAACACAGTGTTGACTCTCTTTCTCTTGTGCCGCCAGTAATATTCACTCTTTCTTATTCCCAACAGAGGTCCTATTCTTTCCAAGAACAACCGGGCTAACTTCCATTTTTCTATATCCACTCTTTCTACTTAAATAGATTTGCCTATCTACATAAGACTGATTTGCACTTAATACAAGCATAACTCATGACTCCAAAATACATGCTATTGATGAATCAACCATACTTCTTGAAACGAAGGCTGGAAAGTTTAAGTGCTCAGCTTGGTTTCCAAAAAGATAGTATTAGCAAAAAAAATGTAAAAAGTGAAAAGCTGTCACCAACACTTGACAAGTCCCAAAAACTTTTATGGGACATCCTTAATTGTGAGCTACCAATTGTGAAACTAAAGACAAGCTAAAAAGAAACCCACATGTAGAAAAATCATAATAAAACCACAAAATCACAAACAAAAGATCTTAAAAATCAGCCATATGGGAAAATAATGATTACTTTCAAATGAGTGACAGTGAGAATGCACAGTGACTTCTCAACAGGAACAATGGAAGGCAGGAGACAATAGAACAATATCTTCAATATGCTGACAGAAATTCCAAATTGTCATTAAATTTCTAAAAAGTGCTCAACCCCATATTAACCGGAAAAAATACAAATGAAAACCACATGAAATACTATTACACACCCACCAGATTGGCAGCACTTTTAAAATATCTGCCACAATGTTATGCATTCTATTCTGGAATGGTTTACAATTTGAAACTATTATGAATACTACTACTATAAATATCCCTTACATGTTACCTAGTACATGACTGCATGCATTTCTCTAGGACACAACCCAACCATATGCTATCTACAAGAAATTCACTTCAAACATAGTGACACAGGTAGGCTGAAAGTAAAAGGATAGAAAAAGCTATATTATGCAAACATTAATAAAAAAATCAGGAGTGACTGAATTAATTTCAAAGTGGACTTTAAAGCAAAGAATGTTACTAGAGATAAAAAGTGATATTATATAATAATAAAGAGGTCCTTAAGAAGATACAGCAACTCTAAATACACTAAACCACTAAGCTTTCAAACACATGAGGCAAAAACGAATGGAGTAGAAAGAAGAAAGAGGCAAATCCAAAATTACAGTTGGGAAATTCAATGCCCAATTCTCAGCAATTGATAGAACTACTAGACAGAAAATTAATGATGATGAATAGAAGAACTGAACAACACCATCAAACCACAGAATTTAATTGACATTTATAGAACACTGCACTCAATAAGAGCAGAAAACACATTCTTCTCATGCACCAATGGAACATAGACCATGTCTTAGGTCATATAATAAACCTTTAAAAATTTATAAGAATTGAAATTATACAGAATATGTTCTCTGGTCATAATGGAATCAAATCAGAAATTAATAATACAAGGTGAAAAGAAAAATCTCTCAACATTCAAAAATTAAATGACATACTTCTAAACGATCCATGGATCTACGTATTTAAAAGAGTCATAAAACAGAAATGACATTAGCAAGATGGTGGAATAGGAGATCCCCCGCTCATATGCCCCAAAGCAACAATAATTTTGTAAGAGTCATCAACAGAAAAAAGTACCTTTATAGGAGCCTTGGGATTCAGGTAGGAGTTTATAAAGCCCTGGTAGAGCCCAAGACCTAGGAGTATCATTTTTACAGGATAGACCCACACCCACTTGGCACTTACTGATCATGGGCCCATCTCCAGACCTAGAAACTGCTCCATATCCTTGCAAGCTTGGCTACAACCCCATTTTGTGTTGGTCCTGCTGCCAAAACCATTTGTCAAAGAGAAGTCATGCACACTAGTACATCAGAAGATAGGCCCACCAACCTCTGTCTCAGCCATACATCCTAAAAATATCCTCTAACTCATCCCCTGCCCCTGTCAGCTACAGCATGAGATGAGTCCTGCTTCCACAAGGACCCACAGGGAGACATGTCCATCTGAGTGTGCAGAGCAGGCTTGCCAATCTTGGTCCCACAACAGATCCCTAAATAGCTCTAAGTCTCAACTCCAGCCCCTCTCAGCTGCAGACTAGGCACTTCTGCCTTGTCAGAGACCTGCTGGGAGAAACACCCTTCTGTGTCCTCAGGACAGGCTTGCCAATCTCAATTTTACAGCATCCCTAAAACAAACCTGAATCTGGGCCCTAGCCCTTCTCAGCTGTGGCCAGAGAGAAGTTCTACCTGCCCAGGAATCCAGAGGGAGGCACTCTCATCTGAGATCCACAGGCAGCCCAGCTGACCTGGGTCCCACAGAAGATCCTGAAATGGCCCTGAAAAGCAGTCCCAGCCCCTCTCATCTGTGGCTTGAGAGCAGTGCTGCCCACATGAGACCTGGAGACAGACATGCTCATCAGTGCTCCTAAAATCTAACCCACTGACCTTGGTCCCGCTGTGGATCTTGAAATGGCCCTGTAATTCAGCACCAGCCTCTATCAACTGTGGTCTTAGAGCAAGCCTGCCTGCCCAGGGACCCACCAGAAAACATACCCATCTGTGACCCCAAAGACAGGCCTGAAGAGCTCGGTCTCAGCTACAGCCTCTAAAGCAGCCCCAAAACTCAGTTCTAACTCGTCTCAGCCATGGACTTGAGCAGCACTACATACCCAGGGTCTCACTTAGTGATCCACAGGGAAACTTTCCAGAGACACAGAAGAAGCCACACCCACTCACACACCTGGTAACAGGCCCATCATCTACAGATCTTGAAATGGACTCTCATTCCAGTGCCAGCTCTATGGACTAAGGTTCTACAGACAGTCCAGTCAACCCAGAGATTACACAGAATCCACAGCTACTAGAGCCCCTGGTAACAGACCTACCAACTATAGACCCCACTGTGGACTCAGCAATAGCCATGTGATCCAGCTCCAACCCCATTTGACCACAATCCCCTCAGCACAGGAACCTAATAGAAGAAGGCCTTAAACTGCCAAAAACAGTCTATAAAGATTTAAAGAAGGCCAGGTGTGGTGGCTTTCACCTTTAATCCCAGCACTTTGGGAGGCTGAGGTAGGTGGATGGCTTGAGCTCAGGAGTTCAAGACCAGCCTGGGTAATATGGCAAAACCCCATCTCCATGAAACATATAAAAATTAGCTGGGCATGATGGCACATGCCTGTCATTCCAGTTACTCAGGAGGCTGAGGTGGAAGGATCACTTGAGCCTGGGAACCAGAGATTGCAGTGAGCTGAGATCATACCAGCCTGGGTGACAGAGTAAGAGGTATTGTACCTTCAAATGCACAGATACCAATGCAAGACTCCATAAATAATATGAAGAATAAGGCAAGAATGACACCTCCAAAGGAAACTAATAACTGACCCCAAAGAAAGGCAGATCTACAAATTGCCTGAAAGAAAATTCAAAATAATTATCTTAAAGAAGCTTAATAAGATGCAAAAGATGTAGATAAATAACTAAATGAAATTAGGAAAACAATGCATAAATAAGATGAGAAGTTTAATTTTAAAAATAGAAACCATAAATAAAACAAACAGAAATCCTGGACCTGAAGAATACAATGACAAAACTGAAAAATTCAGTAGAAAGCTTCGAAAGCAGGCTCTATCATGCAGAAGAAAGAATTAGCAAACTCAAAGACAGGGCATTTTAAATTACCCAATTAGAGGAATGAAAATGTTTAAATAATAAAAAAGAGTAAAGAAGGCATAAAGGATGTATTCTATCCCACCAAGCATACAAATATATACATTATGAGGGTTTCAGAAGGAGGAAAGAGAGAAAAGGAAAGAAAGCTTATGTAAAGAAATACATCCCAAATCTTGGGAGGGATATGGACATATAGATTCATGAAATTCAAAGGATCCCAAGCAAGATCAACCCAAAAACAAACACTATGAGGCACATTAATTCATGCAGGGCTTAAAACCTAGATGACAGGTTGATAGGTCCACCATGGCACATGTATACCTATGTAACAAACCTGCACGTTCTGCACATGTATCCCAGAACTTAAAGTAAAATTTTTTAAAAATTGCCAAAAGACAGAGAGAATCTTGAAAGCAGCAAGAGATAAGAGACTCATTACATACAATGGAACACCTATGAGGCTATCAACAGACTTCTCAACAGAAACTTTGCAAGTCAGGAGAGTAGGATAATACATTCAAGTGCTGACAGAAGAAAACCTGCCAACCAAGAATATCATACCCAGAAAAGTCCGTGCTTCAGAAATTAAGGAGATATTCCCAGACAAACAAAAGCTCAGGGAGTTCATTGCCTCCCTTATAAGAAATGATAAAGATAGGTCAATGAGTTGAAACAAAGGAACTCTAATTAACAACATGAAAACATATGAAAGTAAAAAAAAACCTCACTGTTAAAGGTAAATATACAAATTCAGAATATACTACTGTAATGGTGGTGTACAAATCACTTATATCTGGTATAAAGGTTAAAAGACCAAACTATTAAAACTAACTGTAGGTACAATAATTTGTTAAGGAATATACGTATAAAAAGATATAAATTGTGACATCAAAAAATTAGATGGAGGAATAGTAAAACTGTAAATTTTTTGAATGCAATTGAAGTTATCAGCTTAAAATAACCTGTTCTAACATGTTCAGTGTAAGTCTCATGATAACCACAAAGCAAAATTCTATAGTAGATACACAAAAAAAGAAAGAGAAAGGAATCAAAGCATACCACTACAGAAAGTTGTCAAATCACAAAGGCAGACAGCAAGAGAGGAAAAAAGAAACAAAGGATCTACAAAACAACTGGAAAACAACAAAATGGCAGTAGTAAGTCCTTACCTATCAATAATTACCTTGAATATAAATGGATTACATTCTCCAATCAAATGACACAGAATAGCTAAGGGTATTAAAAAGGCAAACACACACACACACATACACAAAATCTATATGCTGTCTACAAGAGACTCACTTCAGCTTTAAGGACACACATAGACTAAAAGTGAGGGATGGAAAAAGATATTCCATGCAAATAGAAACAAAAAAGAGCAAAGGTACCTATATTTATAGCAGAGAAAAATAGACTTTAAGTCAAAAATTATAAAAAGAAAGAAAGTCATTATGTAATGATAAAGAAGACAATTCATCAAGAAGGATATAACAATTGTAAATAAATATGCACCCAACATCAGAGTACCTTTATAAAGCAATTATTAACAGATATGAAGGGAGCAATAGACAACAATACAACAATAGTAGGGGACTTCGGTACTACAGTTTCAACAATGGATCAATCATCCAGACAGAAAATTAGTAAGGGAAGATTAGACTTAAACTACACTTTAGACCAAGTGGACCTAACAGACGTATATAGAACATTGTATCAAACAAGAGCAGAATACACATTCTTCTCAAGCACACACAGAACAGTCTCCATGACAGATTGTATGTTCAGTCACAAACAGGTCTTAACAAACTTCAGATTAAAATTACATCAAGTATTTTTTCTCCACAAGAGTATGAAATTAGAAATCAATAACAGGGAGAAATTTGGAAAGTTCACAAATATGTGAAAATTAAACAATATGTTCCTGGACAACCAGTGGAACAAAGAAGACATCAAAAGGGAAATCAAAAACTATCTAGAGACAAATGAAGATGGAGACATACGACAAAATTTATGGGATGTAGCAGAAGCAGTTTTAAGAGAGCAGTTTATAACAATAAATGCCTACATTAAAAAAAAGAAATAACCTGCCATTACACATGAAGGAACGAGAAAAAAAGAAGAACAACCTAAGCCCAAAGTTGGTAGAAGGAGAAAATACCAAGGACCAGAAGAGAAATAAGTGAAACTGTAAAACATTGATGAAATAAATTGATGAAGACAAAAATAAATGGAAAGATACGCCATGTTCATTGATTGGAAGAATTAATATTGTTAAAATGTTTATATTACCCAAAGTGATATACAGATTCAATGTAATTCCTATCAAAATTCCAATGGCATTTTCACAAAAAGAGAAAAAAACATGAATTCTAAAATTCATATAGAACCACAAAAGATCCTGAATAGCCAAAGCAATCTTGAGCAAAAAGAACAGTTGGAGGCATCACACTATCTGATCTCAAAATCTATTACAAATCTATAGTAATCAAAACATCACAACACTGGCACAAAAAGTGACATATAGACCAATGAGACAGAATAAAGAGCCGAGAAATAAATCTATGCACTTACAGCAAAATGATTTTCAAACAAAGGTGCCAGGAACACAAAATGGGGAAAGAACAGTATTTTTACTAAATGGTGCTGGGGAAACTATATTTCAGAAAAATGAAATTGGACCTTTATCTCACCCTATATACAAGAATCCACTCAAAATGTATTAAGCAGGTAAGCATAACACATGAAACTGTAAAAGTACTAGAAGAAAACACAGGGGAAAAACTTCTTGACATTAGTCTGAGCAAAATTTTTTTATATGACCCTAAATACACAGGCAACAAAAGAAAAAAATACATAAATGGGATTACATTAAACTAAAAAGCTTCTACATAGCAAACGAAATAATCAACAGAATGAAGAGATAACTCTTGGATTGGGAGAAAATATTGTGAAGCACACATGTGACACAGGACTAATATCCAAAATATATAAGAAACTCAAGCAACTCAACAACAATAACAAAAACAATCCAATTTAAAAGGTATTTCTTAAAAGAAGACATATAAATGGCCAACAGGTATATGGAAAAAATGCTCAACACTACTAATCATGAATGAAATGCAAATGAAAAACACACTGAGATATCACCTCACACCTGCTAGAATGGCTATCATGAAAATGGCAAGAAATAACAAGTGTTAGTAAGAAAGTGGAGAAAGAAAATCCTTGTACACTGTTAGTGGAAATGTAAATCAATGCAGCCATTATGGAAAGCAGTATAGCGATTCCTCAAAAAATTAAAAGTGCAACTACCATGTGACCCAAAAATCCCACTACTGAGTATTTAAAGGAAATGAAATCAGTATGTCAAGGAGATATCTGCATTCCATGCACATTGTAGCATGATTCACAATAGCCAAGATAGGGATTCAACTTAAACAACCATCAATAAATGAAGTAATAGAGAAAATATAGTATATATACCCAACGGAATACGATTCAGCCTTTACAAAGGGAAATTCTGTCATTTGTGACAACACAAATGAACCTGTTGGATGAAATGCTGTGAACCATACATCTGATCAAGGCTTAATATCCAAAATATATAAGTAATTCAAGCAACTCAATAACAAGAAAAGAATGTGATTAAAAAGACATTTCTCGGCCGGGCGCGGTGGCTCACGCCTGTAATCCCAGCACTTTGGGAGGCCGAGGCGGGTGGATCACAAGGTCAGGAGATCGAGACCATCCTGGCTAACACAGTGAAACCCCGTCTCTACTAAAAATACAAAAAGAAATTAGCCGGGCTTGGTGGCAGTGCCTGTAGTCCCAGCTACTTGGGAGGCTGAGCCAGGAGAATGGCGTGAACCCGGGAGGCAGAGCTTGCAGTGAGCCCAGATCGCACCACTGCCCTCCAGCCTGGGCGACAGAGTGAGACTCTGTCTCCAAAAAAAAAAAGAAGACATTTCTCAAAAGACATATAAATAGCCCATAGGTTTATGAAAAGGTGCTCAACATCATTAATCATCAGGGAGGTGCGATAGGGAAATTTTGGTCAAAGAATACAAAATTTCATTTAAGTAGGAGGAATAAGTTCAGGATAACTATTGTACAATATGGTGACTATAGTTAATAACAATAAGAAAGTAGATTTTAAATGTTCTTACCACAAAATAGGTATGTGAGATAATAGATATGTTAATTAGCTTGATTTGGTCATTACACAATATATTCATATATTAAAAAATCATGTTGTGCACCATTAATATATACAATTTTTATTTGTCAGAAAAAATGTTTGAGACAAAGTCTCATTCTGTCACCCCAGCTGGAGTGCAGTGACACAATCTCAGCTCACTGTAACCTCTGCCTCCCAGGTTCAATAGATTCTCTTGCCTCAGCCTCCCGAGTAGCTGGGATTACAGGCGCCTCGCCATGATGCCTGGCCAATTTTTGTATTTTTAGTGGAGACGGGGTTTCACCATGTTGGTGAGGCTGGTCTCAAATGCCTGACCTCAAGTGATCCACTTGCCTCAGCCTCCCAAAGTGCTGGGATTACAGGTGTGAGCCACCATGCCCGGACTTATTTGTCAATATTTTATATTTCCATAATAGGTAGAGTTTTTAGTAAATATATGTGAATTCCCACCCACTAAATACCTTACTGATGACTTTCACCTGAGCTAAACCACAGTAAATTAAGACAGAAGAAATAGTTCCTTCCAGGTTTGCTTCAGATTTTGCAGGGTCAGGAAATAAGTTCATGTCTTTCCAAACTCCCACAAAACATAACACCAATTAGGGGTGTGCTCCTAATTACCAAAATGGATAAGATAAGGCAACTCTCCCCAGTCATAAGTGTCAACAAAATAGGATGCTCATGTCAGCCAGAATGGAAGTTAACTTCCCATGGGAAACAGTGGCAAGAGGAATTTAAAAATAAAAACAAAAACCTATTGGTTGAAGAACTAGGTTGGGGAAATAATGATTACAGTTCTATTCTCTACTTATGTAGAAAAACTTGTGAAAATAAAAGCAGAAAAAGTCTCAGAAACATCACAGCCTGCCTTGGCATAATAGCCCAAAACCATGATGCCAAATTTCTATTCAGTAATGAGCTGATGAGGCTTATCTTCTAAAGATGGAAGTGAAGAATGACTCACCCAACATTTAAAAATGTAATAATGAACCTGACATTGCTCCGCCCAGACCCATTTCTCAGATTACCACCAACCTGAGGGCAACTGCCCTCCTACAGGAATGAGCCCAGCAAAGTGAGTTACTAATTAGAAAAAATCACCCAATTATGCCAACTTGCTGAGACTGGCAAGCCATGTTTTACTCTATGTAGACAGAATTTCATTCAGAACACACTTGGGACTTGCCTATAAAAAGGCAAACAGAACCATTTAGACAAGAAGGGACTCCATTCTAGCTTTCACGAATACAGCTCTGCAACGCGTTTGCCCTGATACCATGTCTCTTCGACTTTCCAGTGCATCCAGGAGGTCCTGTCCTCGTCCCACCACAGGATCACTCAGACTCTCTGGTGGGGGAACCAGCTTTGGGGCTGGAAATGCTTGTGGCATTTCGGGGATTGGAAGTAACTTCTCTTGTGCCTTCGGAGGCAGCTCATCCGGAGGAAACGCAGCGGGAGGCAATCCCTGTGCTGGCTTCACTGTGAATGAGGGGGGACTCCTTTCTGGCAATGAGAAAGTGACCATGCAGAACCTCAATGACCGCCTGGCATCCTACCTGGACAACGTGCGTGCTCTGGAGGAGGCCAACGCTGACCTGGAGCAGAAGATCAAGGGCTGGTATGAGAAATTTGGGCCCGGCTCTTGCCGTGGTCTTGATCATGACTATAGCAGATATTTCCCGATAATTGATGACCTTAAAAACCAGGTAAGAAATCATACTTCACAATCATTTTCATGTACCTTTATTTCTAAATTGTTTTCCTTTCTTTATTAAATTCTAAAAACATTTATCATTCCTACTTGTGATTTTTTTTGTTTTTGTTTTTGTTTTTCTTTTTTTGAGAAGGAGTTTTGCTCTTGTTGCCCAGGCTGGAGTGCAAAGGCAGGATCTCAGCTCACTGCAACCTCCACCTCCTGGGTTCAAGAGATTCTCCTGCCTCAGCCTCCCGAGTAGCTGGGATTACAGGCGCCTTCCACCACGCCCACCTACTTGTGATTTCTTAAAGAGAATTCCAGTTTAGCATTGGAAATAAGCATTAAGTAGATTCAGTTCGTTTACTTCATGATAAAAGTCAAATTCCCATTTCTAGATCATCACTTCCACCACCAGCAACGCTAATGCTGTTCTGCAGATCGATAATGCCAGGCTTACAGCTGATGATTTCAGACTCAAGTAAGTAGACTGCCAGAGTGAAATGAATTCATGGCAATTCATGCAAACCATTACATCAAATTTGCAACTCTTATTCCAAAACTATAAAACACTTGAATTTCACATAAACAGCATGTTATTACTTTTTTATGCTTTGATTATTAAATACAAAGCGTGAACTGCTATTAAAACTAGTTCTTTTTCTATCAAATACTGCAAAGTAGAAACAATAATAATTATTATTATGCAGCAAGTTTTGAAAATGCCTCTTGTGGCCAAATCTTCAAAATTCTGGAATTCCAGCATTTGTCATTGATCAGTGACTATGTCTCCAACCATGTGACAAATTAGGAAATCATTAACACTCTTTAAGGTATGAAAATGAGCTGGCTCTTCACCAGAGTGTAGAGGCTGATGTCAATGGGTTACGAAGAGTTTTGGATGAAATAACCCTGTGCAGAACAGATCTGGAGATTCAGTACGAAACCCTGAGTGAGGAGATGACTTACCTCAAAAAGAACCACAAAGAGGTAAGAGCTGGTCATCTACACTTTGCTATTTTTGCAGACACTGTGCACCTGACAGGGGATAATGTACATAACCTCTCATATAAAAAGTTGGTGCTGAAGACACATTGTCAGACAGACATGAGGGCTGAGCTGTCTCTTCAAGAGTCAAATTCTTTGTACAGATTCACCCTTGCTCTCTCATCAAGTTTCCTATGGGAAAAAATAAAGGAATCATGTTTTCCAGACCAATCAGGGTTATAAGAGCAGTGTTTGGCTATGTAATTATAGCTGAGTTAAAATGATCTACTTAGGAGATTACATCGAATTAGATAAAATAAATATAAAATAAATATACTTTAAGGACATCCTTAAACTGGAAAACTAGATCTAAATTTCTCTATGACAGTGGCAGATTTAAAACACTAAAACATTTACTTCATACATACATGAAGTATACACACTTAACACTAGTACGTATTCTTTATAGGTATGGCTGTAAAAATAATGAGAATGAAATTAAGCTATTACACCAGAATTTATACTTAATCATAAACTTCCAAAGCGGTCACTGTTGGAAGTTAAGTTCCAAATTTTATATTGCAGCAATTACATCCTTAGGATTGCTTTCAGAGGTGCTGTTTTCCAAAAGGGAAAAATCTTTATCCTTTGAAAATAAATTTGATATTTTAAATAGCCAAAAGACTTCTATGGTCAAGCCAAATGCTTAAAACAGAAGATCAAGCTAAGAATCCTACTTGATTAGTCATGAGGCTGTCTTATAAATAAAACTACTTGAATAACATTGATTTGCCTACGTGGATTCAAATATAGTTATAGCCCATGGTGTTTAATCAATTTTTGATGAATTAAAAGCAATTGATTTTTGATTTTTGTAATGCCTCACTTACAGACAACCCTATACACACACACACACACACAGGCAAATATATATAGATAGATATATATAATATATAAATATATATAATATATAAATGTATATATATATAATCTTTTTCATTTTATGCTTGAACCAGGAAGTTTTCACTAAATCCTCAGAAGTAAAAGCCACATCTGTAGATCAGGAAGACATAGGGTCAACCAGGAGGAAAGAAGGCTGGATTAGCTGAGGGGCTCACTGCAGGAAGGAATGAAAGCCTTAGTTACCATCATTAAGACCAATTCATGAATGAGGAGGAGAGTTTCTGCAGCAGACAGAAGTTGATGGGTGGTATTCCAGTACACACAGTCTTCGCTGTGATGCCTGCCATTCACAATCTTAGAACTGACTCACACATTCTAACAGCTTGCAGTTCAGACAGGGTAACATGTAGACTTTGGCTGCAAAATAAATTCCAGCTTCCGTGATGATAATAATTATAATAACCAGCATTCATTTAGCATTTATGTGCAAGGTAGTATCACAGTCATTATTATTATTAGTTCTTTGATTTCTTTTAACAACTCAGGAAGGATATTTAATTATCCTCAATTTTCAGGTAAGCAAATAGAAACTTAAAGAGGTTAAGCAACTTTCCCAAACTCACCAGCCACTATAGGGCAGAACCAAAATTTACAGAGAGATTTGTGTGACTCCAAAGTCCAACATGATACTGTATATATGTCCCTGTATGGACTTAATAGACAGCTGCAATTCTTTAGAGGATGATGTTCTTCCCTGAGGGGTGCACATGCACACACACACGCACACACACACACACACAATTTATTTACTTATCATCATTTCAATTGTTCAGAATTATTCAAACTCAGCCCTTCAACCATGTTCATGGCTGTGTTCAGGGTGTAGCTGAGTTAAGACTGCATCAAAGCTGGCCTCTAGTGAAATGAAGAGCAGTCCACAAACGTGGAGAATAGAATAAGCAATGGAGGACCATTCATTTTAAATGTTTAAAACTTTCATTTGGAAAAGGAATTAAGACTCATTCTGAGTAGTAGAACTGAAACTGATAAGTTTAAGTTATAAGAACAGGAGTTTGACTCACTATAATATAGAAGTCTGGAACAATTAAAACTCTTCCAGAATGAAACAGGCTAGTTCATGAGGTAGTGAGTTCACCGTCTTTGAGAATTAGGTCAACAGGACAGGAAATATCAAATGTGGTGGGAGGGGGTCAATGCACAGCCTGGGGAAAACCAGACAAACTCTAAGTGCCCTTCCAAAGCTAAGCTTCTAGACCTTCCATGAGATCCCTGCAGAGTTGAACTGAACACTTTTCTGCCTCTAGGAAATGCAAGTTCTGCAGTGTGCAGCTGGAGGCAACGTGAACGTGGAGATGAACGCAGCCCCCGGGGTGGACCTCACAGTTCTACTGAACAACATGAGAGCTGAGTACGAAGCTCTTGCAGAGCAGAACCGCAGGGATGCGGAGGCCTGGTTCAACGAGAAGGTGACTCTCCTCCGGAAAACAATCCCTTTGCATGTAACTGATATTCACGAAACTAAGATTTGCTCCTTCACTTATGGCATTTCAGAGCGCCTCCCTGCAGCAGCAGATTTCTGAGGATGTCGGAGCCACAACCTCAGCCCGGAACGAGCTGACTGAAATGAAGCGCACTCTTCAAACCCTGGAGATTGAACTTCAGTCTCTCTTAGCCACGGTATGAAAAGAACAATTTTTTACCATCCCCCAGGGCATCATGTTAGATACTTGCCAGCTGGTTTTAAAAACCTTAACAATATTGAAATATATATTTTTATAATTGTCTTAAAACATAAGCAGAGAATAAGATTATATAGCTGACAGCTAAAACAACATGAATGTCTTTAGGTCTATTCTACCAAAAAGAAGGATTTGCTCATTTTCAGGCAGTATCACAGTCTTAACTATGTGCCCATGTGAAATCTAAAACAATTATACGTAAAGTTAACAACAGGAGAAAATCATATATCAAACAAATCCCTGCATATCTGCATATCCATCTCAGGTTCTCTTTATTGCTTCCTGACAGAAACACTCCCTGGAGTGCTCCTTGACAGAGACCGAGAGCAACTACTGTGCACAGCTGGCGCAGATCCAGGCTCAGATCGGGGCCCTGGAGGAGCAGCTGCACCAGGTCAGAACTGAGACTGAGGGCCAGAAGCTCGAGTATGAGCAGCTCCTGGACATCAAGCTCCACCTGGAAAAAGAAATTGAGACCTACTGTCTCCTTATAGGAGGAGATGATGGGTGGGTAAAACAATTTGCATGGATGGCATAATATCCTGAAATCTGCTTGCAAGTTAGATCCCACTTTCCACTGGAAAGTGGACATAATTTGGCTGCATGCATTTATTATCATGAATACTAAATATTAAATATAATACACACTCGACTGCCAAAATACAAATTAACATCTTAACAAACCAATATGCAGCAGGCACCGAGTTTAAGGTATGAACATTGAAAATATCACTTCTAGAGTGAAAAGAATAAACGGGAAGCTAATTGGAGTTTCAATATGTGGACCAGGATTCTGACTCTGGAAATGGTTTCTGGAGCTCATCACTCACAGAATCCTGTCTTCATAGCACTGATAAAGTCCCATGGGCACAAGTCTGAGAGTCTAGAGCTCAGGGTTGTTAGGAGCAGGAAGCTTCCTAATTCACAACGAAGAGCATTTCATCACCCCAAAAAGTTCTTCTGTGCCCCACTTCCCTTGGCAGTTACTATTTTATCCATTCTTGATGTTAATATAAAAGGAAATACAGGAAAAAAAATCACTTCTTAACACTGAAGCAGAACAAAAACATCACAATCTCAGAGAAAACCACACTTAGAAAAAATATCTTGTAATTGTCTAACTGCTGAAGCGATCTACACCACTCTTCCCCATCTATCATCAAACCCTCCCTCATTGACTAGAGTGATGCTTCCACATGTAAATCGTTACACAGCTATATACATTTGTCACAATTCATAAACCTGCAGAACTTAAAAGGGAGAATTTCAACCTAAGTTGTGTAAATACATCCAGTGGCATGCCAGAACTGCTGTTAGCATCTCATGACAGCCTCTTTTGCACATCTCTTCCTAACTCCTCACTTAGTGATGTCACTTGATAACTTGATATCAGCAATGGAGAAGGTATTCATACCTCTACAGAAATCGGTAAACACTACAAATCAAATATTGGGTTACACAGTTGAAACTACCAAAGAGCTAAAGAAAACCATATGGTGAACCTAGAATTGATGGGGTTCTCTCTAAATCACCCTCTTTTGTGATGTTTTCACAGAGCCTGTAAGTCTGGAGGTTACAAGTCTAAAGATTATGGATCTGGAAATGTGGGAAGTCAAGTCAAAGGTAATTAAAATGAAATCTGTTGTTATGCTATCCTACTTTTTAAATTTTCTCAACTTTTATTTTAGGTTTGGGAGTACATTGAAAGGTTTGTTACATAGGTACACACATGATATGTTGTACATATTATTTGATCATCCAGGAATTAAGCCCAGTACCCAATAATTATCATCTCTGCTCTTCTTCCTCCTCCCACCCTTCCCCCTCAAGTAGAACCAAGTATCTGTTGTTTCCTTCTTTGTGTTCATAAGTCCCTATCATTTAGCTCCCACTTATAAGTGAGAACATGTGGTGTTTGGTTTTCTATTCCTGCGTCAGTTTGCTAACAATGATAGCCTCCAGCTCCATCCATGTTCCTGCAAAAGACGTGATCTTCTTCTTTTTCATGGCTGCATAATATTCCATGGTGCTTATGGCTTTATCCACTCTGTCACTGATGGACATTTAGGTTGATTCTTTGTTCTTGCTATTGTGAATAGTGCTGCAATGAACATTCGCATGCATGTGTCTTTACGGTCGAGTGCTTTCTATTCCTTTGGGTATATATACCCAACTACTTCATTTTTAATGCATAGCTTGATTGTTCTTATATTACCATGGCTTGGTAAGAATACACACAATAAAGATTTGTAGTAGACATCATATGTGCTAGATATCTAATGTCAGTGATGTGTGCTAATTTTAAACAAAATAACATGTCACTGTGTTTTTTCCTAACCAAATAATCAAAATTATTCACCAAAAATGAGTCTAAGTATTTGTGTTTAGTGCATAGTTCATTCTATATGCAAATATTATTATTCCTTTATTATTCCTTTAAATGATACAATGTTTTATTCATTTTTAACTATATAAAATCTCCTTTTAATTTTTAATTTTCAGACTCAGCCAAAGCCATAGTGGTTAAGAAAGTTCTTGAGGAGGTAGACCAACGCAGCAAAATACTTACCACCAGGCTTCACTCCCTGGAAGAGAAATCTCAAAGCAATTAATTTGAGATGCAACAGAGAACGTCTGCCACATACCCCCTAAGAAGAAAAGGCATTATGTATCTGTCCAGAAAAATGTGCATGTCTAAGAAAAATGTCTCTCCTGTTGTCTTTCTGTTATTTTCTCTTTCTGGGCAATCAATAACAGCATCTCCCCATTCATCTGGAAGAATGCCACACACAAATATGATGACTCATTTTATTATCCTACAGAAATCTGTTGTCAATTCTTTGTATTCAATAAACCTCTTCTTTAGCAAGTTATCATTGGTGATATTGTCTTTAGAATGTTTATGTGTGCAATATAAATATGTGAACACGTAACAGCTTTTATTTATATAAAAACTCTTTTAAAATAATAGATTTCCTCATAGATTTTCATCGGGCTTACCCTATAATTCAAACTGAGACAAATTCAGAAAGAATAAAAGTACTTTTATTTAAATCCCCGATCTGCCGTACTTTGACATACTAAGAAGCCTATTCCCTTTAATAATAACTAAAATGTATATATTTCAGGTTCTTCATCTGTAAATGGGGATAATAAAAGTAGTTCTTTCAAATGGTTATTGTAAAGATTAAAGAAATAAGTTATTGCAAAGTGCACTTACGGGATAAGCATTTGATAGATGCTAATACGTATTTTTAATACTCAATATTTATAATGATTAATGCTCAATCTCATTTTCCTTTTGGATATATATTTTAAACAGTATTCCAAATGTAATAGAGGTTATAGCAAAAGTTTTAGTTTAGAACCCAAGTTATAGGAATAGAGCCATCCACTTCTACTACAAAGTTGTAGCTGATGTTTATAACTCTCTTGACCATCAGATTTATCTCTACTAAAGGGAAATAAATTAGATTAATTAAAAACATAATTTTCTCAGATCAGATATTACCTCTAGATATTTAGTTGACCCTCTATACTGTATGGATGGATTATCCATATTATAATCTATTCAAAAAAATGAGATTCAGCCTCTATGTGAAAATAGAAAGCAGAAAAAAAGAGTCTTTTAAGTGTGTTATAATTATCCCTGAATTGTTTGTATTGCCTGCTTCTGATACAATCTTAGCCACAGGCCTCATTATGTTCCCCATTAGATTATGTGAAACAAAAATATTACAATCTCAGAGAAAATTCCACTTAAAAAAAGATACGTTGTAATCGTCTAAGTGCTGAAGCAATTTACACCACTCTTCCCCACCTATCATCACATCCTCCCTCAATGATACAGTTTGGCTCTGTGTCCCACCCAAATCTCATTTTGAATTGTACTCCCATAATTCCCACATGTTGTGGGAGGGAGCCAGTGGGAGATAATTGGAATCACGGGGGCATTTTCCCCCATACTGTTCTCATAGTAGTGAATAAGTCTCACAAGATCTGATGGTTTTAACAGCAGTTTCCGCTTTTGCATATTCCTCATTTTTCTCGTGCCATGTAAGAGGTGCCTTTCGTCTCCCACCATGATTTGAGGCCTTCCAGTTATGGGGAACTGTAAGTCCAGTTAAACCTCTTTTTCTTCCCAGTCTTCATCAGCAGCGTGAAAATGGACTAATACACTTATTGACTAGAGCAATGATTCTCAATGTAAATCCTTACACAGCTATATATGTCACGATTCATAGACCTGAACAACTTAAAAAGGTGAATTTTAATATAAGTTTGTAATACACCCTGTCATGTGCTAGAACTGTTACCATCTCATGGCAGCCTCTTCTGCACATCTCTTCCTGACCCTCCATTTAGTGATATCACTTGGTAGCTTGATGTCAGCAATGGAGAAGGTATTCACACTTTTGCAGAAATTGGCAAACCCTGCAAATCAGAAATTCTTCCTCCTCTGAAACCTGGTTATTACACATTTGCCAGCACATCACTGATTGTACTCTAACAAAGATGACTTTAAAACACACACACACACACACACACACACACACAATGGTTAACCCCTTTATATACACAGACAGAGAGAAAGATGAATACATCACTACCTTTCTTAAAATCCTCCAGTGGGATTGCTTGAGCCCAGGATGTTGAAGCTGCAGAGAACAGTGATTGCACCTTAGCCTGGGTGAGAGAGAGAGACCCTGATTCCAAAAAAAAAAAAAAAAAAAAAAAAAAAAAAACCATACTCCAGGGGATTCCTGATGTACCTAGGACTAAATTGAAATATTTTTCTATGGCCTCCAGAGCCCGATGTGACCTGGTTCTGCTTATCTCTCTATTCATATCTTATGTCTTCACCTCCCCCGCAGCACTAACAATATTGCCCTCCTCTTATTCCTTGAATACAGCAAGCTCATTCCTGCCGCAGAGCCTCTGTACTAGCTGTGCCCCCTGCCTGAAACTCTCTTCCCCAGATCTTCCCATGGCTAATTCCTTTTGATCTTTCTCATCAGAAGAGCTGACCCTGACCACTCCAGCAGAAGTCACTAGTCCCTCACACTGCCTTACTTCCTTCAGAACCTTCATCAGCACTTGAAATTATCTTGTTTATTTATTTTATTTCTTATTTGTTGTTCCTTCCCCTGCACTGGAATGTAAGCTTTCTAAGGCAGGGATATGGCCCATTTTGTTCAATGTCATATCCCCAGTAACCAGACAGTTTCTGGCATATGGTAGGTACACATTAAATATGTGCTCAATAAATGAATAAATATACACATCTAAAACCAGAAGAAGTATTTTATATTGGAAACATGTAAGACTAAAGTTAGTAATTAAAACTATAAAAGGTCACGGCTGCGATGAGTCAGGTGTCTCCCTCTCCCTAACTAGTCTGTAAGCTTTTTTTAAAAAAAAGGAGAGCTTATGCTACACATCTTTGACCAGCCTCTCATTATACAGCAAAACCTGTGCCTTGCACAAACTTGGTCCCCAGTGATTGTTCCTATGATGAGTTTTTGAAGAGTGAAAGTCTTGGCCTGAATGAGGAGACTCTAGGCCCCCTGAGTGACCTTTCATATTTCTCTGACGGCAGAGGAGAAAAGTAGAGAGACACGGGCGGGTCCCTGAAGAGAGAAAGAACATAATAGGCTCGCTGGGAAGGCTCAAGTCCTGTGTCCCTGTGTCCTCCAAGGTGAGGGGCCTGGGATATCTCGCCAGAAGCCAGTCTTCATTTGGGATGAACTACCAGTTATCTCCATTAGACAGTAGAGAGTTGGTAAGCTTTACTGAAGGAAAAATTACATTAAAGAGAATGGATGTGATAAATGTACATAAGTAAAATAAAAAAGAAATGGGGTCATGTTCTAAAATGGGAATATCAACATTTAAGGAGTAGGTAGAGGAATGCAAATCTATGAAGAACAATCAGTAGGAATAGTCACAGGGGTAAAAATGAGAATCAAGAGATGATACAGGACACTTGGTTTCAACTGGTTCTCCTACTGGAAGCAACTAAAAATACTGGATAAAATCCTTTTAAAATCTTTTTAAAAGCATTTATTGGCCAGGCACAGTGGCTCATGCCTGTAATCCCAACACTTTGGGAGGCTAAGATGGGTGGATCACCTGAGGTCAGGAGTTCGAGACCAGCCTGGCCAACGTGGCAAAACCCCATCTCTACTAAAAATACAAAAATTAGCTGGGCATGGTGGTGCATGCCTGCAATCCCAGCTACTCGGGAGGCTGAGGCAGGAGAATCGCTTGAACCTAGGAGACTCTGTTTCAAAATTTTAAAAAATAATAATAATTTTTATGAGGGAACAACGATGGGGCTGGTGGCACGGGGGGTAAAAGAATTTACCAAGAGAGCTGTAGATAAACAAAGGCAGACTTGGCTGGGCACGGTGACTCAAGCCCTTAATCCCTTCCCTGGGAGGCTGAGGCAGATGGATTACTGGAGGTCAGGAGTTCGAGACCACCCTGGCCTAAATGGCAAAACCCCGTCTCTACTAAAAATACAAAAATTAGCTGGGCATGGTGGCAAGTGCCTGTAGTCCCAGCTACTCAGGAGGCTGAGGCAGGAGAATCACTTGAACCAGAGGTGGAGGTTTCAGTGAGCCAAGATCACACCACTACATTCCACCATGGAAGACAGAGCAAGAGTTTGTCTCAAAAAACTCTCAAAAAAAAAAAAAAAAGGCGGATTTATTAGAGAAAGTAGGAAAATACATTGCGAGAAGGCAACAAGCAGGATCAGAAGAAGAGAAGCTGACTGCAAAGAAAGAAAGGCTTGCTGGAGATTTTATAGGATGGTGTTTATGCTGTCTGTTGAAGAGGGCTTTGTTTAGTATTGATAATGCAAAGCTTGTAGTGAGCTAACTTGCAGATGTCTGGTGATAGTTGGGTGCAGGAAGATTGTAAGTTATTTTTGCAGGAGGGCTGTGTGTCCTAGACCATGAAGAAAGGCAGACTTGTAGCTTATCTGCTTTATCTTTTTGCTTTTTCCTGCCCCCACCAGCCTGACTCCCTTTCCCTAATTAGGATTTCAAATTAACGAGCTGTAATAACAAGGAAAACCCCGACCAAACACTATATGAAGGAAGGAACCCAGAGAGAAAAGGAGAAATCTGAAGATGGCTTGCACTTTGAGGCATTTGCTGAAGCTGTGAACTTGTACTTCACTTCACTGTTTATGACCCCACAGAGTATGAAGAACAAGAGATAAAATGTAGCACCTGCCTAAGATGGGGAGTATAAACAGAGACCCTTCCTGATAGGTGTTAGCCCCCAAAAGCCACACATGTAATATAAGCATGACCTAGAAATAAACTCACCTCCCTGCCAGAGAATTGCAAAGAAAGTTCCCTGTCTCAACCACTGGCATAAAGGGAAGAGGGAAAATTAACTCTGAGAATATATGGTTACAAGCCAAACTTTGGATAGGGTTATAGCCAAAATCCACACTACCTTGCTGCATGAAAATAACTTTAAGCTGGGAATTTACTTTAAGAGGGTTCCTAACCACTGGTACCTCCCTGGGGGCCTAACAGAAGCAAATGCAAATTCTCTTTAGATAGACCCACTATCATCCCAAGCCTCAAATGATTCTCATAAATAAAATTTGTAAGGGAAATTAGCTGTTGATAATCAGAAATTGCTAAACAAGATACCATGAGCAAGAGCCAATAGAAACAATTTTAAAATATAGAGCATAAAAATGATCAAAATACTTTTAAAAATAAAACTTCAAAAATATGAGCAGAATCCAAAACACTGTAAAGAATGGCTAAGGATATTTGAAAAGAGCCAAATATAAACTTCTAGATATAACAAATGTAAGAAATAACATTTAAAATATCAATGTTTAGAGCTAATAGTAGATTAGACACAGTAGGAGAGAGAATTAGTAAACTGAAAAGTAGACTGAGGAAATTATCCAGACTTCAGCACAGAGAGAAAAATATTAGGTAGGTAGGTAAGTAGATAGATGGATAGATACATACATAAGATTAAGAGAAGCATAAAAGAGGATAAAGGATAAAAAGAGACAGCCCTATTAAAAATGGCACAAAAATTTGAACAAGCTCCTCACCGAAGAGGAAATCCATACATTCAATAAACATGAAATATACTCAATCTTATTAGTAACCAGAGAAATGCACATTAAAAATCACAGCTAGCTTCCATTTCACACTTTCCAACTTGGCAAGTATCAAAAAGTCTTCCTGTAGCAAATATAGATGAGTATGTGGAGCAACGAAAACTCATACTCTTGTAGGGTTGTAACTCTGAACTTCGAAAATTTGGTTTCACCTAACCAACTTGGATATGTGCATATTCTATGCAGCGGGTTGAATATTTACGATCTTCCAAAATTTCTATGTGGAAGTCTAGGTGATGGTATGAGGAGGTGGGGTCTTTGGGAAGTGATTAGGTCATAAGGGTGGAGCCCTCATGATTGAGAGTGGTGTCCTTAAAAAAGAGACCCAGAGAACTCCCTTGCCCTTCCACCTTGTGAGGACACAGTGTTACACGGCACAGAAGGTGACATCTATGAACCAGGAAGTGGACTCTGACCAGACATCAAAGTTGCCAGCACTTTGATCTTGAACTTCCCAGTCCCCAGAGCTGTGGGAAATAAATCTCTGTTGTTTATAAGCCACCTAGTGTATGGTATTTTGTTACAGCAGACCAAACAGATTAAGGAGGTCTAGAACTTGGAAAGACCCTTACACAGGTGCACCAGGAGACATGTCCATGAATGTTCATACAACATTGTTCATAGTAGTAAAAAACTAGGAACAACCCAAATACTAGCCATCAATGGTAGGATGGATAAATAAAGTGAAGTCTATACCAAAAACTGCTATCCAACAGTGGAAAATAATGGACTATAAACCCTGTGGTGATGCTGTGATCCCACTGGCTACCCAGATCCAGCAGGCTTCCAATAGAGAGCTTTTCATCCCAGCTGCATAGGTATTGGCGGCAGGCAGTCCTCAGCCATTAGCCCCTCGGGTTGCTTCAGCTGCAGTGTCACCTCACCTGAGTTCACACCCTACATCCAATGAATGATTGATACAGCAGTATAAAGGCCTGGCCATCTTGGCCCCACTCAGGACAGTACTGAGCTCCAGAGCTCCTGATGGAAACTCACTTTCTACCTGTTCCCAGTCCTGCTTCCTTCTCCCTTTCTACAGGTGTTGATCCCAAGGCAATCTCTAATAACCACCCTGCACACTAAACTCAGCTCTGACTCTGCTTCCCGGAGAATCCAACCTACAACTCCCACACACATCAACAATGATGAGTTACAGAAACATAAAGCCAAACAAAGGAAGCAAGTCCCAGCATAGTGCATAAGGCAGATTCCACTTGTATAAAGTTCCAAATAGAAAAACTAAACAAGACATTGTTTAGAGGTGCATAGCAAAACTTTTTGTAAAGGCAGGTGAAAGGTTTTCTTCCCTTCTGACACCAACTCAATGTCCTACAATTCAGTTCAATTCTAACGCTAACACACTGGAGTTAGTGTCAGACTCCACATGTCTAAAGGCTCAGTCCCACAAGACTGTCCTCACTTCAGATACCAGCCACAAGTATCCAGGCCCCCAGGTTACCCACACTTCTGTCTGACATGGCTACAAATTCAGGGTTCTCACAACCTCCCCCTCTGCAAAGCTTAATAGTTCTATAGAATGACTCACAGAACTCAAGTAAGTGCTTTACTTACTATTGTGGGTTTCCTATAAAGGATACAACTCAAGAACAGCTGAAGGCAAGAGATGCCCATGACCCAGCTGCACACCATAACCAAACATGCCAGGCACAGCAGGGGGTCCAGGACCCCAGTCCAGACTTACCAGCTGCTGGTATTCATTCTGACTCATCCATGCCCAGGCCATATAATTGTTAACTATTTGGGATATCACACCTGGTTTTATTCATTTTTCCTTTGTTTTTTTCTTATCCACATCTTAGAAAATCTTTCTTATCCATATCTTAGAAAATCTTACAAACCATTGTAGCCTCAGGAATGGTCTAGTGGTTGTACATAGAACTGTTTCCACCATTCCCGGTGATCAGTTTCCAGGGCATGAGAACGTGATCAGGAGCGGTTCCTAGGTAGTCCTATGAGGATTCAGACTAGAGCCGAGTGGTTCCAGCCTCGGTGAGAAGGTCAGAGCATCATGGCTGGGACCTTTTCCTCTAATTCATTTTATTAATGAATCAAAAGAACATATCAAGCTAAAGAAAATATAGTCCCTTAGTTGTCAGAGAAGGCAACACTGAAAAGTGGTTAAGGGAATAAGCCTCGAATTTTCTGGATTTAAAACTTTTTTTTATCCCTTTCTAGCTGTGTTTTCTTGAGCAAGTTATCTAATTGCCCTGTCTCTCAATTTCCTCACCTGTAAAATGGTGATAATAATATTAACACCTATTCAGAGAGTTGGTGTGATGATTAACTATCTGATCTATGCACTTTGGAGAGTGTCTGGTTCATATTAAACCCTCAGTCAAGGTAGCTACTATGGCAAAGAAAAAATAAAAATTTAAAAATTAATTATATGTTATCAGAGAACTTTAAAGCTATAAGAGAGATTAGAGACTAGTCCATGTCATTTCCCCTTGCGGAAACTAATGCCCCATGAGAAGTAGTTGATTCAGAGGCAGAATGAGAGATTTCATCTTATCAATTCTCATATTTATTTATTCATTTATTTATTTTTGTAGAGATGGAGTCTCACTATGTTGCCTTATCTGGTCTCAAATCTCTGGGCTCAAGCAATCCTCCCTCCTTAACCTCCCAAAGTGCTGGGACAGGCATGAGCCACCACGCCCAGCCTCATCAATCCTCCTAAAGGTGAATGACAATTCTCCCTACTTTACCGTAAGACTCAGACAATGTGTTGAATAAATCAGTCAATTAAAAAATATATATTCAGGAGAAAATGGCCTAGTTCCAATGACTGTGTTGCCAAAATGGCAAGTCTACAAAGAACACACAGAGAGCACTGTTCCTAATCCTGTCCTCTCTGATACTTATACCTGCAGGAACACGGTGCTCATTGCAGCCTAAACCTTCCTGCTCAGATGGGAGGTTCTATGTGGCAAGATGGTTAACATGCCTGAACTAGTGTCAAAGGCAGGAAGTAATTGAAAGCTTTCCAAAAAGGGAAGAAAAATGTAACCACCTTGGTTCTTGAGGGCATTCTGCTTAATATGGAAAGAGGTATATTTACATACCTAAGAGAGCATGGCTATAATTTGTAAATTACCTAGAGGATTTAGTAACTGAAACATAACCAAAAGTCCTCACTCCCCACCAATTTACGGGTATCCGTGAAGTCTTCTTAACATTGATGCACTAATTTAATTGTTCTAGTTATTTAACTGCCACCTATAAAAAACTACATACAAACCTCTGGCTACCAGCCTTTTCCACTATAATTTAATGCTCTGCACTAGGCCACTGATACTCTCAAGTCTCATGATATGCTACAATTACTTGAAAGTTTCTATCCAAAAAGGGAGAAAAGAAACACCCTTCTACCTTTTCTCTGAGCTCCATTCTGTAGGGGTATGTTGGGGCCCCCAAGACCATCCTCAATTTCAGTGATTCACTAGAAGGACTCACAGATCTCAGAAAGACTGTTATACTCACGGTTATGGTTTATTACAGTGAAGGGATACACATTAAAATCAGCAAAGGCAAATGGCACATAGGCCATGTCCAGGAGAGATGAGGCATAAGCTTCCAATTGTTCTTTCACACAGAATCACAAAAAACAGCACTTCGTTCTCCCAGAAATGATGTGTGGCAATGCATACGTAGTAATGTCAACCAGAGAGGTTCACCCAAACCTTGGTGTCCAGAGTTTTTATTGGGGGTCAACCACTTAGGTATGGGACGTCTACCTGATTCACCTCAGTTACTCAGTCTCCAGCCCCTCCAGAAGTCAAACTGATACAGCGTAGCCCAAGAACCCCACTGTAAGTCACACTGTTGGCATAAACTCTCTGCTGTGGCCTAAAGCCCCAGGTATACAAAGGCACTCCTATCAGGCAGAATATTCCAAAGCTGAGAGCTTTTTCCCCAAGAGCTGGGTAAGGGCTAAGCCTTTCTTTGGTATGTGCAAGATCTGTACACCCCAAGCCTGCCGAGTTAACTCTTTCCTGCAAAAGAGGTCTCCTGTGCAGAGCCCCAAGATAGTACAGAGTTTCACTTCAGCATATTCATCCCCTACAAGTCCTACCCCCAACTGCCAGCATGCATAAGCACCCCACCCTCAAGCCCTCCACACCCTTGGACATCTAGGCTCTGTCGTCACATAGAGCTCATGATGGAGTCCATCTTTCCTTAAAACGAGTTCTCTCGGGCTGGGTGTGATGGCTCATGCCTGTAATCCCAGCACTTTGGGAGGCCAAGGCAGGCAGATCACCTGAGGTCAGGAGTTCAAGACCAGCCTGGCCAACATAGTGAAACCCCATCTCCACTAAAAGTACAAAAATTAGTTGGCACAGTGGCAGGCACCTGGAATCCCAGCTACTCAGGAGGCTGAAGCAGGAGAATTGCCTGAACCAAGGAGGCAGAGGTTGCAGTGAGCTGAGATCATGCCACTGCATCCAGCCTGGGTAATAGAGCATGACTCGGTCTAAAAAAAAAAAAAAAAAAAAAAACAGCTGGACATGGTGGCTCACGCCTGTAATCCCAGCACTTTGGGAGGCCGAGGAGGGCAAATCACAAGGTCAGGAGATCGAGACCAGCCTGGCCAACACAGTGAAACCCCGTCTCTACTAAAAATACAAAAATTAGCTGGGCCTGGTGGTAGGCACCTATAATCTCAGCTGCTGGGGAGGCTGAGGCAGGAGAATTGCTTGAACCTGGGAGGCAGGATGCTGCAGTGAGCCGAGATTGCACCACTGCACTCCAGCCTGGGTGACAGAGGGAGACTCCATCTCAAAAGAAAAAAAAAAGAAGAGTTCTCTCTTACAGACTTTCTTTAATGTTTCGCATCTGCTGGGTTCCTGCCAATCTTCAGCACATGCATGTATGCAAAGCCCAATTGCAGAAAAGACTTGAGATCTTTCCACAGAAGTCACCTCAGCAGAAAATAAAGACAATTACCCCTGAGAGTACCTAAATCTCCACTCAGGCTCAGAGGGATCTAACAGTGTTTGGAAGCTTTGACTAAAGAAGAAGGATGAAGTTTTTGTGTAAGAAATAATTGAATCAGGGCAAGCTTAAGAAAAAACTTACATTCACTGAAACTGTTTTCCAGGCGATAAAGCAAAAGTGAGAAATTCAAGCAATACAAATAGGCATGTTTCAAACATATCAGAAGGTAGTATTTTCAATCTGTTGCCACAATTAAGTCTCTAGACCCAGAAATGCAAGAAGAAATTACAAATGGGTACTCCCTTAAATCTAACATAAACATTTATCTTCCAAGACATAAAACCCACTCTTCCCTTCCTCTTCACCTACAATATAGATTTTTCTTAAAGTCTAGAGATAGAACTTAAGAAAATAAACACTAGCAATTAATTGAATAGTGATTATACTTTATGTGTATATATTACTTTAGAATTTTAATATACAGACAAAAAGTAAAAGTTGATCTTCACAAAACCCTTACAAGAAGGACGATGATCATTTATAGATCAAGATCCAGATTAGAGATGTTACTTGTTTTGTCCCGGGTCACAAGCAATTTAGTGAAAGTACAGAATTTGAACTCAGGTCTACAAACTACTAGTCCAGTGTTTTTCCCACTCAACACATTACCCCAGGAATTTGGCATGGATTTCAAAAAACTGAACCCCTTGAAAGTGATTCCACAAAAAGCAATTTTATAGAAAATGTTTTCAAAACACATGGGCAGGCATAGCAACAAACTAACAGATGTCACGTCTTTTCTTCAACGCGAACCAAAAACGTTTAATTTTATACCACTGGTTAATGCCAATGAAGAGAAAATAAAACATATTCACTTCACGAAGGAGAATTCACCAAGACAAGGACAGAATACCTCTCGGTTATTGAAACAAGTGTGATTCTCAGAGTCATAGGAAAATTGGTAGATTTCACGGGAAGTTTTGTTTAATTATAATATTCACCAAACTTGTCTCACAAGGAAGATCTGAAACAAAGTTGGTGAAATTAGAGTAAAAGGTAAGAAAATATTCCTCATTAAAAAGGATTAAAATTTTAATGTTATAAAGCCAAATTGCTATATCTGCCTGTGTCACAGTTAACACACAAACACACACAAACAGGTTCTTTCTTTCCCCCAAAAAATGAAATATTATGAAACGTAAAATATGTGGTGATAACTTTTAAATCACTACAAAGGAACAGAACTTATGGGGGAACACTGAATTTCATATGTAAGGAATCATAAAAACTGGGAGAACCGTGTTCTCCCATAAACTTCATCTCTGCAGGTGTGTACACCTTTCAGCCTAGCATCTCCTCAAGGTAAATGGGTGGTCGACGACACACCCTCAGAGACTAACAGCGAAGGTGGCAACCATAAGCTCAGGATCTCAGGGGACTTTAGGTAGGAAAATGAGTGCTGGCTGGGAATCAAAAGACTCAGATTCTAATCTAATTCTTGCAGTAACAGATTGTACTGCATAGAGGAAAACATCACTTTTGGGCCTCAGTTTCCTTCTCTGTAAAATGCCCTCACTGCCTCTCACAGCTCTAATAAGTATTCAGTTACAATGACACATACAAACGTAGTTGAAAACGGCAAAAGTGATATAGAAATGCAAAAGCATTGATAGCAGAAGAGATTAGACAAGAAAATGATGTCTTATTTAAAGGAGCCAAACGTGTTTAATCTGATAAATCATTAGGACATATTTTTGAAAAGTGGCACTTGAGGCAGATTAGGGATAGTGGTGTAAGTGGTGTAGGTTTCCATGATGATGAACAGACCTGCAGTTTAGGTAATGTCGAGATGTAAAGGCCAACTTCTACAACAGTGGGCTTTTCCCACATGAAGAACAGATGATCTGGGAAACCCTTTCTTACCAGGGTACAGTATTAAACAAGCAGCTCACTCAACAAAGTCAGCAGGGATTTGGTCCAGCCAAAAATTACAACAAATATTATCCACTAATTGAAGAATTGACGAGTCGAGCAAAAAAACCTACACTCTTCAGCCTCTTTATTAGATGCAATGGTTTGGAGGGGCTTTTAAAATTTGAAAAAAAAAAAATGCATTGCAACATAGACATAATCTTGCTTTCTATTTTTGAAGTTAACAGCTGCTAGTTATTAAAATCTTATAAATAGCCATAATGGTTATTGATTACATCCATTTGTCATTAAAAACAAAAGCGGTTCTCAATCCAAAAGAAGGCTGTATTCCAAGAGTTGTTAATAAATGTTTTCATTTAATAATACATTTCACACTTCCTGTATGCCAGGAATTACTCCTGGTCCTTTACAAACATAACTTATTTAATCCATGTGATAATTTTATGAAGCAGGAGCTATTGTCTTCAATTTACAGATGAGAAAATGAAGGCTCAGAGATGTTATGTTACGTGCTGAAAGTCACACAGCAAGTAAATAGCCAAATAATTAGTGGGGAGCTAGAAGTACAAAAATGTGGCTCCAGGATTTTTTAGCTGCCATGCCATGCTGACCTTTTAGAACCGATATAGTTCTCCACAGAAGCAATGGTATAGTTATAAAATTCCACAATACCCTATTTAAACCACATGTAGCTGAAATTCTACTATCTATCAAAGTGCTATCCCTGGCTCCCAGCTCAGTACTTGTCAGAAAGGAAGTGCTTAATAGCGTTTCTTGAATTTAAGATGGAATAGGTGCCCCACTTATGATGTTAACACTCTAGAATATTGGAGCAGTCAATGGCAGAAACATAGATGTGCTCCTCTACAGCGTCTCCTACACTGGTCTCCACGGTTTGGTGGTGGAAAGGAATTTGGGGGATTGGGCCTTATGGAGATAGCACAACTTTTTAGCAGCAGATGACAGATGGGGTTTTGGTTTTAGCAGCAAAGCAGCAGCACAGAACTTCAGCAGCAAGCTGTGGAGAGAATCTGGGTTCTACTGGGCAGCAGGATATGGTTGCAAGCCTGTGGCAGAAGGTGGAGTGGAAGTAGGTGGTGGACGGCAAAGTGAGTTTCTGGTATCAAGACACATGGAAACTGGGTCTGTAACTAGGGCAGCTATTTGTCAACAAGGGAAGATGATAAATCAGCCATCTGCAACCCAGAGTTTGTCTCTAGGTCAACACTCGGACAGTTAATAATCTCTCTCTACTGTTTCTCAGTAGGCAAAAAAAAAAAAAAGTAAATTATTTTTTGGACAGTTACTGAACACCGTGAAGAATATGTAAGAGAAGACTTGCTGTGATTATATAAAATACAACAAAAATTATACATGAAGGATTTTTTCCCCACTCCTGGCTCTGTCTCCCAGGCTAGAATGTAGTGGCACAATCACACCTCACCATAACCTCAAACTCCTGGACATAGGTGATCCTCCCGCCTCAGCCTCCTGAGTTGCCAGGACTACAGGTATGCAGCACTATGCCCAGCTGACTTTTAAATTTCTCTTTGTAGAGAAAAGGTCTCGATATTGATCAGGCTTATATATGAAATTCTTTAAGAGTAGGGACTATTACTTGTTAGTTTTATTCCCAAGGCATAGCAAAATGTTTTTGCAAGATGCTCAATAAATATTAAATAATTGATAAAAGTTGATTTATTACTGATATGTAAAATAGAAGATAAATAACCAGCCTGGGCAACATGATGAAACCCCATCTCTACAGAAAACACAAAAATTAGCCAGGTGTGGTGGTGCACACCTGTGGTCCCAGCTACTAGGGAGGACAAAGGGGGAGGATCTCTTGAGCCCAGGAGGCAGAGGTTGCAGTAAACCAAGATCGCTCCACAACACTCTAGCCTGGGTAACAGAGCCAGACCCTGTCTCAAATGTATATATGATATATAATAACAATACTAAAATAACTAAATAGAATAATTGATAAATGAATAGAATAATAAATTGAATAATAAGAGAATAATAAATAAGCAGAATAATGGAGTGATAGACAAATTGTAAATGAATGAAGCAATAGCACCAACTTTTAACTGCTATGTTCATCATAAACAGCACAGTGAGTTTGAAATATTCATATTACCTTGTTATACAATATACAATGTGAGCAATAAAGAAAACAGGCATTAAATGTATCCTTGTCCAAAATAAATTATTCTGAAGCTATCAACATTTCCATCTTTAATCTTTAAAATCTGTATGTTATAGCAGGAAGATGTGATTCCAGTTTATTCGGATATTTTAATACAACTTCCTCTTTGGATACAACACAAAATCTACAAAGCCATGTAAGGAAGAATAATCTTCATCTTGTCAGTAAACAAATAAAAGTGCAGGTGTCATGGATCTTTGTTCAAGCAATATCACTAACTCGTTTGAGTTCTTAAAGAAACCACTACTCTGAGTTAAGACTTTTTAAAATTAAGATTTTTGAATTTTAAAAGGAAGGAATTCATCTAAATTCCTTTAAGTTCTTCATCCCTTTCTAGGTGGTAGAGAACTTCACTAAATTTGCCTGAAGTTACTCGACTTGATATCAGGGGGGAAAAAATACGTGTAATTTAATAGAAAATATTTGGGAAAATATTTTTATTTTAAACAATTTTAACCACTTTTCAAAAACACCAGCGTCAAAACAGGGTTTATCTAAAGTGCAAAATGGAGGTCAATGACACAGGCAATGCTCTGAAAACTTTCACAACTGCTGGCCTGGAAATGAACACGAAACCAAACTGAAGAAAGTGAATCACCACAGAAGGGAATCGCGCCTCAGTGCTTTTCCACCTCTCCTCCAAAACAATCATTTTCTTCAGGGTTTGTTTTAACAACAGCAAAAAAAAAAATAAAAAATCAGAGAAAACAGAAGTATAGATTTTTTCTGTTTTAATGTAATATTTTCTGTTGCTTTTGATTAGGCAATGAGACTGAGGAATCGTCTAGTAGTCATATAATTACTGTAAGGAATGCTGCCCCAGCCGCCGACCAGTCTTAACATTTGAATGTTGATAACCGTAACACGACATTTTTGTCAAGCAAAACTATAAAGAAGCTAAAGAATAGTTCAATTAATAGAGTGGCTAGTTAAATATATATATACACACATATGTGTGTGTGTGTGTGTGTGTGTGTGTGTGTGTGTGTGTGTAAATAAAATAGAGGTATATTTCAGAGCTCTGTTTTGCCAGGATGTTATAGCTCAGAGTGAGTCAAGGCCAGCTCAGTTCTCCACTGAAGCAGCAAGATATGAGATCTTGAAACTGAAAAACGCATTCTTCACACCCATGACACTGAACTACAATCCCTAATAGCTAAGGTATGTGAGAGCAGCTGATTACAACCTCAAACTTGAATCAGAAAGAAGCCATAGATAGGGTCTACATTGTTTTTTGTAAATAATTATATATAAAAATTTCAAAGATAAACCCCTTAGAAAAGACATCAAATGGAACACCAAGTGTACATAGAAAAATGGTGAGGACTATGACGGGCCTTTCAATAGATGAAGTTAAGCTGACCTCCTGGTTTAGAAATATATGGTCTTGTGGAATAAATAATACAGTACAAATGCAAGAAAACAATAAAAATGATCAAACCTTATGTGTGAATATGGAATTACAATTTACAGAGCACTTGTGCGCTCTCACATTTGATGTGATAATCCTATGCCATTTGTAGGGCCGGAACTTTTATCCTTAATTTTGCAGGTGAAAAAACTATGGTTCAAGAAATCGAAGCTTCTAGCTGAAGGCTTCGTGGTAACTAGTAGGGTTCTACCACTAGAGGACGCTACTAGTTCTGATCCCAAATCTGGGCAGACTTCTGCAAATATGAGTGCATAGACTCATAAGAAGAGAGAGAGAAAGAGAGAAAGAAAGGGAGAAAGAAAAAGAAAGAACGAAAGAAGAGAAGGGAAGGGGAAGGGAATCTGGCCCAGATATCTGGCCCTGGGAAAGTCACTTTATTTCTTGGAGTTTTGTTGCAGGTTGGCTCTCAGGAAGTAAATGCTGAGACTGAGTTTGAGGACTGAAAGTAACACTTACGAAAGGAAAAGGGAGAAAGCAAAGACCGGGCAGGATTTTAGTCTTTTGGGGGATAGTTAGCAGACTGATACAGACCAAAGTCTCCGTCAGCTCCGTGAGAGTTCTGGAGCAAAGATTGCCCATTAGCCCCTTGCATGCCCCAGAAATAAGTCATCATCATTTATCAACTGCATCAGATAGGCCCATTTTATTTTTTTATAATTTCAAGTGACTTTTACAAATAACATACAGAAGATTTAAAAGATAGCACAAAACGAATTTATTTAAAATGTTAATATAAACTAAAACATAGAAAACCCAAATGTTTATTCTATAGTTTTGTGGTTTTGGAAGTATATATACCTAAAATGGGCAACATCCTTTGAACGCATGTCACACATGCCCCTGGAACATACCGATTCTGTATTTATGGATTCCAGATTTCAAATGCATCTGTAATAGGTTCTAGCTCATCATCACTTTCAACTCTTGCACTAGCAGCAACAAAATGCAATAAGTTTGAGAACTTTGATAGCTCACAAGATTTTTTAAGAGAGGAGCCACCCTCTTTGCTCCTCTCTTATAAAATATAAAATATAAAAGTGAAAATGCAAAACATTTTCACTTTTATATTTATATTTATAAACATCAATTGTATAATCAATATAATATTTTTTATTTCTACATTACCTGTTTCCTCCCAATCAACCTTTGTATACACACCTGCCTTTATCACCTGTGCACTTACAAACGATACCTCATTCATTTTGGTAACAAACATCATAAAAAATGAAAGAATCCTGCCCACCTTCTTTCAGCAAAATGGAATGGCCCAGGAACTTGTGGCAAAATATTGTATGATGAAATTCTTTCTGTTGAATGAGTATAGACGATGTATTAGTCTGTTCTCAAGCTAATAAAGACATACCAGAGACTGGGTAATTTATTTTAAAAAAGAGGTTTAATGGACTCACAGTTCCGCATGGCTGGGGAAGCCTCACAATCATGGTGGAAGGTGAAGGAGGAGAAAAGGCACATCTTAAGTGGAGGCAGACAAGGGAGGGTGTGCAGAGGAACTGCCCTTTATCAAACCCTCAGATCTCATGAGATTTATTCACTATCACAAGAACAGCAGGGGAAAAAACTGCCCCCATGATTCAATTACCTCCTACCAGGTCCCTCCCATGACATGTGGGGATTATGGGAGCCACAATTCAAGATAAGATTTGGGTGGGGACACAGTCAAACCATAAATAAATTAGTCTTCAAATCTTGATATAGAGAAAATCATTCTAGAACATCATCCTCTGGACATTCATAGTCCAAGATCTGCTTAAGCAATCAACTTCACCATTTTCTTTAGAGTCTAAAGTGCTGCTATTTCTCCTTTGCATCATTTTCCGATTTTTCTAATAATTATCAAACATATTCCTCAGGTTTCTTCTCTGCCATTATGGGCAGAAAATCTAAAACTAAATTTTCAATATTGTTCAATTATAATTTTAAAAAAAAAAGACAGAGGCTCAAAGCTGGTATCACCATACTTTCCTTATACCTTCTTGAAAAGTGATATAATACTTTGGGCAATGCATTGAGAAAACTGATGATGGAATAACGATTATTTATTTTATTGTTGTATCATCCTTCCAGGTGATTCCATAATTCTTTCATTTTCTTATTTTAGCCTTTTTTTTTAGCATAGTTCGGAATAACTGATTAGTGAAGATGAAATAACTTTTAGGATAATGAAATAGCAAAATGTTTCAAGATATAGAAAAAATAAAACCATTAAGATCTCATAAATGTGTCTTAGATTTATGAAAGGATCCAGTGAATCTTTTTTTTTTTTTTTTTTTTTTTTTTTTTTTGAGACAGAGTCTTGCTCTGTCGCCCAGGCTGGAGTGCAGTGGCCGGATCACAGCTCACTGCAAGCTCCGCCCCCCGGGTTTACGCCATTCTCCTGTCTCAGCCTCCCAAGTAGCTGGGACTACAGGCGCCCGCCACCTCGCCAGGCTAGTTTTTTGTATTTTTTAGTAGAGACGGGGTTTCACTGTATTAGCCAGGATGGTCTCGATCTCCTGACCTCGTGATCCGCCCGTCTCGGCCTCCCAAAGTGCTGGGATTACAGGCTTGAGCCACCGCGCCCGGCCCCAGTGAATCTTTATGGCAATTATAAGATACAATAAACTTTATCCTATTTTTTAAAAAATAAGTAAATTTTCTCTTTGTTCTTTGGAGGACTAATAAGAATATAAGTCACAAAATATCAGTCCTTACAAATAGTTAGAACTGCTTTAGAAAGACAGTCAAAAATTATATTGGGTCCAGTGGCCCCTGATGATATATCAAGTGTTAGTGAAGCTTTGTGTTGGAAAAATGGCTAGGCTCTGTCCAAACCCATTAGTCAGACATTGGCTGGTGGCCACCCCAAGAAGAGGATGCCCTTGGCTACCACTGTCTTGCTGAGTCATTGGCCAGTGTATTGGTTCACTCTCACCCTGCTAATAAAGACATACCTGAGATTGGGTAATTTATAAAGGAAAGAGATTTAATTGACTCACAGTTCAGCATGGCTGGGGAGACCTCAGGAAACTTACAATCTTGGTGGAATGGGAAGCAAACATGTCCTTCTTCACATGGCGGCAGCAAGAAGTGCTGAGCAAAAGGGGGGGAACCTCATATAAAACCATCAGATCTCATGAGAACTCACTCACCATCACAAGAACAGCATGAGGGCAACAGCCCCCATGATTAAATCACCTCCCACTAAGTCCCTCCTGTGACACGTGGGGATTATGGGAACTACAATTCAAGATGACATTTGGGTGGGGACACAGCCAAACCATATCAGCCAGAGTCAGTTGCAAGAATAGGGATCAGGGAACCCTGCACGAATGAATAACCCTCACAGCTGGCAGTGAGTCCTTTCTTGAAAGGAGATCTGAGCATATGTATGTCTGTCATCTCTGTGTCTGTCACAGCTTCTACTTAATTATTCATTCATTCACTCACTCAAAAAAAATATATGTTGAGCACCTACTACATGCAAGTCACTGTTCTTGGTACTGGGGATTCTTGGGTAAACAAAACAGAACCCCAAAAAGTGCTTAGAGCTTACATTCTAGTGTAGGCTGGGGAAGACAACGGACAAGATAAATAAATGAAAGATATAGTTGGTTACTGATAAATGTCAAAGAGAAAAAGTATGAAAGGGGAATGTTAAATATCAGAGAGATGTGAACTAGCAGAAGACTGAGGGCAGAATTTTAGATACATTCTCTTGGAAAGCCCTTACTATTCCAAAGTGGACTTGAGTAAAGACCTGAAGGAAATGAGGGAGCTAAACCCTGCAGGTATCTGAGGGAAGATCTTTCCAGGCAAAGCAAACACAAAGACCTTGAGACCTGGAGTGCTTGAGGAACTAGTGTTGAGTGAGCGAGGAGGGCAAGAGAGGTAGGAGCTGATATGGGAGACACTGGAGGCCAGACCACACATGTCGTACAGCGAGAACTTGGGCTTTTGTTCTGCGCAAGATGGGAAGCCTCTAGTAAGTTTTACAGAGTTGCATGGCTTTCAGGTGGGCTCACTCTGCTGTGTTGAAAGGAGCTTGGGGCAAGGTCAAGAGCAGACAGGTAAGTTAGAAGGCTACTATAGCCAGGTGCAGTGGCTCATGCCTATAATCCCAGCACTTTGGGAGGCCAAGGCAGGCAGACCACCCAAGGCTAAGAGTTCAAGATCAGCCTGGTCAACATGGTGAAACCTCATCTCTACCAAAAATACAAAAATTAGCCGGGGATGGTGGCGCATGCCTGTAATCCCAGCTACTCGGGAGGCTGAGGCAGGAGAATCGCTTGAACCCAGGAGGCAGAGATTGCAGTGAGCCACGATCATGCCATGTACTCCAGCGTGGGCAATAGAACCAGACTCCATCTAAAAAAAAAAAGAAGAAGAAGAAGAAGGCTACTATAGTACTCCTGATCAGAGACGATGGCAACACCAAGTTTTTGGCCTAACCAGCTAGCGGATAGAGCTGTCATTAACCCAGATGGGGAAGACTGCAGAAGCTATTGAGTTGAAGAGGAGGGGACAAAATTTTAGGAGCTCATTATTGGACACATTGAGTTTGAAATGCTGATTAAGTAACCCAAGTGTTAATGTCAAGTAGGTAGCTGCGTTTGCCAATCTGGATTTCCAGGAGAAATCTGGACTGGTGATATACATGTGGGAGTTGTCAGCATGTGGATGATATTAAACTCTACACATTGGAAAAGACCACTTAAAAACTGAAAATAGATTTAAAAAGAGAGAGAGAGGGAGAGAAGACGTACCTACCACACAGGGTTGCTGGGTCCCTCCATCAGTATATGCAGGAAAGCCCAAGACACACATCAGGTAGGCGCTTGTTATCCACCTTAGTAAATTCAGTTTTCTATAGTATTCCATTTAAAACATTGAAATCACCTTTTCAACTATGTAGCTGGCAGAGTTAAGTATTATAGGCTTACCTCTTCAGAGTAAAATAAAACATCATAGGCATTCATAATTAATGAGGAAAGTGGGCTCTTATCTTTGAATTTTTTTAATGATAACTATGGCTACAAGATCAGAATGATGTTTTTAAAATCCTTAGGGATAGGCCAAAACTAATGGACTTAAGTAAGAGGAGCAATTCCTTTGACTGTTGAATCAGGAGGCTAAAAAGAAACATTATTATTGCGCAAAAGTCTTGCATAGAATAATCCAATGACACTTTACTAACAACCCCACCCTTATCAACAATGTGTGCTCTCCAAGCCAATCCTCATAAATTAGCAAAGTCAGGCTTTCTTTCTGCAAGAATAGTTACAATGCTCAATTTGTTCCCAAAAATTGTTAAGGGAATATGAAGCTACTCATCATTATTATTGGATTAGAAAAGAAAGAAATATTTCCTGACAAATCACTCCTGAGTATTTGAATTGTGACTAACACTGGAATCTGGCATAATAATCTTCCCAGAATTACAAAGGAAGTAGGTATGAGTTTAAGGGACCTAGAGAAATGTACGATTTGCCAACTACAGAAGTCTAGGGAGGTGAAAAAATGATTGCCAGGAAATAATAGATTGTACAGCACTAATGAATTCTAATGAAACAATAACAAATCTAATCTTACTCCATGTTTACCCAATTTTTCAAATATTCATTGGCCCAGTAGGGAGAGGTTAACTCAAAATAAATTAACCCAGAATGGGTTGGAAACGTGAAACAAGGACAGAGCCAAGTGAAATGAATGCCGTAAAAACTGTGTACATAAAGACCAAAGGAGTCCAAATCAGTACACTTTTCACTTCCATCTCTCACACCTAGATAAGCTCAACGTTTGCAGGAGCATCATGTCTTGCTCTTCCCATGTCTGCTCCTCCAGGGCTGGAGGCAGCAGCTTGGCCAGGCTGCCTGCTGGTGAAAGCAGCTTCAGCAGTAGAGGCAGATGTGGTCTGAGGGGCAGCACTGTCCGGGGCTTCCAAAGAGGAGCCGGCAGCTATGGCCTGAGTGGGAAGGCCTAGTAGTGGCTTTGGAGGTAGCTTTAGTGGGGGATTTGATAACTGCTCTGTAGGAGGTGGTTCTAGCTTCAGCAGGATCTCTGGATTCTGCGGGAGTTCTGGATTAGGTGGTGGTGCTAGTGGAGGCTTCTGCAGTATGGTGGTTGTACGGGAGGTGGTGGTGGCAACAGAGGGCTTTTTCCTGGAGGGGAAAAGCAAACCATGCAGAACCTCAGTGATGGCCTAGCCAATTACCTAGACAATGTCAGAGCCCTGGAGGAGGCCAACACAAAATCAAGGAGTGGTGTGACAAAATTTGGGCCTGGGTCTGGAGACAGTGGATCTAGAAGAGATTGCAGTAAATACTATCCAATAATTGAAGATCCCAGGAACCAGGTGAGAAACTCAGTGACGGTACCTCTTTTGTACTTATTTATTAAATTTTAGGACAATATGAAATTGTTATTTTATTTTTTGCTCAATTGTTTCATGCAGAATGTTTCAGATACATATTTGGTAAAGAGAGAGAGAAAAGAAACAAGAAACGTTCCATGATGTCACTCTAGATTTATTTAGAATGTAATTCACACTGGACATTAGTTACTAAAAAATTTTTCTGCAAGTATATCTTGACAGTCAAAGGTAAATCAGTAGTGACAGGTTACTCATTAAAATGTTCATTAGTTTTACTGCGTCTCCTAGATCATTGCAGCCACGATTAATAATGCCAGCATGACTTCCGCAATTGACAAAGCTGGACTCGCAGCAGATGACTTCAAAATGAAGCGAGTTTGTTTCAAAATATCACTTGTTACCATGACAAAAAATAAGACTTACGTTTCTACTTTTAACATAAAATGTATATAAAGGCAATTAGATCCAAGTATCAGATAAATATATTAGTATAAAATATCTACACTGAAGGAAAAAAGGCCAATTTTAATGTGTATTTAATGACAAGAGATTCCAAAATTGGAATTTTAAAAAACTATTTCAGGCCAGGCATGGTGGCTCATGCCTGCAATCCCAGCACTTTGGGAGGCTGAGGAGGATGGATCACCTGAGGTCAGGAGGTCACCTGAGACCAGTCTGGCCAACACGGCGAAACCTCATCTCTACCAAAAATACAAAAAATTAGCCAGGCACGGTGGCAGGCACCTGTAATCCCAGCTACTTGGGAGGCTGAGGCAGGAGAATCACTTGAACCCAGGAGGTGGAGGTTGCAGTGAGCCGAGATCATGCCATTGCACTCCAGCCTGGGGGACAAAGCAAGACTCCTTTTCAAAATTAATTAATTAATTAAGAAATAAAAATGATTTCATAGTCTTTGTTTAAATATTTTGAAAGAATTTCAACTTGAGCTGGATGTCAGTAGGCAAGTCCTTTTTAAAACAAAGCTTCTCAAAGTAGTTAATCTAATTAATCTATCATATTCCAAAGATCTCCTAAGGTATGAAAATGAGCTCTGTCTATGCCAGTCGGTTGAAGCCTATGTAAATGGCCCGCAAAAGGTACTCAGTGAGCTGAATGTGACCACATGAGACCTTAAAATACAGTCCAAAAGCCTAGTAGAAGACCTGCCTTATCTCAAGAACAACCCCAAGGAGGTCGGAGAAAGAAACCCATCAAGGGACTTCCCATCACCATTCAGCAAGGTCCCCAACCTCAAAAGATTTTTGCTACTGTGACTTTTGCGTTTCCTCTCCGCCAAGAAAGGAGCACTTTGCAGAGACAGTTCAGGTGGGGACGTGACTGTAGAAATGAACTCGGCCCCGGGGGCAGATCTAACCAAGCGACTGAACTGCATGAGGCAATAGTAAGAGGAACTGGCTGAGCAAAACCTTAGGGAGGCCGAGGAGTGGTTCAACAAGCAGGTAGCTCAACCCTAATCCTAACCCGAACCTTAACCTGGCAAAGTGAGAGAAGATAGAAAGCCAGGCAGAGTAATTGTAGCTTCTTTGATTTCACTGTACTTTGTTGATTTCATGCTTGCAAAGTGCACCCCTGCAGACACAGATCTCCACGAATGCTGAAGCAGTTAGCTCGGTCAAGAGTGAGATAATGGAGCTGAAACGAGTCCTCCAGTCCCTGCACCATGAACTGCAGTCTGTCTTGGCCATAGTAGGTGGGAAAGGGGGGCACTCACTCAATTTTCTTCTATAGTTTTAAAAAATAGTTTCGCAGACACTGAAGCATGCTGGCAAAACGCTGGCTTTTGTAAACAGGAATAATAGTACCTATCTCATAAGGTTGTTATGAGAATTAAATGAGTCAATATTTATAAAATACTTTGAATGGTGCCTAATAGTGAGTAGGAAGTGCTATATAGTTACAGTAGCACTCTCTGATTAATATTTGCTATCATTACTATTATTGGATATTAATTATCAAAGGTAAATCTCTATTAAATGGTTCATTTGGAGACACCCTCACCATACAAAATATATGTTTCAGAATTCATATGTTGAATACCGAGGAGTCATTCTGACAATGCTTCAATTTTCATGTGCATTTGTAGCAAAGCTCCCTAGAAGGAACCCTGGCTGACACAGAAGCCGGCTATGTGGCTCAGCTGTCAGAAATTAAGATGCATATCAGCGTCCTGGAGAAGCAGATCTGCCAGATCCAGGGCGAGACTGAATACCAGAACACAGAGTATGCACAACTGTTGGACATCAAGACACGCCTGGAGGTGGAGATCGAGACCTACCACCGCTTGCTGGGTGGAGAGGGAGGGTGAGTCACCGATACCTTGATTTTGTTGTTAAAATCATTCTTAAAAATGAAGAAATTTGATTCAGAGACTGAGATTTACAGTCTCAGCAAGTTTCAAATCAAGTACAATCTGAAAAGCTAGTAGAAAAAAGAAAAAAAAAAACACAACTGTCCATGGTATCACTCTAGATTTATTTAGAATGTAATTCACACTGGGTGTTAGTTCCTTTACAATTTTTCTGCAACTATATCTTGATAATTAAATGCAAATAATAAATTACATGTTATTCTTTAACGTGTTCATTAGTTTTTTTGTATCTCCTAGATAACTGCAGTCATTTCTGAGACAGGGTCTCACTCTGTTGCCCACGCTAGAGTGCAGTGGTGTGATTACAGCTCACTGCAGCTTTGACCTCCCAGGCCCAAATGATCCTCCTCCCACATCAGCCTCCTGAGTATGGGGACTACAAACATGAACCACCACGCCTGGCTAATTTTTCTTTTTTTTTTTTTTTTTTTTTTTTTTTTTGAGACGGAGTCTCGCTCTGTCACCAGGCTGGAGTGCAGTGGCGCAATCTCGGCTCACTACAACCTCTGCCTCCCGTGTTCAAGTGATTCTCCTGCCTTAGCCTCCCGAGTAGCTGGGACTACAGGCACCCGCCACCATGCCTGGCTAATTTTTGTATTTTTAGTAGAGACGGAGTTTCACCATGTTGGCCAGGATGGTCTCAATCTCTTGACCTCATGATCCACCCACTTCGGCCTCCCAAAGTGCCGGGATTACAGGCATGAGCCACTGTATCCGGTCTAATTTTTTTTACTTTTGGTAGAGACATAGTCTTACTATGTTGCCCAGGCTGTTCTCAAACTCCAGGTCTCACTTAATCCTCCTGCCTCAGCCTCCCAAAGTGCTTGGATTGCAGATATGAGCCATTCACCCAGCATGCTATTAATAATGCCCAGCTGGCATTGTTAATAATGCCAGCATTCACATACAACTTTTGTGTGGGCATATGTTTTCATTTCTACTGGGTCTATACCTTAGAGTGGAGTGGTTGGGTCATATGTCAGCCCTGTATTTAACCTTTGAGGAACTGCCAGACTATTTTCCATAGTGGTTCCACTATTTTGCATTCCTACCAGCAGTGTAGGAGGGTTCCAATTTCTTCACATCCTCACCAACACTCTTCCACTTAGAAAGAAAATATGTCTGCTTCTTTAGAGTTTTCGGCCAAAGAGAAGTAACTGATAACAACCATTTCTTTTATTTGTCAATAGTTCCGAGGCCAGAGAAGCTGCATCTAAAGGATCATTCTCTGTGGTCCAGAGGAAGAATCAGCACAGCTCAATCAAGGGGAAAAGTCGCTTTTTAAAGGAATACTTCCTGCTTACTTAGTGAGCATCCATCAGGAATAAAGTGTGCTTTCCTTACCCCCAAAAATCTGGGCTACAGTAATTCACTTTAAAGCATGACTTGTGAACCAACCTTTACATTTCCAGTTCTAAAACTCTCTCTGTTTCTCTTTTAGATTCACATAAAAGCAGAGGAACCAGGCTGGTGATGGATAATGACCAACTAATTTCATCTCAAGTCAACAATGTTTCTGATGTAAAATTCAAGAGTAAGATGCAGGCAGCTGAGTCCTGTCCCCAGGATGTAAATGATGACACCTAACAAAGGCATGGTGAAGCACTGCAACAAACCTACGGCCACAGAGCTGCAGCTACTCCTGTAATTGTTTCTCAGATTCTTTCGTCTTATTGGTTTGGTTTTTGTCTTTAAATTGCAAAATGTGTTTTCCTTCTTAATCATTCTGCGTCAGTAAACTTTCTGCCTGCTGCCAATCAACTACATGAACCTTTGTCTTTTCGTTTCACACTGACTTGTTTTATGACAGCTTTATTGAGATATAATTCCTATACCATAAAATTCACGCTTTTTTTTTTTTTTTTTTTTTTTTGAGATGGAGTCTCACTGTGTCGCCCAGACTAGAGTGCAGTGGCACAATCTCGGCTCACTGCAACCTCCACCTCCTAGGTTCAAGCTATTCTCCTGCCTCAGCCTCCTAAAAAGCTAGGATTACAGGAGCACACCACCACGCCCGGCTAATTGTTTTTGGTATTGTTAGAACAGACTGGGTTTCGCCCTGTTGGCCAGGCTGGTCTCGAACTCCTGACCTCAAGTGATCCATCTGCCTTGGCCTCCCAAAGTGCTGAGATTACAGGCGCAAACCACCACACCCAGCCCCACTCACACATTTAAAGTGCACAATTCAATGGTTTGCAGCACATTCACTGATGGTACAATTATCACCTCAATCAACTTTAGAACATTTTTACCACCTCAAAAAGAAATCCCATATCCATGAGCAGTCAGTCCTCATTTTCCCCCAACAAACCCCCACCCCCCAGCCTTAGGCAACCAGTAATGCATCTTCTCTCCTATATATTTGCCTATTCTAGACTCTTCACATAAATGGAATCGTATGACATGATACGTGGTCTTTGCGTTTGGCTTCTTTCACTTAGCAAGGTGTCTCCAACATTCACCCATACTGTAGCATGTATCGGAACTTCATTCTTTTTTATTGCTGAATAATGTTCCAGTGTATGGATATACCATATTTTATTTATCCATTCATCGGATGATGAGCATTTAGGTTATTTATGATATCTGGCTATTATGAATAATGCTGCTATGAACATTCACTCACAAAATTTTGTGTAGACACATGTTTTCATGTCTACCAGGACTATACCTTAGAGTGGAATGGTTGGGTCATATCTTAGCCCTGTGTTTAACTTTTGAGGAACCACCCGACTATTTTCCAGAGTGGCTGCACTATTTTACATTTCTACCAGCAGTGTAGGAGGGTTCCAATTTCTTGACATCCTCACCAACACTTGTTAATTATTTTTTAAATTATAGCAATCCTAGAGGATATTCAGTGGTATCTCACTGTAGTTTCACAATGACTCTTGAAATCCATTATTTCATGTAGTCCAAAACCATTCCAAAAAAAATATGAAATACCTGATAGGGTTGCAGTTTTCCAGCTTTCTTGTGTCAAAAATACACACATATTAAGATGGTGCCCGGCCTTAAAAACCTACCGTCTACCTGTAAAGACAGTGCTAAGACAAACAAAAATGAAGACTTCATGTGTTTTCAAAAAGAGGAATCAGGGCTGGGTGTAGTGGCTCACACCTGAAATCTCAACACTTTGAAAGGCCAAGGTGGGAAGATCACTTGAGCCCAGAAGTTTGAGACCTGCCTGGGCCAATTAGCCAGGCACTGGGCGTAGTGGTGCATGCCTGTGATTCCAGCTACTTGGGAAGCTGAGGTGGGAAAATTGCTTGAACCCAGGAGGTCAAGGCTGCAGTGAGCTGAGATGGCACCACGGCATGCCAGCCTGGGCAACAGAGTGAGACCCTGTCTCAAAAAAATAAAAATAAAAAAAATACAAGAGGGATGATGAGGAATGACTTGAGCTTTCAGATAGCAAAACATTCATGAAGTGTGAATACTCCCCAACGCAGATGCATCCAGCTCCAGCTGCTGGCATATGGGCTACTAACAGCTACCTTCACAGGGTTCTGCTTTCCCCAGGATTATGCCCCTTCAGGAGAGTGCCCGAGGGACAGTAACTGGCTTATAGGGGATACAAAGTTCTGGCCCCCCTGTCTCAAATTAGAACAACTCTGAAGGACCAGCCCCATCCACAGCCCCCCAAAGGATCAGCAGAAGCCTTCATTAAAACAGCATTGCATTGGCCTCTCTCTATGCCCATCCAGTCATCCCCATCTGCTGACAGGTTTATGTTACAAAAGAACTCCCTAACAAACTTCTGCACACATCTCTCCATCTCAGAGTCTGTTTCCAGGAAACACAAGTTTAAAAAAAAAAAAAAAAGTATTATTTATAGCAATGAGAACAATGTGCCACTAACACAGGCATGAACACCCCAGAAAAAGGCCCATCTGTATGTAAGAATGACATTTTCAAATCAGCTGTGGACAAGTGGATTATTCAATAAAGGCTGCTGAAATAACTAGCTAACTAAGGGTTGGAAGCCAGGATGGGGATGAGGCTAAGGAGGGTGTTGAATAGTTATATCACACACACCAAAATAAATTCTACAGACATTGCAGAAATAAAAGAAAATAAACTTTTACAGACTTTAAATTTTTTTAATTACGTATTCAAGGAATGGTGATGGCTTGTTTCATCAAAAACAAAAACATCATGAAGGGAAAGGAGGACAGATTTATATCAAGAAAATAATGTGAAATAAGAAGCAAAATAAAAAATAAAAATAAATTTAGTGAAATATGGTGAAAATCTGCTCCAACACCAAGGAAGGCCCGTGCAGCCAGACCAGAGTCCAGATGTGGACCGCATGATTTAAATCACTAAGCCCTAGCAGCAGTTTGGCACCACCTGCTGTCTGCTGTCTTATCTGTCTAAAATCAAGAGGATTTGGGGATTTGCAAATTTCCAAGAAAGCAGCAGTTCTAGGAATGGGCAGCCTGTTCAGTTGCCCTGACTCATCCTCAGCCTCCCCATTCCCCATCTTCTCCCTAGCCACCCCATCCACCTGCCCACCTGCCATATATCCCCCCCAACACTCCAGAGGATAAGAACTTTAGCCTACCCTCTTTGGGGCTGCATGTAGAATGGAAGCCAACAGCCAATCACTTTAAGTCTAGATTTTCAGCCATGCCACATGGTACCCAGGGTTTTCATTGCATTTGTCATATACAGCCATCCAAGAGCTGATGTCCCCAATATATAAACTCAGGAACAGAGACAATCCTATCAGTAAGAAATGGATACATGATACACACAAGAAATTCATAAAATATGAATCGCCAACAGACATTAAAAAGTGATGACGTCCAACATCTCTTGTAATCAAAGAAAGGCAAATTCAAATAATGAGATGCCATGTTCAGCATCAAAACAGGTCCAATTTGTTTAGTAACAATAAACATCTATTTTAGCAGGAGTGTAGGGAAAAGTCACTAATACCTTGCTGGATGGAGTGTAAACTAGCAAAACCTTTAAGAAAACAATTCAGCAACAGGTATCAAAGGCCTTTTTAAGAAAAGAGCATATCCTTAGAGCCAGCAGTTTCATTTCTAGGAATTTATTCTTGCACAATTAATTATTAATATATGTATACTCCTCTCAGCTGTCTATCATAGTGAAACGTTAGCTATAATAAAATATTCAACAATGAAGAATCAATAGGCTAAGTTATGAAACACCCATCAAAGTCCATCAAAGGACTGTCACACAGCCATTAAGAATGTTCAAGTTCATGTATTGACCTAAAAAGATGTCAATTGTCTATTGAGAAATAAAAACCAGTTTTAGGACAATATGTACAGTATGATATGTACAATATGTACAATATGTACAGCTTTTATAAGAACATAATTACATGTATATTAACACTGTGTGTGTTAGTCTCTTCTCACACTGCTATAAAGAAATATCCGAGACTGGCTAATTTATGAAGGAAAAAGGTTTAATTGGCTTACGGTTCTGCAGGCTGCGCAGGAAGCATAGCAGCTTCTGCTTCTGGAGAATCCTCAGAAAACTTACAATCATGGCAGAGGGTGGAGGGGAAGCTGGTATATCTCACATGACCAGAATGAGAGGGAGAGGGGGCAGGGAGGTGCCACACACCTTTAAACAACCACATTTCACAAGAACTCATGATCATAATAACAGCATCTGGGGGAGGGATGGTGTTAAACTGTGAGAAACTACCCCCCACGCAATGATCCAATCACCTTCTACCAGGCCCCACCTTCAGCATCAGGGATTACATTTCACCGTGAGATTTGGATAGGAACACAGACCCAAACCATATCACTGTACTTACTTGTTTTTTTTTTTTTAGAAAAAGCAAAACCAACATACATCCAAATGTTAACAGTGACTATTTTGGGATAGTGAAATTATGAGTGATCTTTATTTCCTGCTGCTTGTTTACATACATTTTCTCATTTTTCTGAAATAAACTGTAGAACCTGTAAAATTTAAAAATCTTTAAAGATAAACCATCTGTATGTTTAAATTTTTTTCAATGAATACTCTCCATTTTGTTTTGTTTTGTTTCGTTTGAGATGGTGTCTCGCTCTGTTGCCCAGGCTGGAGTGCAGTGGCAAGATCTCAGCTCACTGCAACCTCCGCCTCCCCAGTTCAAGCGATTCCCCTGCCTCAGCCTCCCGAGTAGCTGGGACTGCAGGCACATGACACCACACCAGGCTAATTTTTTGTATTTTCAGTAGAAACAGGGTTTCACCATGTTAGCCAGGATGGTCTCAATCTCCTGACCTCATGATCCACCCACCTTGGCCTCCCAAAGTGCTGGGATCACAGGCATGAGCCACTGCGCCCGGCCTCTCCTTTTTTATTGTCAAAGAAAAGTACAAGAAGGACCAAGTGATAAGTAATGTGGTAGAAACTGTAAGAATAATAAGAAAAAAATATTATGCAGGGAGAAGGAGAAACTGGTAAATTAAGGGTTGGAGTGTTCCAGAAGAGTGTTCCAGAAGAGATAGCCCTTGAAAAGTGGTAAAATTTGGATACATAAAAAGAACAGAATAAGGTGTGATTTGAAGCCTTGCTCCAAGATCAGTCACATCAAAAGTACTTCCAGAAACATCCAGTCACCTCCAATGAATGGGTCACAAGTTTGTACCTAAAGATCATCCATTAGTCCTCGTTAGAAATATGTGCTTGTGTCCACTCTACACACAGAAAGGTAATGGTAGGTCCTGGACTTGCTGTTGAATGCCACTGTGGGAAGGACACGGGCTTACCTGGCACCCTTCAACCAAGGTTTCCTGGGCACCTGGTTTCTCTGTCTCCCTCTAGGCTACAGGCACCAAAAGAGAAGCACAATTGCTTGCTGGGACCTTCTCCTCACTCCATCTAGTCAGCCTCCACATCACAACTGAGTCCTGTTCCTTTTCTCCCTTTCTGGAAGGATCTGGCCTCATAGACAGTATGTATTCCTACTGGCTCTTCTCCACGTTCTGGTAACAATATGGATGGCCCCTGTGTCCTAATCCCACAGCCTCTTATGCCCAGCTCAAATCTGCAGACTCTAATCAGCTCTGCCCAACCCCAGTCACAGCTTTGCCATGGCTTCTCCAGGGCCCTCTCCTCCTAGGGTAAGCCCTGTGCCCCTTCTCTCCCAGCATGCCCCAGGGCCACTGCAGGTAGGCTGAGCACCCCAGCCTGTCCCTGTCACTGTGCCTGGGGTGAGTCTTGCCAGGACTGGTCTGATGAGCACAGAGATCACCCACTGGGTAATAATAATTTGACTAACTACCAGAAAGGTCTCCAAGAGTGCTGCCATTGCCTTATATGTGGTATTCTCTTATAATTATCTTAATCTGTTCTATACCCAGTTATGTCTCTTTCCCACTTCCAACCTTGTGTGTTTTGGACCTCTCTCTCTTTTCCTAATCAGGCTCATGAAGAGGTTGTCTATTTAATCGATCTCTAAAAGTATCAGCTTTTCAACATATTTATGTATTTTTTTCTTTTCTGTTTGAATAATTTCAGCCTTTATTTTTACTAATTTATTCTTATATTTTTTAGTTTATCTTGCTGTTCTTTAAAAGAAATTTTTATACTGAATTTCTTCATCTGTGGTCTTTCTTTTTTAACAATGCAGCCATTAGAAGCTATAAATTTTCTTTATTGTTCAAAGTTAGCTATATCCCAAAAAAGACCAGGTATGAAGTGCTTTTCTTTTCACTTTTTTTTTTTTTTTTTTAAGAGATGGGGTCTTGCTCTGTCACCCAGAGTGGAGTGCAGTGGCACAATCATAGCTCACTGCAGCCTCAAATTCATAGGCTCAAGAGATCCTCCTGCCTTGGCCTCCCAAAGGACTGGAATTGCAGGCATGAGCCACCATGCCTGGACTTTTTCACTACTTTCCGGTTTGTCTTATTTGGTCCAACAGTCATAAAAGGTTTCTTTTTTTCCTGTGATACCCAGGTGAGTATCCTAACATTCAACTCAATTCTGACACTAACTATCTGGAATTAGTGTTAGACTCTGCAAGCTGAAAAGCTCTGTCTCACAAGACTGCCCTCACTGTAGATGCTAGTCACAAGTATCAGGTCTCCAGGTGATGTGGTTTGGATCTGTGTCCCCACCAAATATCATGTTGAAATGTAATCCCCAATGCTGGAAGTGGGGCCAGGTGGGAGGTGATTGAATCATGGCAGCCACTTCTCATGGTTTAACCCCATCCCCACCTTGGTACTGTGTTTGTGATAGTGAATGAGTTTTTGTGAGATCTGGTTGTTTAGAAGTGTGTGGAATCTCCTCACTCTCTCTCGCTCCTGCTCCGGCCATATAAGACATGTCTGCTTCTCCTTTGCCTTCTGCCATCATTGTAAGTTTCCTGAGGCCTCCCCAGAAGCAAAGCAGATGCCAGCATCATGCTTCCTGTACGCCCTACAGAACGGTGAGCCAATTTCTTTATAGATTACCCAGTTTCAAGTATTTATTTATTTATTTATAGCAGTGCAAGAACAGACTTCTACACCAGGTTACCCACATGTCTAATTTGTTACAAAGTTTGGGTTTCCACAATCTTCCCCACTTCAGTTTGGATAATTTCTAGAATGGCTCACGGGACTCAGGAAAACATATTGCCTACTATTACCAGTTTATTATAAAGGATCCAACTCAAGAACACTTAAATGGAAAGGATAAATAGGGCAGGATATGAGGGAACAGGCACAGAACTTCCATGCCCGCTCCGCACATGCCATACTCGCAGTACCTCCACATGTTCATCAACCCAGAAGCTTTCTAAGCCCCATTATTTAAGGCAGTAGTCCCCAACCTTTTTGACACCAGGCTCTGGTTTTGTGGAAAACAATTTTTCCATAGACCAGGTGGGTGGAACGGTTTTGGGACGATTCAAGCACATTCCATTTATTACATACTTTATTTCTATTATTATTATTACATTGTAATATAAAATGAAATAATTATACAACTGACCATAACATAGAATCAGTGGGAGCCCTGAGTTTGTTTTCCTGAAACTAGACAGTCCCATCTGGGGGTGATGGGAGACAGTGACAGATCATCAGGCATTTAGATTCTCATAAGGAGCCCACAACCTAGATATGCGCGGTTCACAACAGGGTTCATGCTCCTATGAGAATCTAATGCCACTGCTAATCTGACAGGAGGTGGAGCTCGGGCGGAAATACTTGTGCAACCTCCACTCACCTCTGGCTGTGTGGCCTGGTTCCTTCATATAATTCCCAGGGACCGGAGACCCCTGACTTAAGGGTTATGTAGGTTTCATGACATAGACATGAGTCTGGCTATTTGTGATTAACTCAATACCCAGCCCCTCTCCCCTCCCCAAAGGTTAGGAGATGTGGCTGAACATTCTAAGCTTCTAATCAAGCCTTGGTCCTCTGGAGACCAGTATTCATCCTGAAGCCATTGAGAGGCCCCTAGCCACAAGCCATCTCATCAGTATTCAAAAGACACTCTCATCATTAATATATATTTCCCTTTATACCACAGTTATCTAAGAGAATGTATCAACTCACAGAGATTTTTCTGGTTGTCTTTTTTATTGTTTAGTTCTAATTATAACTCTGATCAAGAACATTGTCTTGAAAGAATTTTTTTTTTTTTTTTTTTTTTTTTTTTTTTTTGATACGGAATCTCGCTCTGTCACCCAGGCTGGAGTGCTGTGGCCGGATCTCAGCTCACTCCAAGCTCCGCCTCCCGGGTTGTTTAGTCATTCTCCTGTCTCAGCCTCCCGAGTAGCTGGGACTACAGGCGCCCGCCACCTCGCCCGCCTAGTTTTTTTTTTTTTTTTTTTTTTTTTTGTAGTTTTTAGTAGAGACGGGGTTTCACCGTGTTAGCCAGGATGGTCTCGATCTCCTGACCTCGTGATCCACCCGTCTCGGCCTCCCAAAGTGCTGGGATTAGAGGCTTGAGCCACCGCGCCCGGCCTGTCTTGAAAGAATTTCTAGGCGAGTATCCCTTTCCTCAGTTGGGTGCCTTTATGAGAGCTTTCCTTGGAGTAGATACATAGAGGCCAGTTAAGGAGATGTCTAAGCACAATTTCCACTTTACCCAGTTCTCAGGTATAAGCAGTGAACTTTTGCAGCTAATGCTCTAGTAAAGAAAATCCCTCCTGGCTGGGTGCAGTGGCTCACGCCTGTAATCCCAGCACTTTGGGAGGCCGAGGCAGGCGGATCACCTGAAGTCGGGAGTTCCAGACCAGCCTGACTAACATGGAGAAACCCCGTCTCTACTAAAAATACAAAATTAGCCGGGCGTGGTGTGCACGCCTATAGTCCCAGCTACTCAGGAGGCTGAGATGGGAGAATTACTTGAACCCAGGAGGCAGAGGTTACAGTGAGCCAAGATCATGCTATTGTACTCCAGCTTGGGCAACAAGAGCGAAACTCTGTCTCAAAAAAAGAAAAAAAAAATGGAAAAGCAGAGAAAAAAAGAAACCTCCTAATTATAATATAAAACACTTTCTAAATCAGAGAAGTAATACATTTAATTACTGGATTGCTAAAAATTAGAGCTGGAAGGGAAACTGAAAAGTGGATAGACCAATATAATAATTTTACAGATGAGGACACGGTAGCTTGGTCGAGAAACATCAACTGTTCTCAAATGTTGTGTTAATAGTTCTGGTGGAAAGAGGACAAGAGACATGAGACTGATGAAGCTTTTTTCTGAGCCTATCATATAAAATACCATCATATACAATATGATCTTATATAAAATACCGTGCCATTCTTTCGCTATGAAGCTACTATTTAAGCCCTGGATTCCTTGACCAAAGATTTGCAGCTTCTCTGACATCAGAGGGCAGCAGGAGGTTGAGGGGTCAAGCTCGAAGAGACAGAGCAGGAAGGCCCAGTGTATGGACTTAGCATTGGCAAGAGGCACGGGGGCTGGGCCCTACTGCTCAAGTTATGATCTGGGTTGTTCATGCTTTTGGATTCTCTGAAGAGATGACTACTGTCTGTCTGGTATGAAGAAAGGCATAGAAGGACTTTTTAAGCAGAGTCCATCCTTGAAAACTGTGCTTACTTCAAACTGTCTTGACTGTGGACCCTGGAGGACAAAGCATCCCAACCCCGCAAAGTCGCTCACCCGTTATCTTAACTCTCCATAAACTCACAGAATGATCTTCAGGAAACGTAGAGAATTGAGTTATTTAGAGATTTGAAAGCACTCACATACAAGAACAAAGCCAGGTGATTTTTCTCCCAGAAGAAAATTTGGCAAAATGGCATGACCAACAGATGCTTCCTGGTGGAGAAGAGAAAGCCTTCAAATAGACACACTTAAGTGAAACCAGGAAGAGAAAGAATGGACGAGGGTAATGGGGAAGGAGAGAAAGTGGTGCAGGAAAAGAAACAGCCACAGAATTGGTGGATTTCTGGGGTGTGACAATGACACACCCAATCCATCCATGGGTGGTGCTAGATCTACTGGAGTGAGTTCTTGGTCACGTTATTATTGCAAAATCTTTTTTCTTTTCCAAGTAGTTGAGCCTGGCGGTGCCTACAGCAGGCACCAGCTGGAAGCTGGCCCAAACAATGATTCCCTAGAGCAAGGTCCCCGGTTGACTCTTGCCTGACCTTTCCGCCCTCTTCCCAAACAACATTTCCTCTTACTGCCAAGCCCCGCTCTCCACCACCACACCCTGAGAATCACTAACCCAGAAGTGGAGCATAAAGATTCAGAAAACAGGCCGGGCGCGGTGGCTCAAGCCTGTAATCCCAGCACTTTGGGAGGCCGAGACGGGCGGATCACGAGGTCAGGAGATCGAGACCATCCTAGCTAACACGGTGAAACTCCGTCTCTACTAAAAAATATAAAAAAACTAGCTGGGCGTGGTGGCAGGCGCCTGTAGTCCCAGCTACTCAGGAGGCTGAGGCAGGAGAATGGTGTAGACCTGGGAAGCGGAGCTTGCAGTGAGCCGAGATAGCGCCACTGCACTCCAACCTGGGTGACAGAGCAAGACTCCGTCTCAAAAAAAAAAAAAGATTCAGAAAACAAAACACAACACATAGTAAAGAACTAAAGTAATCAGTGACCCAAGTTGTTCATGAAGACAATCAGGCCATGTTAGTTCTTATTAATTCAAGGAATATTTACTGTCTATCTACTATCTGTCATTGCAAAGGCATTGCAAAGAGACTGTTCACACGTTAAATCTATACTTTCCAATGTGTCCAAAAGAAAGAAAATTGGTGTATTAAAGAGATATCTGCACTCCCATGCTTATCACAGCACTATTCACAAGAGCCAAGATTTAGAAGCAACTTAAGCATCCGTCGACAGTAGAATGGATAAAGAAAAAGTGGCACAGTCGAGGCGCGGTGGCTCACGCCTGTAATCCCAGCACTTTGGGAGGCCGAGGAGGCGGATCATGAGGTCAGGAGCTCAAGATCAGCCTGGCCAATGTGGTGAAACCCCATCTCTACTAAAAATATAAAAATTAGCTTGGCGTGATGGTGGGCGCCTGTAATCCCAGCTACTCGGGGAGCTGAAGCAGGAGCTGAGGCAGCTTGAACACGGGAGGTGGAGGTTGCAGTGAGCTGAGATCGCACTATTGCACTCAAGTCTGGGTGACAAGAGTAAAGCCTGTCTAAAAAAAAAAGAAAAAAAGTGGCATATATACACAGTGGAGTACTATTCAGGCATGAAAAGAATAAGATCCTGTCATCTGCAACAACGTAGATGAAACTGGAGGTCATTATGTTAAGTTAAATAAGCCAAGCACAGAAAGACAAACTGTGTATTCTCACTTACTTGTGGGAGCTAAAAATTAAAACAATTGAACTCATGAAGATAGAGAGTAGAATGGTGGTTATCAGACGCTGGGAAGGGAAATGGGGGAGGAGGGGGAAAGTGAGGACGCTTGATGGTTACAAAAAATAGTTAGAAAAAATGAATAAGACCTAATATCTCATAGCATAACAGAGTGACTATAGTCAATAATAATTTACTTGTATAATTTATGATAACTAAAAAATAGTATAATTGGAATGTTTGTAACACAAAGGATAAGTGCTTGAGGTGATGGGTACCCCATTTACCCTGATGGGATATGTACACCTATATCAAAATATCTCATGTACCCCATAAATCTATATGCCTACTATGCACCCACAAAAGTTAAAAGTTAAAATTTTTTTAAATATATATTTTCCCTTCTTTTTTCCTGTCTGCCACAGAAAGTTTTGTCAACATTCAACAAATACTGTAAACCCAGCAACTTCCCTTAACTACTCTGATCTGATGCTTCTACCTGAAAAACACACAACAGAATATTTTCTCGAATGAACAGAAGATAGAATCCCCAAGTTCTCTTCTCAAGTCTGTAAAGATCCACCAGGAGCCATAGGCCATGCATTTCAGTATTTGGTTTTCCTACTAGTCTAAAAACCTGCAATATATTAATCTGAAAAATATTTAAATACTAGTAATCTATCACACACACACACACACACACACACACACACACAAATTGATGGTTATTATCTTCAAATCATTCTGCACTTATTACTGAAATCATATTCTATAAGGAAATATAGCTTTTATATGATTCTTTACAGGTAAAAATAAACTTCTAATCACAAACTATTCAAAATTTGAACTGGGAGCCCAGACACACCTAAGATTCAATCTATCTCTCTCTCTCTCTCTTTTTCTTTTGTTTTTTTGAGATGGAATCTCGCACTGTTGCCCAGGTTGTAGTGCAGTGGCCCAATCACAGCTCACTGCAACCTCCACCCACCAGGTTCAAGCAATTCTCCTGCTTCAGCCTCCCAAGGAACTGGGATTTAAACGTGCTCTCAGCCAAATGCAAGTCTTTATGAAAATGGAAAGATTACGTTTCATAGTTTTGAAAGGAAGAAAAACTCTATGACTGTTCCTCCCATTGCCAGTATTTGCATACCATTTAATCATTAGGGTTTACGTTTCTTTGGTTTCATAGCTTTAGGGATGGGCGAGGCAGGATGACCAACACATTATGTGTGGTGCATTTTTTAGCTACTTTAGAAGGGCGTTATAAAAATTACTCCCAGCTTAACAATTTAAATGTTTGTACACTTTGTACCCCTTGGAGACATGTCACCCTAAATATGAAGAAGAGTAACATCACACTCCTGTGAAAACAGTACAGGTAGAGCACAAAAGCCACATAAGAGCTACATGGTAAAGGGAATCATCACTTATTTAATCATGTGTCCCAACCAAATACAATTTAAGGAAGAATTAAAAGGAGAACATTGTTTAACAAATGATTGAATATAAAGATTAAGGTATGCACATAGTTTAACAGAGAACTGGCAAAATAAGGAAGAAATTCTTAAATAAACAAAAGTCAGCTACTTAAGTTTAAAGCTAAGGAGGATACAAAATATTTCTGGAAGCATCTGTTTTTTAAGACTTTTTTAAAATGGTGGTAAAATATATATCACATAAACGTCATCTTAATCATTTATAAGTTTACAGTTCAGTAGTCTTAAATGCACTGACATTGTTGTGCTGCCAATGTCCCAAACTCTTTTCATATTGCAAAACTAAATTCTATGCCCAGTAAGCAACAACTGTCCATCCCCAACCCTTCAACCACTGGCAACTCCCATTCTACTTTCTGTCTCTGTGAATTTGACTACTCTAGGCACCTCATAGTACTGGAATTACATAGTATCTGTCTTTCAAAAAGACACTATTAAACCAGTGAAGTGACTAGAAGACATGAATGGAAACAGTTTAAAGTACAAAGGGACAAAAACCCATGAAGCACAAAGGGAACTCAGGACGGTTCAGAATCTGTAAAATCACTCCAGTTGTAACACTAGTTATCAGAAGCAGATACACATCCTCTTTTAGCTTTAAAACGAAGGCAGGAAGTATCAGCATCATCTCTTCATTTCTTGAAATGTGATTCAGAGAGGAGGTTGCTCTCTTTTTATCAGACTAGAATTCAATCAGAAAGAAAAGCATATTTCAATGATCTGCCTAAAAACTTTCCAATTTTTCTTAGACGTTAGCTACTTGAACAAACATGTTGCTGAGGTCTAATAATACTTACCTGGAAAACTATTATTTATGTTTTTCTTATGGACTACATAAAAACATAATTGTTACAAATTATATGCTTTTTGTATGTTGTACAAAATACAAAAAAAAAGAAAGCAATAACTTAAAATCACAAACTTCAACAACCTTAAAAAACATGCTGATTGAAATAATCAAAGAGATGGATGCTTAATCAAATCTGAAATTATTGCTGATGTGAAAGCTAATTTCAACGTTTGAGAACAATAAGAATAAAAAAGTTACGTGACTGCTGGGACATTTTTATTCTCATCATATTATTTCAATTACATTTGTTAACCTGGAGATATTCTCTGCAAATGTGAAATCATGAAGCAAATTTAATAGAACTACAGTTCCAGAGAAAAGTTACCAGTCATCAAAAGCTCTGAAAGATTAAAACTGTAATTCTGAAAATTCTTTTGTTTTGCTCCAGCTTATTCTTTTTTTTTTATGGGTATAGTAAATGCCCCAGGGCTCTGACTTCACTTCAGAGAAGTGTTGGAGAAAAAGAAATTATCCAATTACGGATTACCAAAACTGTAACAAGGATTAAGAAGTACCAGAGAAAAGGAACACCCTCAAAGTGTGTATATAAAGGCCAAAAAGGCAGCCTTGAATACATCGTTCGTCATCACCTCTCCTATTCGCCTGGACAAGCTCACGTTTGCAGGAGCACGATGTCTCACTCGACTCGTGTCTCCTCCTCCAGGGCTGGAGGCAGCAGCTCAGCCAGGGTGTCTGGCGGTGGAAGCAGCTTCAGCGGCGGAAGCAGATGTGGCCTGGGGGGCAGCTCGGCCCGGGGCTTCCGAGGAGGAGCCGGCAGCTGTGGCCTGAGTGGGGGGTCTAGCAGTGCTTTTGGGGGCAGCTTTGGAGGGGGCTTTGGTAGCTGCTCAGTAGGGGGTGGTTTGGGGGGAGCTTCAGGCTCTGGGGCAGGATTTGGTGGGGGTTCTAGCTTTGGCGGGGTCTCTGGATTTGGCAGGGGTTCTGGATTCTGTGGGAGTTCTGGATTCAGCAGCGGAGGCTTCTACAGCTATGGTGGTGGTATGCGAGGTGATGTTGGCAATGGGGGGCTTTTCTCTGGAGGGGAAAAGCAAACTATGCAGAACCTCAATGACCGCTTGGCCAATTACCTAGACAAGGTCAGAGCCCTGGAGGAGGCTAACACTGATCTGGAGAACAAAATCAAGGAGTGGTATGACAAATACGGGCCTGGGTCTGGAGATGGTGGATCTGGAAGAGATGATAGCAAATACTATTCAATAATTGAAGAGCTCAGAAACCAGGTGAGATTCTATCTGTGCCTGAGTTTCTATTATTCGTGGATCTTTCACTTCTTTTCGGATCATCTACTATAATGAAAATTTTAAGTTAAGAAATTATTTGAAAACATATTTGCTTGTTACATATGCAAAGTGGGACCTGATGTGTCTTAATTATTATAATATTTTATGTGACATTAATTTTCTGTTTCCATCTCAGTTTCAGTATTTCTACATAAGAGGAAAACTTATACATAATGCCAGGCAGCTAATTATCATTTATATATAAGAATGATGGCAGTGAGTCAACATTAGTTTAATTATTTATGATGAATTCTGACAGACTGACATATTTTATTGTCTTACTAGATTTAAATATTCTTCAGGATTATTTTTCTTCCTAGAAAATCTGGTGCAAACATTACACAAGAATGTAGTAGAATCTAAAATGTTTAGCCACTTTTGTATGGGAAATAAATTTTTAAAGACTTTTTTGGAAGTGAAATACAATTTTTGCACTATTTCCTGAAAAAGTGCATGAGATAATCTAACAAAGTAGCAGAAATATGCAGAGGGCTATATCCTGTAAAACAGGTTCCTGTGCCTAGTCCAATAAATGTGCAAACGGTTATCTGTTTGCAGAAAGTTCTAGTCCTAAATATACCAGCCCCTGATATACAGGTGTCATTACTAAGTAAGTTTGCAAAGCAAGTCACCTTTAAGAGCTAATAACACAGGCAAGGCACTGTGGCTCACACCTGTAATCCCTGCACTTTGGGAGGCTGAGGCGGGCAAATCACTTGAGGTCAGGAATTTGAGATCAGCCTGGCCAACATGGTGAAATCCCATGTCTACTAAAAATACACACACAAAAAAAAAAAATTTAGCTGGGCATAGTGGCACACACCTGTAATCCCAGCTAATGAGGAGGCTGAGGCGCAAGAATCACTTGAACCTGGGAGGCAGAGGTTGCAGTGAGCCAAGATCTCGCCACTGCACTCCAGCCTGGGCAACAGAGTGAGACTGTCTCTACACACACACACAAAGAAAGAGCTAATAACATAGGCAACATCTACCCTTACAGGTAGGCATGCAGACACAAGGTAAAAATCATTCGTGATTCACTTACTATTAACATCTTTTTTAGATCATTGCTGCCACTGTTGAAAATGCTGGGATCATTTTGCAGATTGACAATGCCAGATTGGCTGCTGATGACTTCAGACTGAAGTAAGAAACATGAAGACTTGAAAACAAGTGTTATGGGGAAAAAAATAAATTTTATTTCATTTTATAAATATATATATATATACACACACACACACACACTAGAAGATCATGACCTAAATTTACAAACATCCCAAGGGTAAACTTTAGACCATTCTTTCATCAAAAAGAAAAAGAAAAAAGAAGGAGGCAAATTTAGAATGAGAATTTTATTATAAAAAATGTTAGACACGATTAGAATTAATATAACACTGGTATTTTTCTTTAGAAGGGAAAATTTCCCAAGAGAAAACTTAGTAACCTTTAGTTATTAAAATGCCCACAGGTGAGAACTTTTTCAATATGTAAGAATGGAAGGTATTCTTTGAAACACAGCCAAGTGAGCTTACAGTACTTTTTGCCTTACTGCTGTCCCTTCCAGGTATGAGAACGAGCTGTGTCTGCGGCAGACCGTGGAGGCTGACATCAGTGGCCTGCGGAAAGTCCTCGATGACCTGACTATGACCCGCTCTGACCTGGAGATGCAGATTGAGAGTCTCACCGAGGAGCTGGCCTACCTGAAGAAGAACCATGAGGAGGTAGGAACATGTTCTACATAAATGAATAACTCCCGCTAACATATTTCTCCCCACATGCATTCTATACAAATAAAATTGGCTGGGTGCAGTGGCTCATGCCTGTAGTCTGGAGGCTGAGACGGGGATCCCTCGAGCCCAGGAGTTGGAGGCCACAGTGAGCTATGATCATGCCACTGGATTCCAGCCTGAGCAACAGATAGTGTGTCTCTAAAAAAGTAAAACAGGCTGAGCACGGTGGGTCAAGCTTGTAATCCCAGCACTTTGGGAGGCCAAGGCGGGCAGATCACGAGGTCAGGAGTTTGAGACCAGCCTGACCAACATGGTGTACTAAAAATACAAAAATTAGTGCGGCGTGATGACGCGCAGCTGTTGCACCTGTAATCCCAGCTACTCAGGAGGCTAAGGCAGGAGAATCGCTTGAACTGGGGAGGCGGAGGTTGCAGTGAGCCGAGATCAAGCCACTGCACTCCAGCCTGGGCAACAGGGCAAGACTCCATCTCAAAAAAAAAAAAGTAAAATAAACTCAATTTTATCTAAGTGAATTTCCCACACACTACGACCAGGAAACAAAAGTAATCATGAGTAAATTCTATCTAGATTTGATTTTTTTTTCCTTTCAGTGTCCTATTTCCAAATTGTTGTCTAGGCACATTTTAGGAAGTCATCGCTTTTCTTTTTCTTTCTTTTTTTTGGATTTTTAGTAGAGACGGGGTTTCACCGTGTTAGCCAGGATGGTCTCGATCTCCTGACCTCGTGATGCACCCACCTCGGCCTCCCAAAGTGCTGGGGTTACAGGCATGAGCCACCACGCCCGGCCTGGGAAGTCATCGCTTTTCTATTTGCATCACGATGGTCTTTTTTCCTTCCTGCTAGGAAATGAAGAGTATGCAAGGAAGCTCTGGAGGGGAGGTGACTGTAGAAATGAATGCTGCTCCAGGGACCGACCTGACCAAATTACTGAATGACATGAGGGCGCAGTACGAGGAGCTGGCTGAGCAAAACCGCCGAGAGGCTGAGGAGCAGTTCAATAAGCAGGTAGATCCTCTCTGCTAAGCCAGTAGCCACACACAAGCCTCTACTGCTCCTTTCACCAGCCTACAACAGCTGCATTATATTTGTATTTAGAGTGCATCACTACAAGCACAAATCTCCACTGATGCTGGGGCAGCCAGTTCTGCCAAGAATGAGATAACAGAACTGAAACGTACCCTGCAAGCCCTGGAAATTGAGCTTCAGTCCCAACTGGCCATGGTATGTGCAAATAGCTTTTCACATTTTCCAACAGGGAAATAGGCAAATGCAATTTTCTTTGTTTGCCAAGAGGTTCACTAGGCACATAAAAAAGGTGGTGTTAAGGAGAACTGCATTATGATTATAAAAAGCATTAAAAGTTAATGTACTCTATTTCACATAAAAGATTTAGCTTAAAAAGTGCCAACCAAAATTGAAGAAGCAATGATATAACAATATAGGTTATATGGTGAAGCTACACTTCTAGTGCCACATAAAATTGCACTTTTAAAAAATCATCCAATGATTTATTTTCATTATGAATTTTTTATTTGCTTTTTCTCTTAGAAAAGCTCCCTGGAAGGAACCCTGGCTGACACAGAAGCTGGCTATGTGGCTCAGCTGTCAGAAATTCAAACGCAGATCAGTGCCCTGGAGGAGGAGATCTGCCACCTCCGGGGTGAGACTAAATGCCAGAACGCAGAGTACGAGCAACTGCTGGACATCAAGACACGCCTGGAGATGGAGATCGAGACCTACCGCCACCTGCTTGATGGAGAAGGAGGGTAAACCAAAGTCATGAACAAACTAAAATGCATACCTTAGTGAATTTATTTTATAAAACCAAAATGAGACTCAAGGGGTAGACTTGTATATAGAGAGAGTAATAAAATAACAGACACAAGCTGGGTGCAGTGGCTCAGGCCTGTAATCCCAGCACTTTGGGAGGCTGAGGTGGGAGAATCACGTGAGCCCAGGAGTTCAAGACCAGCTTGGGCAACAAAGCAAAACCCCGTCTCTACAAAAAATAATATTTAAAAAATTAGCTGAAGGCCAGCGCAGTGGTTTGTGCCTGTAATCCCAGCACTTTGGGAGGCCAAGGCAGGCAGATCACATGAGGTCAGGAATTCGAGACCAGCCTGGCCAATATGGTGAAACCCTGTCTCTACTAAAAATACAAAAATTAGCCAGGCGTGGTGGTGCACACCTATAGTCCAGCTACTCAGGGGACTGAGGCAGGAGGATCACTTGAGCCCAGGAGGTTGAGGCTGCAGTGAGCTGTAATCATGCCACTATACTCCAGCGAGACCCTGTCTCAAAAAAAAAAAAAAAAAAAAATAGCTGGGCATGGTGGTGCACACCTATAATCCCAGATACTGGGGAGGCTAAGACAGAAGGATCACTTGATCCCAGGAGTGCAAGGCGGCACAGAAAAGTAACATACACAATCCAATTAAAACACATCCAAAGCTTCATCTTGAGGAATCCCCGGGGTGGAGGGTTTCTCCTGCCTTTGCAAACTGCAAAGGAAAACAATTCTTTTTTTTTCTCCAGTGGTTCTAGTTTTGCAGAATTTGATGGTAGAAACTCAGGATCCACAAACATGGGATCCAGGGATCTGGTATCTGGTGACTCAAGATCTGGAAGTTGTTCTGGTCAAGGACGAGGTAGGCATTTTTTCTAATGTTGATGATAATTCTGTAATTTAAAAGTAAAGGCATACTTTGCTTGTCATACTAAAAGTGTCTGCTATTGTTTACATAATCTTACCCAGAGAGAACACGTTGAATGCATATGATTGCATTTCTCTTGTTCTGTGTTTCTGTGACATTTTCCAGACTGACATTGCAATCCCATGATTTTCAGATTCAAGCAAGACTAGAGTGACTAAAACCATCATAGAGGAGTTGGTGGATGGCAAGGTTGTCTCGTCTCAAGTCAGCAGTATTTCTGAGGTGCAAGTTAAATAAGGAACTTCCAGATCAACAAGAGTGTCTTTCAAAGAAAAAAAAATCAAGGACACAAGGGAAGAAATGGCATCAATCTAGGCATATTTCTGGATAATTTCAGGAAAAGCTTCAGTCCAGAAATGGATGACTAGCCAATTTTTCTGCATCTTCTTATTTCCTCATTAGAATGCTCTTGAAATAGCTGAATTAACGACTTTGCTCTAATTGTTTCTTTGCTTCAATAAATTTACTTTTGCAAATTAATTTGATTATTCCATACTTTTTTAAAAAGTATTTTACCTAGGAAGGAAGCTATCATTGATGATCTAGCTGCATGACTATATTACTAACATCAGTTCATTGTTTATATCTTCCTGTTGTAACCAAGCGAGTTACAGAGAAACGCCACACTCTGAGACTAATTCAGAAGACCTTTTATTGCCAGCGACCGAGAGACGGCTAGAGCTCAAAATTCTCTCGGCCCAGAAGAAGGGGCTAGATTTCTTTTTATACTGTGGTTTAAATAGGGGAGGGGAGTTTAGCTGAAGCAATTTTTACAGAAGCAGAAACAGGCAAACCAATTAAAAAAGATTAATTGGTTACAGAAACAGTTACAGAAAAGTAAACAGTTCCAGGTGCAGAGGCTCAAATTATCACAAAGAGATAATGCAGGGGCTTTGGGTACCATCCCCCGACTGCGTCCCTAGGAACTGCTGATTTAGCTTGCCTCAATATTTTATCAGTAAGTGCGTTCCTGGATGTGCTTGGAGTCAGCTTGCACTAGTTATGCCTTTAAGGGAGGAGGGCTGCAAGTGAAAAAACAAAAATGGAGTCTGTCCGGCTCTCTCAGCTAAGAGAGACAATCAGGTTAAAACAAGGTAGGGTATCACATTACCTTCTTTATACAATTCAGATCATAGCCATTTTTTTAATGTGGGCATTTTTAATGGTATTGCACAAGAACTCAGTGGCACAATAGCTGAAATTAGACTACAGTGTCAACAGCTTAGCCCACAAAGAAGGATGTGATTATTTTAATAATCAACTTATAATTAATGTCTAGTTTATATATGTCCATCACTGAACTCGATATTTTCTAAGATAAAAAAGAAACTCATAATCTCCCTCCTACTTCAAAAAGCTCATATTTCAGCAGAGAAGAAAAGCTAAAACACAAAGAAGACAGCAAGCAATAAAAAGCTGTTAATAGTAAAGACTTGATTTCACAATCTGCATCAGAAGTAACATAGGAATCAGACATGTGTGTTTACAGGACATTTAGGACAGGGGTCAAATAAAGAGTCTTGGGAAACAAGATTGGCTATGTGATATGGCATCTGATTTCCTGAAACCTTGAAGGCCCCAAAGAGAAGAGATCCTCAGGCACTTGTTCCCCTGCCAAATCTAGCCACATCTTTAGCCAAAACCTGCCACTTCACCAAGCTGGTATTTCTTTTCCCCACTCTCCTCTGCTAAGATCTTTCACCCCGTTGGTGGTCATACCCCTATTCTTTCATTTCTACAGTATCTCTGGGGCCACATGGCTTTGTCTTGTCTTGTTTGGGATGATGAAACCTGTTAAGATTGTGCGGGAGGTGGTGCGGGCCCCAGGAAGAACCAGGCATAGCACCAACCCAGGCTGCCTATGGGCTTTCTCAATCAAGGAATTTAAATGCCCATATCACAAATTAGAGAATCATCTCTACAGGCCAGTCGTCAAGGAAAGAACATGGCATGTGGCATAAAAAGCCAAATGTAAAGTTATAAAAGGATAAACCTGAACATGTATCTTCCAATATAAAACCAATTAAGAACTGTATGAGCGTATCAAACCTATCATCAAAACAGGTAGTTTTTCATCTTCCGGGCGCATCGAATAAAACATAAAATGAACCTCTGGGTACATTACGACTTCTGCTTAAATAGCTAACCACAGAATAAGGTTCATAGCTAACCACAGAATAAACATTAAACCACCACTCAAAGAAAAAGAGCAATGTGAAGTTGCTTAAGTCAAAGCCGTTTTCCACCATCAAATCATTACAGTAAATAAAACCCTGAATGCTTCTTCTCCACTGAAACACTAACAGTACAAACCAGTTTATCCAACCTGGATTCACAGCTCAAGGGCAAAAATGGAAATCTGCCGTAAGCAGCCTGCAGCAGCTAAGCCATCCCGGCCCCATCAGTGAAGCGTCTCTCTGTGGGTCTTCTCAAGCCTAACCTTTGAGCTGTGGATTTTGGCCACCTGAGACCTATGTTCATGGCTAGTATTATCTTCATGTCAAAGCAAAAGTATGGGGCTACTCCGAAAATCATTCTGAGGTGAAAACCCTCACTCTGTTCTTCCTTGGCATGCGTTACAATGCTGCGTTTGTACCGAATGATTGTTTACAAATACAGAAAACGCCCCATCATAGACACCAGAACACTGAGACACAATAGAATGTGTTATTAAGGGCATGTTCAATTTTGAAAACTGAAATTGTTGAACCATTTTGGATCATAAAACTTATTTAGAGTGCCGAATAAAAAGTTAAGGACACAGTGTTCATACATTATTACTTCCCTTAGAATCATTGTAAAACTCTATAATAGGAATATGTTTATTGTGAGACCCTCACGTTCAGCTCTCGAGGCAATTTTTTGTTTTGTTTTGTTACAGGGTCTCGCTCTGTTGCCCAGGCTGCAGTGTAGTGGTGCCATCTCGGTTCACCTGCAGTCTCAACCTCCTGGGCTCAAGCAATCCTCCCACCTCAGCCTCCTGAGTAGCTGCAGGCAACCAAGTCCCAGCTAATTTTGTTTATTTTTTGTAGAGATGGAGTTTCAGTATGTTGCCCAGGCTGGTCTCAAACTCCTGAGTTCAAGCAATCCTCCCATCGTGGCCTTCCAAAGTGCTGGGGTTATAGGCATGAGCGACTGCACCCAGCCTCAACTTTTGAATGAGAGGAACATGTTTATTTTTTCTGAGAGTGGATTTACTGTTAGAAGAGAGAGTTCATGCCCACATGTGCGTGGGCTTTCTTTTTTTTTTTTTTTTTTTTTTTTGAGACAGAGTCTCTCTGATCGCCCAGGCTGGAGTGCAGTGGTGCCATCTCGCCTCCACCTCCCAGGTTCAAGCAGTTCTCCTGCCTCAGCCTCCCGAGTAGCCTCCCACCACCACGCCCGGCTAATTTTTGTATTTTTAGTAGAGACGGGGTTTCACCATGTTGGCCAGGCTGGTCTTGAACTCCTGACCTCGTAATCCGCGCACCTCAGCCTCCCAAAGCGCTGGGATTACGGATGTGAGCCACTGTGCCCGGCCTCGCACACAGGTTTTCATCCGTTGACTTTTGATCCAGAGATTCACAAGGTTGTTTTTTCTTTCTGACCTCAGGGAAGTATACACAAGAATGATGAGAATGGTCGATGTGGCATCCATCCTCACAGAGATTAGAAACAAGAAACAAGGTCCACAGCAGGCAGCTCAGAGGAAACCGGTAAAGTATTTGAAGCCCTAAGGAATGTGGCCTAAACTTGCTGGACGACTTCATGGAATTAGACAGTGTTCACCCAGGAGGAGACAAACTGGTGGAATACAAATCAACCAAAATGAAGCTCAAGTAATATTACCCACACAACCTCCTCAAGGAACAAAATACTGCAAGTAACAAACCACTTTAAAAACTTTTCAGTGGCTGAGATATGACACTTGGGTAACAGAAAATATTGATCAAGCCCTTCTGAAAACAAAGTACTCATTTGTAATATCAATGTCAATATGAAATGATGAGGCAGGAAAGAAGCAAATGTTAATAGTTCAACCACTTTTTTTAAAGTTAGCACTTAAATAGCAGGTAAAGGACAAGCCCGGAGGTATCCTGTATACAAAGCTTGGATTTCCAGAGAGGGGGCATGATGAAGTGATTTTGCTGACAGAACCACAAGGAACATGAAGGTACATGCGAGCTTATAACAAAAGTGTGATAGGATGTGCATTGCGTGCCTCAGTCACCCAGGCTGGAGTGCAGTGGCACGATCACGGCTCACTGCTGCCTAGATCTCCTGAGCTCAAGTGATCCTCCCACCTGAGCCCCCTGAGTAGCTGGAACTACAGGTGTGCTCCACCATGTCCAGCTAATTTTTGCATTTTTTGTAGAGATAGGGTTTTGCTGGGATTACAGGAATGGCTCACACCTGTAATCTCAGCACTTTGGGAGGCTGAGGTGGGCGGATCACTTGAGCCCAGGAGTTTGAGACCAGCCTGAGTAACATAGTGGGATCCCATCTCAACAAAAAAATACAAAAATTAGCTGGGACTGGTGGCATGTGCCTGTAGTCCCAGTTACTCAGGAGGCTAAGGCAGGAGAATCACTTGAGCCAAGGAGATTGAGGCTGCTGCGAGCTGTGATGGCACCACTGCACTCCAGCCTGGGTGACAGAGTGAGATCCGGTCTCGAAAAAAAAAAAAAAAAAAAAAATTAGAGAAAGTGTACTATATGTGGTTCCACTTATGATGTAAAAGCATTACAATAAATTAATGTCTATAATTAACCTATATAGATGTTTCTATAGTAAGTGATGTCAAGCATAATAATTTTTTGAGCAATCCAAATGAGAAAAAATAAGAGGGGAAAAGGGATTTATATTTCGTAAGCACATGTTATGTAAATAAATACTTTGTATCTATGTTTATATTTTATTTCACTTAATCCACAAACTCTCTGATGTAGGTATTACCGCTCCCATTTTATAGATGAAGAAAATGAAGCTGCGAGAGGTCATTTATTTAAAGGCACATGGCAAGCAAGTGGAAAAGTTACAAGTTAAAGCCCCATCTCCTAATTCCATGAACTAGAATTCTACCCTACCAAAATAAGTGAAGTTCTGTAGTTTCATATCCTAAACTCACCAACTGGCCTATTTCTGTGAGAGGTACTCCCCAAAAGTGCTATTTTTTTTTTTTCATTTTTCCAAAACTGTTTCTCCCTCAGCTAAAGTAAACAGGGAGGCTTCAAATTTTTCAGAACAGTTTTCTATCTAACAGGAGAAATCTGTTGACGTTGGAGACCAGAAGAACCAAAAAAGATACCTATTGGTCTGAGTTCAGATAGAAAGCAGGCCATCATGTGCCCCTGTGGTCACTAAAACTGAAACTGGATTTCAAGTTAAGGGCAAAACCAGGGGAAGACCAGCTTCCTACGCAAGACAGGAGCATCTTGAAATGAGCTTCATAATCTCACAGTGGTAGCAATTGGAGGAAACTAGTTCATTGAAAACCAATTTTTAAAAAATAAAAATAGAGACAGGGTTTCAATATGTTGCCCAGGCTGGTCTCCAACTCCTGGCCTGAAGTGATTCTCCTGCCTCAGCCTCCCAAAATGCTGACATTACAGGCATGAGCCACCATGCCTGGCCAAAAACCAACTTTTTATGTGCAGAAAGTACACATGATATGTAATTCTAAGCAAGAACCATTCTAAAATTTTTATAACAATAAGGTGGGCAGGTGATCCTCTGCTTATTAAAAAGTTAGCACATATATTTGGAGAAATGTAATCACATTTCCAAGCATCCTCTCTCATCCTTGAAAAACCTCTACTTGTGCAATTCATAACTGAAATGATTAATGCCCAGAATTTACTGACCTGTGGAAAGAGTTTTATCACAACTATCACAACTTTTGTTAATTAATTCTAACACTTTCATCTTTAGACACACACGCTGCTTTTAGCTTGCAGCTATCTATAAATAAATTGCTTCATATGATCTTTATTAATTTTAAATAAATTGCGTCATGTGATTTTTTACTTGTTTGCCTAAGACCAAGACGCTAGACTTTTAAATCTCCATGATGGTTTTTATGCAAATGAGGGCTTTGTCACACCGATTTAAGATGAGGTAACTTTGCTTTCCCCACTGGTTGTTCCACACCCAAATTTTCCATGAAGATTCAATATCATGGCTTGTGACTTCTATTACAAACACAGCAACATAAAATTTCCAGAATTTTAAAGAGTTGGGGGGTGACTTTTATTCCAGCCTCCCGCCCAGAACAGAAATTCTCCCTGAAAGATTATTCTAGGTCTTCAGTTTCTGGCTGAAGGTGCCTGGAACTTGGAAAGATCATGACTTTGTAAGGCAGTCCATTTCATTTAAGAACAGGTGTAATGTTAGAAATGTCTTCGTTTCCAAATCTGTCTCCCTGTGTAACTTCCAGCTCTTTGATTCTGGTGTAGCCCTTTAGAGCTATTTTCAAATGGCCATCGTGTCTCCTCTTTTCTAGACAAAAATCCTCATTTCTTTAGCCATGCTTCATCTGGCATTGTTTCCATACTCTTCGTTATATGGGCCAGGTGTTTTGGATGTAGTTAACGTATGTGCTATTAAATATTCCCTCTAGGATATGACATGCAAAACTAAACAGAAGGGCCAAGAGTTGGGGGAAGATGACCTCTGGGCTTTGTAAATTTGTTAATATTGTCTAACAGCAGCAGCCACATCACATTCACAGCTCTGTTGAGCCGGAACTTCGGCAGAGAAACTTTATTCTTCATCTCATGTTTTCTTTTGTTAATTCACAGAACTTCATTTTTTTGTTCACTTATTTTACCAAAGCTTTTTCATCTTACTTATTTGAGGTCATTATGTCAGCCTGAAAGATCTTTAAATATATTTCCTATTCTCTCATTTAACATATTAAATATATTTTGTGTCATTAAAAAAAGCAAAAGCAACAGAACTAAAATACAAGTAGCATCCACCAATAGCCCCACACTTGCCAATAACAATATCAGCTTGATATGTAAGTTTCCTAAATTTGTCATTTGAATATTTTTTCTAAGAATAAGTGTTAAGTTGTTTCAATTTTAACAGAAGTGTTAAAAAATATATACTTACTTAATGACTAGGATGTTCGAAGCCATAGGGATAAACTCAGACTCTCCATTAAAGTAAAATGAAGCAAAAGCCATTCAGAGAGAGAACATCAACTCACACCATGTTTGTTTTTACCAAAAAATATTGTCTAACAGCTTTCATTAAAGATTGATTGATTGATGAAAGATAGATAGAAACATCCTCCATCAACCTCTGGGTTTATCTCACTGCACTGACAACAAACATGAAGAAAAATGAATTTGGTAATATAGAAATCATGGGGGGCCAGGTGCAGTGGCTCACTCCTGTAACCCAGCACTTTGGGAGGCCAAGATGGGCGGATCACCTGAGGTCAGGAGTTCGAGACCAGTCTGGCCAACATGCTGAAACTCCACCTCTACTAAAAATACAAAAATTACCTGGGCATGGTGGCAGGCACCTGCAGTTCCAGCTACTAGGGAGGCTGAGGCAGGAGAACTCGGGAGGCAGAGGTTACAGTGAGCTGAGATCGCTCCATTGCACTCCAGCCTGGGCAACAGCACGAGATTCCATCTCAAAAAAGAAAAGAAAAGAAAAGAAATCATATTTTTGTTTTTTTCCCCCATGATTGCAAAAGAAACTGCAAAAGGAGCAAGACACACCCACGACAGAGGTTTACGAGAACCTGGAGAAACGTACAAGTTTGCTATTTAATATTAAATCCACCCACAAAACTCTATTATGTTAGTTCCTCCATTCCTCTTCAACTCTCTTGGGCAGGGGAGAGGTCATACACTTTCATAAGATAAGGGGAAAAAGTTAGATATAATTAGTTATTTCAAAATTCCAAGCAGGCTTTAATAAATTTAAATTTTTATTTTCTTAGAATCAATAAAATTCAAGAAAAAAATAGAAGAATGTCATTTATTTTCATATTATTTTCCTAATTTTTATTCTTAAATACTTCAAATATGTAATATACAGGATACAGAAATTAAGGATCTGCCCCTTCCAGAAATTGGTTTCTATTACTTCTCCAGAAATTGGTTTCTCCCTAAAATTGGTTTTAAATAACTTCATCTGAAAATAAATAATATTTATCATATCATTCCAAAGGACTTTGTGTTACAAGCATTGTGCCTATAAAAAGGTATTTTCCTTTGTGCAGAAATTCCATAAGGGAAAATACAAGTTTAACTGGACTGATATCATGTAAATATTATCTGCTTTGTCCCTCCAATATGAAATAAATATCTAAAGGCATTTTCTGTGCCTTTTAATAAAAAGACAGTCTATTGAGTTTAACAAATAATTAACAAAATAATAACAGTATTACAGATGTCATTAAAAATATTTAAAACAATTATATCAGAGATGAAACAGCCACATTATAAACTATAAGAGGAATTACTAATTGATGACTCCCTTACCACTCTCTCTGTTGGGTTTTGTAGAGTTAATTTCTTCCATCGAGTCATACTCTGCCCCAAAATCTGCTCTATGGCAATTAGATACTGCTCATTGGAAAGAAAGAATTACAGGCAGAAATGTGACTCAGGTGGAGATTTTCTACCAACTTGGAGGGAGGTGGGTGGGATCTTTTCTGGTAAGAAGAAGGATACAATGTAAAATCTAGATGACCATATCGCAGTTTACCTGGACAAGGTCTCAACTGTGGCGCAGGCAAAGGGTACACTTGAATATAAAATCAAAGCATGGAATAAGAAATTTGAGTCCGGGCTAATGATCAAGGAGAAAAACAGGACAACAAGAAGTATTACCAGATAATTACAGAACTGAAAAAAAAGGTAAGACATTTTGTAGACAAAAAAAACACACTAAAAATGACAAAATTTGAAAAGATTGGCAACATCCTCCACGTATACCTGTACTTTTCTCAGTTTGGCAGATTAAGGAAGAAATTTAACAAGCAACAGAATATACTTTTTAGCTATGTTTTTTTCCCTAATTTGTTTACTTTTGTATAGTTCATTTTATGGAAAGAATTCTAGTAATGTTTCCAAAATACTTAAGAAAAAGTAAACTAAATTTCTTACAGTTCTTTTATTCTCAAAAGCAGAGGTATATGCTATTTTCCATTAAAGAACCATATACATATAACATTTATTTGAAAGACCTGAAACTGACATGCCTCAACACCAGCATACAGAGGTTCAGAATGCGAGTGTATCAAACACAACTTTTTGTGTCCTGTGTTTCCAGATTTCAGATGCAAACACTGACAATGCAACTTCATGCTACAGACCATCAGTGTAAAACTAGCAGCTGTGGACTTCAGACGAAAGTGTGATATAGTTACCCTTAGCAGCATGATGGAAAACATAAGCTATGGAGATAAGCACTAGGTAAGACCAGGCGTGGTGGCTCGCGCCTATAATCCCACTTTGGGAGGCCGAGGCAGGTGGATCACCTGAGGTCAGGAGTTTGAGACCAGACTGACCAATATGATGAAACCCCATCTCTACTGAAAATACAAAAATTAGCCGGGCATGGTGGCCTACACCTGTAATCCCAGCTACTCGGGAGGCTGAGACAGGACAATCACTTGAATCCGAAGACGGAGGTTGCCGTGAGCTGAGACCACACCATCGCACTCCAGCCTGGGCAACAAGAGCGAAACTCCATCTCAAAAAATAAATAAATAAATAAATAAAACACTATGTGAAGCCATGCTTCTTTTTACACTGGAATCACAGTTATAAAAGAATATTTTTCTTCTTAGAAACGATAGACTCCTAAACAATAGAAAAATATTTTAGTTAAAAACCTCAGGGAAGCACATTATTTACAAGAATGCTGTGATGATTCTATGTCCAAAGGAACCACTACTTAATTTTGTTTCATAAGCAAGAATTTCTAGTTAGGTATATTTCAAGTGAGGTTTCTGAAAAGAACCAGCATGTGTTTCTGAGGATTCTTTAACTCCCTACTTTATATGTGTGTAGAAGGCCCCAACACACAAGAGGCCAACAACGTATGGTCACTGTGTTCCAAGAAATAAAAATTGCTGAAAAGGTTCTTCCCCAAAGCTTGCAGCATTTTATATGGAGTGCCATCATACTGCCAAAAATTGGGAAAGTTAATAGCAAATTATATTAACAATAAGTGAGGAACAGAAAAATTGGCATTTCTATAATAATATTTAATAAAATATTTAAAATGCAGCAAGATATTAATAATACAAACCTAATGACCGCTGAAAGCATTAGAAACTTTTTCCAGATTTGAGATTGAACTGACCCTGCACTACAGCGTCAAGCTGACATCAATAGTCTGCACCAAGTCCAGAATGACATGACTTTGTCCAAGATGATCTAGAAATGCAGACTGAAACTCTGGCAGAGAAGTTCACTCATCTCAAAAAGAACCAGGAAGAAGTATGTGCCCATACACCACATCGTAACTTTCCTCTTTCTTACATAATTCCTGCCTTCAATTTGAGTCTGATGAGGTGAAGGAAAATTCTAATAAATGAAGTTATTCTCTTACCGTAATGGCTGAATTCCTTGAGCAAGGGTTGTTTCCAGTTCCGGAAATTAAAGGCCAGCCAGCTGTTGCAGGCTCTGAGTTGCGGGTGGAACGGGTGAGCCCACCTGAAGCTGTTCTAACACCGCTCCTCATGACATGAGAATGCACTATGAAGCCGTGGCCAACCATGATCACCAAGATGCTGAAATTAGATTCAACAATGAAGTAAACAAAAAACTCAGCCAAGGTCAGGAAATCTAGGACAACTTCGCTTCGCTGATAAATGACTCTTTTTATTTTGGTATTTCAGAGAAGAGTGCTGCAACAGCAGGTTGCCGCTGCTGCACCCAATTCGGCTAAGACTGAGACGAATGTACAGGAGCCAGCATTGTAGGCCCCTGAGATTGAACTACAGTCTACAGTAGACTTGGTACAAAAAAATCTCTCCCTGGATGGGGCCCAGCGCGGTGGCTCATGCCTGTAATCCCAGCACTTTGGGAAGCCGAAGCGGGCAGATCACCTGAGGTCAGGAGCTCGAGACCAGCCTGACCAACATCGAGAAACCCCATTTCTACTAAAAAAAATACAAAATTAGCCAGACATGGTGGTGCATGCCTGTAATCCCAGCTACTTGAGAGGCTGAGGCAGGAGAATTGCTTGAACCTGGGAGGCAGAGGCTGCAGTGAGCCAAGATCACACCACTGCACTCTAGCCTGGCCAACAAGAGCAAAACTCCATCTCAAAAAAAAAAAAAAAATCTTTCCCTGGGTGAAAACACCATAAACCAATTGCCCACACAAACAATTGCACGATTTCACATAAATTCTCAGCAATATGTTTCCAAAACATGATATTCCCTAATAAAGGGCTTTTTTTAGGACTCTTAAGAAAAAGCCAAAATCTTGGGCTTTTCCAATTAGTAACTTGGACAGGAAAATTTCCATTTAATGTATGAAAAACACCTGAAACAAAATGATTAACTGCACATGTCGGGCCCTACTTTGCAAACACGACAGCCACTGAATTAGCTGAGATACCACAAATGTCAGCATAAACTTGCTGTTAGGGAAATGTTGGCCCACGTTCAGAATGAGATCACTGTTTCTCTCTCCAGGTCGGTGATTAGGCAAGACTCCTGACTGAAAGCTTAAAAGAATTAATCTAGATTAAATTCCTGCATGTGGGTCAGCTAGGATTTCATTAAATATCAAGAAGTATATATGCTCCTTTTTAAGGAGATTTAATACATTTAAACTTGAATAACAGGCTGGGCGCTGTGTCTCACATCTATAATCCCAGCACTTTGGGAGGCCGAGGGGGGCAGTTCACCTGAGGTCAGGAGTTCAAAAACAGCCTGACCACCACGGCAAAACCCTGTCTCTACTAAAAATACAAAAATTACCCGGGCATGGTGGTGATGCCTGTAATCCCAGCTACTCGGGAGGCTGAGGCAGGAAAATCGCTTGAACCCAGGAGGTGGAGGTTACAGTGAACTGAGATCGCGCCAATGCACTCCAGCCTGGGCAACAGAGCAAGACTCTGTCTCAAAGAACAAATAAACAAATAAACTTGAATAACAATGTATCACTTTTAAAATAAATTTTTCACTTATACTTAAAAATAGGAGTGTTGACAAGAATTTTTTAAGTGTCCAATGTTTCAGGAGCAGCAAAATAGGAATGAGGATAGCAGCAGCATCTTTATCTTCTGAGAATTACACTTTAGCCATAGGGAAACTTTGATGAAACTAATCATACATAACGCAGTTGCTGTATTTTTCATTGACCTGGTAGGCCTAAGCCTCAGTCTCCGGTTGTCTCAAAGCTCACCGTGTAACCTTAGATAAGTCACTCCTCTAAAAGTATCTCTCTCTAGGCCTCATTTTTTTCTGCAAAGCAGGGAGTTGGTGATTACTAAGGTACGTATCATCTAGTTCTAAAATCTATGACTCTGCAAATAGAAATTGTTTGAATTAAAAAAAAATTCAGAGTGGCAGAATTAATGTTACAGGGAATTAAAATTAGATCAGATTCACCCTAATTCAAGCAGTTTCCTGAAACTTTTGAAATGCATAACATCCAAATGTCGGGTTTTAAGACAGAGTGTCTCAACCTTGGCACTATAGACATTTTCGGCTGGATAATTCCTGGAGAGTTGTCCTGTGGGTTGCAGGAAGTGTATGGCCTCTCCCTAGTAGGTACCAGTAGTATGCCCCCCGCCCCTTATTATGTCAGCCAAAAATGTCTCCAAATATTGCCAAATGAGGGTGGAAGGGAGGCACAAAATCGCCTGAAAATCACTGTTCTACCTTAAGAAAGGAGGATTTTCCTTCACCATAGGGATGCACTAGGTACAGAAGACAGGCAGCCTGAGATATTCTCCTTCTGGTTAAATCAAAACCTCGCCGTCTTAAAACACGGCATCTGTGTAGATTATCTCTTTTCCCTGAAAGAGAAGAGGTTAGAAGATGAGACAGTAACATCCATCCAGTGTATATTCCCTTCCTGTAGAGTGACTAGGAAAACTTTCTGATGCTAATCTACCCAAATGACTCTTTATTTCATCTCTTCTCTTGGGAAAACTTCACTCCACTCTCAGAAAATAGTCCTCAAAGCCAAGTTGACTGAATCAAAGGCCAACCACTAGCCTCGGGTAGAGGTTAGTGCCTGGAGACCCAGCTCCTTCAAGGGTGTCACAAGACCAAGGACCAGAGCCAGGCTAAACGCAGCTGCTGAAGGTCAAGGCGTGCCTGGAGAATGAAGCTGAGACCAACCACTGCCTGCTTACGGGGCAAACTGGCGTGCAAGAAGCTGTGGGTGTGGTCAAGAAGGAGAGTGGTTAGGACTGGGGCACGTATAGGTCTCAATGACTCCTATTTATGTTTTTAACCACAACAAGGACATACAACCAGGGCTGAACAACCTCCACAGGGTTCATTCAGTAAGGATAATTTTTTTTTTTTTTTTTAATTTTTTGAGACAGAGTCTCACTCTGTCACCCAGGCTGGACTGCAGTGGTGCGATCTCCGCTCAGTGTAACCTCCGCCTCCCGGGTTCAAGTGATTCTTGCGCCTCAGCCTCCCAAGTAGCTGGGACCGAAGATGCACACTACCACACCCAGCTAATTTTTTGTGTTTTTAGTAGAGGCGGGATTCCACCATGTTGGCCAGGGTGGTCTCAAACTCCTGACCTCAAGTGATCCACCCGCCTCGGCCTCCCAAAGTGCTGGGATTACAGGTGTGAGCCACCAGTAAGGACAATTTTCAATGCCCCATTCCAGCTCTAGGAAAGCACTGACCAAGGCCTCAGTTTATGAACCCAGGACCTAGTCCATGCATTACTACTGACTACAAGGTGCTCCACAAATGTTTGCCCACCTGAATTGAAATTTAGGCAGCACTGTTGTTCTGCCAGACCATCTATGGAAACAAGTATATCATATCCAACATATTAGATGCTAAATAGTCATTTGGGGTGGTGTAATTCAAAAACAGAACAAATAAAACAGAAAAAGCTAAAATTCAATGACTTCAACATAGAGCTTTTTAAAAAAATCTCAGGTATTACAATTTTTGCAATACCTACAGCAATCAAAACCAGAGTATAAGACTATCCTATTTTTCTTGTCAGTCATAAGTTTGAAACTGGATCAAAAAGAGGAAATAAAATCAAGGATAAGTTTTAAATGCAAGTTTTCTATTATTCTATTTCATTTTCTTCAGAGGAACAGAGTATTCCAAAGTCTAAAAGTGTTGTTTTTATATGACTCCAATGTTTGTATTAAGCAGTTAGAGTCATATAAAATCAAGACTCTGGTTGTGGAATACTTTTACTGAGACATTTATCAAAATAGCACTGTAATTTTTTTCTTTCAACTTACACCTAAATAAACAATAATAAATGTCTTAGAAGCTATTGCTATATCACATTTAAATGGCTTCCCTTCAACATCGTTCACCTCAAAATCAAAATGTGGAGAGACATTTTAATCCATATTCTCCTTCAAAGGTCAAAGGAGGTGAAGAAGCAAAGGAGATAGACTGAATAAAGATGCATAATTGAAGACAAAAAGTTAAAATTAAACAAGAAGGTTTCAACTTGTAGATTAGTTTAAGGCAATGTTTTTCAAGCTGCAGGCTGTGATCCATTTATTTATGTATGTGTGTGTATGTATGTATGTATTTATTTATTTTTGAGACAGGGTCTCACTCTGTCACCCAGTGGTTCAATCTCTGCTCACTACAACCACTGCCTCCGAGGTCCAAGCGATTCTCGTGCCTCAGCCTCCCAAGCAGCTGGGATTACAGGTGCCCTGGAGCCATGATGTAAAATGATGCCTTTGTTCTTGTGGCTTGCAGTGGGAAAGGTTATGGCCTTTGCTATAGAGTTTTCTTTATTTTTCCTTTCAGTTTTTACTTGAACTTAATTGTATGAAACGGATTGTGGGCCAAGCGTGGTGGCTGATGCCTGTAATCCCAACACTGTGGGAGGCGAAGGTGGGTGGATCACCTGAGGTCAGGAGTTGGAGACCAGCCTGGCCAACATAGTGAAAACTCCGTCTCTATCAAAAATACAAAAACTAGCTGGGCATGGTGGCGCATGACTGTAATCCCAGCTATTCAGGAGGCTGAGGCAGGAAAATCACTTGAACCCTGGAGGCGGAGGTTGCAGTGAGCTGAGATCACACCACCACACTCCAGCCTGAGTGACAGAGCGAGACTCCATTGAAAGAAAGAGAAAGAGAGAGAGAAGGAAAGAAAGAAAAAAGAAAAAGGAAAGAAAGAAAGGAAGAAAGGAAGGAAGGAAGGAGGAAGGAAGAAGGAAGGAGGGAGGAGGAGGAAGGAGGAAGGAGGGAAGGGAGGGAGGGAGTGCGGAAAAGGAGGAGGGAGGGAGGAAGGGAGGGAGGGAGGGGGAAGGAGGAAGGAAGGAAGGAGGGAGGGCGGGGGTAGGGAGGGAGGGAGGGAGGGGAAGGAAGGAAGGAGAGGAGGGGGGAGGGAGGAGGGAGGGAGGGAGGGAGGGAAGGAAGGAAGGAAGGAGGGAGGGAGGGAGGGAGGGAGGGAGGGAAGGAGGAAGGAGGGAAGGAAGGAAGGAGGGAGGAGGGAGGGAGGGAGGGAGGGAAGGAACGAAGGAAGGAGGAAGGAAGGAAAGGAAGGCGAAGGAGGGAGGGAGGGAGGGAGGGCGGAAGGAAGGAAGGAGGGAGGGAGGGGGGAGGGAAGGAAGGAAGGAGGGAGGGAGGGGAGGAGGGGAGGGAAGGAAGTAAGGAGGGAGGGAGGGAGGGGGAGGAAGGAGGAAGGAAGGAAGGAGGGAGGGAAGGGAGGGAGGGAGGGAGGGAGGGAGGGAAAGGAAGGAAGGAGGGCGGGGGAGGGAGGGAGGGAGGGAAGGAAGGAAGGAAGGAGGGGAGGAGGGAGGGAGGGAGGGAGGAAGGAAGAAGGAAGAAGGAAGGAGGAAGGAACGAAGGAAGGAGGAAGGAGGAAGAAAGAAAGAAAGAAAAGAAAAGAAGAGAAAAGATAAAGAAAAGATAAGGGAAAAAGACAGAAAGACAGAGAGCGAGAGGATGACAGAGAGAGAGAGAGAAAGAAAGAAAGAAAGAGAGAGAGAGAGAAAGAAAGAGGGAGGGAGGGAGGGCGGGAAAAGGATTGTGAATCTGTTCGCTATTGTTATTGATGTCGCTTCCTTCTCTATGTCTGAGAATTAATTGGCATTCCTAGAAGGATTCAAACCCTTCATCGTTTGTTGAGCTAATTTCACTATGATTTCACCGTATGCCACTTTCTTGCCTATATCATTGCAATGCCTCTCTACATAGGGCTCACTGTATTATAACAATGACAACAAAGGCAACTACCATTTATGGAGCACCCACTATGTAAACATAATTCCTACAGCAATTCTGTAGATGGGGCATGATCCCCATTGCATAGACGAGGAAACTGAAGTTCAGTGAGGTTAAATAGCTCACCCATGATCACAAAGCTCATCTGGGACAGAATGATCCAGGATCAAACCCTTTGAGGTTCCAAAATTCCAAGTGATAATCTCATTCCCATTTCTCATCCTCTCAACACTTTATGAAGTGAGAACTATTATTATCCCCAGTTTACAGATAAGGACACTATAATTTTCCCAAGTTATACAGTAACTTGGGAGGAGTTAAGATTCAAACCTGAATCAAGCCGTATGTTCTTTTTCGTGTCTGGCTTCTTTCAACATGGTGTGTGCGCAATTCATCTGTGCTACTGATGTGGTTGTAGATCATGCTATGCCTTTAATAAACACCTGCATTAGGTGTTGGAGATACAAAGATATGGTCCCTCTCTTGGAGAATTTACAGTCTAGAAGGAAAGATATATGCAAACATGCAGCTAACGTAAAGTATTAACTACAATTCTGACTGAATTTTATCAAAATCACTCCAAATTTGTGAAGCTTTAGAAAAGCAAAGATTAAAATCAATGAGATTTACATGCCTATCTTTCTCACTGTTGAAAGTACGTAGAAAAGTTAATAAGCACCCAGTAAGAGAGCTGTCTTACTTTTGATTAAAGAGAAACACTTTATCAATTTACTTCATTTCCATCAATATGTAATTGACCTATCGCTTTCTTTTCGCAGAACCAAGGAAATATTTTGGCACAACACAATCGTTAAAGAACTGATTGATGGCATTGTTGCTTTATCACAAATAAGAGATGTTCACCAAAGACCAGTTTAAGGAGCACCACACAAGCTAGCCACAAAAACTAAGACAAATAAAGCACCAAGAACCATTTAACCTTGGTTATGTACACTGGATAACTGATGCAATGTATAGAGTCAAACTTTGCAAAAGCCATGAAGACAAGGGGATGTATTTCAACAATACTCATCTTTTTGCACTAGGAAAAATAAAAGCCAGCAGGATATTTAGGGAATGTTTTTGCTCATCTTTGATAAAGTCATGTGAATGCTCCCATCTACATTTGGGAATTTTTTAATCTTTGTGGACTTAACAAAAACGAGTACACTTCTAATTCAGAAGGTCTAACCTTGCAGTTTTTAGCTCTGGTCTGAAGCAATCAATTTGGGCCCAGTGCTTGGCTAAGCACTCCAGACAGTAAACAATAAGAGACAAATATTCCCTTCTAGAAGGTACAGCCCATCTGGAGATGTGGGAGATACTCTTGAAATAATTCAATGGCATCAGAATATCACATAGAACTAAAAGTAGTCAGTAGCACAGATGATAAGTGCCATGGGAACTCACAGATAATAATTCAATATGGGCCAAAGAGGCCAGTAAAAAACTCATGAAGCTGTGAATGAAAGCTCCAATATTATAGCATTTTACACCCACCAGCAAATGGAAATTAAAAAGACAATACCAAGTATTAACATGAATGTGAAGCAGCTGGGGCTGGGCACAGTGGCTCATGCCTGTAATCTCAACACTTTGGAAGGCCGAGGCAGGAGGCTCGCTTGAGGTCAGGAGTTTGAGACCAAGCTGGGCAACATAGTGAGATCTCCTGGAGATCTCCTGGAGACTCTTTTTTTTTTTGTTCTATTATACTTTAAGTTCTAGGGTACATGTGCACAACGTGCAGGTTTGTTACATATGTATACATGTGTCATATTGGTGTGCTGCACCCATTAACTCGTCATTTACATTAGGTATATCTCCTAATGCTATTCCTTCCCCCTCCCCACAACAGACCCCAGTGTGTGATGTTCCCCTTCCTGTGTCCAAGTGTTCTCATTGTTCAATTCCCATCTATGAGTGAGAACATGCGGTGTTTGGCTTTTTGTCCTTGTGATAGTTTGCTGAGAATGATGGTTTCAAGCTTCATCCGTGTCCCTACAAAGGACATGAACTCATCCTTTTTTATGGCTGCATAGTATTCCATGGTGTATATGTGCCACATTTTCTTAATCCAGTCTATCATTGATGGACATTTGGGTTGGTTCCAAGTCTTTGCTATTGTGAATAGTGCTGCAGTAAACATATGTGTGCATATGTCTTTATAGCAGCATAATTTATAATCCTTTGGGTATATACCCAGTAATGGGATGGCTGGGTCAAATGGTATTTCTAGTTCTAGATCCTTGAGGAATCGCTACACTGTCTTCCACAATGGTTGAACTAGTTTACAGTCCCACCAACAGTGTAAAAGTGTTCCTATTTCTCCACATCCTCTCCAGCACCTGGTTTACCTGACTTTTTAATGATTGCCATTCTAACTGGTGTGAGATGGTATCACATTGTGGTTTTGATTTGCATTTCTCTGATGGCCAGTGATGATGAGCATTTTTTCATGTGTCTGTTGGCTGCATAAGTGTCTTCTTTTGAGAAGTGTCTGTTCATATCCTTCAACCACTGCTTGATGGGTTGATTTTTTTTCTTGTAAATTTGTTTAAGTTCTCTGTAGATTCTGGATATTAGCCCTTCATCAGATGAGTAGATTGCAAAAATGTTCTCCCATTCTGTAGGTTGCCTGTTCACTCTGATGGTAGTTTCTTTTGCTGTGCAGAAGCTCTTTAGTTTAATTAGATCCCATTTGTCAATTTTGGCTATTGTTGCCATTGCTTTTGGTGTTTTAGACATGAAGTCCTTGTCCATGCCTATGTCCTGAATGGTATTGCCTAGGTTTTCTTCTAGGGTTTTCATGGTTTTAGGTCTAACATTTAAGTCTTTAACCCACCTTGAATTAATTTTTGTATAAGGTGTAAGGAAGGGATCCAGTTTCAGCTTTCTACATGTAGCTAGCCAGTTTTCCCAGCACCATTTATTAAATAGGGAATCCTTTCCCCATTTCTTGTTTTTGTCAGGTTTGTCAAAGATCAGATGATTGTAGATGTGTGGTATTATTTCTGAGGGCTCTGTTCTGTTCCATCGGTCTATATTTCTGTTTTGGTACGAGTACCATGCTGTTTTGGTTACTGTAGCCTTGTAGTATAGTTTGAAGTCAGGTAGCGTGATGCCTCCAGCTTTGTTCTTTTGGCTTAGGATTGTCTTGGCAATGCAGGCTCTTTTGTGGTTCCATATGAACTTTAAAGCAGTTTTTTCCAATTCTGTGAAGAAAGTCATTGGTAGCTTGATGGGGATGGCATTGAATCTATAAATTACCTTGGGTAGTATGGCCATTTTCATGATATAGATTCTTCCTATCCATGAGCATGGAATGTTCTTCCATTTGTTTGTGTCCTCTTTTATTTCGTTGAGCAGTGGTTTGTAGTTCTCCTTGAAAAGGTTCTTCACATCCCTTGTAAGTTGGATTCCTAGGTATTTTATTCTCTTTGAAGCCATTGTGAATGAGAGTTCACTCATGATTTGGCTGTCTGTTTGTTTGTTATTGGTGTATAGAAATGTTTGTGATTTTTGCACATTGATTTTGTATCCTGAGACTTTGCTGAAGTTTCTTATCAGCTTAAGAAGATTTTGGGCTGAGATGATGTACAATCATGTCAAGAGCTTCTCTGAGGAGTACAGACTCGTCCTAAGGATCACAGGGAACTCTTGAAATCTTAGGCTTTGGAGTAATCTATCAAGGGTTGCAAAAGAAAATATGCAAGACTTGCCTAAGAAAATTAATATGCATCTGTATGCCAGATGAATTGGAATAGTAGAGATGGAAACTAGAGATGAAGTCAGCAGGTTGCTTTAGCAATTTAAAAATAAATTGAAATTTTTCTGGACTGAAATAATCCCAGGAGGAGTGAAAAATCTGGGAGACAAGATTTGGCTTATTAGACTTTAAAGAGTTAAGACAGTTTAGGCAAAATCTCTAAAATTTCAAGGTGGAATAAAAATTGGAAAGTTGGCAGGAAGAACAGAATTAGAAGGAAAGATGAGATGGCAAGCTGTAGGTATACTGAGTTTGACATAACAATGGAACACCCAGCTAGAAATATACAATAGAAAAAAATCAGGCCAGGTGTGGTGGCTCACGCCTGTAATCTCAACAATTTGGGAGGCCAAGGTGGGCGGATTACTTGAGGTCAGGAGTTCCAGACCAGCCTGGCCAACATGCCAAAACCCCATCTCCACTAAAAATACAAAAATAAATTAGCTGGGCGTGGTGGCGCATGCCTGTAATCTCGGCTACTTGGGAGGCTGAGACAGGGGAATCACTTGAACCTGAAAGGCAGAGGTTGCAGTGAGCAGAGATCACACCACTTCCCTCCAGACTGGGTGGCAGAGTGAGACTCCATATCGGGAAAAAAAAAAAAAGAAAGAAAGAAAACAGAGAAACAAATGGGAAATTGAATATATATATATATATATATGGCAGGAAAAACATAATAGTCTTTATTTTAATGAAAATGTATTATTCATAGCAAAATTTCTAACCATGTGACAAACATTTAGAATCAGAGTGCATTTCTAAAATCCCTTTACAACTAATAAAACTCTAGAAATTCAGAACTATATATGATATTTTGAGGTGTGAATTATCTCAACCGAAGAACCACAGCAGGGAAGTCCTTTCCAGAAGTGAGTCACACACAAAAAATACATACATGACCTATTTAGACAGGAATGATGCAGTTAAATGTATCTCGTAGATACCCTACTCAATTTAAAAAACATTTATTGATCACTTACAACATGCAAGTACAGTAATAAGGTAGCATAGCTAAACTCAGAGGTATCGCAGAAAAAACACACAGTTGAAAAAATGGTGAATTCTGGTTGTCTGTTTCCTCAAGCTCTAAGATTGACGCTTAGGATTTCTCAAAGAGAACTGAAAATGTTTTCCTAATTCTGAAACAGTACTGACTTCCATGACCATCTCTTTTGAGGTATGAGGCACAGGAGGGAGGGCAACGGGGTTGAAAAACTCACTGTTGAGTACTATGCTCAGAACCTGGGTGATGGGATTACTCGTACCCCAACCCTCAGCATATATACCCTTACAACATACTCTGGTAATAAACCTGCGCATGGACTCCCCTGAATCTAAAATAGAAGTTGGAAAACATAAAAAAGGTATGAGTCACTCATTTTGTGGCTACTTGCAGAAGTTTCAAAGATAATGATTTTCAAAGGTAACCGAACTCGTGACACCAGTATGTCAGCATATCATCACATTTCATTTCTGAAGGGTCAGCAGTGAGAGATGGCGCCAAGCCGCCAGTGAGAAGAGACATTTGAGAAAAACAATTAAGAAGGAACTGAAGCTTGATGGATTAGCATAATGAATTTTTCTGAAGGCAACGGTTTGAAAAATATTTGTAAAAGGTGTGGCAGAATGTGAAATCATGAATCATCTATTCTCGCCCTGACAACAGTTTTGTTTCTCATATAGGCTGGACTAAATTTCATTCAGTTCGTTAATTTTCAAATGTAATTGTTTGCAATTTAAGCCAAAAGACATCTTAAAATCTACTATTTTTTTTAATGTGGGACAGTGATACAAGAAGCCAAAAAGAAACAAAAGTCAAACTGTGGGGCCAAAAAAAATAATTACAAAGAAATAAGAAATGTTCACAAATTTCAGCACACTTTGCCTCACCAAAGAGCGTAGTATTACAAAACTATAGTCTACAAGAAATCAGTAACTATGTTAAGTACTGAAGCAGAAAATAAGTTATGCACGCTTTTATCTTATTACCAGATTATTTTTCATAGGTAGCGCAAAACTTATTGATTGCTGACTATCCAAATGTATGGTAATAAAGTAATATAGTTTAACTATCAAAGGTATCATATAGAACCATACAGTTGAAAAAAGGATGGATTCTGTCTTAGTCATTAACCCTTAGACTTTATCAAAGAGAATGGAAATTCTTTCTTTCTCTCTTTCTTTTCTTTTCCTTTCTTTCTCCTCTCCTTCCTTCCTTCTTTCCTTTCTTCCTTCCTTCCTTCCTTCCTTCCTTTCTTTCCTTCTTTCTTCCTTCCTTCCTTCCTTTCTTTCGAAACTGGGTCCTGCTCTGTCACCCAGGCTAGAGTGCAGTGGTGAGATCATAGCTCATTGTAACCTCAAACTTCTGGGAGCTATGACTATAGGCATGTGCCACCATGCCTGGCTATTTTTTTTTTTTTTTTTTTTTTTTTTTTGTAGAGATAAGGTCTTGCCATGTAGCCTAGGCTGGTCTCGAACTCCCGGCCTCAAGCAATCCTCCCACCTCAGCCTCCCGAAGTTCTGGGATTACAGGTGTGAGCCACTGTGCTTGTCCTGGAAATGTTTTTCCAATTCTCAAACAGTGTTGATATCAGTGACTACTTTTTCAAGGCATGAGTTGCTAGTCTTATGGCTATTTAAGGAGGTTTCAAAGATAATGATTTTGGGGAATAAAAACCAGTGTTTTCTTCAAGCATTCAGAATTATTTATGGAAGTAGAAGTATTATATTCGTGTAAAGTGATATGGTCTATAGATGTAACTTAGTTGCCTTAAACTGTGTAATTGCTGGTATACCATATTAGTGTCTTTAATCTGAACACATCCTCACCTCCAAGAGGAAAAGCTTATCATTCACAACAGTAATTCCTGAGTGAGCTACTCCTCTCTGATTATACAATTAGAAAGTCAAAACAAACTTGAACTTTGCAACATATATTCTCAGAACTCAAAATATATTTTAAGAGAATTGTAACAGTAATCAATTCCTTTTCAAGACAAGATATGAAGTCAATAAAAGATTGCCTACTTTGATATTTATTTGTTTGTTCAAAAACATTAAGCACTAAGTCTAAGGAGCTGGTGGGATGAAGGAAATGGGGCAAGCTTTAAAGAAATATAAGACATGCACTCTTTGCCCTTAAGGACAATCTGGTTAAGGAGAAAACAGTTATCAAGTATATTTAACCCCACTTAAAGGTGTGAGCAAATAAAATTTTGTTAATTCATATATTTTAAATACTGTACATTTAATAGCCAAGGTCAGGTGCTATCTCTTTTGTGAAGCCTATGGGAAAATATAATTTTAAAAAAAAATTCATATGGCCACAATTTTGTTTGTAAAATTTCTCTTTGTCAAAAACTCAATTGTACACTTCTGGAACGCCAGTTTCTATGCATCCAGCATGCTCAGAAAGGAGGCCTCATGGATATGCAAGTGTGCCGCGGCTGTGCAACATGGCCCCCGGAATGACACAGCAGAGTGAAGCAGCTGGAAGGTGCTCAAATACTCACAGACTGGCTGGGAAGTTGAAAGCAAGGGAAGAAGAGAGGGATGAGGAGAGAACAGCAGCTGTCAGGGAGCAGAGCACAGCCTAGAGAAAGCTGGGGTGCTTTGCACTGGCAGTTGAAAACTAAGGAGGCAGTGGGGGCATGAAGTAAGGAGAAGACAGAAAGGGGGACGGGATGTGGAGAGCTTGCTGCTGGAGTAAGCACATTTATCCGGCCAGTTACAGCAGTGTGGAGGGAGTATTTAAGCCTGAAAATAGAGTTCAATCATTCAAGCCATTGGGTAAAGGCAAATAATTAGCAAAAATAATACAAAAGGATACATGAACTTTATTTACAAACTAGAACTACATGGTCCCTTTGATCATGATCTGCACAGGTATCCTCAAGCTGTCCACGCAGTCTTTCTAGGGAGGCTACCAGAGTGAGTGAAAATGGAAAATTAAAGCTGGGTCCTGCGTTCACGGCATTTCAAACACCAAAGTTAAACTACATGTTTGACTCTGAGGACTAGACTGTTACTATTACAAGAGTTGTGTAGGGTGTATATCCAGGACCAGGCGGAGACCAGTCCCTGTTGTCAGAGAAGCTTCTCACTGAGACACAAGCTTGCTCAGGTAGGGTGGACGTTGAAAGCCAAGCAGAGGGATTTCTGTGAACTCTTGCTTCCTCTGTCATCGGCCACCCCTTAAGTTTTCTATTTCCTGCCTCTTCCACTTTACTAATTCTGTTTTCCAGAAAACACTCCACACCATCCTCCATAAGGGTTCAAAGTCTACCATATAATGTCTTCCCAAATGCGCTAAAATGTACCCTCAAAAAAATTTGTTTTACCTAGTCTGGATATTTCATATAAATATAAGTATATAATATGTGACCTTTGGGGTCTGGTTTGCATTTAGTGTAATGTTCTCAAGGTTTATCCACCTTTTAGGATGCATCAGTACTTTACTCCCTATTACGGCTTAATAATATTGCATCGTGTGTGTCTAGCACACATTTGCTTGTCCACTTATCCATTGATGGAAACCCGGGTTGCTTCCACCTTTTGGCTCTGATGAATAGTGCTGCTATCCACAGAGAGAGCACATTGGTGGTTTGAAGGGGCTCGGGAATGGGAGATAGGAAATGACTCCTTCATGGGTTGGGTTTTCTATGGGGGTGATGAAAATAGCTTGGAGCCAGACAGAGGCGTTAGTTACACAACATGGTGAGTGTACTAAATGCCAATGAACTGTACATTTTTTAATGGTTAATTATATGTTGTGTGAATTTCACTTTGATTTTTTAAAAAATTAATTTCCAGGCAGATCCCCTGCCACCTGTCTAAAACAGGGTCCCACGTGTGGATTAAACTACAAATGAGAAATGTTACATATCTTACAATAAATTGCCTATAACATACGTACGCAGCATCCTTCATAGCCAAGGTCAGACCCTACCTCCTCCATGAAATCTGCTGTGGAAATTACAATTAAAAACAAAATCTCCAGCCTGGCCAACATGGTGAAACCCCGTCTCTACTAAAAATACAAAAATTAGGCTTGGTGACGGATGCCTGTGGTCCCAGCTACTCGGGAGGCTGAGGCAGAAGAATGGCGTGAACCTGGGAGGCGGAGCTTGCAGTGAGCCGAGACCGCACCACTGCACTTCAACCTGGGCGACAGAGCAAGACTCCCCCTTAACAACAACAACAAAAACATTAGCCGGGTGTGGTGGCGTGCCCCTGTAGTCCCAGCTACCCAGGAGGCTGAGGCAAGAGAATCGCTTGAACCCAAGGAGGCGGAGGTTGCAGTGAGCCAAGATCACACCACTGCACTCCAGCCTGGGTGACAGAGGGAGACTCCGTCTCAAAAAAAAATAAAAATAATAATAATAAATCTCCTAACCTAGAAATCCTCTCTACCAAGGTAAAGGAGAAAGAAAATCATTTTACTATTGAATAAGCATTAAACCAGAATGCGATGCCCATGGCAAGCAATCCACTGAGAGACTGCAAAGACAGAAAGATCGTTCCTCCTTTATATAGCCAGGTAGATACAGCCCATTACATGGATGTTCTCAGGATGAACAACAGCTACTCTTCACGTAAGAGGACGTCACAGAACCATGTGTCACACACGGTTTATCCTAACTTTACCCATAATTTGGGTGACCATCTGTATTAGTTAATAGGCTTTATATACAGGGAAAATAAACTCCTCACATCTTTATAACAGGAGGAAGCTTTGGAGCAAGGGGCCTGCTGAAATTAGGCTCCTACCCTCCCACAGAACCTGGGACACAGGGGTGTTTCTTTCCTCGGATGGTTACGCTCAAAAAGGTTGATTTCCAGCCTTGAGAAAGGCATTCCTTGGTTGTAAAGTTGGCAAAAGATTTATTTTACTTTTTAAAAGATTTACTCACATTTCAAAGTGACGGCGAAAGAATTTACAAGTTTTCTAAAGTAAATGCTCGAAGAAAGAGGAGTAGAGGGGTGTCTCTTCCCTTGTTTTTAACAGGAAGAATTCAGTCTCTTATTTTTAATTTATGTTTGCCTTTATTTCCCTTCTCTGATCTCTCAGGAAAAAAAAAAAAGGGCAATTACTTCCTCTTCAGAGACGCCTTACTTGTGGCACTTCCCACTTCTACCCTGAACTGGAGCAGGGCTGCAGGGCCAGGGTCCGGTTCCTTCTGCATCCTTCATGGTGCGAGGGACCGTGAGCCGGAGCCAACGTTGAGAGAAGGCCCTGCCTTGAGCTCACTGTTGCAATGGAAATGTTCTGTATCTTGACTGCCCTGTGAATACCCTGGTTGTGATATGGTCCTCTAGTTTTACAAGCTGTTGCCATCGGGGAAATTCAGTAAAGCGTATGTAGGATTGCTCTGTACTGTTTCTTACAACTGAATCTACAGTTACCTCAAAATTAAAAGTTTAGCTAAAAATGAAAAAGGTTTTTGAATGACTAAAAACATGTGTATTATAACCACTGAATAATGGTTATGGAACATTATAAAGTCCGGAATACTGTACAGTCTGGGCTGAGGAGAAGGCTCACAGCTACATTCTGGGGAAGATCTGGGCAATGTGAAGGGGTGAGGGTCCAGGGAATACTGTCAGGGAGCCAAAAATCGATATGCAGGGCAGACAGCCTGTGAGAATGACCTAAGTAGAAATTTTTTTAAACAAAATAAAAATTTTCAAAAAGAGAAAAAGAAGACAACAGGGGGAAAATTCAAGAGGCCAGGCGCAGTGGTTCATGCCTGTAATCCCAGCACTTTGGGAGATCAAGGTGGCAGATCACCTGAGGTCAGGAGTTTGAGACCAACCTGGCCAACATGCAGAGATGGGCAAAACCCCATCTCTACTAAAAATACAAAAATTACCTGGGCATGGTGGCGGGCACCTATAGTCCCAACTACTCGGGAGGCTGAGGCGGGAGAATCACTTGAACCCAGGAGGCAAGGGTTGCAGTGAGCTGAGATCACACCACTACACTCCAGCCTGGGCAACAGAGCAAGACTCCATCTAGAAAAGAAAAAGAAAAAGAAAAAAGAAAAGCAAGAAAGGATGCATGCAAGTGCAAGGAAATAAATTGTCTAGAATAAACTAAGATGCAGAGAAATGACTAAGACTAGAGTATCAGGACACAGAATAGAAGACAGCAGGGCCTATGTCATAAGTTATAGAAAGCAGGTTTAGAAAAATCAATATTTCAAAGACAGGAAGAGCTAAGGGAACACCTGTCCAATTGGTGAAGACAATGTACTTAGAACCCAACAAAGACCTCTCTTTTAGATATTTGAAAGGAGATGTAAATATTGTAGCTCAAGTGAATAGATGGGTGCACAGTTTCAACCTACAAACTATGACTTCAAAGGTTGGGACTTAATTAACGCACCTCCAGATAAAAAAGCAATGGAGAAAATTCTAAATAGTTTTGGAAGGTGCCTATAGTCTGCTAAGCCAGAAAAAAAAAAAAACATGAATTGTATTTGTAATACACCAAAATTGTATAAACTGGGTGTCCTAAAATGAGCTCACCCTCTATCTAGTAAAGCTCATTTTGACCATCTGTGTGTGCTGGGCACACACAGATGGTCAAAGGTAGGAAGGTAGGAAGAAGCACCTGGAAGTATCTGGAAGATGCCAGAGAAAATAGGACCCAATGGCAAAGTTCTTGATTGGCAAAACTGCCCTGCTTTTTGCCCTTGAGTTATAGCAGCAAAGAATAAAGTGAGTATCTGCCAGGACCAAGATTGCATGTATAATGTACCCTGCTTAATCGGTTCATGCGAAATGCATGTTCAGGGTGTACAGAAATGCATGTAAGCATTTCTCACATACTCTGAAAACAGTCTAAAAAATGCTGACAAACATATTCCCACACAAAACTCTTTATCATCTAATTATAGTCTTATATATTATAGTCTTATATATAAAGCACAAGATTAAACGATATCATGTAGAGGCCTGCTCCTATGAGTAGAAAATCAATAAAATAACAAAAAGGATATAAGCCAGTAAAGCCCTGTCATTTATAGCAATTTTTTAAGTTTAAAAAAAGCCCTTATTTGCTGACTAATTATGTCTTTATAATCCTATGAAAATGCATGCTGATTAAAAAGAGAGAGTCACAAAATCCTAAACTGCCAAAGAAATTATGCTTCATAAATAAAATAATACCCAAGCTCTATGGGATTATAAAAGACCAACTGGAGTGATCTGTCTAGCTGAAGAAAACAGATTCATAGTGACAACTTCCTGGAGGGAAAAAACACTTAATATAAACTTGCGTTGCCATCATTTTATCTGTTATACTTTTTAGAATAAAAACAGATCACAACATTTATGTGTAGGATAGGAAAAACATTAAATGGATTAAGTTTGACATCCTTGGGTACAAAATTGATTTAAAGGGTGAAATGTATGTGCCCAAATGCATTACATAAAAATAATCCATTATTTTCTTTTTTAACATTTTCTCCTCTTCAAAGCAAAATTCAAATTCTTGAGTGTACCACATTTGTTAAGGACAAACAGGTTAGAAAAGATGTTATTTCTCCCAAAGTTTAATCCCAAACTCCCAGCAGATCACTCTGTAAAAATTCACCAAGATGAATGATGGGTGCCTGTCTGATTTGCTTGTGTTTATAAACATTACAAATTTGGGGAATATAGTGTTTTTGAGCCACTTACCATCCTTCTGGTAATTCATTTCCTTCACCTCCTTCAAGCAAATAAATTAATCTGTGCTCATTGTTGTTTTGTTTTTCTAAGACCACCAGAGCGGGTACAAAAGAACCAGCGACTAGGCAAGGGTAGGAGCAAAACTGCAAGTTTATTTTGGTCACCTAGCTTCAAGGGAAGAAGGTGGGTAGGGAGAGGTCTGTTGGCCCCCGACAAAAGGGGCCCCCAGAGTCACCCGTACAGCTCTCGGAAGGAGTTCCCGCAGTCCTAACATCCCAACAGGAGTGGAGGACTGAGGAAGGCCGCGCGTGGCGTGCCTCCGGAGCGGCTTTTCTAGGAGTGGGAGGGCAATAGGCGGGGCACGGGCGTGTCAGGGGGCGTTCCACAGGTGCGACCAGGTAAATCTTGGTCTCTTCAGATTGATATCACCTGGCGCATGCCTAGTTGGTCTGCACCTTCCCGGGTCGCCGGCTGGATTTTCGCGCCCGCGGGAAAAGTTGGGGGGGGGATGAAGAACCCGGAAGTGCGCCATCTTGCCTCCGTTCATCCAAACAATTGTCTCAGGGGAGGATGAAACAAAAGCAATGTGGTCCTCCAGTCCAGCCTTAGAATGAAGAGGACTCAGGGCCCATACAAAATGTCCAAAAGAACTGTTATTCATTTGACACTCGTTTATTGCCTGCCTTCTCTGGGCTAGGCGCAGAGCTAGAAAGTGGTGATCCAGCAGTGAACAAGACGGGTCTTGGAGCTTAGGTTCTAGTAGTAAAAGCAGGATTTTCCACCCCACCCTCAAGAATAGAACTTACCTTGGACTGAAAGGAGAGGAAAGGAAAAAAAGGATTGCTGAGGAAGTGCAAAGCAGGGTCCCTGAGAGGGGAGCCCCAGGTCCTGCTTCTGAGTCAGAGCCCCTAGAAAGCAGCAAAACGGGAGGTAAGTTGAGGGAACTATTTAGGATAACTGTGCCCTACTTCCTGGATTGTAACCTCAGGAAAGGGACAAGACCCAAATAGGTTATGGCTGCACAGTGTGTCCGGGCAGATGGAGCCACAATCTACCTGATATTTCCATGCCATCGGCACACAGAAGCATCAGAGTGACTCTTAAGCCCTCAAGCGTGGAAAGAAATATGGGAGAGAGCAGCTGGACTCTGCTGGGAAAAAGCAAATTTAAAATAAGAGGCTTGATTCTCCCTGTTGGAAACAAGGGAAGAGATTTTTCTCTCTTCCTAAGTTTTCTTTGAGCATTTACTTCCTCTTTTATAAAAAAATAAATGTTATTGCGTATATTTAAGGTTTACAACATAATGTTATGGGATACATAGTAAAATGGTTACTCTGGTGAAGCAAATTAACATATCTATCATCTCACAGTTACCTTATTGTGTGTGATGACAGCAGCTAAAGTCTACTTACACAACAAAAACCCCAGTTAGCATACAATTGTATTAGCTGTAGTCCTGGTTAGCTGGTTAGATCTCTAGACTTGTTCATCCTACACATCTCCTTTGTATACACAGACTTCCACCTCCCCATTTCCTAACCCATCCCCACCCCCACTCCTGGTAACCACTGTTTTATTCTCTACATATTTGACTTTTTTCCTTGGATTCCACACATAAATGAGAGCACGTAATACTTTTCTTTCTGTGTCTGTCTTACTTCACTTAGCAGAATGTCCTCCAGGTCCATTTATGTTGTGACAAATGGCAACATCTCCTTTTTTAGGGTGGAATAATAGTCTATTGTATACACACACACACACACACACACACACACACACCAGTTTATCCATTCATTCATTGACACTTAGGTAGTTTCCATATCTTGGATATTGCGAATAATGCTACAATGAACATAAAAATGCAGATATCTTTACAAGGTGGTGATTGCATCTCCTTTGGGTGGATACCCAGAAAGGGAATTGCTGGGTCATAGGGAAGTTATTTTTCTTTTCTTTTCTTTTTTTTTTTTTTTTGAGATAGAGTCTCACACTCTGTTGCCCAGGCTAGAGTGCAGTGGCACGATCTCAGCTCACTGCAACCCCAGACTCCCGAGTTCAAATGATGCTCCTGCTTCAGCCTCCCAAGTAGCTGGGACTACAGGTGCCCACCACCATACCCGGCTAATTTTTGTATTTTTAGCAGATACGGGGTTTCGCCATGTTGGCCAGGCTGGTCTCGAACTCCTGATCTCAAGTGATCCACCTGCCTCGGTCTCCCAAAGTACTAGGATTATAGTCATGAGCCACCACACCCGGACTGGAAGTTCTGTTTTTGACTTCTTTAGAAACCTCCATGCACTTTTTCCTAAAGGCTTCACCAATCTCCATTCCCACCAACAGTGTACTAACTGTTTTTTTTCTCCACTCCCTTGCCAACATTTGTCACTCTCATATTTTTGATAACACCCATCCAAACAGTTGTAAGGTGATATCTCATAGCAGTTTTGATTTGCATTTTCCTGATGGTTAGTGATGTTAAACACCTCTTCATGGATCTGTTGCCCATTTTTATGTCTTCTTTGGAGAAATATCTGTTCAGATCCTTTGCTCATTTTTTAACTAGGTTATTTATTTTTCTGCTATTGAGTTGTAAGAGATTTTTATAAATTTTGGATATTAACCCCTTACTAGATATGCAGTTTGCAAATATCTATTCTCAGTCTGTACATTGCCTTTTCATTGTGTTAATTGCTTCCTCTGCTGTACAGAAACTTTTTAGTTTAATGTAGTCCCACTTACTTATTTTTGCTTTTGTAGCCTGGGCTTTTGTTGTAATATCCAAAACATCATTACCAAGGCCAATGTCAAGGAGCTTTACCCTCTCTTATCCTCTAGGAGTTTAATGGCTTCAGGTCTTACATTTAGATCTTTTATCCATTTTGAGTTGATTTTCTAATATGTGTAAGGTAAGGGTCCAATTTCATTTTCTTGCATGTGGAAATCCAGTTTTCCCAGCACCATTTATTGAAGAGACTATTTTTTCCCCATTCTGTCCTCTTGGGGCCCTTGCCAAAATTTAGTTATTTAAATTAGGTTTAGATTTATTTCTGGGCTCTCTATTCTGTTTAACTGGTGTATAGTTCTGTTTTTATGCCAGTACCATACTGTTTTGATTACTTTAGCTTCCAAATATCATTTAAAATCAGGGAGCATTTATTTGTAATTATAACTTTTGAAAACTTGTATGTACTTTTTCCTCTCTTTGAAATTTATGTAAATCCTTTTGAAGCCTAGATAGGCCTTTCATTAGCTTTATGATCCAGGGATGTCTTCTCAAGCACTTGGGAACCATCTCTTTGAAATGTAAACATCAAAAGAGATGACACCCCTATATCCCACTTTCTGTGGGAGGGTAGGAGCCTACCTTCTGTGGGTACCTTACTCAAAGTTGCAAAACTACTTCCTATCATAAAGATATAAAAAGTTTTGTTTTTCCTCTGGAAAAAACCAAGTAGCTGACACAGATGATCACTCCAAATTACTAGGTAACATTAGGATGAACTGTGTGTAACTATGGTACTGTCAAGTCCTCTTACTCTAACTTAACTATTGTTTGTCTTGAAAACATGTATGTAGGTTGGGCACGGTGGCTCATGCCTGTAATCCAGCACTTTGGCAGGCCGAGGTGGGTGGATTGCCTGAGGTCAGGACAGCCTGGCCAACATGGTGAAATCCTTTCTCTACTAAAATACAAAAATTAACCGGGCACTGTGGCATGCACCTGTAATCCCAGCTACTTGGGCGGCTGAGGCAGGAGACTTGGTTGAGCCTGGGAGCCGGAGGTTGCAGTGAGCTGAGATCGTGCCATTGCACTCCAGCCTGGGTGACAAAAAAAAAAAAAGTATGTAATAGGTTGTGTCTGCTGCTTGGCTGTATAAAAGGTGAGATTTCCTTCCATCTTGCAATTTCCTAGATTACCTGTGATGCACATCACATTCTACTTTAATGCTTATTCAATAATAGAAGTATTTTCTTTCCCTACTACCTTTGTGGAGAGGATTTCTGGGTTGAGGGAAGATTTTTATTTTTAATTATATGTCTCCAACCAACGATAATGGGACAGATGGGAAGAATAATGACTGTCTTAGTGAACACAGCTTGGACAGATGACACCAAGGACAATATGTACCCCCTCGCCAGGTCACAACTATATAAGCACCCCTAAAACTTAGATGCAATGCTTTGGAGAAAAGGTGAGAGACTGAGATGATGAGATTTAATACACATCCTCCATAGGATAGGAGCTCAAAATAAAGATTAACATGAAAAAAGAAAAATAAAGCAATAAGGTCTGCCTGAGCCTATGCGCCCAGAGTTGTGCTAGCTGCAGCATGAACTACTTGCCAATATTTAACTGCAGGAATCTTAACTTCAGATGCTTGTATCAACAACCCATTTCTTCTGGCTGAAGAACGAGAGATAAATAAGTGGAAGAAAACTTACATTTATCAGACTGGCTCTCAAACTTTGCTACATATTAGACACCTGGGAAGTTTTCAAAAATTCTGATGCCCGGGCTCCCTCCTGAGCTAATTAAATCAGAATCTCTAGGAGGAGGACACAGTCATCACCAATTTTTAAAGTTCCAGAAGTGATTTCAGTGTGCAGACACACAGACACATGAATGTCCCTAGAGCCAGGGTCCCCAAACACAATATTTTGGCATTTGTGAGATGTGTTATAACAAACTTTCTCTTTTTAATAAAGTCAACATTTTTAAATTATTTACTTTTCTAATAACTATAATGGATATATGACAGTCTCCATCATAATCTCAGTCCATGCACCGAGAATTGCAGGGACCCCACAATTTTATATATGCCATAGACTTTAATGAGGTATTGTTACTGTTTCATTTAAATAAAGGGTAGTATTTTTGAAGAGTAAAGTGATGATACTTTTTCCTTGAAAAATAAAATTTGAGATCTAGAAATAGTTGACTGCATTACTCACATGCTTGTAAAATACCTTTCTAAATCCTACCTCCTCTGTCTGTCTCAATAAATAAATAATTATTTATTATTATGTCTCGAATTATGGAGACAGGGTCCCATTCTGTTGCCTAGGTTGGAGTGCAGTGGTGTGATCTCGCTTACTGCAGCCTCAATCTTCCCAGGCTCAAGCGATCCTCCCACCTCAGCCTCCCAAGTAGGTGGGACTACAGGCTTGCATCACTACTCCTGGCTAATTTTTTAATTTTTTTTTTTTTTTTTTTTTTGTAGAATCTGGATCTCGCTATGTTGCCCAGGCTGGCCTTGAACTCCTGGGCTCAAGCCATCCTCCCGCCTCAGCCTCCCAAAATGCTGAGATTACAGGAGTGAGTCCACATGCCCAGCTATTGAGCACTTTAAATGTGGCTGTTCCAAGCTGAGATGTGATGTAAGCATAAAATACACTTGGATTTCCAAGACAGTATCAAGAATAATGTAAAAGATCTCATTAACATTTTATACGGGTTGCTGCATTTTGGATACATCAGGTTAAATAAAATATAATAGTAAAATTAATTTCACTTCTTTCTGTTTCAATCTTTTGATACGGCTATTAGAAAGTTTAGAAGCGGCCGGGCGCGGTGGCTCAAGCCTGTAATCCCAGCACTTTGGGAGGCCGAGATTGGCGGATCACGAGGTCAGGAGATGGAGGCCATCCTGGCTAACACGGTGAAACCCCGTCTCTACTAAAAAAATACAAAAAAACTAGCCAGGCGAGGTGGTGGGCGCCTGTAGTCCCATCTACTTGGGAGGCTGAGGCAGGAGAATGGCATAAACCCAGGAGGCGGAGCTTGCAGTGAGCAGAGATCCGGCCACTGCACTCCAGCCTGGGCGACAGAGTGAGACTTCGTCTCAAAAAAAAAAAAAAAAAGAAAGAAAGTTTAGAAGCACATCTGTGGGCCGGGCGCGGTGGCTCAAGCCTGTAATCCCAGCACTTTGGGAGGCCGAGACGGGCGGATCACGAGGTCAGGAGATCGAGACCATCCTGGCTAACATGGTGAAACCCCGTCTCTACTAAAAAAATACAAAAAAAACTAGCCGGGCGAGGTGGCGGGCGCCTGTAGTCCCAGCTACTTGGGAGGCTGAGGCAGGAGAATGGCGTAAACCCGGGAGGCGGAGCTTGCAGTGAGCTGAGATCCGGCCACTGCACTCCAGCCCGGGCGACAGAGCGAGACTCCGTCTCAAAAAAAAAAAAAAAAAAAAAAAAAAAAAGAAGCACATCTGTGGTTTGCATTTGTGGTTTGTGTTATATTTCCAATGGACAGTGCTACTTTATTTAGGGTAGATAAGAAATGCTGGGAGACCTATTTAAGATGCAGATTGCCAAGACTGACCCTCCAGGGAATCTAGTTCAGCAATCTGTGTTTCAGGCAGATATGAGCAGGAGCTACCTAAAGTAGCAGGGAGCATTTAATTCATTGCTGTCTGAATTTAATTTAGGAATTTAATTCATTGCTTTCTTCTCTCTCCTCCACTCGCAAGCCTAATTCTCTTCATATTTCTCAGTCCCACTTACCAAGAAAGAGAATCAGTTTGGCCTAGATAATCATCAATGACCCTCTTTAGTCAGAGCTTTCTGTCTTAGCCTACCCCATAGGTCTCTGACCAATCTATAGATAATCAAGTTGTGACTGGCGGGGAAGGGGCAGGAGGTAGGGAGGGGTGGGTCAGGAGTGACCTGGAACCTCTCCTCTCACCGGGGGTGTTGGTAGGACAGCTTTGTTTGGAGAGGACTGTGAGAATGCCCAGCATAAACTGGCCTGGCCATATGTGAGTTAATTCAGAAATTAAAAGGGTAGGACATGCATGCCAAGGCCCTGCGAGGCCTCGAACCAAGGTCTGATTATCCCCTGAACTGTGCTCCAGATACAAGTCAGCCAAAGCCACTCCACAAATAACAATAATGATAGATTCACTCTCACAACATATTTCCATCACATCTACAACAAGTGGCAAAATTAAACCAAGAATTTAAGAGGAGAGAGAGAGAACGCAGAGGCAGATATGCAGGGGTAATACATGGAACACAAGCAAGTCACCAAAGAGCCAGTCCCAGTGATGTCATACATCACTGAGCAACCTTGGGCAAGATGCCTCAACCTCTCTGGCCTCAGTCTTTTCATCTTTACAGGTTAGAAAATGTCAGGGATTGCAAGGATTGGATGGAATGATACGCCAAATACACCCTCCGAAGGGCTCAAGTGATTGCAAAGATTGGATGGAATGTTACATTGACTACACCCTCCAAAGGGCTCAAGGGTTCTTTTGGTGAATACACCAAAAGGTCTATTTCTTCATCCTTGTTAAAACTTTGGAAATGTTAACTCACAACTCTCATAGTCTACCAGCACTTATCTGTAGCTACAGCTTCACCTCAATACATCAAACTCCATCAGGCCGGCAGCCCTCTACGGGCTCCACAGTATGCATTTGAGAGAAATACAGTCAGTCAGTTCTGAGCTAATGACAATTGTCAATTTAATCTGATGGTAGCTTTTTACAATAACTGTCAGAATAGTTAAGATTTACAACATACTCCAATGACCTACCATAGCATTTCTGTTTAAAAGATTCAAGCAGTGAGAAAAACTGTAAAAGAAAATTTTAACTATCATGTCTTGGGCCCAGACTTATTTCCATTTCCATGCAACATTTTGAGAAAACGAAATATCATTTTCCTTTTTTTTTTTTTGAGACGGAGTCTCACTGTGTCATCCAGGCTCGAGTGCAGTGGCTCAATCTTGGCTCACTGCAACCTCCACCTCCTGGGTTCAAGCAACTTCCCTGCCTCAGCCTCCCGAGGAGCTGGGATTACAGGTGCCCACCACCACGCCCAGCTAATGTTTGTATTTTCATTAGAGATGGGGTTTCACCATGTTGGCCAGGCTGGTTTCGAACTCCCGACCTCAAGAGATCCACCCACCTCAGCCTCCTTAAGTGCTGGGATTACAGGCGTGAGCCACCATGCCCCGCAGTTTTAAGTTATGCCCCATTTCCTTTTCACAACAATGAACTCCCCCTCCCCTGAAAGTGCTCAATTTGTACAGGGAACCAGTACAGGTTTTTGAAATTTTCCTTTCCTTCATGAAGAATCTGACATTTCTACTATATCAATAACAATAGGAGCAAAGAGTTTACCCTGTATTTGCATAATTAGTTAGAAAGACGAGAATTTCCGTGGCCTCTGAAAAAGGAGCTCTGCATCTTTAAGACTCTGCGAGGCTCCCTGCCCTCCGCGCAGACCGAGCAGACTCTGCCGCAGCGACTCATCCTATCGATAAGGTTCAGTTAGCCAAGGTGGAGGATGGGAAAAGAATGGAACTGTCCCAGCTACTCAATGAGATCAGGGCAAACTATGAAAAGATCCTCACCAGAAATCAGATAGAGACGGTGCTCTCAACAAGGATCCAGGTAATGATTTCATACAGACAGGCACCTTCCAGAATAAGGAGACAGTCCATGTCTACCCAATTCCTGTCCCGGCCTCTCTGAGGTACAGTATTTCCTTTTCGATGCAGCATCTATTGGGGAAGGAATTTAGCTTCTACTGCAATGTGACTGGGACTACAGGGGGAAATACTGTGATTATATTGTTAAATTGCCGTTAAATAAGCATTGATTGATGCACTTGATTTTTATATAAATTGTGAGGTTCCTATCATTAACATGGGGTCAACATACAATAAAATGGTGCACTCTAACCTCTTACAGACAATCTTCAGAAAGGAAGCATTCCAAATACCCTTCAAAGATATTATGGAGTTATTTACAGAGATAATTTAAATAATATCTTTAAAATGTAAAACCTTTAAGTAAGATTTATTAGCATGTACACTTTCTAGAGATAAATATTTCTAAAAGGTTTCTATCATCTTTTTAACGAGTTCCGTTTTATACCAGATTGTTATAAATAGAAATCATCTGAGTGTGTGAACATGGCATTCAGAAACAATGATATAAATTATGACCATCGAAATTCCCCAAACTGGTAACGATTCTCCACTAAGATTTTTGCTTCTGTACTATAAGATGAGAAACGTTTCTTTCCATTACAAAGCTTGTAATATTTAAGTATTTAAAAAAGAGAAAGAGAGCCAACTTAGATAAGGACTAAATCCTAATTTAATAGATTTAGTTTTAAACAATCACTTTCAGCAATTTAATTAAGGTCTCAAGTCTTTAAACAAATTTACAAACAAATATTTTAGAAATAAAGATTAAGAAATTTAGGGGATTTTTTAGTTTACCTATCATATATGGGTTCAAGGTATCTTCCAAGCCCTGAAATACAGCAAAAAGTTTACTTAAGAATATCACCCAAAAGAAAAAAGAAAAAAATTGGTAGAAAAATCTCAGGGCTTTATTCCATTACAACTCATTTTTAGTTCCATTGTAAATTTCACCTCTAGGTAACATTTTTAGTCTTCATAAAGAATGATCAACATCTTAGATTAAGCAAAGTCACTGGTACATGTAAGCATTGGGACAGTTCATTCACCTTTACAAACAGAAGAAAAAAATAAATAGATGACAACTTCTAAAAACTGTAAACAAAACACTTACCTTTGCAGTAGTAGAAATATGAGTTTAGTTTACAAGTCACGGGGCCAAAATGAGTAAATTCAAATGAAAAGACTACAGTAAAGTTTTGTTTAAAGTGTCTTTTAACTTGAAACTACTTTAGAGGATTTTCTTCCAAATAACTCAGAAAGTCAGCTGAATTAAATTCAAGACAGCCTGATTATTTAGTTATTTTTTAAAAATTTCTAAATAAGGTATTTTAGTTACAGATTATTGTATAACACCCCCAAAACTCAGCTGGGACATCAATCGTCTTGGGGTATGACTGGGTTCACTCATGTGTCTGGCACTTTGGCAGGGCATTGCCAAAAGGCTGGCTCTGCTGGGACTTCCTCTCTCGCTCCATGTAGCCTCAGGGTCTCTCTCCATCTGGCCTTTCCACAAGATCTCTGCAACAGGGTATCCAGACTTCTTACATATTGGCCCAGGGCTCCCAAAAGCACAGAAGTGGAAGTTATCAGGCTTCCTAAGACTTAGGCCTAGAAGTGGCACAGCATTCCTTCTGCCTCATTCTGCTGGTTAAAGCAAGACCCAGGTCAGCCCAGAGTCAATGGAGAAGGGGATCACCCTAGGATTCATCTTGGGAGAGAGTTCCTTAAGGGCCATCTTGGGATGGTAGTTACCAAACGAGCTTAGCTGCCGGTTCCATATTCGAAAGCCACAAGACCAGCAGACACCAGCACTTTTTGGTTTTCTTTTTTCCAAAATTCTTTACTTTATCTTCTGTAGTTGCTCTGGTAGGTGTTGCTTGCTGCATGACTTTGCCAAGTTAACACTAAGAAAAGATTTTCAACAAACCAAAAGAAATGTACGAATTTTGTTCTCAAATATCTTGCCCTAAACTTTATTCATAAATTTTCATTTACTTCATTTCCTTTAAAAAATCTATTGTATAATAAAATTAAATTTTTAAAAGTTAAAATTTATTTTTATAAGAATATTAAAAGTTATAAATTTTGCTTCAAAATACTATAATCAATTCTATACATTGTTCTCACTGTTCCTGGGGCCAAATATTAAAACTTCTGTCAACAGATACTTTCTTTTAATTTCAACATCAACATAAAAACATTTAAAGCTAAATATAAAAATTCTACTTTTTTTAATATGAGAACATTTAGAAAATAATCCTTAGAGAAGTCCTTTTTATTATTTATTCATTTTATTACCCAGATACCCAAAATTAATATGCCTTTTAAAAAAATCATCCTGAAAAAGGTAAATCAACAGATTTTCTTAATATGGAAGTCTATTTGCGAGCCTTATTGCCTATAGTAACTTAATTCTCTAAATTACCAGTAATGTACTTCCTAGCAGAATTTACTCCTGTCCCTATGCCTGGTCCCAGGATTGATTAGTTTTGGGGGGTACAACTGTTTATCTGCTTCTGCAAAGCAGCCTACAAGAAAATGTGGGGGAAAATAGCAAATTTTCAATCCTTCCTCCTAATGATCCATAAATAATGAAAAGTTAAGAATCAGAGATCACAAATCTTGGTCCTACAAACTGTTTTCATTCATGTAAATGTATTTTTCTTTATTTCATAGATTGTGATAATTGGAAGAGAGTTGTTGAAATCATTTTACATAGAAGAAAGCGGGCTAAGAACGCAATGGACTTGCTCACATATTTAATTAGTTAACTAGGCACTAGAACACACATTATAATCTAACAAGTTAAGGAAAAATGTTTTGATTCCTATACAATTTTTCTATAATTGCTCTTACACATTTCATTTTCAGAAGCACTCCTTGTTTTTTGTTTGTTATTGTTGCTGTTGGCTTTCTTATAGCTAGAAGAAGACATAAGCAAAAAAATGGACAAAGATGAAGAGGCTTTGAAGGCAGCTCAAGCAGAACTCAAGGAGGCCCGACGCCAGTGGCACCACCTGCAAGTGGAAATTGAATCTCTCCATGCTGTGGTGAGAATGATCTCAAAAGTAATTGACCCATCGAGTCCTCAGATGTGATTTGATTAAGAGAGGGGAAGGATGAATGTCTGTTTATTTACCATGAGAAACTGGAAATCAAGGCCACTGAATTCTATCCCTGATCCTAGTTTAATTACTCACCCCTCCCCCCACTGTGGCAGTGGCTGTTATCAACTCACTCAAGGTTTAGTTCAGACCTGTAAAAATGAAGAAATCCTTTCTTATTACCTTGGGATTCTCTAGTTGCTGAAGTTGGGGAATAGAGCATTTGTTATTATCCAAAGTCTTAACAGTGGGGATTCTTTTATCCATGCCATTGAGACATCTAATAAAAAATATTTAGGCCGATACTGTGGCTCACACCTGTAATCCCAGCAATTTGGGAGGCTGAGGTGGGCTGACTGCCTGAGCTCAGGAGTTTGAGACCAGCCTGAGCAACATGGTGAAACCCCATCTCTATTAAATACAAAATATTAGCTGAGCATGGTGGCACACGCCTGTAGTCCCAGCAACTTAGGAGGCTGAGGCACAAGAATTGCTTGAACCTGGGAGGCAGAGGTTGCAGTGAGCCGAGATCATGCCACTGCACTCCAGCCTGGGCGACAGAGTGAGACTCTGTCTCCAAAAAAGAAAAAGAAAATATGTTTGGAGCAGGGTGCGGTTGCTCATGCCTGTAATCCTAGCACTTTGGGAGGCCGAGGCAGGTGGATCACTTTAGGCCAGGAGTTTGAACCAGCCTAGGCAACATGGCGAAACCATCTCTTATACTAAAAATCCAAAAAATTAGCTGGGTGTGGTGGCACACGCCTGTAATCCCAGCTACTCGGGAGGCTGAGGCATGAGAATCACTTGAACCCAGGAGGCAGAGGCTGCAGTAAGCTGAGATCACGCCACTGCACTCCAGCCTGAGAGACATAGTGAGACTGTCTCAAACAAACAAACAAACAAACAAAAAGTGTTTAAGCATGTTCCTAAATGCCTTTCATGAGCAGTCTGCTCTGGCTTTGATGTTCAATATACTATATTTTCTTCCTTTTGTTTTACAAAGCAAAGCCTACCTCTGAAGTATACTTTCCATAATTTAAAAATCAGGTAATTCAGAGTGATAATAAGTTAATCACACTGCAGAGGATTTTTTTTTTTTTTCAGTAAGAATTATCACAGGATATCTTTGAAATATAGTAAGATCTCTAGTTAGGTACATAAAATATAATTTTTAAAAAATTAGGGGTCACACACAAAGCTGTAAGGAAACACACCTCTTGCATAGGTATAATACAATTATTGCAATCTTTTTAAAGAAAAAAATGGAACATAAAAGAATGAAGACAGCCAGGCACAGTGGCTCAAGCCTGTCATCCCAGCACTTTGGGAGGCCAAGGCGGGCAGATCAGGAGGTCAGGAGTTCGAGACCAGCCTGGCCAACATGGTGAAACCCCATCTCTACTAAAGATACAAAAAATTAGCCGGGCGTGGTGGCACACGCCTGTAATCCTAGCTACTCGAGAGGCTGAGGCAGGAGAATCACTTGAACCTAGGAGGTGGAGGTTGCAGTGAACTGAGATCATGCCATTGCACTCCACCCTGGGCAACAGGGTGAGAATCCGTCTCAAAAAAAAAAAAAAAAGGATGAAGATATTGCAAATCAGATTTCAGAAACACATTCTGTGTTACTGATTCACTGATGAAAATCTATATAAAACAGGAAAGGGGCCTTGAAAACTCCCTACATGCCAGCGAGCAGCATTACCAGATGCAGCTGCAAGACCTAGAGGCTGTGATTGAAGGACTAGAAAAAGAGCTACAGGAAGTAAGGCGCGGCATCGAAAAGCAGCTTCAAGAGCATGAGATGCTTCTCAACACGAAGATGAGGCTGGAACAAGAAATAGCAACTTATCGCCGCCTCCTAGAAAAAGAAGAAATCAGGTACCTAAATCCATTTAGTTAATGACAAGGGGCCAGAAATACAGAGCCACTTATGCCATTGTTGATGTAGTCAGAGAAATTAAATCCAAAAAACCCATCATCATCATGGTGTATTCACTGAGTTTATACAATAAGGTATGCATTGCAAATAATATATGAAAGAACCATTTCTAGACTTCCAAAATTAGGAACCAAATAGCCAAAGTCAGCTAGAACAAAATGTAAACAATTCTAGATTACTACAAAAATGATCTTGTAGTCTTGGCCGGCTGCAGTGGCTCACTCCTGTAATCCCAGCACTTTGGGAGGCTGAGGCAGGAGGATTACTACAGTTCAGGAGTTCTAGACCAGCTTCAGCAATATAGTGAGACCTCATCTCTACAAAAAAATTTAAAATTTGCTGAGCATGGTGGCACACACCTGTAGTCCCAGCTACTTGGGAGTCTAAGGTGGGAGGATTGCTTAAGCCCAGGAGTTTGGGATTATAATGAGCTAATCATGAAAAAGACCTTTCCTCAGCTGGGTGTGGTGGCTCACACCTGTAATCTCAGCACTTTGGAAGGCCAAGGTGGGAGGATCACCTGAGGTCAGGAGTTCAAGATCAGCCTGGCCAACATGGCGAAACCCTGTCTCTACTAAAATAATAACAATAATAATAATACAAAAACTAGCTGGGCATGGTAGTGCATGCCTGTAATCCCAGCTACTCGGGAGGCTGAGACAGGAGAATCACTTGAATCCAGGAGAGGCAGGTTGCAGTGAGCCGAGACCGTGCCACTGCACTCCAGCCCGGGCGACAGAGTGAGACTCCATCTCAAAAAAAAAAAAGAAAGAAAGAAAGAGAGAGAGAGAGAGAGACCTTTCCTTTCTCACTTCCTTGCCATTCATCTCTTCTAGGATTAGTCTGTGCCTTCTAAGGATCTCCCACAATGAAAACCTGGAAAATTCACAATCACCACAATCCCCCTGACCAAGGACTCACCCTATACCACACATCAAACCCCAAAACAATTATAATTACTATAATGTAATTATATTACAACCATGGAAAGCAATATTATTTTGAGTCATGATTTAAAAGACTACCAGATGTCCTGATAAGAAAAGATATCAAGAGGAATTCTTATTAATTCATAACATCATAATCTGTAATGACTTATAAGGTCATATTGCTTTGAGCATGACATTACCTCCAATTCTCCATGAAGAAATCTTTATTCTTGCTTGTTTCCAAATTATAAGTCCTTTATAAAACTAGATGAAAACTAGGTGAAACAACTTTAGCCTATAATAAATCTTGAAATTTATTAAATCTTTGAAAAAACATAAACTGAATTAAAAATATACTACTTACTACCTGAGTGACCTTGGGCAAGTTACTTAACCTCTGTGTGCCTCAGTTTTCTCATCTGTAAAATGGGAATACTACTACTACCTACCTCATAGGATTGCAGTAAGGATTAAATGAGTTAATGTTTGTAAAGTGGTTAAAACAATACCTGGCACATTGTAAGTGCTATGTAAATGTGTGTGTATATATATCATGTCTATACATATATGTATATGTGTATATGTAACTATATAGTTAAATGGTTGTAAATTTTAATTTCTAATCATTCCAGATCCTATATACATGTAACTATAAAATTGTTAAATAAAATGAATGGTTGTGAATTTTATTTAATTCCTAATCATTCAAGATATTGATCAGGCCGGGCGCGGTGGCTCAAGCCTGTAATCCCAGCACTTTGGGAGGCCGAGACGGGCGAATAACGAGGTCAGGAGATCGAGCCCATCCTGGCTATCCTGGCTAACACGGTGAAACCCCGTCTCTACTAAAAATTACAAAAAACTAGCCGGGCGAGGTGGCGGGCGCCTGTAGTCCCAGCTACTCGGGAGGCTGAGGCAGGAGAATGGCGTAAACCCGGGAGGCGGAGCTTGCAGTGAGCTGAGATCCGGCCACTGCACTCCAGCCTGGGCGACAGAGCGAGACTCCGTCTCAAAAAAAAAAAAAAAAAAAAAAAAAGATATTGATCAAATAGTCTTTAATATTTCCGTAGTAAAACTTTAAAAAAATTAGGCTACACTTAAGATATACAAGAAAATTTCATAAAAATACAATGACCACCTCTATACCCACTTTCCCCAGTTTAAAAAGTAAAATAGTTAAAAAAAAAAAAAAAGAATAAAATGTTTCCAATGTTGTTGAACTTCCCTGGACACCTAAGCCACATCCCCTAATCTCATGCTCCTCCCTCTACCTGACCTGGCTTCGGAATTTGATGCTTATTAGTCTCATACATTTATTTATAGTAATATGTATGTATTTCTACAAAGTGTGAAATTGTTTTGCATATTATTCTAAACTTTATAAAACTATAAAACTTTTTTCACTCAATATTATTCTTAGGCGATCCATCCATAAACATACAGTGTAGCCTTAGTTCATTTCTTTTCAGTTAAATAGTGTTTCTATTGCATGAATATACGATTTATCCATTCTTCTGTTTGTTTTAATTATTTGCTAATACAATATTGCTCTTAAAATATAATTATTTCCGATTTCAGATATTATGGTTGTATCCAAGGTGAGAAAAAAGACAAAAAGCCTACCACAAGTAAAGTTGGTTTTGTTTTACCATCAGGTGAGTTTCTGACATAAACAAACTCATTTGAAAAGTGAAGTACTATTTATGGGGATTATTTTATATGGAAATTAAACACTCTAAAGTAGCAAAAAAAAGCAAGCAATATTTGAATAAAAGTTTGAATATAATTTGTGAACAGTAATTCAATATTGTAATTTAATATATCATAAATAATATTTTCACAGCCATTATAAATGAAATATCTTTTACTACAAAAGTCCCACAAAAGTATGAGAATGAAAACGTAGAAACAGTGACCAAACAGGGAATCTTAAATGGGAGTATCGTTAAGGAGAGCACTGAAGCTCATGGCACTGTCCAGTAAGTAAAGAAACTTTGACTAAGAAATAATAATAAATATATGTAAAGAAATTAACTTTGAGTAATCCCAGTAATTACTCTTCTTTGTTTAAATGTTTCCAAACATAGTTTTAGTATACTGTGATTTTTTTTTTTTTTTTTTTTTTTTTTGAGAGGGAGTCTCGCTCTGTTGCCAGAGTGGAGTGCAGTGGCACAATCTTGGCTCACTGCAACCTCCACCTCCCGAGTTCAAGCGATTCTTCTGCCTCAGCCTCCCAAGTAGTTGGGAATACAGGTGTGTGCCACCACACTCAGCTATTTTTTTGTATTTTTAGTAAAGATGGGGTTTTACCATGTTGGCCAGGTTGGTCTCATTCTCCTGACCTCATGATCTGCCCGCCTCAGCTTCCCAAAGTGCTGGGATTACAGGCATGAGCCACCATGCCCAGCCTCTTCTGTGATTTTTAATCTGACATATATACATAAAAACTCATGGAAGAGTACTCAATCCTTAATTTGCCTTTTTTTTTTCCAAAAATACAACCCAAACATGAGAATTCCTAAAGAGAAATTCCATAGAACTCCTTTGAAATTCTATTGATATGGTTGTTAAAGTAAGTACATTATAAATTCTCTATACTATAAATTACACAAATTTCTTGATTTTTCCATAGATATGAAATACATAATACATATTTTTAATAGACCCATACTTCATTATTAAAAGGTTTATTTTATCATTTCAGGACAGAGAAAGTGGATGAAGTTATTAAAGAATGGGAAGGTTCTTTCTTTAAAGATAACCCTCGATTGAGGAAAAAATCTGTTTCTCTTCGATTTGATCTTCATTTAGCAGCCACTGATGAAGGGTGTTTACAGACTAAGCAGGATAATCTACCAGATATAGAAGTCAGGCTTATCATGAGAAGATCATGCAGTATTCCCTCTATCAAACCTCCATCAACAGCTGATTAATCCAAAGATAGTATTTGACTTGATTTGAAAATATTAGGATGGACCAAGGTGGGCTATACCAACTCCCTCTGTCCCAAAATGTAAGTTATTACATATGTATGGAAGATGTTATGATCAATATGTGGTTCTCTTCAGAAGAAAAAACCAGCAAAGGACATTTCTCTGAATCTAATTATGGAGATAGACATATATGAATGAGAGAGAGTAGCTTAAAAATAAAATCACAAATTCAGTACAGTCTATTTCTTTATATTCTCCAAACAGTCTTCTTTTTCCCTTGAAACTTCATCAGAGACTGTAAGCATTTAACTGGTTTAGTGAAGTCTTTGTAATTTTTTTCAATGGTTGAATATGCTAAGGAAAAAAAGAATTGTTTAAATAAGATTGTATTATGTTAAGAGTCACACTGAGTTATTCACCATTATTCAATGTCTGGTTAAACCTACAGTGTGTTCTATTTTTCAAAAAGAGCAATTATAAACAAGTTTTTAAAGGAGGATTCACTAGTCACTTAATGAGGATTCTTCTTTTTGAGATAATCATTTGTATACTGAAAGAAATAAGAGTTATTTCCATGAGAAATTCTGAGCAAACTATGGAACACACCCCAAGGCTAATTTGAGATAAGTAAAATTAAGTTAATCTACATATATCTAGAAGATTTTTTTTGTAATAAGTATCTGATTCCCAGAAGATTTACTTTACTCAAAGAACTTTAAAGGTTGTATCCCCCACCAAAAAAAGAAGAAAAAAAATCAGAAGGCCAACTGCGCAAACAAAACATGAAAAGCGAATTGAAAAGGTATTACCATAGTTATCAGAACAGTTATCCACCATCCCAGTTTTTCCATCTGTAAAGCTAAATGTGATTAGAGTGTTTACAATGAGCCGTAGATAAGATACTATATGAAGTATTATAAATATTTCTTGCAATCATTTATGTGAACTAAGATAATGGTATTGTTATCTAATGTGAACTAAGATAATGGTATTGTTATCTAAGCTAAGAGTATTTGCAGGATTTGTTTTTAAATTGTTCAAATTGTAATAAATATGGGTAGAAAATATATTTGTGAATAAGTGAAGTATTGTTGCAAAGTTTTTAAAATAACCTAATTCGTTTAATACAGGTATATTTAAGATCTTAATAAATACCTGTTTTAAGACATTAGAAATTTATAAGCTCTTAATTCTTTTCTAAGCAGAAAAAGTAGTTGAGTACAACTCACCAACTTTTTCCCAGCTAAAGTATCATCTAAGGGCTACAGCTATGTTAGCATTTTAGTACAGTCTTTAAAATGTTTCTCTCTCTCTCTCTCCCCTCTCTCTCTCTTTCTCTCCATATATACATATATAATATACATATAAAATTATATATATTTCAACCAGAAAAATGTATGTTTTAACCAGGAAAATATTATGTTAAATAATCTTTAACATAATACAAGGATTTAAAATTTTTAATTTTCTTTCAATTACTTCAGATTCCTTTTAGTCTGGTTTATTCTGTTTAGTGAAAAGGGATGATTTTGTTTTGTCAAGGATGTAACAGCATGTTAAGTGCTTATTCTTGCATAAGCATCTGACCTAAAATACATCCTATACATAAAAAATGTTTCATTCAATATTGCTAAATGCTACTAACTTTATTAAAGCTTTAAAAATGCGATCATATAAGTTATTGTACTAAAGTTACTGTACTAAGCAACAGTGATCATAATAAAGCAATATATCTAGCATAATCTATTCCAGTGTTAAAAAAAAAAAACTTAGTACTGGGCATCATGACTGTAACTGCTTGTTGTAGTAATTCCAGTATGCATCTATTGGGTGTATAACATGTACATTTTAAAATACAGTACTTGAATTTATAATGAAGCTTTATTCACTTTGGGACATTTTAAATTGGGATATGAATTTACCAAGGTAATGATTTCAATACAATTTAAAAAATGAAACATGGCCAGGCACGGTGGCTCATGCCTGTAATCCCAGCATTTTGGGAGGCCAATGTGAGAGGATTGCTTGAGCCCAGGAGTTCAAGGCCAGCCTGGGCAATATAGCGAGACCCCCATCTCTATAAAAAGTAAAAATAAATAAAAATTAAAAATTGAAAAAATTGAAATATGAATGCTAAAGCTGCATTGTATGTGAATTTGAACGCAGTCCTTTTAGTTCAAAAATATCTCCGCATGGTTAAGTGAAACAAAGAACTAATTACTCCAATATGGTTAGTTCATTTGGGGAATAAAGAAAACTGCAATCACAGTAGATAGATAATGGTTTTTAACTTGTTTTACAAAAGAGTTAAGAATGGTATATCAATATTTTATTCTAGTTTTTTAAAAATCAAAATAATCACATAATCCCATAAATCTGGGAAAAGTTTAATAATTGCTGCACCATTTGCAAAGCACTTACTCAGCTCCAGGCACTGTGTTTATCCCTAATAATCCCTAATCCTTCCTTACAACAGTCCTACACAATGAATAATATTATCCTTGTTTTATACATGAGTAGAAATCAGTATTCTTCAATCTCTCTGAAATGTTTCAAATGCATGCTTCCATAACAAAATACAAAAATAAAGAGTAATTCCAATTACTAATAATTGTAGGATCTTAGCCCTGGTTCTGTCACTAATTAACCATGTAACCAGGAGGGACCACTTTAAGTTCCTAGGCCTCAAGTTTTACACTTGAAAACAAAGGAAAAGGTAATGCTGGGTAATAATTCCTACTCTGCCTACCTTACAATTGTTTGAAATAATATACAAGCAAAAATATTTGGTAAAGCACTGCTCAGATATACAGTACTATTTGGAAGAAAATTGTCTTTAAAGAATTTGTGGGGGAAATTATAGCTGACAATGATTAAGTAATAGTTCAAAACACAACAGGTAAAGATACTATTTTTAATTTTTCAATTGCTGCCAGAAAAGTTATTCTTTCCCAGTGAGTCACCCAATTTGAACTGTTCTGTCATGATAGATCTTAAACTACAAAAATGTTCTCTATGCCAGGCACGGTGGCTCACGCCTATAATCCCAGCATTTTGGGAGGCCTAAGCAGGATTGCTAGAGCTCAGGAGTTCAAGCCCAGCCTGGGCAATATAGTGAGGCCTTGTGTCTATTAAAAAATTTTAAATTAACCGAGCATGCTGACACACCAGTAGTCCCAGCTACTCAGGAGGCTGAAGTGCAAGAATTGCTTGAGCCCAGGAAGTGGAAGGTACAGTGAGCCAAGATCACGCCACTGAACTCCAGCCTGGGTGACAGAGTGAGACTCTGTGTCTCAAAAAAAAGGAAAAGTTTCTCTAAAGATAATAAGTGATTATTATTTTAAGCCACTAAATTTTGGGATAATTTGCTATGCAGAAATATGCGAATAACACTGCACATAAGCATATTTCTTATTCATTTGTTAGAGATCTTTGTATTGTCAAAGTTCAGTTTGTCCTTCAATTTGTTCTCTTATGGTTTTAGAATTTTTAAAAACTCTCTTGGCCAGGCATGGTGGCTCACACCTGTAATCTCAACACTTAGGGAGGCTGAGGCAGGAGGATCGCTTGAGCCCAGGAGTTTGAGACCAGCCTGGGCAACACAGTGAGGCCTTGTCTCAACCAAAAGAAAGAAAAATCAAAAAATTAACGCAGTGTGGTAGTGTGCACCTGTAGTCTGAGCTACTCAGGAAGCTGAGGTGGGAGAATTGCCTGAACCCAGGAGGTCGAGACTGCAGTGAGCCTAGATTGTACCACTCCAGCCTAGGCAATAGAGTGAGACCCTGTCTCAAAAACGAAAATAAAAATAAAAATCTCTGAAGTCAGAAAATGCTTTCATTAATTTGAAAGTTTCCCCATTGGAAATGTATTATGATACATGAGCTGAAATTAAATTTTAGATAAATAATATGCATACACATTACTCAAATTATCAACACATGAAATCAAAGGAAAGTTTGTCTACAAGGCAGAATTTGGTTCTATGTTTACAAGTTATGGCCGGCATGTACACACAGATTGCAATATTTGTGCGCATATAACAAATAAAGGCTCTAAAATAAGGTATATGTGAAAATCAGTACAAGCCTTTCCAAGTTTCCCTCACATGCTTAGACTCTAGACCAGCCTTGGCAACCTTCCCCATTGAAGCCCAGAGAGCAAATATTTTAGGCTTTTCAGGCCATAAGATCCCTGTAACAAGTATGCAACCCTTCCCTTGTAACCACAAGCAACCAAAGACAATATGTAAATAAATGGAGGTGCCTGTGTCCAAATAAGGGTTTATTACAAAAACAGGAAGCAGCCCAGATAGAGCCTACAACAATCTCGTTTGGCTACTCTGCCCTAGACTCCCAATATTATCAGTGGATAATAGACCCCACACCCCAGATTCTCCAGCTCTATCCTGTTTTCAATGTTCATCCCTTTCCACACCATGTGGCAACACTCTTGTCCCAAATCCTCGAGGTTATTTTGAGGGTGACACAGAGGGTTCTAAAAGCAAACCGTGCTTTTTAAATTCTGTGAATCCCTCTGTCCTGGAAAGCTGCTAAGCTTCAATATTTCACAACTATTTCCAGCTACAGAAAACAGAATACCCATAACTCCTTCTGCTTTCACAGAAACAGCTGAGAAAATTAGTTTGTTTCATCATTGTGTCTATAACCAGATTTTCTTTTTCTTTTTTTTTTTTTTTTTGAGACGGAGTCTCGCTCTGTCGCCCAGGCTGGAGTGCAGTGGCCGGATCTCAGCTCACTGCAAGCTCCGCCTCCCGGGTTTACGCCATTCTCCTGCCTCAGCCTCCCGAGTAGCTGGGACTACAAGCGCCCGCCACCTCGCCCAACTAGTTTTTTATATTTTTTAGTAGAGACGGGGTTTCACCGGGTTAGCCAGGATGGTCTCGATCTCCTGACCTTGTGATCCGCCCGTCTCGGCCTCCCAAAGTGCTGGGATTACAGGCTTGAGCCACCGCACCCGGCCTATAACCAGATTTTCATAGGCTATTGGGGTCAGGTAAAGCTTTGTTCTCGCTTTCCCTTGCTTAAGAAAAAAAAAAAATCCATTAAAAAAGCTTCCACAGACATACTACAAACTCCATGGCTCAGTGGTTGGTTCATAATCTTTCTTGAGTCATGTACCCCTTCAAAAATCTCATGAAAGAATTAACCTTCTATCAGGAAAACAGCCCATAAGAATTGAGTATCATTTTAAAGGGTTCATAGACCACTTACAGCCTATTCATAGACTACTGGGTGTCCAAGGACTTCAGGTTTTTCCTTATTCTCTCTCATTTTCTCCTTTTTTCTTCTTTCTTCTCAGTCCTACCCCTAATTCTGTCTCCATCACCAGTTTCTTCCCACAGCACAATGGAAAGAACTCAAAGATACCTGGGCTTGAACCTTAGCTTGCTCACTTAGTTCTGGCTTCCCTGTCTTGGGGAAAGAAGAACCCCAAAAAAGTATGAGTAGTGTCTGGGGAAAGCAGGCCAAGTTTCTGGATCTTGCTGCCAGAATGAAAACTAAGGCCTAAGTTAGGCCTTAATTGGGTCTAAGATTATCTCTGGGGTTAACCACTGGGCCCATGTGAGCGCTCCCAACGACCCCTATAGTTATATTTAGTTTAAATAGTCATATTGATGCTGTATCCCAAGTTTTCTGGAAATAATCACAACTCCAAACATCTGTCCTGTAGTTACCAAAATATCCTTCTAAAGGCAAGATCATATGTTCTGATGTTTGCTTTAAGGGGAAAAAAACTCATAATAAGTAAAGTCCATCTTGCTAGATAGTTCACTCTTCAGTTTTAGTTTCTTCAGGACTAGGAAACAGATTATTTTTCTATTATCTCTCACCTATATATATCCTTCCTTCTTTTCTTTTTTTTTCTTTGTTTTTAAGAAAGGGCCTGTGTCACCCAGGGTAGAGTGCAGTGGCATGATCACGGCTCACTGCAGCCTTGACCTCCCAGGCTCAAGCAATCCTCCCACCTCAGCATCCCAAGTAACTGAGACCACACTTGGCTAATTTTTTTTTTTTTTTTTTTAAGAGATGGGGTCTCCCTATGTTGCCAGGCTGGTGTTTCTTAATTTTTCAAATCTTTGGTAGAGAAAGAACCAAGGGAAGAAAATGAGTCATTCATGTATTTACTCCACAAGTATTGAGCACCTAAATGTGCTGTGTACTGTTCCAGAAGTCAAACGTCTCCACTCTGACGGGGAAAAAAAGATGGCCGGGTGCGGTCTCTCATGCCTGTGATCCAGCACTTTGGGAGGCCGAGGTGGGTGGATCACTTGAGGTCAGGAGGCCAAGACCAGCCTGACCAATGGTGAAACCTCGTCTCTACTAAAAATACAAAATTAGCCAGCTGTGGTAGCACATGCTGTAATCCCAGCTATTTGGGAGGCTGAGGCAGGAGAATCACTTAAACCCGGGAGACGGAGGTCGCAGTGTGCCAAGATCGCGCCATGGCACTCCAGCCTGGGCAACAAGAGCGTAACTCTGTCTTAAAAAAAAAAAAAGAAAAAAGAAAAGAAAGAAAAGAAAAGAAAAAGAAAAAGACAAAATAAATTCATAAAATGTATAGTATGTTAGGTAGCGATAAGTACTACACAAAAAGTAAAGAACAGGCCATGAACAGACACTGGGGGTTGGGGAACGAGCTGCAATTTTAAAGAGGTCAGGAAACACCTACTAAGAAGGTGACGTTTGAGCAGAAGCCCAGTGACAAAGTGTATCAGATAATATCACTGCTCCACTTAGGTCCCCTCCTTTCGCTTTTCTCCGTTTGTGGACCATCCCTTTCCTACTATAGTGTGCTTTATTCCTAACATTCAAAACCTGCAGTTTTTCTTCAGAGGACTGCCTGGGGACAACACACAGCGCCTCCCCAGCACTGCACTTGCCCAGTCCCCCCAGCATAATCCCAAAGGCTGGAGTTGCATAATCCCAAAGAAACCAGGCTGGAGTTGCTGGCTAAAACCAGAAAAAGAATGTACTGGAATCCCTTCTGAGGCCTTCGTGTATCGTACATTAATCCTTTACATGTCCCTGATGCGCATATATGTGTGTGTGTGTGTGTGTGTGTGTGTGTGTGTGTGTGTGTGTGTGTATATATATATATTTTTTTTTTTTTTTTTTTTTTTGAGACGGAGTCTCGCTCGGTCTCCCAGGCCGGAGTGCAGTGGTGCGATCTCGGCTCACTGCAAGCTCCGCCTTCTGGTTTCATGCCATTCTCCTGCCTCAGTCTCCCCAATAGCTGGGACTACACACGCCCGCCGCCACGCCCGGCTAATTTTGTTTTTGTAATTTTAGTAGAGACGGGATTTCACAGTGTTAGCCAGGATGGTCTCGATCTCCTGACCTCGTGATCCGCCCACCTCGGCCTCCCAAAAGTGCTGGGACTACACGGGTGAATATTTTTAAAAAAGCAATTTCATGTACATTTTCTCAAGCACCACTCAAGCTGCCTGTCCACAGGGCAGACGACCTCTCCTTTAGTCTTTCTCTTGAATATGCTCTTCAATTTCATTAATCTCTATTCATGAGTATAACAATATTGGATAAATTGGACAGAGTAGCACTTGTTCCTGGCTTTGCAGACTAGAGATGCTTCTATTCCCTGTTGGCACACTCAGGATGAGGGCTAAGAGCCCAAGAATTCAGCCTCTCTCTCTAAATGTCAACTGTTCTCAAGTAACGACAGGTCAGGGGTCCCATCTGTTCATTCTCCTCCACAGTGGCCCACAATATCCGTCAGGTGTTTATGTATCCAAAGAGGAGACTACTCACTCCATCTGGTAAACCAACATACTCATGATGTCGTGGAAAGAGCCCCGGAGTAGCACAGAGGGCTGCCTCAATACACACTTACTGAGCGTCTAACAATGAATGAGTCAAGTCCTTCGTAGGCACTGGTAATGGGAAGATGACCAATACAAACGGCTGAACCTTGCTTTCAAGGCCTTCATAAAGCACTGGAGATGACAAACACGGTCCGATACAAAGGGTCGGGTTCAGGACTCCAGTCATTATTATCAAAGAGCCACGGGAATACAAAGGAAGGATTACTAGCGGGGGAAGTTCCTGGAGGGCATCACAAAGAGACCTCTGAGCTGGATCTGGAAGGACAGATGAGTTTAAGCTGAAAGTGGGGACGGTCGTTCCCGCTGGCGGGAACCGAAGGAGCCAAGGCAGCGTTGGGGCGGAGACCAGGTGGCACCCGCGGCGCTGCAAGGACACACAAGCTGTTGCAAGGGGGTCAACCTCTCCGGGCCTTGGCTCAGAAACCTGGGACGATTACACCATAAAAGCGCTTGGAAAAACTGCAAAACTCGTACTGCTTTTCGCCAAAGCTACTACCGGGCCGTGAGGGCAGGAAGCCCTGCGAGGCGTCTGCGAGGACGCAAACGCCGCGAAGCGAGTCCTCCACGCCTCCATCCCCGGCAAAGTGAAGTGTAGACTCTGGCCCACAGCCGAAAGGAAAGAAAGACCCGGGTCGGGGAGGGCCCCTCCAGGGGCGGGCTCAGCCGGAGTCTGGCCGAGCTGCGCGCGGCCACAGTGGTTCCGCGGCCTCGCGCTGAGCGCCTCCCGCCGTCTCCCACTGCAGCCCCCACTGCCCCTTCGCAAGGCTCGGCGCCTCCCGCGACCTCCTCGGTCGCTGCGGCAGCTCCAGCTCCTCACAGCCGCTAAACCTAGGCCTATCCCGCGGTCGGTTCTCCTCGGCCCTCTTCGCCGTGACGAATCGGCGCCCGGCTAGGAAAGTATCCAAATTCGGGGAGTTTTGAGGAACCAATGGGGCCTGAAAAAAATCCCGGAGTGTGCTAAGCATCACCGCATCCTCACTAGAAGGTTTATTTTTTCTAAAGAGGGTCGGGTGCGGCCCGGAAAAAAAAAAATTAAGAAGAGTGTGGAAAGTGCGAGTGCGGAAGCTCCGGACGCGAGGGGCGGGGCGTGCGCGGGACAAAGGGAAGCGAAGCCGGAGCTGCGGGCGCTTTTTCTGCCCGCGGGTGAGTGTTTCCAAGTGGGCCGGACCGGGTCGGTGGGGGCAAGTCGTGGTGTCCCCGCTTGGCTGAACTCCGAGTTCCCGGGGGTTGCTGGGGTTTAGGCTTGGCCGTGGGGCCACAGCCGGGAGCCTGTTGCGGCCTCCTTGAGGCCTAGCAGAGCGAGGGTTGGCAGGGAGTCCCATCTGGGGCCCCCTCCTTGGAGGCAAGGCCGGTCACCCGAAATTGGTCAAAGCACCTGTGCATACCCCGTTTTAGGGGAGTTGCTAGTAAAGTACGTTCTCCAAGACAATGAGAGCGACCTCAGGAAGCCCGCGGGCGAGGCAAGTCCGTGGTTCTCACTCCCAGGAATAAGGTTCCCCCATTGGTTCAGGCAGCGACCTGAGGACTCACGATGTGGCTTATGGAGACGAGCAGAGCTCTGAAATAGTTTGGCCTGGGTTTGAAACCCAACTCTGGCACTTCCTGTCTGCATATGGCTTCAGACAAGTTGTTTAGACTCTCCGAGACTCCTTTGTTTCATCTGTAAAATGGGGATACCTGTACATATCAAGTTCTTGTGACTGTTAAGCGAAATAGTGTCATAAGCCTACCCCGTATAAAGTATTTCTTGAACAAATATTTATCGGGTATTTATTTTTATGCCAGGCACCAAGGATGGATCCAACGGTGGACAAATGTACAAGCCCACTCTTAAGTTTTATGTTCTAGCAAAGGAGAACAATAATTTTAAAGTATTAACAATGAAGTATAACGTACAGGGCGCTTATGGCAGTTGTCAGGGTCCCCTGCAGCGAGGCCTACTGGATGTTGACAGCTCCCTTAATGTGAGCAGAAAGGAAATCTACACCAGAGTCAAAGGTTTCTGACTGTTCTTTAAGAGGGAAAGACTCAGGTTGGACCATTGAGAAAATGAACTGTTTCTTTCCACACCAGGACTCATTCCTTACGCTCCAGGGAATCTCCTTAAAATGAATAATAGAAGTGAAAAATCGGATCTATTCCACATAACTTTGGATGCAAATACCTCCAATAGTCATAGAAGTTTATTTGCCTTCTTTCTAAAGATGAATTTTTGTCTTTTTGTACCTCACTATTTGTGATGTATATTGATGTAAAGAACAAGCTCACATGTGCCTGATTATGTTGTGAGCTGGTAATACTAGGAAAAAATTTCCTAAGAATTGAGCTGGGTCCTGCCATAGTCCCTGTTTCCAAGTAGCATACAATCTAGCCATATTGACAAGTTAAAAAAAGTTATAATAATATCATAGATCTGTGTAAACTGTATAGGAATACAGATGGGGGAGCAATTAATTCTGCCCAGGTAATGTATCAAGAAAGTTCCATTGAGGAGAAAAATTTTGAAATAGGCCGTGAAGGATGAATAAGAATTTTTCAGGTAGACTCTCAAAATTTATTCCCAGCATTTATGAAGCTATTTACCACTCTAAGAGAATGCGAAGTTCATTGTCATACCAATTACGTTTTGCACTGCCTCCAGGAATAAAATGCTGCCCAATTTTAATAAAAATTGTTATCCCAAAAACATGGTACAGTTGCTGATCAAGGAGCTGTCAGTATCTGGTAGGCCTTGTTGGGTTGGACTCTAATACATCACTTTGTATTCTCATCCTTGTATCAGTCTGATGAAATGTTTACATGGCGTCAGCAAAATGTTTTCCATGCAAGAGGTAGCTTAGTATCACAAGAAAAACCCTGAAAGTACATTTCTAAATATCCCCATTACTTTATTTTAGTCACTTAATTTTAATCAACCAAATCTCCTATAAGAACTAGTTAAAATATGCAAAAGGCTTAATTGCTAGGAATTAAGGTGAAGTAATTTTACTCAGAAATACCAATTAAATTACCTTATTCATTAGGAAAACATTCTCGTATGCTTGCTGAGTTTTGATTCTCTTTTTTTTTCTTTTTTTTTTATTTTAGTGTCTCAGATTCATTCTTAAGGAACTGAGAACTTAATCTTCCAAAATGTCAAGTAAGTTTCAATTTTTATATTTATCAATCTATGTTAATAAGAGACTAATGCCCTAGCAAGTGGGAATTCCAAAATACTCTCATTTTTTTTTCTTCAAAACAGGACCATTGGTAGTTTTGTTGCATAGTATTATATCTCAGTTGTTTACAAGAAGTTATTTATTTTCTTTCAAACAGAAAGACCATCTTATGCCCCACCTCCCACCCCAGCTCCTGCAACAGTAAGTTTTAATTTTCTTGTTAATGTAATAGCCAAGTCTGGCCTTGATACAAAAACCCAGATGTCTTCCAGTGACAGTCACTCAATCATCACAGCAACAGGATGAAATTCAGCTTAAAAGAAAAAAAAAAAAAAAGCATTTCCTACTAAATAAAATAATTATTTGCATCTTTCCTTGAACCAACCCCAACATTTAAAGAAACAATACTGTAAAACTCCAACCTCCTATGCTCAGTTTGTTTTGTTTTTTTCTTTGTAAATGGGAAATAAGTGAAAGTTTTACCATTACTTTCTTACTAATCTTCACTATTAAGAGTCTTTAAGTTGTTACTGAATGAATGCTCATTCTGGCTTTTTTGTTAAACCTAACCTTCAGCTGGTTGTGTTTTTCTCTCCTTTCTTGTCTCTCTATAAAATTTTCATATTAAACAATAAAGCTTCTGAAACTATACTCATTGTAAGTATTTTCAAGCTGTTCAAGTAAAGATTTCGTTATCTATGGGTCAGATCTTGCTATTGAATCTTTTTCCACTCCATAAATTATATTTTATTGGTTTGGAAGTATATATGTTTTGAGGTATTTAAAAAGTAGTTGTGAATATGTTTTTCATCCAGCAAGCTCTGGCCCAGCTTGGTCAGCATGTAAAATAATTTTCCAACCTACAAAACAGATTTAGCAGTAACTGTTCAGGTCTTGCTGAAGTGGCTTCCTTGTTGGTTTTTTGGGAGGGGGGGTTTTGTTTGTTTTTTAAAAAACACTGTTAACATGACCAAATTCTACAAAGTTAGTTCTTTAATATTAATCCTTCCTTCCATACCCCCTACCACCTAAATTTCAGGCTAGTCTACTTTTCACTACTAATTAGGTCCTTGTGTAATTTTGTTTTCTCCGCTAGAAAACTATTCATATTTACTAACCCTCAGATGTATGTTTTAGTTACATTTATCAACAATTTGTTTTTCTTTAGTGAGATACTTTTAAAAAGAGATACTGTACCATATGTTCTCATTTCAATTTATATCATATACAGGCTCTAAAGTTAATTCCAGTAGACCGTAAAGTCCTGTGCTTGGTTTCTTTTCTTTCTTAAATCAAAGAACATTTGTTATGACCATCTCCATGGCATTCCGCTAGTGGCTATACAGGTGGAGCTGAACAATTGAGATTCTGACCTCAAAGAGCTAACCATGTACTTCAGCTTTGGAAATGGTATAATTATAATGTTTTGCTTTCCATTTTTTTTTTTTAAGTTCCCTTATTTTTATAACATTATTGCCTCATAATGTTGAACAGTGATTCTTATTATTTATGCAAACTTTGAAGGTGTCATTTTGACATAAATACTGCCTCTGACAATGTATCATATCTTGAGGACAAACTTGATTTTTTGAGATTAAAATATTTCAAAAATGAAGTGTCCCCTTATAACTTACTATGCGTAAAAAGGATTTTTTTTTTTTTTTGCCTTTCTTTAGTTATATTTTTGTGCCATTATAATTTCACATTAACACACAAAATATAGAAAACTAGGGATTAAAACATCCAACAGAATGGATACTAAATTAATTATTCTCCTTCCTTCTTTCCATTACTCCTACCACCACCACCATCACCACCACTACCAACACTGTCACCACTATCACCTCCGCCACCCAAATGTACCACTCCAAGTAATATACACTTCTTTCATGCCTTTGATCCTTCATCTGTGTTTTGCCTACTTAAATATGCTTAATTTGCGTCTTTTCTAACTGTATAGACTAGAAATTGATCAGCCGTTCTCTTTTCTCCTAAAGAGTATCAAATGTAATATCTGCTTAAATATCTTTCTTTTGGGTACTAAGGATATGTGCAGCGGCATGTTTTAGGAAATTGTGTTTATTTTGTAACAGCTACAGCTTAGTTGGACTCTGTTAAGCGTATTTTACATTATACAATTAAGGACCAATATTGTTAATTGCATGTAAAAATGAAATTGTCACATATTTTGATTGAGCTTTACAAGGTAAAATACCCTAATTTTGGTCTCTCTCTACTATATTCTTTCTATGCATTATGCCTTGGTTCTCATGAACATTGAGTGTCATTGTATTAGCCCCAAGGCCACTGCTATATAAGAGCCCATTTGTGATTACATCAACACATAATTCACAAAAACCAAGAGTTCTGTTGCTGAAATGAGCAGTTGTGTTTTGAAAGGGTGAGAGCTATCAGGAAACTAGATGAAAAAAGAAAATTCAAGTCTATCAACTAGAAAAGTAGTTCACATTGAGACTAAATGCAGAAATGTTTTCATGATTGACCTGTGGAAGATGGATCAAAGAAGAGATGGAAGAGAAATCCTATAAAAGAATGACTGGGTTGAAAAGATCAGATAGTACCCCAGAATGAAATCCATGCATTTCTTACAAGTCTTTGTTTTAAATCGTGTATGTGACATCCATCAAATTCAGCATATGTTCTTTTCAATTGACAAATCCTGGCTTCCCTATTTGAGTCTCTTCTCATTTCTCACATTATATAAAATGATTTAAAACTGTCTTTGAAATCAGATCCATTTCTTGTTTTTGTTTTTAGTAGATGAATACATTGGTGGCATCCACATGTCAAATAAATTGTGTTTTGTTTTGCATGTAGTGTTTTCAGAGTTCTAGTTTATCACACTTTAAGCCTTCCTATCTCAGTCTTCATATATTGCTAAGTTGTTATATCCTGTTGTTGACCATAAAGTAATCCTGAATGTTTTAAACACTTCGGTGTTTGCTTACCTCCAGAAACAAAACACGCATTCACAGTCACACAAACACCCCCAGTCCCTGCAAAAAAGAAAGAGAAAAACAACCAAAAGACACTGCAGACAGGTTTTTCAATGAAAGAAAAATATTTAATTTCCTCAGTGGAAGAAAAGAACAATTACAACACATCATTGCTTGTTTAAATTCAGGTTGCTTTTGCATGCCATATGCAGATCATTTTTCATTTCTGTGTTTTCCTCGTTTGAGCTCATTTCTCATTCGTGTTTTTGTCTCATTTGTTTCCATCAGCAAATGCCCAGCACACCAGGGTTTGTGGGATACAATCCATACAGTCATCTCGCCTACAACAACTACAGGCTGGGAGGGAACCCGGGCACCAACAGCCGGGTCACGGTAGGAGAATCAACTATTACAGCATCCGGCAAACAACTGGAATTGACCAGAAATGCCTTCAGAATTAGGGCTTTTTGAATCATAAGCACAGCCATTTAAAAAAAAATTTTTAACCTAGCTTTTTGACTATTTTCAACATTCATTGTAGCATCTCACACTGAAAAAATAAATAGTGAGATCTGGAATGTATATGGAAGAAAAGAAAAATCCATTCTGTTTGGTGGTTCGTAGGGATAAAGCCTTGAGCACTTGATGCTTATACTGTATGTAAACAAACAGAATTTCTTCTGGTAAAAATACCCTTTTTGGCATAAAGAGTATTTTTCATTTTTATAAGGTGATTGGCATTAGTCTCAAGGATTCAGTTTCTAGTAAAGGCTGGGCTTTCAGACCTGGCTTTTTCAGGGCTGGAAAGCTTTTGGCTGGTATACCAGTTTGAATCGCTACCCATAGTTATTTGTCTTTTGGATTTAATAGTTGACCTTCTAACTGAGATTCATTTCTCTACAGTGAAAAAGAGAAAAACGTTTTAATGTCACCTTAAAGAAATGCAGAATGAAGATTGAATGAAATTAATTTGAAGTATCAAACTAGATACGTACAACGAGAAGCGCATTTCTAATCCTTAGTTTAAGAGAGATGATTTCTGAAACTTAGGATGTTTCATTCAAATGATCAGCCTAAGATTTCAAAATTGGATGATACACTTCAAAGCTTTTAGTTTAGAATCATCTTAAGTTTCATTCAAAAAAGTTTAAGTGCCAAAAAAGCCAATAATTATAAAAATGACTTACTAAAGATAAAAAATCCAAAAGTCAAATACTACATTGGAATGTAGTGTTGGTGAGAATTTATACAACCCAGAATGGCTGTAAAGTTTTTAATATCTGGTTTTTGTTTGCTGTATTCATAAATAACAAGTGCCTTCTATTAATGTCACTTCAGAAAAGCCCTCTCACCCTGTAGTCAAGCTAGAACTGAAAGTTTGTAGCTATCAAATGAATGTCTATCTTGATAAGCATATTGCTTAGCTTGATAGGTTTTGTTTGTCTAAATTTTTCATTGTTTCTGCATAATTTGTACTTCATAAGCATATCAAGTTTTATGTGCCATGCATATTTCATGGTATCTGAAAAGAATTCTGACAAGTGTGTGTATGTATGCATTTCACAATGCATACAATTGTTATGTGCATCAATACGTGTTTTTCCCTGGCGTAAACAGGTTGTTTCACAAGTGTAGTGGGTGGCAAGGTTTGCAAATGATAAAGAACATTTTAATTTAAACAATGAACAGAATCAATCTTGGATCTTCATGTTAATGCAGAAATTTTTTCACGGGCAGTAAACAAGAATGATTGCATTTAATAGCTCTATACAGTCACCTCTTGATTATCTATGTTAATGGAATACAAATGGTAACTATAGTATTACAATAATTTGTCTTTTGGTTTTGTGTAAGCGTTTAGTTCTTAACTTGGATGTAGCTGTGGGGGATTCTCTGTTAAAAAAGTGAGATTGTTCGACGGAGACTAGGAAGAGAAAGTGCACTCCCGATCTGAAATCACTTTCCTGTTTCTTCTCATTCCTTCTTGGCGAATGTTAAGAACTGAGCATTTGGCGTGGACACTAGCTACATGGTAGATGAAGTGTAAAGAGGTGTGGGGCATGGAGAATTTGGTGTTTTGGTCCTTTGTGGAGATTTACTTTGTATTATTATCCTCTTAACACCAGGTTGAAGTATAATCAAACTGCTATATGAAGAAGGGCCTAGAAAATGTGGAGGTTTTACACTACTTGCCCTGTTTTCTATATCTAGTTTAAGCTGTTAGGACTCAATGGCTCTGATTTTGACCATAATAAAAGCATTTTGATTTTAATAAAAGCATTGTGACCCTAGTTATGCATTACTTTTGGGGGTGAGGAGAAGCTCCCGTTTGGTATTATTGTGTGCATATTGCATTAGTGGTTTTCAAGGAATGAGTCTGTGAAGCCCTGTCCAGTAGCTTCTGGTAGGCTGTAGAGAACATTGGGTTTCTCTGGTGACTCCAGTATACTTGGATAGTTCTCAGACAGTAAATACTTTATATAGCATGTCAAGACCTTTTGGAGTGCTTATGATAGCTACAAGATGGAATTCATTCCTAGTCAGTTCTTCATTCAGATGATAATTAGCATTCTCTTGAGTACAGGTGTGAAAACACATTGAGACAAAAATGTCTTTAAAAACAGCCTGTTTCTGTACATTAATAGAAATTCTGTCCCAGAAGAAAGCTCTTAAATAAGTTCCTGCTAGAGAAACAGCTGAGAATTACAGAAGAAACAACAACAAAAAACTGAGTAGCCAAGATAAATTTCACAAAATCATGAATTGTATTCATAGGCAATTTCCTAAGACCTTGCTCTTCTGTAAGCCCAGTTCTACCCACCTCTCCATTGGAAATTGAAAGCAGAAAATTGGAAAGAGAGTTGCTGCTAGAGGTGGATTTCCTGATAGTAGCAAGGAAAGAAACAGTTCAAAAATGGAAACACATTCTCCAAAAGCATAGCCATAGGCCACTGAAAGAGCCAACAACAGATTTTCGCATTTCACACACCCGACAGAGGGTTACAGCACAGCAAAACAGTGGTGGTTTCCAACTGAAGCTTATCCAGAAAGGGTCTAAAGTATGTTCAACTTTTTTTTACAGAAATGTTTAAGACATTGTAGAAAGATGTGTGTCTGAGACATTGAATAAATTGGAGGTGTGTAATGATATAAATCTTTACTATCCTGAAAACCATCTGGAATTTTAACTTTATTATTGTTTTGGGGTGTTTTTTTAGTTTGGGTTTTTTTGTTGTAAGTTGACTGGTCTCAATATATAGATGATTTGTGTACCTTTCTTTGGGAGAAAGGAGGAGAAATAGCAAATCCATTAATATAAATGTGATTCTTTGAAAAATATCAAAGCAAATACTACTATGTTTTTAAAGTGTTTTAATTCATACTCAAAGCTCGAAAGCATAGGCATTTTAGAATTCTTTACCTCTTTAATTTCAAAAAAATTTTGACAGTAGTCTTAACCACCTCAGTTATGGGCACAATTCCAACTTTATTTGTAACCCATTTCATGGAATTCTGAAGGTTTGTGTTGGATATGAGTTGGAAATGCTTTCTAATAACTGTGTGTGAAGAAGCAGACTTTTGTGTGTCTGTTCCTCTGAATCCATAAGGTTAGTCTTACAGGAATTCCCTTTCCCCTTAAAAGAACTTGTACAAACCCTGATACAGGTTTCCCTTTATTGGCTGCTACCCCACCACTTTTGACAGTTTCTATGCCCCCTGGCCATCTCACTGTCTTACCCACTGCTGACAGTGTCTGTCTACCTGGGCACTAGCATGAGGTGTAGTAAGAATACATGGGAGGAATGGAAAGAGAGGAAATACTGCTTCCAAGGCGAAATGCTTTCTAATAATTTCATATATGAAGAAGTAGAGTTACAGGGATGGAGAGAGACCCTTGTAGGAAGAGGAAACATTTCTTGATCATAGTGGAAAAGGACACAAACATGCTAATCCCTGAGCCCTCAAATGAAAAATAAGGTTATGATTGGGGTCTCAGCCCAGAGTGGAGGAGTATCTCTGGAGTTTTATCATAGCAACAACAGAAGGGGAAGCGAACAAAATGTTACTTTAGTTTTCTTATAAGAATTTGCCAATCCTGTCTTTTGATAATTAGAATAAAGCCAGCACTTCATTTCTCCAGCCTAGCAGGGAGAGTCAGTATCAGAGGAGATCTCCTGAGAATTTGCAAATTGTCTGAAATAGCAATGATTTTTCTTATTCTGGGTCTTTAATCAAATGCAGTCATGTATGTTAAGAGGAGACTAAAAAGTTCAGAAATAAATGCTCTTAGATGGGTGTTATCTGGGTGGTCTACCAGAAGCTGTCTGGAATCTCACCTAGACTTTAGACCACAGGAAAAACTGATCACTTTATCTTTCTCTTTCCTTCTTTTTTAATTTTTTCTCTCACCTATTTTTGCTTTACCTTTTTAAAAAATATTTTTCAGTCTTCCCTCCCCCTCCTTTTCTTCTGTCTCTCTTTTCCTGCACATCACATCTTTCCTTTTCCTCTGTCTTTCTCATAAAACCAAACATTTTTAATGGAATGGAGCTTCTTGATACAACACCTCAAAAATAACAATCAGGCCCCATATCTGCCACTTCTCTGTTCCGGATAAACTTACTTGCTTTTACATTGTGATTAGGACTAAGGACAAAAAAAGGTGCGACTTTCATTCACACTTCTCCTTCCCCTTTACAAGAAAACCACTAGGTAACAGACAGAACCTTAAGAGAAATAAAATCTCTAGCCTGGCAAAGGAGGTAAAGTGGTTTGTTATTTCACTAATTGTTTTTGTTTTTGAACCTGAGAAGTTGTTTTTGTGGTGATATTGGGAGTACATTCCTGATACAGTGCTAATAGGTTAAGGCCCCTGTAGACAGTGTGAGAATGGTAAGTGTTAAGGGTTCAGATCCTGCTGCAGATAATCAAGTGTTGACTGTATGTGTAATGGTAATTGAGCAGAATAAGAGGGTGCCAGGTAATGTCCTGAATGTGAGATGGTTGATATATAACCATATATTTTCAACGTATGGGTTACTATGTAATATTTTATTTGTTCCTGCAGCCAGGTTGTCAAAGCATTGGCAATAAACTGCTAAGTAAAACATTTAAAAAGTGTGTGCTTAAAGTCGTTTTCTTTTGAACATTTCTGAATTTGCAGTGATAGCTATTTTCAGTGGAGAAAATATTTGGACGAGTAGAAGAAAGGCGCATTAGAATTGTTTAAGGAACTCTCTTTTCAGTTTGCCGGTGAACTCCTTACAGTTTAATAATGAATGTATTTAACTCTTTTGTAGGCATCCTCTGGTATTACGATTCCAAAACCCCCAAAGCCACCAGATAAGCCGCTGATGCCCTACATGAGGTACAGCAGAAAGGTAGGCGCTTAGGACCTGGAAAGGAGTGAGGACACTGTCTTTGCTGCTTCTTTCTTTACATCCAATTTTAGATTGGCTTAGCCAGCTTTTCTGTGCATATTCAGAGGAAAGGACCAAAAAAATACAGTTTTTAAAGCAATTAGTTCTGATTTCAAAATTCCAGAACTAAAATCCAACAGGAGGTGCATGATTAAATAAACTGTTAAAATCCTTAAGATAGAATGTTCTGTGGCCATTAAAGTCATGTCTTTTGGAGAATATTTAATGACATGAAAATATTAAGTGAAGGAGGACTACAAGACTACATGAATTAATATTTCATTTTTATAAAAATAAAGGCAACCACATGTTAGTTTGAAGGGGGAAAACACAGAAGACAATGGTTATCTCTAAGCAGTAAGCTTATGGTAGTTTTTATTTTCTTTTCCTCAAGTTTTCCCTTTTTTTTTTTTTTTTTTTTGGTGATGAACTTACATTACTCTTAAAATTAAAAAAATAGCCAATATCTTTATTGAAAGGCAGAGCATTATAACCACTATCTAGAAATTTTAAACCTTTTGATCTTGACTATTACATTGGTTTTTGACAATATGATGTATTGTGTTATGCAGATTAAGCACTTCTAAATTCACGTGAACTTTTAGTGACATAGACTGTGTTATTGAAGTAATTCATCTTAAGTGTCTGTAGTGATTGGAGATATTCTTGCATATCACACTGAAGTGTTTATAAGTGAGTGACGTGATGTCTGAGATCTATCTTAAAATAATCCAGTAGGGCAAAGATAACCTGAGGTTGGGCAGTCGTTGATCATTGTTGAAGTAGGCTGATGAGTACATAGAAATTTGATACTGTTTTCTCTGCTTTTTATGTTCAAAAGTTTCCATATTAAAAAGTATTTTTAAAGGTCTATACATTTAGACATCAGTATTAACATTTCATCTGTTTTCTTTTTAAGGTCTGGGACCAAGTAAAGGCTTCCAACCCTGACCTAAAGTTGTGGGAGATTGGCAAGATTATTGGTGGCATGTGGCGAGATCTCACTGATGAAGAAAAACAAGAGTATTTAAACGAATACGAAGCAGAAAAGGTAGGATAGGGGCTCACAGTGGGATAGATAATGTGTAAAGTACATAAACACTAGCTTACTATTTATAAAAGAAACATAAGATTTGGTCAGAAGGCTGATGCTGTACTGAGGCTCTGTCTACCTGAGTCAAGTCAATTTCTCAAGGCCTCAGATTTCTTGTCTGTAAAAAGGAGATAATTATCCAAACACCCTGTTTACATCATATCTTTTGATATTCAAATGAGATAACATAAGTCTGCATTATAACCTGCAAAATGTTAATTATAAAAACAAAAAAACATTTGAATTTCAGATAGAGTACAATGAATCTATGAAGGCCTATCATAATTCCCCCGCGTACCTTGCTTACATAAATGCAAAAAGTCGTGCAGAAGCTGCTTTAGAGGAAGAAAGTCGACAGAGACAGTCTCGCATGGAGAAAGGGGAACCGTACATGAGCATTCAACCTGCTGAAGATCCAGATGGTAAAAGAAAAAAAGTGGGGTTTTGTTTATGCTTTCTCTGAGAGTTAGGATATGAGTAATCTCTTAGATGTGTTTTATTTCTTATCCTAAATGGAAAAGAAAGCATAATTTATGTGTCATCTCAGTATTTTGGTTATATTGAGTAAGATTTGTATGTGAATTTCCCACAAGAAAAAGAGATATCCTTTTGAGTGCAGAAAATGGCAAAAATTATTTATTGTTTATCAAAATCTTTGTACTCAAAATGCATGAAAAGTTTTTAAATGACAATCAGGATTTTGCCTCATCTGCTTTTAAAAAGCTAAATGCATTCTAGTTATATCCTGTTTTCTTACTGGTTCACTAAATTCGCTGAATTAAAGGGTCTTAAGGGAGAAGCTAATGAGTATGTGGAAACATTCTGAAGTTTCCTTTCCATTTAATTCAGAAATCCAATAAGAATGTATAAATATAGCTCATGCTACACCCATACAAATTTTATACATGCACACGAATAGCAGAGCTTCCTAATTGCCATTCTGTATGAGTAGTTAGCAGGTATGCTGATTGTTCTGGTCTTGTGCAGCCAGGCAGGGTCTGAAGCTGCAAGGAGACCCAGAGATAGCCACCTGCGGTGTGAACACACTCAACCACATATCTAGTGTGCTATATAAATACTGATAGTTCCTCTGTGTACTGCTATGATGTGCAAAAGGTTAGAAGCTCTAGTTACAAGTGACAAAAACATCAGGAAAATGATTTAAGATCCCATCTTAAAGTTGCAGTAACAAAGAGGAAGGCTATAAGAACTTTAAAGACAGTATCAGTGAGGGAGGAAGCAATAATAGCACCTGAAGACAAGAATAAGTTGATAAAAGTGGGGAAAAACAGAAATCATTTTTTAAAATAATGGACTGGAATATTGTCACATGTTCTCATAAATACAGACAGTGGAATGTAACACTATAGAGAATAGAATATGGAATAGAAACAGTATTGAGTGTTAAGCAGAATCAGCAGTGCTAAAGACACACTAGCATCCTCACACTTTAATTACTCAAATGGGATGATTAATGCAAGAGAAACACACAGAAGTGAAAAACAGAAGATGATCCAGGCTACAGATATTGGGAGGATAGGGGTCGGTACAAGAGGAAACAAAGGCTAGCAACATAAGTAGGAAATAAAGCTTTTCGCTAACACCATGGACATTGAGAAGGACTGAAGAGATTCACTCAGAAACAGCCTCAAACTTGGGCCTATTATGTTTTTAACTTTAAGGTTGGCTCTTAAAGTTGCTAGTAAGTAAGTTCAGGTAGTAATTAAGATGCCAGTATGAGAATGTCTTTAGCATGCCAGTATGAAAATGATTAGATGAAAATGATTAGAAAGAGGAAGACTTGGGAGGTGGAAATGTATGTCAAATGTACGTAAGAGAAAGGTGGCACCTGCATGAAGTACAGCAGCTACTGACTTCTTTAACAGAGGACTATCAAAAGATAGACATGACCAGGCGCCATGGCTCACACCTGTAATCCCAGTACTTTTGGAAACTAAAGCAGGAGGATTGCTTGTGGCCAAGAGTTTGAGACCAGCCTGGGCAACACAGCAAGTATTCTCTACAAAATACTTAAAAATTAGCTGGGCATGGTGGGTTGTGCCTGTACTCCCAGCTGCTCCAACTGAGGCTGAGGTGGGAGGATCAGTTGAGCCCAGGAGTTCGAGACTGCAGTGAGCTATGATCATGCCACTGCCCTCCATCCTGGATGACAGAGCAATACCCAGTCTCAAAAAAAAAAAAAAAAAAAAAAAAAGAGGGCATGTGCAATTATCCACACAAGACAATGAAGGCTTTTGTTCAATGAGAGCCTCTTCATGGGATAAATAGCTGTTCAATTAGATCATAATTAGAAAAGCCATTCCCCGAAAAAAGGAAGCAGATGACTTACATGCAAGGAAGAACAAGCCCAAATTCTTAGACCTTATTACCCCATCTGTGGTCAACACTGGGGCCATATAAATGAAAGAAGAAAATAAAAAATAACAACAAAAACAGATAACTTAGACAGAGGTAGCACAGATATACCATATATAACCCTAAAGGTGAAAAACTCTTAAAAAGTAGAAAGGTTACAGAGTTTTTAAAAAACTGTATCTTACCTAATAGTTTTAATTTCAAAAGTTTATTCCTAAAGAAATTACTCGAAACAAAAGTAATTTTTTTAACTTTTTACAAAAACAACAGTTTTTAGCTGTAGTATTTATGATAATGAGAATTTTAGGAACTACTTAAGTGTGAGACAATAAGAGAGGTGCTAAACTGACATAGGAGCACCACAAAGGCCTCTAACAGGGTTCCCTCTGTAACAGGCTTCCCTCTGTAACAGGCTTCCCTCTGTAACAGGCTTCCCTCTGTAACAGGCTTCCCTCTGTAACAGGCTTCTCTCTGTAACAGGCTTCCCTCTGTAACAGGCTTCCCTCTGTAACAGGGTTTCCTCTGTAACAGGGTTTCCTCTGTAACAGGCTTCCCTCTGTAACAGGCTTCCCTCTGTAACAGGGTTTCCTCTATAACAGGCTTTCCTCTGTAACAGGGTTCCCTCTGTAACAGGCTTTCCTCTGTAACAGGCTTTCCTCTGTAACAAGGTTTACAGTTGGTTCAAGCTCAAGTATGGTTCCTCCCTGTCTGGTGGGAGACACTGAGGTGATTAAGTGGGTCAAAAAGGAGCATTTGTTTTAGTATGTATTGCTACAGAGAAAGCTTTTTTTTTTTTAAATGAGTTAGTTTAAAGAAAAATATTAAGTAAACAATAGTACAGGCTGTTAGTAGATATATGAAAAACTATGAAGCCGATAGAGCAAAGACTGAGATTAAGGAAACACTAGATACCTATTAAAAATAAGCATATAGGGTGTGCGCAGTGGCTCACACCTGTAATCCCAGCACTTTGGGAGGCCAGGATGGGCGTATCACGTGAGGTCAGGAGTTCAAGACCGCCCTGGCCAACATGGTGAAATCCTGCCTCTACTAAAAATACAGAAATTGGCTGGGCGTGGTGTCATGTGCCTGTAATTCCAGCCACTTGGGAGGCTGAGGCACAAGAATCGGTTGAACCCGGGAGGTGGAGGTTGCAGTGAGCCGAGATTGGGCCACTGCACTCCAGCCTGGGTAACAGAGCGAGATTCTGTCTCAAAACAAAACGAAACAGAAGCATATAAATCAGACTCGTACAGCTGGCTAAGTGTAAACTGACAAAAATTAAATTTGGAATCAAAACATTTATTTTTCTTCTATAAAATTACTTGAGGGCCTGGGAAACTGAATATTGTTAGAGATGATGTTTCCTCTGCTGTGATAATTTTACAAATTGGCATTTTCATAAAGTCACTGCCTAGTTCATATGTTGTTCGTTAGTTGTTAAATGCCTTAAGTCACTACCAAGAAAGTGAAACATTGGGCAGAATTTCAATTACTGCCATCACTTGCAGCCTTCACATTGATTCCAAAGCCAGAAGAGACATGTTGTATCTCGTTTATGTTTTAGCCAAAGCCTTCTCAGACACACATCATCACTTAAAGACTGTGAGATAAATTACTACCTTGGCCGGTGAACACATTACGTCCTCTGTATGGTTTTTATCAAGTAACTGCCCAGTGCTCCCATGACGCTGGTCAGGTCCCCTTGTTAGGCCAGCAAGGGCCATAGTTCCTTGATAATTAAGTGTTAACATGTTACACTCCTTTTTATGGTTACTGGTGACCTACTTTGCAGAACAATTTGTTCATTCCAGATTATGATGATGGCTTTTCAATGAAGCATACAGCCACTGCCCGTTTCCAGAGAAACCACCGCCTCATCAGTGAAATTCTTAGTGAGAGTGTGGTGCCAGACGTTCGGTCAGTTGTCACAACAGCTAGAATGCAGGTCCTCAAACGGCAGGTCCAGTCCTTAATGGTTCATCAGGTAAAGTCATAAAACATTCATTTCAATAAAATGGGCCTATACCACAAATCCCAGCTGACATGATTCCTACCCCATGCCTAAATGTACCTGTTAAATATGTCAATCTAAACTGTTCCTGATTTGGAGAAGAGGTTTAAGGAAGTAGACCTTTCCCAAATGTTTAATAAGTTTGTCATTAAAAACTATAATATAGAACCTTGTAATGGAAAGTATATTTGTCAAGAAATACATGTGAACTTAAGAATTTTGAGGCGTCCTATCAATCTTTACTGCTCTACTAAATACTTTTTCCAAAGGAATTGCTCAGGCCTGAAACAGTATTCTTTAACATTTACCTATTGATCATAATCATTTCTTTGTGTGCGTTTTGTATTTTTTAAATCTTAGCTAGACTCATGTAATAAATGATCTAAAGTTCAAAACATTATTTGGTACACGGTGTGAAAGTGTGAACCATTAAAACATGAGACATAATTGTAAAGCCTGATCCTGTCTTGCAGCGAAAACTAGAAGCTGAACTTCTTCAAATAGAGGAACGACACCAGGAGAAGAAGAGGAAATTCCTGGAAAGCACAGATTCATTTAACAATGAACTTAAAAGGGTATCTGTTTAATATGTTAACTATACTTTTATCACCATACCTGTTACTTTATTTTTCCTCATTCTTTTTTCCAAAATAGTGTTTTTATTGAATGTTGTTCACTTTGAAACAGGGCTAACTTTACTATATAATCTGTAAGATCTTTTTTTTTATAAAATTATTCCCAGGCCGGGCACGGTGGCTCAAGCCTGTAATCCCAGCACTTTGGGAGGCCGAGACGGGCGGATCACGAGGTCAGGAGATCGAGACCATCCTGGCTAACCCGGTGAAACCCCGTCTCTACTAAAAAAAATACAAAAAAACTAGCCGGGCGAGGTGGCAGGCGCCTGTAGTCCCAGCTGCTCGGGAGGCTGAGGCAGGAGAATGGCGTAAACCTGGGAGGCAGAGCTTGCAGTGAGCTGAGATCCGCCCACTGCACTCCAGCCTGGGGGACAGAGCAAGACTCTGTCTCAAAAAAATAATAATAAAATAAAATAAAATTGTTCCCATTTTCTTGACAAAATTGCAATAAATTTGAAATATCATTAAGTATATGCATATCTACTAGGCCTATAAATGCTAGAGCCCTCTGATATTTTAAACTCCCATACAGTCATTAACTACTTTCATTTTATTGTGATTTATTCATCAAATGTCTTCATTAAATGTAATTTATAGTTTGTACTTCGCATTCAGACAAGGAAATCTAGTTGGTAGCCCAGAATGTAAAATGGAAGCCTTATGTATACCCCAGAACTTTCACTATTTTGCCTCACCAGCTGCTCTGGAATATCCCATATTATATGACTGCTAGAGCAGTTTTCTTTTCTTGTAGACCCAAGAGTTTCAGAGAAGACCTAGAACCACATTTTTTTGCACACATACACAGACACACAGGTGTATAGATGTATATATAGTTTATAGGCAAGGAAACCAACTTTTGAAAGAATATATCTGGCTCAAAAATTATAAGGAAAAAACATTACCGAGTTCTGTTTTTTTCTGACTAGTTGTGCGGTCTGAAAGTAGAAGTGGATATGGAGAAAATTGCAGCTGAGATTGCACAGGCAGAGGAACAGGCCCGCAAAAGGCAGGAGGAAAGGGAGAAGGAGGCCGCAGAGCAAGCTGAGCGCAGTCAGAGCAGCATCGTTCCTGAGGAAGAACAAGCAACCAACAAAGGCGAGGAGAAGAAAGACGATGAGAACATTCCAATGGAGACAGGTAACCCACTAGCAACAAACACAAAGGAAGTGCCAAGACTTTGTATGGCTGTCTTTAATTTAGGGTTTTCTTTCTAAGTGCGGGTGTTCTGGTACCTGCCACTGAGGGTGATTCCGAGTACTAGATTTGACATGATATTGACGTTCAATATTTTAACCTGTAATGCTTACATTATTTATCAAGATGTGGTTATTACTGTTAAGATTGTCTTTGGTGTCCTAGGACAGCATTCTGCAAAGTAATACCTGTAAGGCAATCCTGCCCATCACTTGTTTTTGTAAATAAAACTGGAACACAGCCACACTTGTTTGTTTACATACTGTCTGTGGCTGCTTTGGGGCTAAAACAGTTTAGTTGAGTAGTTGCAGCAAAAACTGCCTGGCCTGCGAAGTCTAAAATATTTTCTGTCTGGCTCTTTACAGAAGAAAATTGCCAGCTCTGTCCTAGAAAAACCCTTACTTCTAGGTATACTGATTTTCCTGATTAAAAGCATCCCTCAAGGTAAAAAAAAAAAATTAAAAATAACTTGTATAAGTAAAACTTACTTAAAGTACTGATTACATTGATCATCACTTGTAATTTTGAGATCACCTGACTGCATAGCGCTGTGTTGACACTACCTGGTACACTGTGTAAACAGGACTAAGCTAAAAGTAGTTATGGAAAACAAAACCAAAGGCTTCCTGGAGCATCGTTGCAAGAAGTGGGAGGGACAGTAGTGATACTTGGTTCTCAAATGACAACCTCTGAGTGTCATACTTTGTACTCAAATGACAGCCATCTGGAAAACATGTAATGGAATATAGATATCTTTACCAGGTATTTCTGCAAAATGTAATCCAGCACATTAACATTTTAAATAGTCATATTTTAAGTTTCACTATCTGACTCTCTTTCTGTTTTCTATGAACGTGAATTCATTCATCTTAATGAATTTGGAGCATGAGCACATTTTTGTGGTTAAAACAAGAGCTTGAAAATTAAAATACTGATTTTTGCTAATTTTGCAACTAGACGAACACTCAGTCCTTTGCCTCTGTTTTGGCATCTATGAATGGGGCATGTCTTATGCTTAAGGTTTGCAGGTCTTTACTCAGGTTCTCTCCTCCTAGTTCAAGGGAAAAACCTGAAGAAAATTGTTTGAGACTATTAGAGCTAAAACCTCGTGCTTTTAATTTCTTACAGGAAACAGCCCAGCATGACTTTAAACAAAGTGTCTAAAAGATCAACCTTGTATTATTTCTACAACTGCTTTCTCTCTGTTTAATCCATAACACTACAGACTAACTCTCATTCACTGTCCAATAGAAATAAAATGCAAGTCACATGTGAAATTTTACATTTTCTACTAGTAACATATTTTTAAAAGTTAAGCCAAACAAGTGTTTTAACAGTGTGTTTTATTTAATTCAACGTATCTTAAATAAAATTATTTCAACACGGAAGGAACATTTTTAAAATCAGCTTTCCTTTTTTTAAATAGTCTTCAAATCCAATGTATATTTTATACTTTTATACACATCTCAAGTCAGAAGCTAAATTTTCATCGGAAGTATTTGATCTGTATTTATTTAATAAATTTCATTAATTTACAGCTAAAAAGTAGATTTTCATACCCAAATTGTTCCAACATTCTTAAAAGTTATTTAGTCACACTGGCTCATTTCAGGGGTTTAATAACCACATGTGGCTAGTGGCTACCATATTGGACAGCACCACTGTATACTGTCAGCTTAACTAGAGTAAAATTTCATCTTGGAACTGACAGTGACAAATGTGTGATTACAGAGGAGACACACCTTGAAGAAACGACAGAGAGCCAACAGAACGGTGAAGAAGGCACATCTACTCCTGAGGACAAGGAGAGTGGGCAGGAGGGGGTCGACAGTATGGCAGAGGAAGGAACCAGTGATAGTAACACTGGCTCGGAGAGCAACAGTGCAACAGTGGAGGAGCCACCAACAGATCCCATACCAGAAGATGAGAAAAAAGAATAAATGTTGCCTTGTTTTATGTGTTCTAAATACTTTTTTAAATGAAAAAATGTTTTTTGGTTTTAATGGTGTTATGTGGTTTGTGTATTAATTTTTTTCTTGTCCATATCACACCACCAAAGGCTTTTGGACCATTTAGCATCATGAGCCTAGTGGCACAGTCAGTCACCTTTCTTAAGTGTTGTGAAGATGGCTCTTTTCTTTGGATCTTGTTTCTAGCCCTCAGCTGCTGAAAGCCTCAGAATTTAGGTTAATTGAGAAAACACCCACCTCTTTTAGAGAATTATCCTTTGATGCTGCAGAATCTACTCTTACAATGCCTTCCTACAGCTCACTGGGTGCTTACCAAAGCCATAGCTTTAAACCTTCCCAATCCCCATCAACAGCTTCCTGAAAGTTTCCTCTCTTGTTTACTTCTGCAAAGGGTAGCTTCTTAAAAACGTGATCATGTATGAGTAAGTATTTGTTCACTTACCCTTTTTTACTTTTAATCAATGTCAGATACCAAGAGTTGTGTTAAGAAGTTGAGTGTAGGCTGCAACTAACTACGCGTGGATCTTACTGATCCAGAAATAGTCCCCATAGTTAGAGTAGTTACTTAGGAAATGGTCATTAAAGTGAACACAGCACATATACATTATCTGTACTGCTTTTTGTTTTTTTTTTTTTTTTTTTTTTTTTTTTTTTTTTTTTTTTGAGGTGGAGTCTCGCTCTGTCGCCCGGACTGGAGTGCAGTGGCCAGATCTCAGCTCACTGCAAACTCCGCCTCCCGGGTTTACGCCATTCTCCTGCCTCAGCCTCCCGAGTAGCTGGGACTACAGGCGCCCGCCACCTCGCCCGGCTTGTACTGCTTTTTGTTATGATTAATATTGGGTACGTTCTGGTAAATCCATCCTTATTGTATAGAAAGAAAATTACTTTTTTACCAGGTTTTCCAAAGACAGAATAGATCACAAAGCTCAAGGAATTTAATATTCTTGTAATGGACTAGATAATTCAAACTGATTAGCCCATGCCTGAAGAAAAACAGCTGGGAATTAAGTTAATCCACTTGAATTTGTTTTACAATAATCAGAACATTTGAAACCTCAAGGCTCAGGATCCCATAGATCAGAGCCCACCTTTTTGATAAACTCTTAAAGTCTTGGAGACTAGAAGCAAGATAGTTTGTGACACATATGCTTCCCAAAAACTAGAATAGATTTTTACTGAATAGTGGTATATCTGATGGTATATGTTTCTTAAAGGTCCAAATGTAATAAAAAAAAAAAATGAAAAAAGGTCTCAGTGTTTTTAATGCACTACATAGTTGTATGCAAGACAGGCATCCAGTTTTTTTCTGTAATGCAGTGACAGTGTGGAATGACCACTCAGCCATTATGAATTTGTGTACTCAGGGCCCTTGTCTCACCCAACTGTCTCTATAAACTGCTGCAATGGTTTATTTGTACAAGACACTTGTGAAAATCACTTTTCTTACATTATAGTCAATGTCACATACGGAAGTTGGTGTTTGACTCCAAAAGTAAAGGGAATATGGAGAAATCTGTAACGTTTGAACTATCTTTGAAAAAATGGCTAAGTAATAAATGTAAGTCCTGTGCTTATATGGAGAGAACTCTGTACCAGCATGAGTTAATTTATAGTGAATTCACTGCTATTCAGTTCATAGCACATTAGTGACTAGGAATCTATGTTCAGCTTCCTGAGAGGAGGGGAGGAAGCTTGATGTTGGGTGGAAACGACTCTTGACATCTGTTTCCTTGTGCGTCAAAGAACGAATTCGTATCAAATAGATCTGTTGAGCTTTGGCCATTATATGGCTAAGAACTTCAGCCATCTCATCTCAGGCAAATTGGACAGCCTCTTTGATGCATTTTCTAGTAGTCTAAATGGGGCAGATGTAGTATAATATGGGTGGAAAACAGTGCCCCAGCAAGATACCAGGTTATTTACTGTGGTATGGAAAGCTCTAAGAGAATGAAGTGGTTCTTTTGCCCAGCTGGAAATAGCACTGGGAAAACAAGTCTATCCAGACCAAGCCTGCCCATACAACACTGGCAATTGGTTGATGAAGGAATTAAGTCAGATGGGAGATGGGAATTTTTTTTTTTTTTAAGTTGGAGTCTCCATCTGTCGCCCAGGCTGGAGTGCAGTGGTGGCGATCTTGGCTCACTGCAACCTCTGCCTCCCAGGTTCAAGCAATTCTCCCTGCCTCAGCCTCCAGAGTAGCTGGGATTACAGGTGTGTGCCATCATGCCCAGCTAATTTTTGTATTTTTTAGTAGAGATGGGGTTTCACCATGTTGGCCAGGCTGATCTTGAACTCCTGACCTCAGGTGATTCGCCCGCCTTGGCCTCCCAAAGTACTGGGATTACAGGCATGAGCCACCATGCCCGGCCTCAGTTGGGATTTGACAGCTCTGAACCTCAGCAGGGGAAGACTGAAGTAAAAATCCACTTTGTCAGAGTGATATATGGAGACTTGTTGCTTGAGATGGTTCTCAGTTTAGAGAATGTGGGATGTAGTAGAGGTCTTTGTTTACATTTTCACATGTCCCAACAGGCACTGGGGCAAGTTACTTAAACTCTGGAGCCTGTTTTAATTATAAAATAGATCAAACTGCTGTCTTTCTCGGTGCCCTTACTGCTCCTTGATTTTTAGTGCATTTATTTTGAGTATGAATGCATAAAGTCTGAGGGCCTAAATTTTATTAATTTTTAACAAATGGGAGAGGGGAATCCTCGATAGTCCCCCAATCAATTTTCCTTTTTTTTTTTTTTTTTTTTTTTTTTTTTGAGAATGAGTCTTGCTCTGTCGCTCAGGCTGGAGTGCAATGGCGCCATCTCGGCTCACTGCAACATCCGGCTCCTGGATTCCAGTAATTCTCCTTCCTCAGCCTCCTGAGTAGCTGGGATTACAGGTGCCCGCCACCATGCCCGGCTAATTTTTGTATTTTTAGTAGAGTCAGGGTTTTGCCTTGGCCAGGCTGGTCTCGAACTCCTGACCTCCTGATCTGCCCTCCTCTGCCCCCCTAAGTGCTGGGATTACAGGTGTGAGCCACTGCGCCTGGCCCCATAGTCCCCCAGTTTTCTAACGGGAATTTTAAAGTCTGTAACTTCTCCTGTCTATAAACGAGGCTGTCTTTTTAAATGACTGTCCTACAGGATGTGATAATTATGTATTCTATGAAGCCGAGATTTGGAGAGAGGTAAATAGCTATTTCACATTAATACAATAATGTAAATGCCCTATGGAAAAGATATAATACTTGGACTGTGTTTTAAAGGGGAATCTGGGGTCATGCATATTGAAGTTTAACTAGATCCTTCCAGATTTTTGGTTTTGATCCTGCACTTTTAGATACTAGTTTTGGATTTTAGGCAGTTGGTGCTGACGGTGTGAAACTTCTATTGCCTGCAGTTAAATTGAAGCTTTGGTTTCTCATGTGAACAGCAGTGAAGCTGGGATTATACTTTGTTAAGTCCTCATTTCAGAAATAGTTTCCCTCCACCCGCAAGCACTACCACACATGGTCTCCCCACCTGGTTTCAGCTAGTGCATTAGTTTTATCGTTTTTTACCGCTGGGCAAACCTTGCTGGAACAACAACTGACTTCATGATTTGCACATTTGGAGGGCTTAATGTCTTTGCAAATGAAAAATCCACTGTGCAGTAACAAGCTCAAAGGAACTCGGAACCTTTTTAGAAGAAATCATCCTCAATTATAATGTGGCTTACTGCAATAATGTTTCTTTGATCAGGATGGAAAGGAAAATACTGAGTTTAGCAGAAAACGGTGTCTAAATGTATTTGTAACAATACAATTGTTTATAAATGTTTTACATTGAACCATAAGAAATTGCCAGTGTACGAGTTCGTCTACAAAATGACAATTTCACCTGCCTTAACCTAAATTCTGCATTTTGTACTCCAAGAATAAGCTCTTCGTGGCAGCTCTCTACGTGTGAAATGATGGAACTTTCTATTTGCCAGAATGACCTACACTTCTCTAATAGTTTATCTCATATTGTTAGCCAAACGCTGATTAAAACGCAAATCTCAAACTATTGAGTTTTTAAGAGCCTGATGTTTAAAATACACTGTGGTGAACTTACAGTTAAACTAGCTCGTTTATGTTCACACATTTTCTCATTTAGCACCAGAAAGTTTCTTACAGCTCTTTTGCATGCATTCAGGAGTAAAAAGTATTATATGGGGAGGGGAAATTCCCAAATGATAAAAGCTTTTTACCTAAAACTGAGACAGTAACTGCAGATAATGGCTCCCTTGGAGGAGCCACTTGAAAGAACGGAAAGGCTGCCTTAAACTCCTTGACTTTAAGGGGCAGCAAGGACCCTTGGTCAGCCACCTCCACACCCGTCTAGCACTTGGTCCCAGGTCCCCTAAGGGCATCATGGCTGTGCTTAAATAAATACCTCTAGTCCAGGGGAGTCCATCATCTCTTAAGATAGCTCATTCCTTCTTTAGTTCACTAAAGGTATTTCCGCTCACGGAGCTAAAATCTGTCTTCCTATAATTTCAGCCTCCCTCTTACACACCTTGAAGTCAATTAGAGTACATGTCACCACCTTCCAAGTAAAAGATTTTCAAATATTTCAAGACATGTGCCCCTTGAGATCCTTTCAGAAGACAATTTCCATTTTCTTTTTTAGAATTTTTAATTTTTTAATGTCCAGAAAAATTTGGAACATAGACAGTTTACATTCTCATTGTCCTGTTGTCTCCCCTCCAATGTGTCTCTCCTGGGATAGAAGGACTGTCTCTTTTCAAACACGTTTTTCTCTAATCTGGTAAAGTGTTTCCTCCCCAGTGTATTATACTTGAGACACGACATCTCCAGATCATGGAAACCATCTGCCTAAAATACAGGGGTGGTCCCCTGATGACCTCAAGGTCCTGTACAGCACAGAAGTTTTGTAACTGTACTACAGATTCGAGCTCTGTGAAATGAGTGTTGATGAATGTTTTCAGATGTAGCACAACAAGGAGCATACAGGTTCAGTTCACTGAGTTAGTACTTCTCAAACTCGATCATTTGCATGCCACCATCACAATTTTTACCGTTTCTGGGTACGACTTGTGCTATTATTACTTAGCAGCTTTCTTTGAATCACCTTCTTCCACTCGAATGACTTATTTTAAAGGGAAACTGTGTATCAGCATAAGTGTTAAAACCATTGTCTTTTGTCAAAAAAGAAAATAACCTTAACACAAATATTTTAGTAGTTCTGTTTAGACTTAAATATGTACTATGCAGAAGAGTATTATTTAAGGCCAAGTGTGGTGATTCATATCTGCAATCTCAGCACTTTGGGAGGCCGAGGCAGGAGGATCACTTGTGGTCAGAAGTTCAAGACCAGCCTGGGCAACATAGCAAGATCCTGTCTCTATTTTTTAAATAAAGGGTTTAAAAAAAAAAAAAAAAAAAGAACATTCTTTAAATGGTCTTTGCACTACCCAAAATCATCCCAAGGATCCCACATGGTGGTCTGGATAACACACGAGGGAGAAGACAACAGTAATGGGAGTCTATCTCCTGCTACCTGCAGTTGCAGGAAGTTTGTCTTTTTAGAAACTATCCCTGGGTCGGTATCGGCTTATAACTCAAGGGCAAATTCGTGAAAGTTAATTCCATGATCACCTAATAATAATAAAAGCCAACATTTCTTGAGCACTTACCATAGGCTTATGCACTTTTTATACTTTTTATTTTCTAATCCCCGAAGTTAATATTAGAGTAGATCACTTTACCAATGAAGTTTGTATGTATGATCTCGGGCCTGAGTTGATCAATCAACTCTTACAAACCATTTTTCCTGGAGAGAGGAAACTTAGCCTCAGGCTGTGGTACATGATATTAAATGACATCAAGATTGAACATCTGTGCTAGAGATTTCATCATTGTAGATCAATAATTCAAAAGACTCAAGACAAAAGAATCCACTCAGAGATCAGTGTTCTTGCAATGGGAGATGTACATGGAAAAACGACTCCCTTTGTCATCCTTTCCTTCTTCCCTCCAAAGCTCTCCATACCACCAAAATGAAAAAGTACACACACACACACACACACACACACAGACTTAAATAATTTGTGTGTCTATAATAATACAAAATACTGTGCTACATAGAGAACTACTCTCATGTCTGATGTCTGCTGTGTTATGCATGCATTTTACCCCTGTTGTGGTTTCCTGTCAATCAGTGAGCAGTGGGGAACCTTTTAAAAGACGTCCCTGGTTGGGTGTCAAAAATTTCAGGAAGTATCAAATCAGATGGATGTTATGCAGAATAACTCTCTGACCTTTAACCACCTCTTCCTGATGTGTGCTGTGGATACGCCTTCCTCCTCCTCAAAAAACACATCACGTATTCTGGGACAATAGCCTTAAAACACCTCCTTGAAGCCATCAAATATCAGTCCCAGTCTAGATGGCTGTGGTTGTGGTTCTCTGGCGGGTGGTTCTCAGACTGAGCACAGAATCTCCCGGGGAAGCTGTGTGAACCCCATCCAAGCCTACTGAATTAGAGGGTACCAAGGTGGAGCCTAGCAGATCAGCACACCAAAGTTTGGAGAATCACTGATTTGGTTTAATCCCTTCATTTTACCAAAGGGGAAACTGAGGCCCCAAAAAAGAGAAGGGAATGACTCATCTAAGATCCAACTGTCTCAGTGCCAGGGCTGGAATTGTTCTTTACAGCGTCTTCTGGGGAGAGCAGAGCCTCAGGATATTTTTAAAAACATGTTCAAACCCTAGTTGGACTGAACTTTACCAAGAGTTGGACGTTCTTCAGTGTGCGACACTTTCCAATGTTATACTTGTTAATGACATATGATGAATATCATCTCTGTTTTAAAGATGGAGAAACTGAGGTTTAGAAAAGTTAAATAACTTGTCCAAGATCACACAGTTAATTTACGGTGGAGACAGGATTCCCACTTGAGTCTGTCCGACTCCAGCTCTAAGTGATAGGTACCCCATCTATGACATAAAAACTCCAGCTGACAGCCAAGTGACCTTTCCCCCTTCTGCAAATCTTTAAAAGCACTGGCGCTTTTCTCATAACCACTCCAGTTCTTAAAATGACATTTTTTTTTTTTTTTGAGACGGAGTCTTACTCTGTCGCCCAAGCTGGAGTGCAGTGGCACGATCTCAACTCACTGCATGCTCCACCTCCCAGGTTCACCCCATTCTCCTGCCTCAGCCTCCCAAGTAGCTGGGATTACAGGCGCCCACCACCGTGCCCAGCTAATTTTTTGTATTTTTAGTAGAGACAGGGTTTCACCGTGTTAGCCAGGATGGTCTCCATCTCCTGACCTCATGATCCACCCACCTTGGCCTCCCAAAGTGCTGGGATTACAGGCGTGAGCCACTGCGCCCGGCTTTAAAATGATTTTTTTTTAAGAGAGCGAAGGGCTTAGGAGCAAGTGGCTTCTCTTAAGAGAACAGTAACAAAGGCTGGTATCCTAATGGTCATTTTCCAGATATTTGTGCAGATAGAAACATTCACAATGATGACATTCCAAGTTGTAAATACTAGCTTTGTGGGTTTTGGAGGGTTTGTTTTGTTTTGTTTTGTTCTGTTTGAGACAGTCTCGTTATGTTGCCCAGGCTGGAGTGCAATGGAGTGATCTCAGCTCACTGCAACCTCCACCTCCTGGGTTCAAGCAATTCTCCTACCTCAGTCTCCCGAGTAGCTGGGACTACAGGTACATGTCATCATGCACAGCTAATTCTTGTATTTTTGGTAGAGATGGGATTTCACCATGATGGCCAAGCTGGTCTCCAACTGCTGGCCTCCAGTGATCCGCCTCCTCGGCCTCCCAAAGTGCTTGGATTACTGGTGTAAGCCACTCTGCCTGGCCTAGTTTTGTGTTTTTTAAATCATTTTGTGGGTGTTTTCAGCCAGGCACTCCTTACAAAACAGTGTTCACAGCGTACCTAATAAACTGCAGATACTTCCCAAAGTACGTGGTTTAACAAACAAAAGTTGGGCAAGTGAGAGAATTGGTAAATGATCTGACTGTGATGTTATCTGTTCTAAACACTTTGCAACAGAGCTGAACACATCAACAGCAATATACATTATGCACCAAAGCAGGGGCCTGATGAATGTGGAGCCCCTGGCAACCTGTGCATGTCAGAAGGGCGTGCTGCCTTGCTGCTGGCTTTGGCCAGGTAATGCCCAAAGTAGGGTCTGTGTGGGTCTCCTCTCTTACCAGATTATTTTTTCATTATCACCACCCACTTTGAACGTAAATTTCGTGTTTCCCACTCAATTTCCCAAGGGAAGCGGATAGGTCTATATGAACCGGGGGAAAACAGACAGTGGATAGACCACTTGAAAAAAATGGATGGGATTCAGGCCCAAAATATGGCACCTTGAAAATAGTGGATGTTTTAAGCTGAACCAATTTCTGAACTTCCCTTGAAGCAGGTCATAAGAACCTAGGTGACAGGTGCCCTCCCTATACTCAGGGTAGAAGCGCATTTTTATCTGCGAAAAAGAGAAACTGGGCTAACAGGCCTTGCTGAGCTTCTCCCCGCTTTCCTACCCCCAGCTCATCCCCTCTGTTTCCTGTCATATTCTTCCATGACTTTCCACTCTTCATCAAACCCCGTATAAAAACACTCAGGTTTAAACATTTCTTTGGGTCTTCATTTCCTTACAAAAGCCCCTGTATCATGTAAAACATGTATTAAATAAATACATATGCTTCTCTCTTGCTAGCCTGACTTTTGTTACAGAGATCCTGCCAATAACCTGGAAAGGCAGAATTTTAAAATGTGTCCTCCCCTACAAAATCAAAGCGATTTTTTTTTTCTCTGTCCTAGGTTGTTCTAGGTCAATGCAACTGGAGCATCCTGCTGTCAGGGTAGTTACAGCCAGAACACATTTGGAGCTTGACAGCCTGAAACAACCACAAGTCATTTATACATGATTTGCTTTCTCAGGATGAAGAAACAGAGACTTGTCTGACACGGTCACTCCCTCTTGGCCAACAAGCATCAGCTTCCTGACACCAGCATTTCTTGGGGGAGAGTTAAGGAGATCCGCTGTTTTCTAACCCGCTCCTGAGTCTGATGGTGTCCGGGTGACGTGATATCTCCCACCTGGGACAGCAACTGCTCAATCCATCTGGCATCTGCCTCCTGAGCTTTGCCTCCAGCGCCCTCTACAGGAGCTTGTTAAGAACTGGATGCCGAGAACTAGGAGAAAACCCCTGTCCCTGCTTACCTGGGACTGACAAGGGACATCCAGTGATAAAACCCAGCAAGTCCCAGGAAAACTGAAACAAGCTGATCACCCTGATAAACACCTTGATACCGCTACAGGTGGTAGCTCACGCCTGTAATCCCAGCACTTTGGGAGGCCAAGGCGGGTGGATCACGAGGTCAGGAGTTCAAGACCAGCCCGACCAAGATGGTGAAACCCCGTCCCTACTAAAAAATGCAAAAATTAGCCGGGTGCGGTGGCAGGTGCCTGTAATCTCAGCTACTTGGGAGGCTGAGGCAGGAGAATTGCTTGAACCCAGGTGGCAGAGGGTGCAGTGAGTCGAGATTATGCCATTGTACTCCAGCCTGGGAGACAGAGTGAGACTCCATCTCAAAAAAAAAAAAAAAAAAAATAGACCTACGCTGGAGGGTCTGGTGGGGACCCTGCACTATTGAACCGTTGTAAATGCACGGTTGAAGTTGGCGGATAGGGAGGGTATCTTAGTCAAAGTCCCCAAGGCCTGTGAAGCAGTACAGTGTCAGTGTCAGATTCTGCAGCCCACGCTGGAGCAAGACGCTGCTGACTTATGGGATTCCTCGTGAACTGTCAATCACTGAACAAACAACTACTAAACACTTGTATATGCCAGGAACCCTCCTTGGCACTAGTAACAAAAGATGCAGTATGGCATGGTCCTTGCTAGAGAAGGTGTCTACACAAGTGGCAAGCGTCCAGTGTGCAAGTGTTCCATGAGTGAAAGGCCTTGCACAGATGTGCCCTGGAAATGCCCTTACACTGCTGACAGATGGGAGCTCCTTTCCGCAGGTACCTGAACACAGCAGGAGCCGTTTGGCAGGGGTTGGGCCAAGGGCTGGGCTGAGGGGCAGGACATGAAGACGAGTTGGGTCTAACGCTGTTCCACGGCTCCACTTCCTGTCTGCCGCGGCCCCAGGGCAGAGTCCAGAAAAGACAAGCAAACACCTTGGTTTGAAAGGTAAAAGAAGTAATTAAATTTTCAGCTGCAGGAAGTTGGCTGAGTAAATTATGATCCTAAAGGAATTTGTGCTTTAATGATGATGAGAAAGATTATGTAGCCACATGGGACCGTGCATATGCTACCAAACTAGGTTTCTTCAAAAAGTAAATGTATGCTAGGATCATGCAATTAAACATGCAATCAGATGAAGACTGATTGGGAAAACAAACTGGACCCGATGTGTTCAGTGTTAAGATTCTAGGCTATCTTTTATTCTCTTTTCAAAACTGGGTTTACTACAATTAAATCATTTTTATAATAAACAAGGGTAAATGTCATAAATGTTATAAAGGTCATATGTACAAAATTCTAATGAAAAATAGTTTTTTTAAAAAAAATTACTGCCATAAATTAGATCTGTTACAAAAGGAAAAGAGAACAGCCCTGAATTATATGCTACTATGTACTCATAAAGCAATTTTTTTTTTTTTTGAGACAGTCTCTGTCGCCCAGGCTGGAGTGCAGTGGTGTGATCTCGGCTCCCTGCAACCTCCACCTCCTGGATTCAAGCGATTCTCCTGCCTCATTCTCCCTAGTAGCTGGGATTACAGGCATGCGCCACCACACCCAGCTAAGTTTTGTATTTTTTTAGTAGAGAGGGTGTTTTGCCATGTTGGCCAGGCTGGTCTTGAACTCCTGACCTCAAGTAATCCACCCGCCTCAGCCTCCCAAAGTTCTGGGATTACAGGTGTGAGCCACCACACCTGGCAAAAAAAAAAAAAAAAAAAAAAAAAAAAAAAAAAAGTTACCCAGGAAGAGGAAAAGAAAAAAGAAAAAAGAAAAGGCTGCACAAGGGAATTAATTTTAATTCTCCTTTCAGCTCATGGGGCGTAATTATTTTGTCCATCTTCCCACCCTACTGGTGCCAGAGGTGGCGTCAGATCTCAAGGCCAGAAGGGAATCCACCACCCAAATCGAGCCAGATTAGCTGAGCTGCCTCCAGGCAGGCTGGGAAACGTAATCAGAGGTTGGTGTCCTTCCAAGAGACGATCTTTGAAGGATAACAAACCCAGGCTGCCATCAAAATGAAGAGATGGGGACTGATTCAGCAGCAGTGCCAGGCAAGCAGCAGCGCCTCACAGCACAGGTTGTGCACCACAGCTAAGGAGGGAAAGCGGCTGCGGGGGCAGATTCTCAGCTGCAGAGGGCCCAGCTCTCGGGATCAGAGACGGATCCAGGGCTACCTCACAGCACCTCACACCACCGGCCCCTGCGACCCCGACTCCTGGATATTTCACAAAAGGCTTGAGATTGTGCAAGTGTTAAAGACAGGACACTTCCTGTTTGTCCAGTTTCAAACCTCTACAGATGTCAGTTAAAATGACAACACATGAAGTTCCCCACCCAGGGCCCATCCCAGCACCTAAGGCTTCTCCCCAGGGATGGCTGGGCCTTGATCGAGGAGAAGGAAGTAGGTATTAACTTGTAGGAAATGTGAATGGCTTGTTAAATCAACTCTGTCTATTTGGAAACATGGTTCTTGGGTCAGAGGTGGCTGTTCTTGGAGGTGGTCCCATCCCTTCACTCTTTATGGCTCACCCTACTCTGTATCCCCAGAAAGAATGAGCTGGGATACGTCTGTGTAGAATTTCTTCTGGCCTCACCCTGAAAACCAACCCTGTCCCAAGCTGATAGACTGGGTAGATTTCCACACTGCCAGAAATTACCAAGATTTCTACCCCCTTTCTCCTGCTTCAACCAGCAAACTGGTCTGTCATTCCCAGGTGCCCTGGCTGGGTGCCCCTGAGCCCACAGTCCTGATCCTGATGAGATTTCAGCTCTTCCAGACTCCTGGTAGGAATCTGCTATGGATACTCCTTCCAGCTCTCTCCCTGGCCTGTTCCTAGAAAGCAAACAGCCTCTTCTCCAGAAAAGAAGATGGGAGACAGAGCCCATCCTCTGAGATCCAGTGATAAATCTTTTCCTTGTGTTTGTGCAGTACTTAATGATGACTTAATGAAGAGCCAAGTGATGGGGGAAACTCAGAGGTGAAGGAGACCTGGGTGCAGCCCCAAAGAGTTAGAACCTTGGAGACAGATGAAAGAAATGAACCAAAACCCTCTGGCAGGTGTCATATGCATGGCCCCCTGAACCAGGAGAGCTCAGAGAGGGAAGACAGGCACTCCTAAGGGAAGGCCTCATGGAAACACAGCTTCTGAGCAGCCGGGAGAGGGCAGTGGAAGTGGAGAGAAAGGGATTGCATGAGGGAGTGAAGGCTCTGTGGGGAAAGTCCAGGGCAGAGATGGGAAGGAGCAGAGATCAGCCAGAAGGACAGGAGGGGCTGGCGGGTGCGGGCTGGGAGACACTCGGGGCTCTGATCCGCAGCCCAGACTGAATCTAGGATCAACTCACCACACTTGTCTGAGAGGCATAAGAATGGGCCTTGGAGTGCATGAGGGGGAGAGGGGCCCTGTGTACCCAGGTCCTACAGCGGCTCATTTTCAGCCCTGCTGGCATGCCAAATGGCCCTGTGCTTGATCTCTGCCAAACAAAGTGAAGACTGCCCCTTCTCTCCTGGCATCCCTGATCCCCGGCTTCTCCTCCAGTCCCAGTTTCCCAATCCCCAGCCAAAACTCCCAGAAGGCAGGAGAGGACCACCTAATCTCCCCTTCCCAGCAAGTCCCCTTTCTGTTCTCAGTTCAACTAAGCCACACTACTGCCTTTCCCAAAGGGCAATGAGAACAGGGACCTGAATTCCTGGGACCATCTCTATTTCAAATACACTGGCCCCCTGGCACCTTGGACCTTCACACTTGCCTGGTTGTGTGTTGCTGATTTTTAGTGCAGAGCATGAGGTCACCAGAGCAGGGGGCCCTGGACCTGGAGACTCTGCCCTGCGAGACTGCCCTGGGACTGGGCATCAGGGCTCCAACGTGCAACGGTGAGGCTACCTTGGTCCTGTCTAGCGCTCCCTCTCCTCCCCTCACCACCACCCTTCCATTCCATGCTCACACCGTGTTTGTGTCCATGTCTGTCTGCATCAGGAGAGCTGCCACCTCTTGGAGAACAAGGGCTCCATCTCATTTGTCTCCAGATTCTACCTGCTTCCCACCGACCAGTTGCATATTTAGAGTTGTCAATGAAATCTGTTAAACAACAAGAAAAGTTGGAAACGTGCCTACTGGACTCTGGGGAAGACACCCCTGTCTTGGCAGCGGACACTGCCTTTGGGAGCTCTCAACTGCGAGGGTTTGGGCCTTGGAGTGGGAGATCTCCAATAGCCAGGAGAGTCCTGTGGTTGGGAGAGATCAGCGGATGCTGAATCAGTGCTGGGAAGGCCAGCTCCTCCGCCTTCCGTGGCCGAAGGGCTCCACCCAGAGGACAGTCAGCTTGATCCCTGTTCACACAGACCTTTCTCCACCAGGTGTAGAGGAGCCTCTGCCCAGTTTTCCTGAAGAAACTCAGAAACCCCCAGTGCCTCACCAGAATGACTCTGCAAAATACTTGCTTCTGCCAGAAGAGCCAGTCCTCAGCCCTTCCCTCCAGCCGCAGGAACGCCCCCTGTCTGCAAATAAGAGTGGAACTGGGGCAGCTCAGAATTCTGCTCCCACCTGGGGGAGCTCTGAGAACCAAATGAGGCAGGCTGTGGATGGGAACAAGCTACAGAAAAAAAGTACACAGCGCTGTTCAAACCCTAGGGGGTTTTTGGTTGTTGTCTGCAAGGCAAGAGGTGCTTTAAGAAAATTCTCCCCTCCTGTTTTCACTTCCTCTTCTCTCTCTTAACCCTGGAAAGGGGAAAATCCTACAAAGATTAGCAGCTGATGTGTGAAAGAACCAAAACAACATTCTTCTAGTTGCATTTTAACAGTATCTTCTGGCAGCCACCACAGGACTGGGTTCTGATGTTCCCAGCTCAAGGCCAGAAAGAATCACTGGATCAGAATGAAGTGTGCAGTTGGAAGAGACCTCAAAGGCCCTCTAGTCCAATGCACCAACACGCTGCCCTGTTAAAGTGCATCAAAGTGTGCCCTGGAGCATGGCCACCTCCAGGTGAAAGGTGAGCACTACCATATCGGCAGCTCTGTGGAGGACATTGGCTCTGGGTTACGCTAAACCACATGGGCCCACCATCCACTCGCCTGCAGCAGGGGCCGTGTTGTATTTCAGTGGCACAGAGAACCCAGGGATGCCCTCATCCTGCCCAGCCTTGTTGTGATCCTCCTCTCACAACAAGTTCCCAGGGTAGCCAGGCCAAGGAGCTCATGAGAGGAAATGGGAGTCAAAGCTCCATAGCAGTCCCCAGCCACACCCACATCAGGGATGTCGCTGAGCTCTGGGAACCGTTCCTAGACTAACTGGTATTGATCATAATGGATCTTTGTGTTACACATGGTGCAAGGCCCTGGGGTGAGCAAAACTGGGAGCAACTAGTAAGAGAGAAGGACATGTTCAGAGGGTCTGGGAAGAAGGAAAACGAGGTGTGAAGAGTGTAGCTAAAAGGTGGCCCCAGCAGGCCTCTGCGGGAAACCAAGCCATGACACACGCTGACACTTTGCTCCGGTGCTGCCCCACACCTCCCCAGCCTGACGAACGCCTGCCCTGCTGTCAGGATGCAGCCCAAATGTGCCTTCCTCTGCAAAGCCTTTCCCAGCATCTCCACTTCCAGATAGAGACTGATGCTCCCCCGTCTGTGGCTTGGACAGTCTGCGTCTTCTACCAAAGAAGGTGTTTCCAGCCTGGTCCCCATAGTATCCCCCAGAGCCTGGCTCATGATGGGTATTAAAGAAATATTTTTTAATTAATTAATTAATTTTTTAACAATAGGGTCTCACTCTGTTGCCCAGGCTGGAGTGCAGTGGCACAATCATAGCTCACTACAGCCTCCAACTCTTGAGCTCAAGCGATCCTCCCACCCCAGCCTCCCAAGTAGCTAAGACTGCAGGTACGCTGCTCTGTCTGGATTTATTTTTTAATTTTTTATAGAGACAGGATCTCACTATGTCACCCAGGCTGGTCTTGAACTCCTGACCTCAAGGGATCCTCCTGCCTCAGCCTCCCAAAGTGCTGGAAGTACAGGTGTGAGCCACTGCACCTGTCCTGAAGAAATATGTGTTGGCTTTCATCTTTGTGACCCCAGTGACTAATACAATATATTACAGAATAGAAGCTGGGGAAATATTCCATGAATGAATGAATGAATGGATACCAAATGGTTCACATATGGCCAGCCCTAAGGACAGGTACCCTATCTCCCACCATCTATGTTTCCCACAGAGCTTCACAGAGAAGCAACCACTTCACTGGAAAGACCAACTCAACTCAATAAATATTTACTGATATTTACTAATACTTACAATAAATATTACAACTCATCCAGTAAATATTTACTGAGCTCCCACAGTGCATCAGGCTCTGTTCTAGGTGCTGGGGACACAACAAGGTACAAAACACAAAGCCCCCTGCCTTAGAAAGTTTCCATCCAGTGGAGCATGAGGCCGACTGTGCCTGCTGTGTCACACACACTTGCTCTTTCTGCTCACACCTTCCCCCTCTCCACCCCAGGACCCACTTGTGATCCTGCCTCCTTCCGAGAGAACCTGCACCTTGATTTCCCCTTCCCAGCAAGTCCCCTGACTGTTCTCAGTTCAACCAAGCCACACTACTGCCTTTCCCAAAGGACAATGGGAACAGGGACCTGAATTCCTGGTCTCATCGCCCTTTGGGCATCTCAATTTCAAATATGCTGGCCCCCTAGCACCTTGGACCTTCACACTTGCCAGATCGTGTGTTGCTGATTTTTAGTGCAGAGCATGTGATGACCAGAGCCGAGGGCCTTGGACTGGCAGACTCTGCCCTGGACAGTGTCTTCCCGAGGGGTAAGGGATGAGTGAGTCATGAAGGGTAACTGGAAGGGGGTAATGGGGTCATTGCAGTCATCAGTGGCAGATTCAGAGGAGGTGCTACTTTTGCTTCCTGGTCCTCAGATCTCACTCTGCATCTGCTGACAGCATCTTCAGCCTTTGGGTGGAACTGGCCCTCCTGTTTAAATTAAAGTGAATTAAATAGAATCAGCTTTCATAACTGAATGATGCAGAAATGTCCTGACAGTCACCCTCGCCCGGGGCACCTTGCCAGCACTGGGCCTTTGGAGTGTCCTGATCCCAGGTTTCCTTCTCAGGTGTGTCACTAGCTTCTCTGGCTACCTGGTTTCCAGCAGGAAGTCTGTTAGTGCTCACACCTGTTGTTTGCAAGCGTTTAGGGAGGAGGTTGCCAGGCTCCAGGAAAACAGTTTGCTGGAATGTGGGCACTGTTCTTAGGAGCATTGCCCACTTTCCTGGGTGGCGTCACTACCTCACTAGGCACTGGAGGCGGGTGCTGAAAAGCTCTGAGAAACTCACTTACACAGAATGAGGGGGTGTGCGTCAGCTTTAGAGACTTGGCCAATATGGTTTTCCCACAAGGAAAGGCACCCAGCACATTCTCAATAAAGACTCATTAATTTGAAAAAAAGAAAAAAAAGATACAAAATGCATGAGAAGAACTGTCTAAGTAATCATGTGGTGAATGGTTGCAAAATGATATTATAGCAAATGATCTTTTAAAAAAAAAAAAACTTGCTTCTTTTTATTTAATAATATACCTTCTAGCAAATGACCTTCTCTGAATTAGGTTTTCACATGGATTTGTTAAAGGTTTGAAGTGAATTGCATCCTTCCTGAATTACCTTTTCCTGCATCCTCGCTAAACTTGAGAGGCTGGTGGCTCCTGAAAGTAGCAATCATCTTTACATAATCCTTTTCATAACCACAGCACAAAGGAGGGGTGTCAGTATGCTCCCACACCAGAAGAAAGCCTTATGATTCTGCAATCACGGGGAATTCAAAAGATAGTGTTGTGCTGTGCGGTCCGCGTTTCATAGTTAATAAGTAATATCCTCTTCACTCCTTTTCTTTTTCTGCCAGTAAATTGAGCTTGGCAGGCCTGTTATTTTCCTTATAATGCCAGCTGATGAAATTGCCTCCCAAATGCAAGCCATCGTCATTAACACAAGTGTCTCAGAAAGAGATGCAGAAGATGGCCTCCCTCCCCTGCAGCTGGGGAGAGACAGCTGCCACTCTACATTAAAAAGCCAGTTCAAAGAATCAGATATGATAAAGTGTTAGGTTGAAAACTTTCACAAGGACATAAATCTTGCTCTCCAGGGCACCAAGCGGACTCATGTGAATATTCATCACTGTTCCCAGTCGATCTTGGGTAGAATAAATCCGTCCCTGTACTCATTTGTTCAACAAAAGGGATCCAGTAAGACTCCTAAGACTCTATTTTTCATTTCTCCTAGTTAGTTAACTAGTTAGTTAGTTAGTTAGTTAGTTAGTTAGTTAGTTAGAGTTAGGATCTCACTCTGTTGCCCAGGCTGGAGTGCACTGGCTAGATCATAGCTCACTGCAGCCTCCAACTCTTGGGCTCAAACGATCCTCCTGCCTCAGCCTCCTGAGTATCTAGTATTACAGGCAAGCACCATCGTGCCTGGCTATTTTCTTTTTAATTTTTTTGTAGACATGGGGGTCTCACCATGTTGCTCAGACTGGTCTCAAACTCCTGGCCTCAAGTGACCCTCCTGCCTCAGCCTCCCAAAGTGCTGGAATTACAGGTGTGAGCCACCACACCCAGCCCAGACTCCTAAGACTTTAGAAACAGTTGCCTTGCCCTCTAATAAGAAACCCCCAAAGAGAGCTGTAATTCTGACTGGTTTTCTCACTTGGGAATGGTTGTCTTGGAAGTAGCATTGCAGCTGACATCTCTGTATTTCTAAACTGTTTTGTGGGCTTTCTCTATCAAATCAGGAGTCACCACCACATTCCTCTTCTTTCACTTGCACAATAGAGCAAATGAAACCTAAGTCTCTGCTGGCTTTATAAACATAACTTGAAAGGCTCAGTTATTGAAATGAATAGGGATAAACATTTTTTCCCTATTGAATCACCTATTGGATCATTCAAAATTCACAGTGGGCCAGGCACAGTGGTTCATGCCTGTAATCTCAGCATTTAAGGAGGCAAAGGCTGGAGATCACTTGAGCCCAGGAGTTTGACATCAGCCTGGGCAAAATAGTGAGACCCCATCTCTTAAAAAAAAAAAAAAAAAAAAAAAAAGATTAGCTAGGCATGGTGGCGAGAGCCTGTATTCCCAGCTACTTGGGAGGCTGAGGTGGGAGGATTGCTTGAGCCCAGGAGGTCAAGGCTGCAGTAAGCTGAGATTGGGCCACTGCACTCCAACCTGGGACTTGTGCTCTCTCCCTGCTCTCTCTGCCTCTTCTCTCCCCTAGAAGCCCTCCTGGTCCAACCTGAACTTCTCCTTTAGATCCTTCAGTCTTCAATGTGAAACAAGGTGAGTCTTTATCACTAAGTCCCTTTCCCGTTGTTTTGTTTTACCAATGATTTCTCCTCATCTGGGATGAAGGGTGGGGAAGGAAAGAGGGGAGTGAGGGAAGTGAGTGATGGGAAAAGCAATAATCACTCATCACTAACTGTCACTCATTAAAAACCAGCATCTCAATTAAAACTATGAAACTATGTTCATCGAGTTCAGCCTCACCCTGCAGAATCAAATTTTGACTTTCAGTTGCCCCCGTAGGGTCTAGTTGAGACTGACTAGTCAGACATAAATCGTGGAGCTGGCTCATTCTTGGGACCCTTCAGGACTTCTTAGAAGCAGCAGCGCTCTCACGTCCACAGTCTATTTCCCTAACCACCCCCGACACGCACAAAAAATTACGTCTTCTTATAAGTGTAATCGATCTTATTCTGAGAACTGTTCTGATTGGTTGCTGCTCGCTGAAGTGTAACCAACTACCGTGCCCTTGGAGCTCACGTGGTTCCCTCCTGTGAGGCTGCTACTTCTCCACCCCAGTCTTGGCTAATCAAAACCCCACTCTCCACTGGTTAAACACATTCAATACACCCTTATCGTGGACCATGAGGCAGGCATTAAAAGTGATGTTGTGGTAGATTATTTAATAGTTCATGATGTATTTGTTACATAAAAATAGCTGTTTATAAAACAATAGGTGTTATAAGTATAAACCCATTTTAAGGTGTTTTTTTCATGGACAGATATGGTCATCTCCAAAGGTTCTTATTTTCCCTCTTGTGCTTTTCAACATTTCACAACATTTTACGGTGAGTACTTTTGGGTTTTTTTATTTTTTATTTTTTGAGACAGACAGGGCCTCACTCTGTTGTCCAGTCTGGAGTGCAGTGGCACGATTACAGCTCACCATAGCCTCAACCTTCTGGGTTGCTCAAGCAATCCTCCCACATCAGTCTCCCAATTAACTGGGACCACAGGCATGCACTACTATGCCTGGTTAATTTATGTATTAATTTTTGTACAGACTAGGTCGTCCTATGTTGCCCAAGCTGGTCTCAAATTCCTGGGCTCAAGCAATTCTCCTGCCTCCGCCTCCCAAAGTGCTGGGATTACAGGCATGAACCACTGCACCTGGCCACAGTGAGTAGTTTTGTAATGGAACAAATGTGAAAAGAAAACATCCTATCTGTTACAGGCTTCATTGTGTCTCCCACTCAAATTCATATATTGAATTCCTAACCCCCAGTACCTCATACTGTGACTATATTTGGAGATAAGGCCTTTCAGGAGATAAAGAACACCAGCCATATTGGATTGGGGCCCATGGATATGACCTCATTTTACCTCAATGAAGTCAATGGTGGGTTCTCATCCATTATGATTGGCATCCTTACAGGAAGAGGAGATTGGGGCCGGGTGTGGTGGCTCACACCTGTAATCCCAGCACTTTGGGAGGCTGAGGCAGGCAGATCACGTGAGGTCAGGGGTTCGAGACCAGCCTGGCCAACAGGGTAAAACCTCATCTCTACTAAAAATACAAAAAATTAGCCGGGCGTGGTGGTGCAGGCCTGTAATCCCAGCTACTCTGGAGGCTGAGGCAGGAGAATTGCTTGAACCCAGGAGGCAAAGGTTGCAGTGAGCCAAGATCTGGCCATTGCACTCCAGCCTGGGCGATGGAGCAAGACTCTGTCTTGGAAAAAAAAAAAGGAAGAGGAGATCAGGACCCAGACAACACAGACAACCACGTGAGAACGCAGCAAGAAGGTGGCCATCTGCAAGCCACGGAGAGTGGCCTCAGAAGAAACAACGCTGCCAACCTCATGATCTTGGACTTCTGGCCTCTAGAACTATGAGAAAATAAATGTCTGTTGTTTAAGCCGTTGAGTCGGTGGTATTTTTTACAGCAGCCCTAGGAGACTAAGACACCACCCACCTTTCAAAGACCAGCTCCAATGCCAGCCCTGCTACGAAACCGCCCGTTCCCAAACTTCCCCTCCACCCAGTCTTCGGTGGTTATGGTTTTTGTGTCATTTGGCCTTGTTTAGAGTAACATTTGCTCACCCTCTCCCCTGCTAGGCTTCCTGAGAGTGAGGTCTGTGTCTCATTTGTCTTTTTTAATTCCACCACTACTTGTCTGGATGTCTGGGAGAGCTCATTAGAGGCTGTTGAAAACATGAGAGAACAACTTCCCTGGGATGCCAGGGGTGGAGGGGGGGCAGTGGGCCGGGTCAGACCACAGAGATGTTTCATGGTGCTGATGCTGGTGGTGGTGTGTGTGTGTGCCTGTGCGAGTATGTATATGTATGTATATATGTATATGTGTGTGTGCATATGAGAGTGTGTGTGTATGTGTTTTGGGGGAGGGTGTGGTCATTGCAGGAGGATGCCACCTCTTACCAATTGTGTGATTTTTGGGGTCAGTCACACTTCACACCCAAGCCTTAGGAGTTTACAAAGCATTCTCATGTGTATTATCTCATTTGGTTGCCATAACAATCTGCCAAGGTTACATATCATTTCCTCCCATTCACGGGTGAGGTAACCATCCTCAGAGTAGGTGCAGAACAACACGTTTAATGATGGAAACTTCACAACGATAAGGGCGGGAAGGTGCTGAGTGCCTGGTGCCGCGCGGCTGCGTGCCTTGTCCCCATTCATCCTCATGACCAGCCCGTGGAGAAGGAATATTTCACAGATAAGGAAATTGAGGCTCGGAGGCATTGCCTGAGATCACACAGCTCAGAAAGGATAGAGCTGAGACTGAAACTCAGGCTGATAGATCCACAGCCCACACTCAGAATCACAATGCATGCCGTCCTCTTCCCACGTAAATAAGTCTATAGAGGGGGCTAAATGTGGGGCACAAACAGATATTGCTCCAAAATTCAGAGGCTGAGTTGGTCTGGAAAGGCTTCTGACAGCAAGGTGAGAGTTGACACAGCTGAGTACAGAGGATGCGGTGGGGCCAGACTGCCCTCCCCCAACCCCTCCCCGCCCTGCCCCCAGTGCTCTTTGCAGCGAAGAGTCTCACAACTCAGGTTTAACCACCCAATCCAACTCCCCACACCCCGCAGGGCCTCCCAGCATGTACTAGCCACCGCACTGGGAGGTGCAGGGACACAGAGAGGATTAAGAGAAGGTCCCTGCCTCTCAGGAGCCATCTCCTCAGGAGGGCAGGTGGGTGCATAATAATGTATTCATGACCTAAGTAGACATGAATCAATTACACTGCCATTACTTTAATGTTCTACCCAGGGCTTCAAGGGAAAAGCTCTGGTCGCAATTCTGCCACTATTTCCTAGGAGACTTTAGGCAAATCACAGCCCATCTTGTGGCTTCAACTTCCCCACCTGGAAATGGAGTCACTGAACATGTACTGCAGAATGACTTCTGTGGGGCAGCTTCAATCATTCATGAAAATGAATTATCAGTCATTGAATTGATAATTCAATCAATTATCCCACGCCCACCTCCCGGTTCCACACCATCAAAACCTCTAACCCTGACAATTAAAATTTTTCCATTCTCCCACGCCCACCTCCTGGTTCCACACCATCAAAACCTCTAACCCTGACAATTAAAATTTTTTAAAAGCAGCCTATATCTTGAAGAAGGGGGTGGAAATAGCACTGATCGCCACCTTATACCCCAAGCCATCCTTGGCCCCAGGGTAAAAGACCCAGCAAGGCCATAGCACACCCTCCTGGGCTGGATGAAGTTCTCGGAGGAGATGGTGTAAATGGATTAGCTACAGGCTCCCGGAGAGCACCACCCCTCTGAATTCAGTGCCACACTCTGTGGGCCTCTCCTAGCTTTGGCTCCTCTTCTTGAACACCCTCCTCCTGGAAAAGGTCCCTAAGAGGTGAGGGAAAACCTCTTATTGGCTTATTTCTTGTTAAGACTCAAGAGTCAAGAGGGAGTCTTAAAGAACTGGCTCAACAAGATTTTCTCACTTAAAGCCAGATACAGTGGCTCATGCCTAAAATCTGAGTGTCAGAGGTGTTCCAACCAGAGCAACTCCATTTTGAGTGAGGGCTAGGAAAATAAGGCTGAGACTTGCTGGGCTGCATTCCCAGAAAGTTAGGCATTCCTAGCCTCTAGATGTTTACAATTAAGAGAACAAAATAATAGTGTTTACTAAAACAGACCCAGACTTGGGAGAGTCCAGATGTCCTGATATCTGGAAAACAAAGGCATTCCTAGTTTTGCTTTAAAGATAATAATATCGAGTCTTGCAAAATATAGTAATTAAGAAAATTAATCCTTCATGACAAACCCTTATAGCAGAGCACATCTGCCCATATAGACAAGCACCGTACCTAGGGCGGATGTCGTCCTCCTCTAACTTTCGGGAACGTCCTGCTCTGTCTATGAAGTAGCTGTTCTTTCGCCACTGAACTTTCTTAATAAGCTTGCTTTTGCTTTGCACCACGGATTCGCCCTGAATTCTTTCTTGCGCGAGATCCAAGAACCCTCTTTTGGGGTTTGGATCAGGACCCCTTTCCTGTAACACTAGCACTCTGGGAGGCCGAGGCAGCTGGATTGCTTGGGCCCAGGAGTTTGAGACCAGCCTAGGAAAGGTGGGGAAATCCCATCTCTACTAAAAATACAAAAATCAGCCAGGTGTGCTGGTGCACACCTGTAGTCCCTGCTACTAGGGAGGCTGAGATGGGAGGATCACTTGAGCCTGGGAAATTGAGGCTGCAGTGAGCCATGACTGTGCCACTGCACTCCAGCCTGGGCAGCAGAGAGAGATCCTGTCTCAAAAAAAAAAAAAAAAAAAAAAAAAAAAAAAAAATCTCTCGTAAGGACACAAGTTGAATAAATGGAAATATTTCCCTGACTGGATCCTGTTGACCAATGCAAAGTGGCTTTACATTCTAGAGCACATTTAGCACCTTGGTACGAATTTGGTTTCTTTTCTTCATTTTTTTTTAATGATAGGTGAAAAACTACATGCAGAAGAAAATTCTTTCTAAGGACTAAGCCCTTCACTTTCTTAACCTCGGCTTTCAAGTTTAGATGTCCAAAAAAATTTTAAGAAACTTCTGCTCCAATAAGATGATCCCCTTCTCTGAACGGTAAGAAGTGGGGGTCTCCTCCTTCCGTGGGTTCCCCATGCTACAATCCCAGGGCTGCCTAATCATTACAGGGTCTCTCTTAATGCTCTCGAAGTTGGATTTCTACAACTCACCCAGCATCTCCAGGGGCTGGGGCTCTATTAAAAATCTCATCTTCCCGAGCAGCTACAGAACCCAAAAAGACGTGGTGAAAGACAGATTTCCCAGTAGCTGCGCCCACAGGGTTCCGGGGCCTACAAGCTGAAGCCTATAGCAGGTGAATCTCGTGTGTGAGAGCCAAGCCGAACAAGCTACCAATGCTGCCATTCACCCCATGCACAAAGAAAATGCGCCCAAGTCTCCGTCATGTGCTCGTCTGACAAGGCGGTGACACATCTGTCTGCCCAGCACTGTATTCTTCACTGGGAGTTCACAAATGAAAAGACAAAGTTCGTGTCTCTAGAAACTCAAGCTCTAGTCGGGGAACACAAAGGTCTCCAATCCTTCTCACCCTTCACCTCCACCCCAGCCCTGTAACCCTGATATCAAAAGGTGAGACAAGCTGGGTTGCGTCAACTTGGAGAAACCATGGGGCTGGGCTGTTGGATACCATTTGAGCTAAGAATCCAGCAGAATCTGAGGAATTTAGGATTTGCAGTCTTCGTGGTAGCTTCGGGCAACCTTCTATGCAGCACTATTTGGGGTTATGTGCCTAGGAAACGACAAGCCTACAAAAGGCTGGACACACAGCCTGCTCCCGCCAAGGAAATAAAATGATACAGACAAAGATGCAGGCAGCAGAAACCCATGCTGGGACAGGCAGCCAACTGGGGAAAAGTGTGAGTTCAGGCCCCAGGCTCTGTGTACAGGCCTGGAGGTCTGGGCCCAGAAACCAGAGGTGGAAACTGTTACCACCTGTCTTTTTCTGGCTGCAGGGGTATGGAAGGTGAGTGAGGGGTAGACTAAACTCATACAAACCTCATCCTAGCCCAAACGACTTGGTGCTAAAAGGCCAGATCTGATCGGGTCTGGTCAGGTCTGGTCAGGCATGCAGCTCGAATACCATCCATGCTCTAAGCAGACTAAAAGTCGGCACAGGCACCTGAGTTCAAGCTACAATACTGCACCTTGCTATGCCTCCTTCAAAACACCTCTGCTTCTCTTTAAGTTTTAGCTTCCTCGTGTGTAAACTGGGGAACATTCCCATTGCTCACCTGAAGGGTTGTTGTGAGGCTAAAATGAGACAACTGGTACAAAGCACTTGGACAGTGGTACACTGTTATTATCAGCCACGTAGACCCCTTCCAATCCTCTCAGCTAAAAATGACCTCTGCCCCATTTTGAGCTCACATCACAGCCTGGCTCTATCTTTCATTTACTGCCCTTGAAGGGAAGATCCCTGTTTGATTCAATCCACAGCATCTCGTTAGAATTCAAATGATAAGTGAAGATTTAAACAATTCTTGTGGGTGGGGGGAGCGGGGGGCAAGGGGAAGAAAGAACTTAGAAACAGTGATGCTATTGGCAGATTGGCAGAAATAGGCAACTACAGCCAGCTACCAAAACAAGAACAGTAGCAGACTGAGTAGATTGGAGCTTGGATCCAACTTGCAAGTTCAAGGGAAGGGGACATTCAACACAGGCTTGCTGCTACTCAAGGTGTGGTCCATGGACATCGCCTGGGAGCTTGTTAGAAACGTGGAATCTCAGACTGTATGCTGGACTTACCGAATTCGACTCAAATTTTTACAATATTCCTGTGCACTCCAAATTTTGAGAAGCATTAGGCAGACTAATGGTTCTTTTTTTTTTTTTTTTTTTTTGAGACAGAGTCTTGCTTTGTCGCCCAGGAGTGCAGTGGCACAATCTCTGCTCACTGCCACCTCTGCTTCCTGGGTTCAAGTGATCCTCGTGCACAGGCATACCCCACCAAACCCGGCTAATTTTAGTATTTTTAGTAGAGACAGGGTTTCACCATGTTGGTCAGGCTGGTCTTGAACTGACCTCAGGTGATCCGCCCACCTCAGCCTCCCGAAGTGCTGGGATTACAGGCGTGCACCACCGGGCCTGGCCTGGAATCATCTGAAGAGCTTTTAAAAATGCTGATGCCCAGGCTGTAACCCAGAACAACTGGCATCATGTTGATTGCTGCAGCTCACCAGGTGATTCCAATATTCAGCCAGGGTTGAAAGCCATTCATCTAGACCAACCTTCCAATTTGCAGGTCAAGAAACTAAAGCCCAAGGGTTAAACTGACCTGCCCAAGGTCATACAGCAAGGGAATAATAGTGCCTGGGACCTGAACCCCAGTGCTCCACCCCCAGGGCTCTCTTCACTGGACTTCACTGCAAAATGGGGCGAGGTGGAGCGGAGCACCAGCGTTTCCTTTCTGGTTTCGCTTCTTCATGGTTGGGTCCTCAGCTCAGATCCCAAAGGAGGAGCTTCCCAGATGCAGGTGGCCTTACGCCTTTGAATTCCCAGATGGACTATGGCCATAGAGGCCTCACCCTCTCAGGCGGTAGGTAGCAGAAGCCTGGGGCCAGGTGGGACTCTGCTTCCTCACCGGTGGCCAGTCTCTGGGCTGGAACAGCCTCACACCCTAACCCAGCCAGCATGGGCCTGCCATTCCCGCCCACCCCCCATCATCTTCCCAGAGAGACAGAGCCCTCAGGGACTGTCCCACCACAGTTCTCAGAACTCAGGTGAAGTTTCTGAGTCCCCACAGCCCCAGGTCCCGACTCCTCTCAGAACTGCTGGGACAGGCCCGTTCTCAATCAGCAACCGCGACTGTCTTGAAACCATCAGAGGCTCCCTCATGACTTGTTTTTGCTCTCTTGTCAGGGTTTTGGGGGGGGCGTGTGTCTCAAACCTCTGATTGTCTCTGCTTTGTGACTTTTTCTGGTGTGTTTTTGAAGTGGCTTTTTGTTATTCTGCCTCCACTCGCTCATCTTTCTCGGCAGCCGTGGAAAACACTCTCGGCCTATTCTGCTCTCCACTGAGCACTTGGATTCCTTGTAAACAGATCGCCTGGTGGCCTGGACTGGGCTGAACAGATAGGAAGGGCCTGGGTCTGTCAAGCCCTTGAAAATAACCATGCTGCACAGAGCTTTACTATGCTCAGGGAGGAGGATGGGGTAGACACGAGAAAGCAGAAAGAACTTTCTAGGCACAAGATTACCCTACTGATGGCCGAGTGAGGTCTGTTCCACCGCCCTAAAACAGGCAAGAACAGAGGCCTGCCCCTTCCCTGAGCCTCAGGCCTGCTAGAAGGAGGGCACCCATCTGCAGAAGCCTTTCCTGAAAAAAAAAAATTTTGAAATAGAATCTCACTTGACCGCCCAGGCTGAAGTGCAAGTGGCATGATCATGGTTCACTACAGCCTTGACCTCCCCAGCTCAAGTGATCCTCCCACCCTAGCCTCCCAAGTAGCTGGGACTATAGGTGCGTGCCACCGCATGCCTGACTACTTTATGTTTTTTTTTGTAGAGATGGGGGTCTCACCATGTTGCTCAGGCTGGTCTCAAATGCCTGTGCTCAAGCAACCCACCTGCCTCAGCCTCCCAAAGTGATGGGACTTCAGGCATGAGCTGCCGCACCCAGCCCTCTCCTGAAATGTGAGAGGTGGATCTTAACTTGTGCTGCCCAAAATAGTAGCCACTAACCACACATGTGACTACTGAGTACTTAAAATGTGGCTACTTTGCGAACATGGTCGTGGGCGCCTGTAGTCCCAGCTACTTGGGAGGCTGAGGCAGGAGAATTGCTTGACCCCGGGAGACAGAGGTTGCAGTGAGCCAAGATTGCACCATTACACTCCAGTCTGAGTGACAGAGCGAGACTCTGTCTCAAAAAAGAAAAGAAAAGTGGCTACTTTGACTAAGGAACTGAATTTTTTATTTAGTGTTGCATAATTTAAATAGCCATGTGTGGCTAGTGGCTACTGTTAGACAGCACAGCTCAAAAGCAGGTTTCTCGAACTTGGCTGCAGATTAGAATCACCTGGGAGCTTTAAACCACTCTGACACCTGCAGCCATCCATGGTGACTTTGATTTATTGCCACTGGGTGTGAGCAGAGCCAGAGTTCTGAAAGCCCCATGCATGATTCTCATGCACAGCCAGTTTTGCAAACCTCTGGCCCAAAGGACTTCCCACAGCTCTTCCACCCCTGACATCCTACACATTGATCTGGTTTCTACAGTTTTCAGAATTTAAGGAGCAAGGAATTTACTTAGAGAATCAACTCAAGATGGTGGAAAATGTTTTTCTATGTTCTAAATGTAATGCCTGTTCATTGTAAAACATGGGAGAAAATTGAGAAAATTCAGAGAAATGAACAGAAGAAAGTCAAAATCCCCTAAAATCCTACCACCTAGAGAAAAAGAGTTAAAACACTTAGACGTATATCCTTCCACGCATTTTTCCATGGATAGAGCCTTATTTTCCTTCAAAATTGAAATCCTACTATGCTTCCTATTTTGTCATTGTTTTTGTCACTTTGCTTATTTGATTAACAAATATATCATCAATTGTAATGGCTACATGACATTCTATTGCATGTAAACCACTATTTATCCAAATTCATATTAATATTGGCCCCATTTTTGCTATAATTTTTCAAAACATTGCTACGAAAAAATACTAACAATGTCTTTAAGAAAGGCTATTCACTAACTCCTTAGGAGAAAAGAAAAAAAGAATTAGGTCTAAAGGCACAGAAAATTCTAAGACCTCTCCTAAATGTTTACCAAAAGTTGAAACAGTTCACATTCCCATCAACAGAGTATGAAAGTGCCTATATTTATATGCATGTTGGCAATGGGGATGAACTTTTCAAACTTAATGAGGTTTGAAAAAAAAATTTTTTTTTACCACCAACAGGCAACCCATTGTTTCAAAGTTCAGCACACCTTCAATGAACACTGACTATGCACCAGATGTCACCTTAGGTGTTGGTGATAAAGATGAATGGAATGCATCCCTGCCCTCTAAGAACTCAAGAAAGGGGAGAATTCACAACTTGCCCTTAAATCAAGGAAGAACAATATAGATGCTAAATAAAGGTACCAAAGTCACACTGGGAGCGGGAAAGAAAAGCCCACAATTTTTCACAGCAACGCTGGGGAGTCTGAGGGGGTGGCATCTGAGCTGGCTCTAGAAAGGTTGAGTCCAGGCCCTGGTGAGAGGTTAGGAGGTGATGATATTTGGCAAACACCAAAAAATGCTGGAAGGCTCAGGGGATTGGAAAGTTATCCCTTCCACCCTCCAGTGGCTCCTATATTTATCAACTGTCTACGGTCAGGAAGCTTCTCCTTGAGTCTCTCCAACAGCCTCCTATTGCAGCTTAAACCCCTTCCTCTGGTTATCTGTAGTGGGAATGGGAGGCAGCTTGAATGCGTTCTCCATAAATTCACCTCCAGAGACTTATAGACCAAGGCAAACACCAAGCATGGTATGACATGTTTTTGCTGATGAACTGGTCCTTTTTGGATTATTTGCTCCTTCGATAAAAACAACATTGACTTGTAATGTCAATATGGCCATTTACCAGCCTGGGTAATATAATGAAACCCCACCTCTACAAAAAATAAAACAATAAAAAAATTAGCCAGGTGTGGTGGCATGTGCCTGTAGTCCCAGCTACTTGGGAGGCTGAGGTGGGAGGATCAATTGAACATGGGAGGTCAAGGCTGCAGTGAGCTGTGCTCGTGTCACTGCACTCCAGCCTAGGTGACAAAGCAAGATCCTATCTTAAAAATAGATAGATAGATAGATAGATAGATAGATAGATAGATAATGTGTGTGTACATACATATATATGTGAATATATGCATATATATGTGTGTGTGTATATATATATACATATATATATATATATATATATATATTTTTTTTTTTTTTTTTTTTTTTTTAAGTTGCAGAACTCAAGACCATAGGGCAAACATCAAGGTGACCTGAATGGTCCCTTGATGGTTCCCAGGACACTAGTCTTTAGCCCAACTTTCCCCATTATTAGGATGGCCAGTGCCAGCCCCATATAGAGAAGGGAGCAGCCGGTTCAAATCCTGGCTTTTCTGCTTAGGCCCTTGTGAATTCCCTTGAGTAAATTCACTTTTTCATCTCCCTGGGCCTATAAGGCATGGATGGTATGAATAGTGAAAAGTTAGGTTTGGGGAGGCAAGGGAAGCCTTTTGTTAATAATAATCACCTGTGACTCCCATCCATGGGGGCTCACGTCAAGTGGGCCAGCCCCTTGCTTTCTCTTTCCTTGAGTCTCTGTGCCCCGCAAACACACACACACTTTCAGCTGAGTCTGCCATGTATTTCAGGAATAGCACATGTTTCCAAAGATGGCCTTTCTTGGGAAACGCACTGAAAAATGAACTCAGGGACTTGCCCAACTGTGTCTCGGGGCAGAAGGTAAGAAGGGCATGACAGCCACGGGACCTTTTCCACACATTGACCGACACTCCCTCTTTCCCCAATTCTGCCCTGCAACGTCAGAGACCGGATCAAATTTCCCTACTTGCTCTGTCTTCACCTCACCTTTCTCCCCTGCTCTGTGACGCATCATGTCCCTGGAGAGTCCCCCACATCATCACAGAACAAAAACAAAAACAGCAGAGAAAAAATACCAAACCACGTTCCCCCTGCCCCCTCTACTATGAGTCGCCCACACGATGAGGGTTCTTGGTTTCAAATACTAGAAATGAGATGGCCTTTTTTTTCTTTTCACTTCTGCTATTTACACAGAAGTGCCTCGATGCTAAATCCACTATGATTCAAGTTTATTTTTGGATTTCTCAGCTGTAGAAATCTACAGAATGCCAAAATGGGCTGAAGCGACTCTGTCAATAGGAGGAAGGAGAGGGTGGAAGGGAATGAATGTTGTCGAGAACCTGCTGCGGGCTGGGGCCTTACTGATGAGATTTCGTTTCCTCCTTACAGAGACTCTTAGAAGAAACCCTATTATCAATTATCTTCTGAAGATAGTGAAACCGAGATTCTGTGTAGTTAAACAACTTGGTCTAAGTTGAACAATTTGTATGTGGTGGGACCTGGATTTAAAACCAGGACTGACTCAAAAGCCAAACTTCTTTGGTCTCAGCCCTCACTCCCACCCACGTCCGCGCCCACCCCTTCTCGCTCCCACAGCGAATTATCACGTGCCTTCTATACCCGTGTGTTTGCACTCTCTCTGCCCCAGCCACCTCCTGTACTTTGCCCTTTTCTGCTTTGGAACAAAAATAGGGCCAACCAGAGAAGGTTCTGGAAATTTATGGTTTGGTTTTGTTTCGTTTCTCCCCAAAGCATAGTACATGTCTGATTTCAACCCATTTAAGTAACTGACTTCTTGCCCTCTGGGAATCCTGTTGGGGAGGAGAGCCAAGGTGGACAGAACTCTAATGGCAGCGTGGAAGACGGCCAGACTTGAAGTCACACAGATCTGCGCTGGAATCCCAGCTTGGGCACTTAAGGCACTTAAATGTTGCTAAGCCTCCACTTCTTCAACTATAAATTGGCAATGACATACCCATCTGGCCAGTAGCTGGGAGACCCAAATGAGATGATGTGAAGGAAATGGCCCAGGTCAGATTCCAGCACATAGTAGACATCCAAGACATTTCTCCCTCTCTTCTTCTCCCACATCCTCAGGAAAGGGGTTCAGGGCTGCTACCAGGGAGCCTGGCCTGCAGAGAGCTTTGGTAACTCTCTGAGGAAGCACAGTTAGATTCATTTAGGCCTGTCTCAGATATTTGCAGGGCCCAGGCAAGAGTACAAACAGAGGTCTACACACTACATGCCCAGATAGTTACATTATAAATAGAGCTAACAGACTTATAAAATAGGTTCCATTTCATAATGAAACTGTACATTTTCATAATCACCTAAAGGGCCATGTTTAAATTTAGAATTCTCAGACTCCTTCAAGAACTCTCAGACTCACCCCTCAGCTCCCCTTTCTCTACTCTCCAGCCTGCATACCTAAGTGTCATCTACAGCCACCATAAACAGCCAGGACGTGGTCATCAACAGAGTATAGGGGTGCACACAAAGCTGTGCAGTCTACCCTGTGGAGGATTTTCCCTAGGAAGAGGGCCATGCAAGCCTGAAAGTGGCTGAAGACTCTTTGGGCAGGGAATACTGGGTCCTGAGACCTGGAGTGTGACATAGAAGCGGGGACATGGACCAGTTCTCCACCTGACAAAAGTACAGTCTGAGGAAGGCCAGAAAGACCTCTAAGGTGTGGGTTCCTCCACCTGAATCTGAGGGCAGGCTGCATTTGTTCAGGTGCTACTTACCTGTCACTCTAACAGGAATTCATGCAGTGAGCTGGAGTCACAATAGTGAACTCATCCATCTTCCTGAGTTAAGCCCTAAATCAGATATCGAAAGGAAATTATACTTTTGATCATTTCAATTTGTTTTCAATAATCTTTCTCTTTCTTCATTCCCAGGACAGGAGCCAAAGAGGGGGAGATTCCAACATGCATACATTGGTATTTACACATAGAATCTCTTCTGCTCCATTTTTGTTCTTTGCTTAAAAAGTCTTTGTTCCAAAAACTACAGACAGAAACCAGTTCAGTGGTTGTGAGGAGCTGAGGGTAGAGGAAAGGGTTGACTACAAAGACACATGAGGGAACAGTGGTGTGTGATGAAACTGTTATATACCATGTCTTATTTGTGATAGTACATAACTGTATGAATTTATTTTTTAAAAAATCCTAGACCTGTACACTAGAATGGGTAATTTTTACTACGTGTAAAATTATACCTCAAAAAAACTATGTAATAAAAACCCTTTGCTCTAAATCACATTTTAAGAAAGGAGCATGATTTTAAAAGGGGAATGTGTTCGGACATGTAACTTCGCTTCCTCTGGTGTGACATTTAGGGTGAGTCAGTGTAGTGGACATCTGTCACATTCATGGTGGCAGCTCATCATCTTATGGACAGCTTTTCTCTCTGGAGGAAATTCCTTTATTATTATCCTGCCTCCCTAAATAGTAGTCAAGAACTCAAACTCCCGGCATCCCCTGCAGCTAGGAGTGCAGGCATGTGACCTGTCCTCCACCAATCAGAAGCACTCATGTAACTGCTAATTCACAAGTGAGTACTGCATAGATACAAGGGCTACGTGAGGCTTCCATTTTGCTGGTGTACAGACAACAGAGGCATTTGACTTTGGGGCTTTTAAAAGAAAACCCTTAGGCAAATTAAATTTAACAGAGTTTAGTGGAACAAAAAGCAATGTGTGAGTCAGGTATTCACCTGAGCCACAGTAGGCTCAGAGAGACACTAGCACAGCCACTTGGTGGGAGATTTACAGACAGAAAAAGGAAGTGAGGTATAGAAACAGCCAGATTGGTTACAGTTGGCATTTGCCTTATTTAAACACGCTTTGAATAGTTGAGTACCCTTGACTGGCTGAAACTCACATAATTTTGTTAAAAATTTCCTCCTTCTGGGCAGATTCTCACTTAAGTAAGAGTGTGACCAAAACCTCAGCCATGAGCTCCACTCTCAGTTACTATCATTTTGGGTTTTCAGTCTCAGCACATTGTTCATAGGTTACAGTGTCCTTATGACGACACAATTCTTTGAGTTATTGTCATTCCAATCTAGGAAAGACCATTTGACATTCTGGAGATGGCTACGTACAAACATTTAGAACTCTTGAGAGAATGCAGCACACCAGGGAGATTACAATTATGACTATCAGGAGGATAATACCAGGAGTTTGGAGTACGCTGTGTATCCAGGTTCTGCATGAACCAAACCAACTAAAATCAAATAGATCAAACAATAAACTAGATAAAGAGTTTACTCATTTCAGCCAAGCAGCCTGTTCATTAATCACCTACAACTGAGTCTCTATAATACCTTATGTATTCTTCCATGTGTAACTAGAAGTGTCAGTAACTGCACAGACACTGCTTTGTTTAGCCAGTACGTAAACCAGAGCAATTCTATTATTTAGCATAACTTTAGCAAGAGAATTTAAAATCTGTTGTGTAACCACAGTCTCTGTAGTAGAATCTGTTATCTAGCCTATTATGAAGGATAAATTTTTAATCATTGCCTCATTTACTCTAAACCATGAAAAAAGAGACCTAATAAATGATGCCTATCTAGAAGAGTGAAGGCCTCTTGGCAATGTTTTAACCTATGATATAGGTTAAGAGGAGTGGACCAGTGTTCTGTTTCTGAGTGATTATGAAGCTACAAAGATACCAGTAAAATTTTTCATCCACACTGGCCCTTTATCCTTCATCTATCAAGACATAAGTGTGTCCATATAAAAGGTTTGCTTCAAAATCCTCCACAAATAAAAGTATACTCCATGAGTGTACAAAAGAGACCTTATTTTCAGTTCTATTTTTCATAGAGGTATATATTAGTCCATTCTCACACCGCTATAAAGAAATACCTGAGACTGGGTAATTTATACAGAAAAGGGGTTTAACTGGCTCACAGTTCTGCAAGCTGTACAGAAAGCTAATGCTGGCCCCTGATGGGCTTCTGGGGAGCCCTCAGGAAATTTACAGTCATGGCAGAAGGCAAAGGGGCAGCAGGCCACATCTTACATCACCAGAGCAGGAGCAAGAGAAAGAGTGGGGAGGTGCCACACACTTTTTTTTAAACCAGATCTCATGAGAACTCACTTTTGCAATCACACCGCCAAGGGTTTCTTACTTTAACCTAAGTAACCACCCCCACCATCCAATCACCTCCCACTCAGCCCCACCTGCAAATTTGGGATTACAGTTAGACATGAGATTTGAGCAGAGACACCGATCCAAACCATATCAAGGCAAAAGCAAGGAAAAACTGAGAGATACGAGTCTCACGGTAGCAGAGAAGTCTTGATCCATGATCTTGGGAAAAAGTTGTTCATGTCTGGGATGCTCACTGCAACTTCCACCTCTCAGGTTCAAGTGATTATCCTGCTTCAGACTCCCAAGTAGCTGGGATTACAGGCATATGCCATCATGCCTGGCTAATTTTTGTGTTTTTAGTAGAGAAGGGATTTCACTATGTTGGCCAGGCTGGTCTCGAATTCCTGACCTCAAGTGATCCACCCGCTTCGGCCTCCCAAAGCGCTGGGATTACAGGCATGAGCCACCGCGCCTGCCCTTGGATCCTACTTCTGACAGCATCTGTTAAAAGAAAAACTGGCCAGGCGCAGTGACTCATGCCTGTAATCCCAGCACTTTGAGAGGCCGAAGCGGGTGGATCACTTGAGGTCAGGAGTTCGAGACCAGCCTGGCCAACATAGTGAAATCCCGTCTCTACTAAAAACACAAAAATTAGCCAGGCATGGTGGCATATGCCTGTAATCCCAGCTACTTGGGAGGCTGAGGCAGGATGATCACTTGAACCCGAGAGGTGGAGGCTGCAGTGAGCCGAGATCACGCCATTGTACTCTAGCCTGGGCAACAAGAGCAAAACTCCATCTGAAAACAAAAAAAAGAAGAAGAAGAAGAAAGAAAAACCTTAGACAAATTAAATTTAACAGTTTAATTGAGCAATGAACGATTTGCGAATCAGGAAGCTCCTTGAGCCAGAGTAGACTCAGAGAGACTCTAGCATGGCCATTTGGTAGAAGTAGATTTATGGACAGAAAATGGAAAGTGACCTACAGAAAATGGAAGTGAAGCATAGAAACAGCTGGATTGTTTAGCTTAGCATTGCCTTATTTGAACATAGTCTGTACAGTTGGCAACCTTAATTGGCCAAAATTCAGTGATTCGCACAGGAGGAGGTTACAGTCTGTTCACACATCCAGTTAAGTTGCAGTTCACTATGTATAGAGAAACCTTTAGGCTGGACTTAGAATATGTAAGAGGCGGATTTAGGCTAAATGTAATTTAACAGGGCTTTCAGTAGTTGTGAAGTTGCGTTCCTGCTTATCAACTAGTGTAGTATGGGGGAAAGAGAACGATGGGGGAGTTCCATTCCTGGTTTGCTGCAACTGGCTATGAGCGTCCCTTGGGGAAGTTCTTAACTTCTCTGAGTCTCCATTTTCTTATCTGTAGAATGGACATCTCAGTTGCTTAACTTGCAGGGTTGTTGTGAGATTAAATGAGATGATTCAGGGTCTGGCATACAGTAGGTGCTGAATAAGTATTACCTCCAGTTAATCCTCAAACAGTATGTAAGAGCGTCGAAATTGGTGGCCTGCCTATCACTCTGGGAGCTCCCTGAAGCCTGGGCTGTGGTGCCTTGTCCAGCCGAAGAACCTCCCCAGAGCAGGGACCTCATGAGCATTACATGAAAGCCAAGACTGATACTGAAATTTGAGGATCCCCTTGATCAACCTAGCCAATGATTTTTCTCTATTTAAGCACACTAGGGAAAACGAAATAAAGAGGGTAGAACACAAAAATCTTTGCAAATTTCCAAAAGCTGAAATTTACACCCCTTGCAATATTTCCATTTGCTATCAGTTTCTGTCTAACCCAGTCGGATGTAAGAGGCCTCTAACTGGATCTAAACCAATTAATTATCAGATCCAATTCAACTCAAAGAGTGGTCACTATTTTATGCACTCTGAGTGTAGCCTATTTGGGGTCAAATCAATAGAAATCTGCTTCATTTTAACTTAGCACTCTTTGGCTGAACACCAAGAATATGCCAGGTGCTGTGTTAAATATGTAAGAAATAAATAAGATACCACATAATGGTAACCTAATAGAGGAAGAAAAATGTATACATTCCCATGATACAAATTTGACTAAGAGGTGCTATCCTAGCAGTGTGAACAGCATTTGTGGGTTCAGGGACTTCAAGAATTCTTCAGGAGGTGAGAGTATTTGAACTGGGTCTTCAATGATGAGTTAAAGTGTGACACAGAGGAGAAGGAGCTGGAGCCACCTTAGCCTGAGAGAAGAGCATGTGGAAAATCCCAGTGCACCATGCTTTTAGGGAACCCACAGTTGGCCCAGAATGGCTGGAGCACAAAGTAGCTACAGAGGGGGAGTAGAGAGATTGAGGTCAGTGATATCAACTGGGCCAGATAGAGAAGGGCTTTGAATGCCATTAAGAGCAGAAGAAGAGGATGAAATAGATATGGTCTCCTTAAACAGTTGTATGGGGAGGAAGAGGAGGATTTCAGGACTCCACCTTCCACCCATTTTTTCTTTCTACTAGGATTTCCTAAATGCGCATAACCTGAGCTTCTCTGAGGCCACAGTCCCACTAGAAGATGATCAATGGAATCCCCAAATGTGAGACCAGAGAGGACAAACAAGATTATCTGGTTCAATCCTCAGATAAGGAACCAGGAGTAAAGGGTCTCATGGAAATTTGGCTGGCAGAGCCAAGACTGGAACCCCACACATGTTTTCACTGCAACCGATAGTCTCAGGCTCAATGAGCATACCTGGGCTTTCTATCATATTCAAAATGTACAATTTCAATCTAAGTGGGAATCATGGCAGATAGAAGCAGGACTAGATTGCAGCTCTGGACAGAGCAGCCATGTGGAGGTTTGCATGGTGAATTTTAGCTCCAGATCAACTGCAAGAACAAACCAGCAATCCTGAGAGGACCCACATATCCTCTGAAGGAAGCGGACTGCTCCTGCAAGATCTGGGAGACATCCCAAATACTCTGGGAGGTAAAAAACCTTAGGCAAATTTTCAAGCCCATCTTGCCCTTCACCTGGAAACAGACTCAGTGCTGTAGGGGGAGGCATGGTGGGAGTGAGCACTCCTGGAAACAGACTTGGCGCTGTACGGGGAGGCATGGTGGGAGTGAGCCCTTGGGTTTGCATGGGACCTGGCTGAGGCCTGTGACTCACTTTTCCCCACTTCCCTGACAACCTGCATAACTCAGCAGAGGCAGCCATAATCCTCCTAGGTACACAACTCCAGTGACCTAGGAATCTCACCCTCATCCCCCACAGTAGCCACAGCAAGACCCACCCAAGGAGAGTCTGAGCTCAGACATGCCTAGCCTCTCCCCAACCTAATGGTCCTTCCCTATCCACCCTGGTAGTTAGTGGAAGACAAAAGACATATAATCTTGGAAGTTCTAGGGCCCCGCCCACCGCCGGTCCCCCTCCACACTACTACAGTTGATGCTTTCTGGAAAGCGCCACCTCCTGGCAGGAGGCCAACCAGCACAAAAATAGAGCATTAAACCACCAAAGCTAAGAACCCTCATGGAGTTTATTGCACAGCCCTGCCACCTCCACCAGAACAGGTACTTGTATTCATGGCTGAGAGACCCATAGACGGTTCACATCGCAGGACTCTGTGCAGAAATTCCCAGAACCAGTCCAGAGCCAAGTAGACTCACTGAGTGAATAGACCCAGAAGAGAGACAACAATCACTGCAGTTTGGCTCACAGGAAGCCACATCCACAGGAAAAGGGGGAAAGTACTACATTAAGGGAACACCCTGTGGGACAAAAAAAATCTGAACAACAGCCTTCAGCCCTAGACCTTCCCTCTGACAGAGGCTTCCCAAATGAGAAGGAACCAGAAAACCAATCCCGGTAATGTGACAAAACAAGGTTCATCGACACCCCCCAAAAATCACACTAGTTAACCAGCAATGGATCCAAGCCAAGAAAAAATCTCTGGCCGGGCATGGTGGCTCACGCCTGTAATCCTAGCACTTTGGGCGGCCGAGGTGGGTGGATCACGAGGTCAGGAGATCAAGACCATCCTGGCTAACACGGTGAAACCCCGTCTCTACAAAAATGCAAAAAATTAGCTGGGTATGGCGGTGGGCACCTGTGTAGTCCCAGCTACCTGGGAGGCTGAGGCAGGAGAATGGCGTGAACCCAGGAGGCGGAGCTTGCAGTGAGCCGAGATCACGTCACTGCACTCCAGCCTGGGCAACTGAGCGAGACTCCGTCTCAAAAAAAAAAAAAGAAGAAATCCCTGATTTACCTGAAAAAAAATTCAGGAGGTTAGTCATTAAGCTAATCAGGACGAGACCAGAGAAAGACAAAGTCCAATGCAAGGAAATCCAAATAATGATACAAGAAGTGAAGGGAGAAATAATAGAGGAAATAGATGGCTTAAAGAAAAAACAATCAAAAATTCAGGAAAATTTAGACATACTTTTAGAAATGCAAAAGCTCTGGAAAGTCTCAGTGATAGAATTGAACAAGTTGAAGAAAGAAATTCAGAGCTCGAAGACAAGTTCTTTGAATTAACCCAATCCAACAAAGACAAAGAAAAAAGAATAAGAAAATAAGAATAAAGCCTCCAAGAAGTTTGGGATTATGTTAAACAACCAAACCTAAGAATAATTGGTGTTCCTGTGGAAGAAGACAATTCTAAAAGTTTGAAAAACACATTTTGGGGGAATAATCAAGGAAAACTTTCCTGGGCTTCCTAGAGACCTAGACACGCAAATACGTGAAGCACAAAGAACACTTGGGAAATTCATCACAAAAAGGTCTTTGCCTAGGCACGTTGTCATCAGGTTGTCCAAAGTGAAGATGAAGGAAAGAATCTTAAGAGTTATGAGACAGAAGCACCGGGTAACCTATTAAAAAACAAAACAAAACAAAACACCTATCAGATTAACAGCAGATTTATCAGCAGAAATCCTAAAAGCTAGAAGGGAATGGGACTCTACCTTCAGACTCCTCAGACAAAACAATTATCAGCCAAGAATTTTGTATCCAGCAAAACCAAGTATCATATGTGAAGGAAAGATACAGTTGTTTTCAGACAAACAAATGCTAAGAGAATTCATCATTACCAAGCCACCACTACAAGAACTGCTAAAAGAAGCTCTAAATCTTGAAACAAATCCTGGAAACACATCAAAGCACAAATCACACAGGACATATAAAACAAAAATACAAGTTAAAAAGCAAAAACAAACGAAAAACAAAGTACACAAGCAACAAAGAGCATAAGAGCATGATGAATGCAACGGTACCTCACATTTCAATACTGACATTGAATGCAAATACCCTAAGTGTTCCACTTAAAAATTACGGAACCACAGAATGGATAAGAACTCACCAACCAACTATCTGCTACCCTCAGGAGACTCACCTAACACATAAAGCCTCACATAAACTTAAAGTAAAGTGGTGGGGAAAGGTATTTCCTGCAAATTGACACCAAAAGTGAACAGGGTGGCTATTCTTATATCAGACAAAACAAACTTTAAAGCAACAGCAGTTAAAAGAGACAAAAAGGGATATTATACAATGGTAAAAGGCCTTGTCCAACAGGAAAATATCACAATTCTAAACATATATGCACCTAACACTGGAGCTCCCAAATTTATAAAACAATTACTAATAGACTGAGAAATGAGATAGACAGCAACAAAATAATATTGGGGGACTTTAATACTCCACTGACAGCACTAGACAAGTCATCAAGACAGAAAGTCAACAAAGAAACAATGGATTTAAACTATATCCTAGAAAAAATGGACTTAACAGATATATACAGAATGCTTCATCCAACAACCGCAGAACACACATTCTATTCAACAGTGCATGGAACTTTCTCCAAGATAGACCATATGATAGGTCATAAAACGAGCCTCAACAAATTTAAGAAAATTTAAACTATATCAAGCACTCTCCCAGACCACAATGGAATAAAACTGGAAGTCAACTCTAAAAAGAACCTTCAAAACTATGCAAATACATGGAAATTAAATAATCTGCTCCTGAATGAGCATTGCATCAAAAATGAAATCAATATGGAAATTAAAAAATTCCTCAAACCAAATGACAATAATGACACAACATATCAAAACCTGTGGGATATGGCTAAGGCAAAGATAAGAGGAAAGTTCATAGCCCTAAATGCCTACATCAAAAAGTCTCAAAGAGTACAAACAGACAATCTAAGGTCATGCGTCAAGGAACTAGAGAAACAAGAACAAATCAAACCCCAACCTAGCAGAAGAAAGGAAAAAACTAAGATCAGACCAGAACTAAATGAAAATGAAACAAAAAAAATTACAAAAATAAATGAAACAAGAACCTAGTTCTTTGAAAAGATAAATAAAATTGATAGACCATGGCAAGATTATCCAAGAAAAGAAGAGAGAAAATCCAAATAACCTCACTGAGAAACAAAACAGGAGATATTACAACTGACACCACTGAAATATAAAAGATAATTCAAGGCTACTATAAACACCTTTATGCACATAAACTGGAAAACCTAAAAGAGATGGATAAATTCCTGCAAAAATACAACCTTCCTAGCTTAAATCAGGAAGAATTAGATACCTGAACAGAGCAGTAAAAAGCAGCAAGATTTAAATGTTAATTTAAAAATTACCAACAAAAAATAGTCCAGGACCAGACGGATTCACAGCAGAATTCTACCAGATATTCAAAGAAGAATTGGTACCAATCCTTTTGACACTATTCCACAAGATAGAGAAAGAAGGAACCCGCTCTAATTCATTCTATGAAGCCAGCATCACCCTAATACCAAAACCAGAAGAGGACACAACCACAAAAGAAAACTGCAGAGCACTATTCTTGATGAACATAGATGCTAAAATCCTTAACAAAATACTAGCTAACTGAATCCAACAACCTATCAAAAAGATAATCCGGCCGGGCGCAGCGGCTCAAGCCTGTAATCCCAGCACTTTGGGAGGCCGAGACGGGCTGATCACGAGGTCAGGAGATCGAGACCATCCTGGCGAACACGGTGAAACCCCGTCTCTACTAAAAAAATACAAAAAACTAGCCGGGCGAGGTGGCAGGCACCTGTAGGCCCAGCTACTTGGGAGGCTGAGGCAGGAGAATGGTGTGAACCCGGGAGGCAGAGCTTGCAGTGAGCTGAGATCTGGCCACTGCACTCCAGCCTGGGTGACAGAGTGAGACTCCATCTCAAAAAAAAACAAAAACAAAAAAAAACACAAAAAGATAATCCACCATGATCAAGTGGGTTTCATACAAGGGATGCAGGGATGGTTTAATATATGCAAGTCAATAAATGTGGTACACCACATAAACAGAATTTAAAACAAAAATCACATGATCATCTCAATAGATGCAGAAACAGCATTTGACAAAATCCGGCATTGCTTTATGATTAAAATGATAAATCAGCATACAAGGGACATATCTTAATGTAATAAAAGCCATCTATGACAAACCCACAACCAACATAACACCGAATAGGGAAAAGTTGAAAGCATTCCCTCTGAGAACAGGAACAAGACAAGGATGCCCACTCTCACCACTCCTCTTCAACATAGTACTGGAAGTCCTAGCTAAAGCAATCAGACAAGAAAAAGAAATAAAGGACATCCAAATCAGTAAAGAGGAAGTCAAATTGTCCCTATTTGCTGATGATATGATCATTTACCTTGAAAACCCTAAGGACTCCTCCAGAAGGCTCCTAGAACTGATAAAAGAATTCAGCAAAGTTTCCAATTATAAGATTAATGTACACAAATCAGTAGCTCTTCTGTACACCAACAATGACCAAGCGGAGAATCAAATCAAGAACTCAACCCCTTTTACAATAGTTGCAAGAAAAATAAAATACTTAGGAATATACCTAACAAAGGAGTCAAAAGACCTCTACAAGGAAAACTACAAAAGACTACTGAAAGAAATCATAGACGACACAAACAAATGGAAACACATGCTGTGCTTATGGATGGGTAGAATCAATATTGTGAAAAAGACCACACTGCCAAAAGCAATCTACAAATTCAATGTAATCCCCATCAAAATACTGCCATCGTTCTTCACAGAGTTAGAAAAAAACAATTCTAAAATTCCTATGGAACCAAAAAAGAGCCCACATAGCCAAAGCAAGACTAAGCAAAAAGAACAAATCTGGAGGCATCACACTACCTGATTTCAAACTATAGTATAAGGCCATAGTCACCAAAACAGCATGGTACTGGTATAAAAACAGGCACATAGACCAATGGAACAGAATGGAGAACCCAGAAATAAACTCAAATACTTACAGCCAACTGATCTTCAACAAAGCAAACAAAAACATAAAGTGGGGAAAGACACCCTTTTCAATAAATGGTGCTGGGATAATTGGCTAGCCACATGTGGACGAATGAAACTGAATCCTCATCTCTCACCTTACACAAAAATCAACTCAAGATGGATTAAGGACTTAAACCTAAGACCTGAAACTGTAAAAGTCCTAGAAGATAACACTGGAAAAACTATTTTAGACATTGGCTTAGGCAAGGATTTCACGACCAAAAACCCAAAAGCAATTGCAATAAAAACAAAGATAAACAGCTGGGACCTAATTAAACTAAAGAGCTTTTGCATGGCAAAAGGAACAGTCAGCAGAGTAAACAGACAACCCACAGAGTGGGAGAAAATCTTCACAATCTATACATCTGACAAAGTACTAATACCCAGAATCTACAACAAACTCAAATCAGTAAGAAAGAAAACAAACAATCCCATCGAAAAGTGGGCTAAGGACATGAATAGACAGTTCTCCAAAGAAGACAGACAAATGGCCGACAAACATATGAAAAAATGCTCAACAGCACTAACGATCAGGGAAATGCAAATCAAAGCCACAATGCGATACCCCCTTACTCCTGCAAGAATGGCCATAATCAAAAAATCAAAAAACAGTAGATGTTGACATGGGTGCAGTGATCAGGGAACACCTCTATAATACTGCTGGTGGGAATGTAAACTAGTACAGCCACTAAGGAAAACAGTGTGGAGATTAATCCTTAAAGAACTAAAAGCAGAACTCCCATTTGATCCAGCGATCCCACTACTGGATATCTACCCAGAGGAAAAGAAGTCATTATTCGAAAAAGATACTTGCACACGCATGTTTATAGCAGCACAATTCACAACAGCAAAATTGTGGAACCAATCCAAATGCCCATCCATCAACGAGTGGATAAAGAAACTGTGGTATACAATGGAATAGTATTCCATCTGAGTAGTCTCAGCCATAAAGAGATGAATTAACAGCATTTGCAATGACCTGGATGAGATTGGAGACTATTATTCTAAGTGAAGTAACTCAGGAATGGAAAACTAAACATTGTTATGTTCTCATTGACATGTGGGAGCTAAGCTGTGAGGACACCAAGGCGTAGAATGATACAGTGGACTTCGGGGACTTGGGGGGAAGAGTGGGAGGGTGCAAGGGATAAAAGACAACCAATATGGTGCAGTGTATACTGCTCGGGTGATGGGTGCACCAGGATCTCACAAGTCACCACTAAATAACTTACTCGTGTAACCAAATACCACCTGTACCCCAATAACTTATGAAAAATTTTTTAAAAGAATACAAAATAAATTTTAGAAATGTACAATTTCCGTTGTGAATGTGCAGGGTTGGCCCATCAGTGGGCAGGCTGGGGGTGGGGAGTGGGCATCCTGGATGTCTAATTTATCACTCGCCATGAGACCAGCCTCAACATTTCCCACCCCTGCCTTCACCACAGAGGTTATTTCAGTCCAAGTTTCCTATCACCCTTGCCACCTTGCCAAGATAAAGGTCACCACAGAAGTCAACACTGGGTCTCACTTTGGAACAAAAGGAGGGATTCTCGGCAGCCCTCAGTCATGCACAAAAGCTCTGGGCTTAGAGCTCCTGGGGACAGTAGGACAGCAGGGCCAGCCCCGCCCTCTCTGGTTGACTGAAACTAGAATGGCGTGAGGTTTGGCTGAGCAATTCTGGAAGAATAACTGCTCCCCTCCTTTCCCTTTCACCTTTCCTCAGACCCCCGTCCTCACCCACCCCCAATTCTCCCCTCAGAGAGCTTATGGCAACATGAAAAACACAGACACATAGACCCCTCCCTCTTAATGCCCAACAATGAACCCGTGCAGCAAAACAGGAAGCATCTTCCTGTCAAGGCAAACCCATTGTTCTCTCTGTGCACACGTCCTGACAAGTCAGGAAACCACCACCGGGCCGTGGCAACAGGTGTCAGGGTGACCTGAGGCTTCCCGCTAGCCTGTGCCCAGCCCTCCTTCCCTTTTCATGTAAGTGCCACACGCTAACCAATTGCACCACTGAGAGCTCCTCTCCTTCCCTTTTCTTCATGCTGGTGAGCCATCCTCTTCCTCCCTGCAGCCTCACAACTTATTTTCCTCACACCTGTTGGCCCTTTTCCTCTTAGTGGTCCAAGGTTGGAGTAAGACCTTAAAAGGCCCTGAACTCTATAAAAATTACAGTCTCCCTCCAAATATAATTCCTAATGCTCACCAGACAACACAAAATGTACATGTGTGCTGAAATTAAAAGAGCTTCTTTTTAGATTTTCTGATTACTGAACTCTTCTCAACTTTGGGGTGTCCTCACCTGACTGGGGCCCTGAGTCCATATCAAATCTGCCTGTTGGGTTACCCTGCCCTGGTGGAGGCTCATTTTCGTTGGCTTCACATGGGAACAGATTATTCCCAAGTGAGATAAAACAGGGGCAAGAGGTGGGGGCGGGGGTGAGGGGTGTGATCCTGGACTTTGCCCACTGAATGACAAGCGGACTGGAAGCCACTGGACACTCTAGGTAGAGCCAGGACACTGGTACTATGACCATGGACTCCATATGCAAGAAAGGCAGGACTGAGTTTCTGAGCTTCTGCAGACCTGGCTCCCTCCAGGGGACTCTGGGTCTGGCTCCTCTGTTGAGTCTCTCCAGATCAGAGACCTCCTCCAGGGGTCTCAAGACTTGTCCTGTTCTTTTTCATAATAACAGGGGCTTGAGTTTCTGGTAAGCTAAGCTTTTCTTTATTCCCTGGGTAAGCAAGTCACCAGTGAGGTGGTTGGACTGAATGACTATAAGGGTTACTCCTAGGTCCCTCTCCCTGCTCATTCTCAGAAACCTTCATACAACAGGATGGGATGCAAAGACCTGTCTGAGGGTGTTTTTCCCAGGCAGAGAGGGGGCAGCCGTGGTCTGAGCTCTTCTGACCATGCCCAACGTCAGTAAAGACAGCCTGGCATAGTGGGAAAAGCCCCTTAGCTTAGAGTCAAAGACCAAGTCACTTTCCTTTCAAGTCTCAGCTTCCTCAATCATAGAATGGAAACCTGCCACACAGGGCAGCCCGAGGACTAAATGAGATGAGGTATAAGAATGTGCTTGGAGATATGGCTGCCCATACAGATATGGAAATACTGTTTTCCATTGCTAGTCAAGCTCCTTAAGGCCCAGGACTAATGATGGGCCTTCAAGCCCTAGCACCTGGCCTAATACCTGGCAGAGTAGGTGCTCAGTGAATGGATGCTGGATGAATGAATAGAGGCACAAATGGAAAGGTCAAGTCCTAGGAAGCAGGCAACTCTGGGAAACACTGTAAACACCACCTGTTCTAGATGCCACCGCAGCAGAGAGAGATTCCCTTCAAAGACATGGCCAAAGTCAAACATAGTTCATGTGCCAAACACAGCTACACCACTGAGCAGGCAAAAAAGGGCAGCCATCTGCCCCACAGGCCACATCACCCCAAAGGCCAAGTTAAACAGTATGGTTCGCCCTGTCTTCTGAATTCCCAAACTAAGCAACTCAGAGAAAGTAAGCTGGCTGAGGTCAGCCCAGCAAGACTTCAGGGCTTGGTAATTCTTTTTTTTTTGAGACAGGGCCTTGCTCTGTTGCCCAGGCTGGAGTGCAGTGGCTTGATCACAGCTCACTGCAACCTCGACTTCCCAGGCTCAAGCAATCCTCCTACCTCTCAGCCTTCCAAGTAGATGGGACTACAGGCGTACACCACCACACCCGACTAATTTTTGAATTTTTTTGAAGAGATGAGGTTTCACCATGTTGCCCAGACTTAGTCTCAAACTCCTGGGCTCAAGCGATCCTCCCACCTTGGCCTCCCAGAATGCTGCGATTATAGGCATGAACCACCACTCCCAGCCTGGGCTTGGTCCTTCTACTGACCACTCACTACTGCCTTCCCCCTGCACCTGGGCCCCTCCTACCCCTCTGTAGAGGCCATCTTTTTTATACCCTTCCTGAGTCCCCTCCTATATGCTCGTACGGCATGTTGGGCATGCCCCTAGTTACCTCTTACTACATTGCACAATAATAGTGTCTTCTATTATTTTTTAAATGTTGTGAAATAATTAATACTTAAAGGTGTAAAGAATAATACAATGAAGAATTTTGTAGGTCTTGAATGAAGACAAATCATTACCAACAGATATAGCAAATACCAGTTTAAGTCCCTGCATACCTGTCTCTCTTTGCATCCCCTTCCCTCCCCATCCTAAATTTAGTGTATACTCCCTCCTGCTTGTTTTTATGTTTTTACTGCTTATAGATAATTGCTTTTTCATTTGTTCATGTGCCTCATTTTTATGAACTGAATGTTTATGTCCCCCCAAATGCATATGTTAAAGCCCTAACCCCCAATATGGCTGCATTTGGAGACAGGACCTCTAAGGACATAATTAGTGTTAAATGAGGGCATGAAGGTGGGGTCCTGATCCAATAAGATGTGTTCTTACAAGAAGAGACCCCAGAGAGCACCCTCCCTCTCCCCTCACACATGCACCAAGGAAAGGTTATGTGAGGGCATAGCAAGAAGGAGAAGGTGGCCATCTGCAAACCAGGAAGAGGGCCCTCACCAGAAGCCAGCCCTGCTGGACCTTAAGCCACTCAGTCTGTGGTATTTTGGCACAGCAGCCTGAGCAGAGTAATACACCCACAATGCTTTATGTAAGCTTGGGAAGGCCAGGGACCATGTGTGTTCATCTTTGTATCTGTAGAGTCCAGCACCATGCCTGGCACATAGTGTTCATTAAATATTTGTTGAATGAATAAATGACAACACTGCAGGTGAAAACAGGTACCCTAGAGTCCATTCCTTAGGAGCAAGGTGTTCTCTGCTCTGCCATGATACTCAAGCTACTGCCAATACCAGGATCTGCAGTCAGTGTCCAACAAAGGAAATTTGAAAGTAAGGAAGAAAGGCATTCTCCAGACAGGAGTAAAGGAAGTGGTAGCATCTTAGGAAAAGTTTAAAGTCCCTTCATCAATCAATCAAATGTTTATTAAGCACCTGCTTATTAAGTATTCCATGTTCAACAGTCTCTACTCCCATAAGGCAATCAGTCTTTGGAAGACCAAAGGCCAAGTGGTCTAAAGATGCCCCGGATATAAACAAGCACAGTGCTTTTTGGCCTCTCTTAGAAACATGTTCTTTGGACAGATAGATTGAAATGTCCATGGCACTCCAACTGGAGAACATGAATTCAGAGAGCTCTCCTTCACTTATGACACAAACTACATCCACAGCACAGCTTGGACAAAATGATGCCCATTCTTTTCTAGGGTACATGTGCACAATGTGCAGAGTTGTTACATATGTGTACATGTGCCATGTTGGTGTGCTGCACCTGTTAACTCATCATTTACATTAGGTATATCTCCTAATGCTATCCCTCCCCCACCAACCCCCCAACAGGCTCTGGTGTGTGAAGTTCCCCACCCTGTGTCCAAGTGTTCTCATTGTTCAGTTCCCACCTGTGAGTGAGAACATGCGGTGTTTGGTTTTCTGTCCTTGCGATAGTTTGCTCAGAATGATGGTTTCCAGCTTCATCCATGTCCCTACAAAGAACATGAACTTATCCTTTTTTATGGTTGCATAGTATTCCATGGTGCATATGTGTCACATTTTCTTAATCCAGTCTATCATTGATGGACATTTGGGTTGATTCCAAGTCTTTGCTCTTTTGAATAGTGCCGCAATAAACATATGTGTGTATGTGTCTTTATAGCAGCATGATTTATAATCCTTTGGGTATATACCCAGTAATGGGATGGCTGGGTCAAAGGGTATTTCTAGTTCTACATCCTTGAGGAATCACCACACTGTCTTCCACAATGGTTGAACTAGTTTATAGTCCTACCAACAGTGTAAAAGTGTTCCTATTTCTCCACATCCTCTCCAGCAACAATGGTGCCCATTCTAATGACACCCTTGGCATCCATCAGGGGCTTCCTTTCTAGAATTCTTGCATTGACCTTTAAGAATCTCCAGAGTGAAAGAGAGAGCAATCTCAAGGAGCTGGCTTCAGGTTTCTTGCTAGGCATGCTACATATGCTCTTAACAATAACGTGAGGCAGAATCTCCTGAGATAGAGAAGACAGCCCATGAAACCCAGACTTATTGAACTATGCCAAATTATATTTTAAAATCTAGTTTTAAAATCAGCACTATTCAAGGCAATGCAAAGACTACCAAAAAGAACTACATGGTACAATAATGTTTTCAAGAAGTACAAAGTCTATTCTAGAACAGAAAATAGTTCACATGCCCTTGATGTAAATGTCAATTTGGGTGTCCCTGAAGTTAAGTGTTCTGAGAGTTCAGAGGACAGAGTGTGGTGTAGGTAGGGCCTGCCTGGGCCTCAAAGGATGGGTAGGATTTGGAAAGTGATACTGGGCTCCTCCTATACTGTCCTTCTCATAAAGACCAGATTTATAGTGAATCGTCACTAACTGCATGCTAACGTGCAGAGGGGAAGCTCACAGTCAGTACTGAGAAATGCTAGGGATTCCCCATCACCTCACTCAGAGAACCTTTAGCCAAGAAACTGAAACTGGAGTCTCCCAAGACCAAGTGTGCAATGTCCACGCAGCTAGAATTGGAGGGTCGGAGGACAGTCAAGGGAGGAATCAGGTCTGGGCTGGACAACACCACTTAGCATCAGACACAGGCTGCTGAGGAAATCAAAACCAAGGAGCGGCCCTTTTTCCCCCTGACAACCTGGCACATCTGCCACAAATTCTCCAGTTCTAGTCTGTTCATAAACTCTTCTTCCTCTGGGACCTTCTGTGGGGGGTCTATGCTAGCTAAAGAACCAAGAAAATTCTCATGGATAACAAAGATTATCCTGAGAAAGTAGCCTGTAACTTGTACGGTCTGATCCTATTGCTTTTCAGATGGGCATCCAAGAACCAGAGAGAAGTGACTTGCCCAAGGTCACCTACAAGTTATAGGAGAGGCAGGACTAAAATACAGACAGGTCTGGCTTTACGCTCATTTTTATTTTTATTTTTATTCTTTTAGACAGGGTCTCACTCTGTCACCCAGGCTGGAGTGTAGTGGCACCATCAAAGCTCACTGCAGCCCCAAACTCCTGGGTTCAAACAATCCTCCCACCTCAGCCTCCCAAGTAGCTAGGACTGTAGATGCTCACCACCACGCTGAGCTAATTTTTTTTATTTTTTAGTAGAGACAGGGTCTCACTCTGTTGCCCACGTTGGTCTCAAACTCCCAGCCTCAAAAGATCCTCCCTTCTCAGCCTCCCAAAGTGCTAGAATTAGAGGTGTGAGTGCTCAGCCTAAACTCATTTTTGAAGGTGCATCTGGCACACGGAAAAGGGCTCCAGCAGAAAGCTTCTGAAATAGTTCCAAACTGAAGTTGCCCTGATGTTTCTTACCAACACACCTGCCAATGAATAACCTCTTAGAGTCCTTCCACCTAGTTCCAGAGATTGCTGATATCCCTAAAAGTGAATCCGCTCCAAAAGCCGGTGATAAGGGCAACCAAAACCTTTGGGCTGAAGCAAAATTTTGGCAAGGATTTCTCATGTCTTCATTTGGGGAATTTGGAATAATGGAGAATGACTAAGCAAAGGGCAGGGTGCCAGGGAAAGTCCCAGACTTCAGTCTCAGGAGGCAAAAGCTTAGGTCCTTCTAGGCGGTCTAATCACCTCACTTTACACTTGAGAACAATGAAGCCTAGAGAGAGCAAGCAACTTACCCAAAACTACACAGGCATCTGGTGAAGAAGAGCTAGGCTCATGCATTACACCCCAGTGGAATGTTTTTTATAAGTTTAGAGAGAACAAAAGCTATTCTATCTGCTTGTCCATCTTGCTGTCAGCCCCATGCAATCTTGGGTTTCCTTCCCTTGTTTGAGGTAGAGTACCACGTCAGACTTGCTCTTGACCATAGTAACTGTAGACAACAGGGGTATGATCTAATCTTAACTTCTTTTATACCTTAAACTCCTTGAAGACAGTAATCACCTTGTATCAATCAGAGTCAAAGCAAACAAGAGCCACTCTAAGTATTCCAAACAGAAGAAATTTAATATAGAGAACCAGTTATACAGGTGAAGGAAGAGCTGAAGCCAAACAAGGGAGGGCAAGGTCACCCAGAGATTAATAACAGCAAGAAGTTGCCACCACCCCTAGAGCTGGAGGGACACATGGAGAAGGTTATGTTACCAAAACCCAGAAACTGGGTCAGGAGCTGGAACCATGATGGGGGTTACTTATCAAGTGCTGCTACCACAGTGGTAGGAGCTGGCTGATGGACTCTGGAATCAAAGACTTGTAGCTGCTGCTGGGATGCCAATGAAAGCAGAGAGAAAAGAAACATTGCAATAATGGAAAAAGATACACCATCCAAAAAGTAGTATTATGTATATTAGATATGTCATTCAAAAATGCTAGACTAATATCAAACAAAATAGACTTTCAGACAAAATTTGTTTATAAAGATAAAGAAGGACATTTTATAATGATAAATGGGTCAATCCAAGCTGGATGTGGTGGCTCATGCCTGTAATCTCAGCATTTTTGGAAGCTGAGACAGGAGGATCACTTGAGGCCAGGAGTTTGAGACCAGCCTGGGCGACATAGCAAGACCTCATCTCTACATACACACACACAAAAAAAACCTGTTTAAATAAATGAGCCAACCATGGTGTCATGTACCTGTAGTCCCAGCTACTCATGAGGCTGAGATAGGAGGGCTGCTTGAGGCCAGATGTTTGGGGTTGCAGTGAACCATGATTGTGCCACTGCACACCAGTCTGTGTGACAGAACAAGACCCTGTCTCTAGGACAAAGGAAGAAAAATTTTTAAAAAGAGTCAATCCATCAGTAAGACATAACAACTATAAATATGCATGCACCTAAATAACAGAGCCTAAAAATATATGAAACAAACATTGACAGAATTATCAAAGAAATAAGAGAAACACATAAAGCAAGAAATAAAAGAAACACATAATTCAACAATAATAGAAATTTCAATATCCTCCTTTCAATAATAGATAGAACAACTAGGCAGTTGATTAACAAGAAAACAGAAGATTTGAACACCACTATGAACCAACTAGCCCTAACACCTATCTATAAAACCCCACCCAACAACAGCAGAATACATAGTCTTCTCAGATATACATAGAACATTCTCCAGGATAGGCCATCTGTTAGGACATAAAACAAGTCTCAAGAAATTTAAAAGAATTGAGATCAGACAAAGTATGTTCTCTGACCACAACCAGTAACAGAAGGAAATTTGAAGAATCCATAAATATGTGGAAATGAATCAAAGAACTCAAGGGAAATTAGAAAATACTTTGAAATGAATGAAAATGAAAACACAGCATACCAAAACTTATGAGATGCAGCTAAAATAGTGTTTACAGAGAAATTAATAGCTATTAATGCCTATATTTTTTAAAAGAAGAAAGATACCAAAATAAAAAAAAAACTTTTCACTTTAAGAAAAAGAATAGTAAACCAAGCCCAAATCAAGCAGAATGAAGGAAATAATAAAGATTAGAATGGAAAAAATGAAATATGGAGTTGGAAAAACTAGAGAAAAATTAACAAACCCAAAAGTTGTTATATCAAAAAGATTGATAAGTTTGATAAACATTTCACTAGACTTACCCTAATATCAAAACCACATACAGATATCACAAGAAAAGTACAGACCAATCTCTCTTATATTTATAAGATGCATATAAGATAGATGCACAATGTCTTAACAAAATATTAACATGAAAAATCCACAAACATTACAAAAAAGATTGTATACCATGACCAAGTGATTTATCCCAGGAATTCAAGGTTGTTTAATATACAAAAATCAATTTATATAATACATCATATTTAATAGAATAAAGGGCAAAAACACTCAGTTGTCTCGGTGGACACAGGAAAGGCCTCCAGCTCTGTCCATGTCCCTCCAAAGTACATTATCTCATTCTTTTTTATGGCTGCATAATAGTCCATGCTGTATATGTACCACATTTTCTTTAACCAATCTATCATTGATGGGCATTTAGGTTGATTCCATGTCTTTGCTATTGTGAATAGTGCTGCAATAAACATACATGTGCATGTGTCTTTATAATAGAACAATTTATATTACTTTGGGTATATACCCAGGAATGGGATTGCTGGGTCAAATGGTATTTCTGTCTCTCGGTCTTTGAGGAATCTCCACGCTATCTTCCACAATGGTTGGACTAATTTACACTTCCACCAACAATGTAAAAGCATTCCTTTTTCTCCACAACCTCACTAGCATCTGTTATTTTTTGAATTTTTGATAATAGCCATTCTGACTGGTGTGAGATGGTCTCTCACTGTGGTTTTGATTTGCATTTCTCTAATGATCAGTGTGTTAAGCTTTTTAAAATATGATTCTGGGCCACATGTATGTCTTCTTTTGTGAAGTGTCTGTTCACTATCCTTTGCCCACTTTTTAATGTTTTTCTTCTTGTATATTTGTTTAAGTTTTTATAAATGCTACATATTAGACTTTTGTCAAATGCATAGTTTGCAAAACTTTTTTCCCACTCTGTAGATTGTCGGTTTACTCTGTTGATAGTTTCTTTTGCTGTACAGAAGCTCTTTAGTTTAAGTAGATCCCATTTGTCAATTTTTGTTTTTGCTACAACCTCTTTTGGCATCTTTGTCATGAAATCTTTGCCTGTGCCTTGGTCCTGAATGATATTGCCTAGGTTTTCTTCTAGGGTTTTTATAGTTTTTAGTTTTACGTTTAAGTCTTTAATCCATCTTGAGTTGATTTTTGTATATGGTGTAAGGAAGGGGTCCAGTTTCAATTTTCTACATATGGCTAGCCAGTTATCCCAGCACCATTTATTAAATAAGGAATCCTTTCCCTATTGCTTGTTTTTGTCACATTTGTTGAAGATCACATAGTTGTAGGTGTGCAGTCTTATTTCTGGGTTCTCTATTCTGTTCCATTAATCTGTCTGTTCTTGTACCAGTACCATGCTGTTTTAGTTCCTGTAGCCGTGTAGTATAATTTGAAGTCAGGTAGCATGAGACCTCCAGCTTTGTTCTTTTTGCTTAGGATTGGCTTGGCTATGTGGGCTCTTTTTTGGTTCCATGTGAATTTTTAAATAGTTTTTTATAGTTCTGAATGTCAATGGTAGTTTAATGGGAATAGCATTGAATCTATAAATTGTTTTGGGCAGTATTGTCATTTCCACCATACTGATTCTTCCTATCTATCAGTATAGAATGTTTTTCCATTTTTTTCCATCATTTCTAATTTCTTTGAGCAGTGGTTTGTAGTTCTCCTTGTAGATGTCCTTCACTTCCCTTGTTAGTTGTATTCCTAGGTATTTTATTCTTTTTGTGGCATATGTGAACTGGAGTTCATTCGTGCTTTGGCTCTCGGCTTGCTTGTTATTGGTGTATAGGAATGCTAGCAATTTTTGCACATTGGTTTTGTATCCTGAGAATGTGTTGAATTTGCTTATCAGCTGAATAACTTTTTGGGCTGAGACAGTGGGGTTTTCTAGATATATGATCATGTCATCTACAAACATGGATAGTTTGACTTCCTCTCTTCCTATTTGAGTATGCTTTATTTCTTTCTCTTCCCTGAATATGATTGCCCTGGCCAGAACTTCCAATACTGTGTTGAATAGGAGCGATGAGAGAAAGCATCCTTGTCTTGTCCTGATTTTCAAGGGGCTTACTTCCAGCTTTTGCCCATTAAGTATAATGTTGGCTATGAGTTTGTCATATATGACTCTTATTATTTTGAGGTATATTCTTTCAATACCTACTTTATTGAGAGTTTTTAACATGAAGGGATATTGAATTTTATCAAAGGCCTTTTCTGCATCTATGGAGATAATCTTGTGGTTTTTGTCTTTAGTTCTGTTTATGTGATGAATCACACTAATTGACTTGCATATGTTGAACCAGCCTTGCATCCCAGGGGGTGATGAAGCCAAATCTGATCGTGGTGGATAAGTTTTTCGATGTGCTGCTAGATTCGGTTTGCCAGTATTTTGTTGAGGATTTTTGCATCGATGTTCATCAAGGATAATGGCCTGAAGTCTTCTTTTTTTGTTATATTTCTGCCAGGTTTTGGTATCAGGATGATGCTGGCCTCACAGAATGAGTTAGGAAGGAGTCTCTCCTTTTCAATTTTTTTGAATAGTTTCAGTAGGAATAGTACTCTTTTCTGTACATCTGGTGGAATTCAGCTGTGAATCTGTCTGGTCCTGGGCTTTTTTTGGTTGGTAGGCTGTTTATTACTGCCTCAATTTCAGAACTCATTTTCGGTCTGTTCAGGGATTCAATTCTTCTTGGTTTGGTCTTGGGAGAGTGTATGTGTCCAGAAACTTATCCATTTCTTCTAGATTTTCTATGCACATAGAGGTGTTTATGATATTCTCTGATGGTTGTTGTATTTCTGTGAGGACAGTGGTAATATCTCCCTTATCATTTCTGATTCTATTTATTTGAGTTATCTCTCCTTCTTCTTTATTAGTCTAACTAGCAGTCTATCTATTTTATTAACTGTTTTGAAAAACTAGCTCCTGGATTCATTGATCTTTTGAATGGTTTTTTATGTCTCTATCTCCTTTGGTTCAGCTCTGATTTTGGTTATTTCTTGTCTCCTGCTAGCTCTGGGACTTCTTTGCCCTTGGTTCTCTAGTTCTTTTAGCTGTGATGTTGTTAACTTGAGATCGTTCTAGCTTTTTGATGTGGGCATTTAGTGCTATAAGTTTCCTCCTTAACACTGCCTTAGCTTTGTCCCAGAAATTCTGGTATGTTGTATCTTTGTTCTCATTAGTTTCAAAGAACTCCTTGATTTCTCCCTTAATTTCATTATTTACCCAAAAGTCATTCAGGAGCAGGGTGCAATTTCCATGTGGTTGTATTGCTTTGAGTGAATTTCTTAGTTTTGAGTTCTAATTTGATTGTGCTATTGCCCAAGAGACTGTTTGTTATTATTTCAGTTCTTCTGTATTTGCTGAGGAGTATTTTACTTCCAATTATGTGATCAATTTTAGAGTAAGTGCCATGTGGTGATTAGAAGAATGTATATTCTGCTGTTTGGGGGTGGAGAGTTCTGTGGAGATCTATCAGGTCCATTTATTCCAGAGCTGAGTTCAGGTCCTGAATATCTTTGTTAATTTTCTGTCTCAATAATCTGTCTAATGGGGTGTTAAAATCTCCCACTATCATTGTGTGGGAGTCCAAGTCTATTTGAAGGTCTCTTTGAGCCTATGTCTGTCTTTGCATGTGAGATGGGTCTCTTGCAGATAGCATATCAATGGATCTTGGTTTTTTATCCAGCTTGCCTCTCTGTGTCTTTTAATTGGGGCATTTAGCCCATTTACACTTAAGATTAGTATTGTTATGTGTGGATTCAGTCCTGTCATCATTGATGCTAGCTGGTTATTTTGCAGACTTGTTTATGTGGTTGCTTCATAGTGTCACTGATCTGTGTTCTTCAGTGTATTCTTGTAGTGGCTGATAACAGTTTTTCCTTTCCATATTTAGTGCTTCCTTCAGGAGCTCTTGTAAGGTAGGTCTGGTGGTAATGAATTCCCCCAACATTTGCTTGTCCTGAAAGGATATTATTTCTCCTCCACTTATGAAGCTTAGTTTGGCTGGATATGAAATTCTGCGTTGGAATTTCTTTTCTTTAAGAATGTTGAATATTGGCCCCCAATCTCTTCTGGCTTGTAGGGTTTCCACTGAGAGGTCTGCCATTAGTCTGATGGGCTTCCCTTTATAGGTGACCTAGCCTTTCTCTCTGGCTGCCCTTACTATTTTTTCTTTCATTTCTACCTTGGAGAATCTGAGGATCATATGTCCTAGGAATGATCTTCTCATAGAGTATCTTACTGGGGTTCTCTGCAGTTCCTCAATTTGAATGTTGGCATGTCTAGCTAGGTTGGGGAAGTTTTCCTGGAAAATATCCTGAAATACGTTTTCCAAATTGGTTCCATTCTTCCCATCTCTTTCAAGTACCCCAATCAGTCATAGATTCAGTCTCTTTACATAATCCCATATTTCTTGGAGGTTTTGTTCATTCCTTTTCATTCTTTTTCTCTATTCTTGTCTGCCTGTATTACTTCAGAAAGACAGTCTTCAAGCTCTGAGATTCTTTCAGAGGAAGAATCTTTCAGAAGACCAAGCAGAGCTTGGCCTATTCTTCTATGAATACTTCTGATTGCATTGTGAAGTTCTTGTAGTGTGTTTTTCAGCCTGATCAGATCAGTTATATTCTTCTCTATAATAGCTATTTTGGCTGTCAGCTCCTGCATTGTTTTATGATGATTTTTAGCTCCCTTGCGTTGGGTTACAACTTGCCTCTTCAGCTCAGCCAAGTTCATTTTTATCCACATTCTGAAGTCTAATTCTTTCATTGCAGTGATCCCAGCCTTACCCCAGTTCCAAACCCTTGCTGGAGAGATGCTGCAGTCATTTGGAAGGAAGGAGGCACTTTGGCTTTTCAGCCCCCTCAATTCAGCCTTCTTCCTAGATATCCTGCCTTGCCTGAGTTGCAGTCACCTTTGCTGGGGTCCTGGAGCCTGAGTGTATAAAGCTCCTGGGTCTCTGTGCATGCCTGAGAGGCTGCTCTGCCAATACCCCAATGCAGCTCTGTGTGTAAGACCCAAAGCCCTGGTGGAGTGGGTTCACAGGGGATCTCCTGATCCAAAGGTTGCAAAGATCGGTGGGAGAAGCATCGTTCCCCAGGTTTGCTTTTTGAGTTTTTAGTGTTTTTATGCTGATTCTTTCTCATCAGGGACCCTCTGAAAGAAGCAGTCTGGCCATATTTTGGTAAAAAGCAGCTGTGCTGTGTTGGGAGATCCTTTCAGCCCCCAGTTAGTTTGGGCTCCCCAAAGCCAAAAGGCTGGAATGGCTGAGATGTCCAAACAGCAAAGGTGGCAGCCCTCCCCACCCTCCAGGCACCCTGTGCCAGGAAGAGATCAGAATTTTATGGGCTGTAGAAAATAGGCAGGGATGGCTGAAGGCCTTGTTTGGGAAGACCCACCCAGTGAGGAGGAATGGATAGGAGTTCTGCTTAAGGAAGCAGTCTGGCCACGTTTTGGCAGAGCAGCTGTGCTGTGCTGGGGGATCCTTTCCACACTTGGTGGGTTTGGACTCTCCAAAGCTTGCAGACTGGAAGAGCTGGGTCGTCCAAACAGCAAAGGTGGTGCCTCACCCCCACTCCACCCACCCCTAGAACTTCACCTTGTCCCAAGTAGGTGCTACACTGTTGCCCGTGGCTGACTGGAATTCCAAGCCAGTTGGTCTTATCTGGTGAGGTGCCGTGGAAGTGAGGCCCACAGACCAATGCTGCTCAGCCCCCTGGATTCAGCCTCCTTCCTAGGGGTATGTACACACATCCTGCCTTGCCTGAGTTGCAGTCACCTTTGCTGGGGCCCTGGAGCCTGAGTATATAAAGCTCCTGGGTCTCTGTGCATGCCTGAGTGGCTGCTCTGCCAATACCCCAATGTAGCTCTGTGTGTAAGACCCAAAGCCCTGGTGGAGTGGGTTCACAGGGGATCTCTTGATCCAAAGGTTGCAAAGATCAGTGGGAGAAGCATCTTTCCCCAGGTTTGCACATTCACCTACTGCTTCCCTGGTGAGGCGAGGGGAGGGCTTCCTTTGAGTCTGTGTTGTTCCTATGTGAGCCATTGCCCTGCCCTGCTTTTCTCTGTCCTCTGTGGGTCGAGCTGATTCCTTAATCAGTACCAGTGCAAGTATCTGGATGTTTCAGATAAAGGTGTTGTATGTACTCACCCCTTTTGTTCCTCTCTGAGAGAGCCATGCCCCATACCTGCTTCTAGTTGGCCATTTTTGAAAATAAAATTAAGAAAACTATTTCATTTACAAGCACATGAAAAAGAGTAAAATACTTAAGAATAAATTTAACAAAGAAGTGAAAGACTTGCAGTCTAAAAAATGCAAAGAAATTAAGAAAGACCTAAATAAATAAATAAATAATCCCGCATTCATGGACCAAAAGACTTCATTAGAACGGCAATACTTCCTAAATTGATCTACAGATTCAGTGCAATCCCTATCAGAATCCCAGCTGGTTTCATTGCAGAAATTGATAAGCTGACCCTAAAATTCACATGGAAAAGAAAGAGATGCAGATTAGACAAACAACCTTTAAAAAGACAGATGAAGTTGGAGCAGTCACACCTCCCAATTTCAAATTTTACTATAAAGCTACAGTAATCAAGACAGTGTGGCACTGTCATAGGACAGACACAGAGATTGATAAAATAGAATTGATAGTCCAGAAATAAACCATTACATTTATGATCAATTGATTTCCAACAGAAGTGCTAAGACAGTTTAATGGCAGAAAGAATAGTCTTTTCAACAAATGATGCTGGGAAAACTAGATATCCACATAAAAAATAAAGTTGGATCCCTACCTCACACTATATACAACAATTAGCTCAAAATGGATCCGACCTAAATGTTGCAGCTAAAACTATAAGTTTTAAAAGAACATATAAGAATAAATCTTTGTATACTTAAATTAGGCAATGGTTTCTTAGATATGGCATGAAAGACACAATTGACAAAAGAAAAATAAATCAATTGAACCTCCACATTTAAAACTTTGTGCTTCTTTTGCCAGAGATTCAGGTTTTAAAAAACAAAACACCTTTGTGCTTCAAAGGACACTATCAAGAAAGTGAAAAGATAATCCATAGAGTGGGAGAAAATATTTACAGATATGCATCAGATAAGTGATTGTATCCAGAATATATAAAGAAGTCTTACAACTCAACAATAAAAAATAAGTAACCCAATTTTTTAAATGGGCAAAAGATTTGAATAGATATTTCTCAAAAACAAAAAATACAAATGGTCAATAAGCACATGAAAAGATGCTCAACATCAGTAGTCATTAGGAAAATGCATATCAAAACCACAACTAGGCTGGGCATGGTGGCTCACACATGTTATCCCAGGACTTTAGGAGGCCGAGGCTGGTGGATCACCTGAAGTCAGGAGTTTGAGACGAGCCTGGCCAACATGGTGAAACCCCATCTCTTCTAAAAATACAAAAATTAGCCTGGCATGGTGGCACACACTTGTAGTCCCAGATACTTAGGAGGCTGAGGCAGGAGAATCTCTTGAACCCAGGAGGTGGAGACCGTAGTAAGCCAAGATCATGCCACTGCACTCCAGCCTGGGCAACAGAATGAGACTCCATCTCCAAAAAAAAAAAAAACCACACACACACAATGAGATACCACTTTATAGCCACTAGGATGGCTAGAATCAAAAAAATGGACAATAGTAAGTTTTGCTGACAATGTGGAACCCTCACACATTGTTGATGGGAACATAAAATGGTGTACTCACTTTGGAAAACAGTTTCATAGATCGTCAAAATGTTAAATATATAATTACCATATGACTCAACAATTTCACTTCTAGGTATATACCCAAGAGAAATAAACCATATGTCCACACAAACACTTGTACATAAATATTTATAGCAGCATCATTCATAATAGCTAAAAGGGGAAACAGCCCAAATGTCCAACTGATGACAGATTAACAAAATGTGGCATATCCATACAATGGAATGTTATTCAGTCATAAAAAGGAATGGGGAACGGATCCATAACACCACAGGGATAACCTTGAAAACAGGCTAACTGAAAGAAGCCAGATGTGAAGGTCACATACTGAATACTTCTATTTATGTGAAATGTTCAGAATAGGAAAATCTATAGAGCCAGAAAGTAGATTGTGGTTGCCAGGGGCTTTTGATGACAGGAGGGGAGGGAAGCGGTCATTGCTAATGATTACAGGGTTCTTGAGTGGGAGTAAGAAAAAAATGTTCTAAAATGTATTGTAGTGATGGTTTCACAACTCTGTGAACTTACAAAAACCATGGAATTCTATACCTTAAAAGGGTAAATTTTACGGGATGTGGATTATAGCTCAATAAAGCTGTCATTAAGAAAGGAAAAGGAAGGGGAGGGGAGAAGAGGGAAGTGGGGGAGGGGAGGGAAGGGGAGGGGGAGGGGAGGGAAGGGGAAGGGAAGGGGGGAGAAAAAAGATACATTGTGGCATATGTCTTCCCTTTTACCTGTCATTATGTGTCAGTGCCTCCCATTGGCCTAAACGACCCAGAAGCCAGAGGGAAAGCCATTTGGGACTATATTCCATTGTGACTCTGAGCAGAGCAAGGGAAGGATGGGGACACTTCTTTCACACATCTCTGACTCCCCAACATCTAACCCATGGCCTGGCATGTGATATTTATGCTACAAATATTTGTTGAATCAATAAATGGCCCCTCATCTAGATTCTGCCAGGCAGCACAGGGGGCTTTTTGAATGTAAATGACCTGATGATTCAGGATCCTATGACCAGCGACTGTCACCCTCTGTCATCTTTCTTCTGCCCCTTTATCTCTGAAGGCACTGAAGGGACCCTGCGTGAGTCAGGGAGGGCTCGGGGGAGGAGCAAGAGTGGGAGGGGCAGGGAAGAGGGTGGCTTTCTGACAACTTAAAAGGGGCTCGAACCACTTCCTCCCCAGACAGGGGTAGCGCGAGGCCGGGCACAGCCTTCCTGTGTGGTTTTACCGCCCAGAGAGCGTCATGGACCTGGGTGAGTGAGCCTCTTCATGTGAGAATGAACAGTACCAGGGTCTTGGACACCCAGACTGACCCTGTGGAATGGGGGTGGAGGATGCGGGTGGAGCGCATAGGGGTGCTTCCTGGAGAAATCAGTTCTGATTTGGTGGGCATTGGAAGCTACTTCCAGAGAATGCCCCCTACTGTCCCAGGAGGGGTGCACCTGCCCTTTCAAACCTGGGGAAGGGGTCAGCCTTTTGTGCCAGTGGGGACAAGGGAGGGGCCGAGATCATGTCTTTCTAAAATAGCAGGGACATAAGAGAGTGGCGGAGCTGGGCTTGGTGGTCTGGCAGAACCTGTTCTCATCATGAGGGTGATAGGTTAGGCCCTCTGGGACCTCTGGGAACAGGTTTCAACAGAGAAATTCTCCCTAGAGAGCTTAGGACCTTCTACCCACTCTCTGATTCCCACCTTTCTCCCCTGCCGAATATTCGTATACCTGTCCACTCGGGGTCATGAGAAGATGCAAATGAAAGGTGACTGAGTTGTGAGAATGGTGCAGTGCATTGCAAATGCAAGCTCTGGTTGCTTTCTCTCTGCTGCACATCCCACCGGCTTTGCTCTGGCTTTGCTGTTACCTCTTGCAAGTTAAGGAGTGGGCAGGCAACATGGAATGGGATGGCAAGGGGCACTCAGCTTGGAGAAATCATAGCCAGGCCTTCAGCACAGCCTGTGCCCCTGAGCAAACCTCACACACTCTGCCCCAGCAGACAATTCTACTCTTTAGAAAGCCCTTTCTCGGGTCTAACCTCCGTCTTGACTAGAAGGGGTCCAGGGGAAGTGCTGAGGGTGTTCTGAGTGGTTCATCCAGCTCCAGACACCTCCTTTATAAATCTCAGCTGTGGAGTCAGACCAGGCTGAGGCTAAGAAGACCAGGTTCCTAGATGGCTTGTCTCACCAGCAAGCAATGCACCACGGCGGCCTCAAAGCCGCAAGGGGTTGGCTTTAAAAAGTGAAGGTTCCCTGGTGCTGTCCTCACACCCCTCCTCGCCACACCACAGCCTCCTTGATTTCATCTCTTCCTTCCCCGCCTGCCCCAAACCCTGGGTCTGGATCCAGCAAACAGCTGTGAAAGGGTTAAAGTGGTCACCCCCACCCACTGACTATGAACTCCCAAAAGGCAGGTTCAGATGCTTTGAGGATGTGAGGAGAAAATGTCTGTGGAATGAATGAATACATTGTATCAAGAACTCAGTAGAGTTTAGTTTTTGAAAATCTCTTCCAAATGCCTCATTTCCCAGCCCATCTACCCTTAAATCCCACTCCCCAGCACTCCACCCCCTCGCCACCCTCTCCATCACAATCCCAGAATACAGACGTCATCCACAGAAGATCCTGCTCCAGCCTTTCACATTGGCCTCCAGGAAGGAAACCAAGCAGTGCCCAGTGGTGTGCTGCTGGGTGTTTGAAAAGCAGCTCCCCGGGGTGGAGCACTGGTAACTGCCTCCAGGGTGGAGGGAAAGTCCTGAATTTGTAGTGCTTGCCACCTTCCATGGTGTAAATTCTCCCGCCCTGGCTGATTGATTTCAAGCCATCCACATGACTGAACAGGGGGTTGGGAAGATGTGCGCAGTGTCTTGCCCCAGACTAGGTTTGGGGGTGCTAGACTCCTAGGCTTTGATGCAGGGAGAGAGGGTAATCTCTGGTCCAGGAGGAAGGGATGTTCTTGCCACTTCACTCAACTTGAGACAGCCCCAACGGTCAAACCCGAAATACTGGTAGGAGGGGAAGCCACTGACAAGCTTTGCTCAAAACGGGCTCTGGGCCGTTGATGGGGTGGGTGGGCCTCGGAGGATCTGTTGTTCTGCTCTTCATCTGCCCAGCAAGGAGCAAGAGGTGGGTGAGGAGGCAGGGTTTCTGTTACACAAACTGAAAACTCCAAAGCGGGGCTGAGCTGGCCTTTTTCACTGTTTGAATGAGCAGCTCCAAGGCACCCTCCCCACCTTCGAGCAACGAGACCAAAGATCTTTCATAGTTCTCAAAAGCAAAGCAAGGGAAAAATGAACCCATGAGAGACAGGTGCCTCACAGCTCAGACACAAACGCTGGCAAAGGGGGATGCTGAAGCTAATTCAAGGCCAGTTTCTCGCCTGCCAGAAACTTGGCTGGGGAGGAGAGGAACGTTGTAGCCTGGGGTCGCTGTTGGAAAAATCTCTCTGCTTTGCTTGGGACATTCCGTCAACTCTTATTGTTTGAGGGATTCAGGGATGACCAGTCTGGTGGGGAGAGTGACACATATGTCACGAAGCCACTGCAACAGAGTGAGATACAGCATTGACCGGGGCAAGGGCAAGACAAGAAGGGAATAGTGAACCTGGGTCAGAGAGGTATTTAAGGTGGGTTTTGAAGGGTGTGTAGGAGTTGTCAAGCAAACAAGGAGCCACAAGGGGCCAAGGATGTGGCAGGAATGGCAAACTCCATTACCATCAGAGGCTGACAACGTAAAAGAGGGAAGGGGCATAAGGTGCGGGAAGTGGAGGGGAGTAGAGTAACCCAGAGGGTGAATGCCCCACCTAAAGGCATTCAAATCCATTATTTCAAAAACCCCACGCTGCCAAGCAGAGTGTCCTGGGGACTAAGGCTGCAGCCATGTAGATGGTCAGCTGAGACCACAGTAACAGAGACAAGAAGGAAGCAAGTGGAGGGGAGGATGGAGTAGCTGGCCATGCCAAGGAGGAAGATGGGGAGAAAGGACGCAGGCACAGGAGACCCAATCCTTAAAACGTGGTACAGCATGCCTGAGGAATTCGGACTTTATCCTGAAAACAATAGGGAAACATCAAAGATTTTTATTTTTCAGGTAGGTGAATTAAAAGGATGAGATTTGTATTTTGGAAGGAGTTCTGTGGCAGCAAAGCAGCAGCAAAGCCCTGTGTCAGAACAGAGGTGGGGCCGGCTCTGTTGGGGGCTGGGATGTTGGGGGATGGAAGCAGGAAGCACTGGTGGCCAGTGGGGCATGGGGAGCAAAGATCCCCTTCATGCTCCGTGGAGCGTCCTAGACACAGCATCAGAAACGCAGCCTGATGCAGTAGCAAGAGCCCAAACCTTGCTGTCCTGTTCAAATCTCAGGTCCCTCTCTTAGCAGCTGTGTGGCCCCAGCCATTTGGCTTAATCTCTCTGGGCCTCTATTTTCTGGAATCTAGGATGAGGATCACCAGGGTGGCTCATGAGATGTTATGAGGGAGAGACACATGCAGACCCAGTGATAGCAGAGAAGGATGGTTAGGAGTGTGGTTTCTGGAGTTGGAGGGTTTCAAAGCCTGCTCCCCTGCTGGCCATTGTGTGACTCTGAGAAAGTTACTTGCTGTGTTTCAGTTTCTTCATTGGTAAACGGGGTTAATAGTAGCACCTACCTCATGGGGCTTTTGAGAGGATGAAATGAGACCATACGTGCAGACAGCCTGGCGCGCAGTGAGAGCTCAGTGAATATGAACTATCTCATTAGATACAGCAGTTGATAACATAGAAACTGCAAGATCTATCCGGCTCTCACCCATCCATACGTACTGTCTGAAAGTGGATTCCCCAGATCTCTAGACCTCTAACCACCTCCCTGCTTCTCCTCTCTCTCCCCTATCCAAAAAAGAGAGAGACAGAGAAAGGTGTGTTGGCAGGTGAGGAAGTTCAGAGAGGAGAAAGCTTGGGGTGACTCTTGGGGAGAGCTGATTGGGCAACTGTGATTTCCTGGGCAGTCTGGAGGACCTGGAAAAATGTGGGGATGGAAGTTCATGGTTTGGAGGTGGGGGCAGCCAGCCAATAATTATCTTTCCTAGATGGGGAGTCTCTCATGTTGGGGGCTCAGGGTGGAGTTCTAGGGAATTTTCATGATGATCATTACTTAAAACTCAAGAACTCAGAAAACACCCAACATCTAGGTCAACCACTCCTTAGCCCCAGAGATTCCCAACTTCATTGGTCTCCCCCACGCTGCTGCCCCAGACCAGTTGCTTTATGACTTTGTAACAGGCAGGGATGATTTGACTCATGGCCACTGACCAGGCTCCCTTTTGCCACAGATGAGAGTTCCCCTAAGTTTCCCTGTGATGTTTCTTGAAAACCACCTGTTATGGACCTACAAGATCCTTGCTCATCCACCTCCTCCAAAGCACCTGGAACGAGAACTCACGGGCACACACGCCAGCACTCCCCCAATTCCCCTGCCCTGACAGGAACAGCAGAAGTGGGACAGTGCCCAGGAGAGGGGTTATCAACGGAGTAAAACAGAAACAAAGTTCTTGCTACTCAGATCTCACCCGTTGTGACTTATCAAACTTTGAGGTTTCTAGTTTCTCCCTGACAGTCAGAGCGGGCTTTCTCTAGAGTAACTGAAAGACATTTACGTGTTTAAAGAAACCTCGAGACTCGACCTCTGGATGAGTCAGTGGAGGATGGGCAGAGCGTTGAACCCTGAAGAGTGTGGTTGGGTATAAACATGTGGACTTAAACTCAGGAGCTCAGGGGTAATTCAGTGAGAAAGGAGAATGAGGGGTGCGGTGGGGAGCTCTGTTGCCACAGGGTCCAATCCCAGCAGGACTGCAAATGCCTGAGCCCAGGCTGGGAATGAGGGGACAGCGGCTGCTTATCCCCAGAACAGAAAATGCAGCTAGGAAGCCCGCTTTGAGTGGACAGTGGAGGACTGGACTGCCAGGCCAAGCATTAAGGGCTTCATCCTCAGGGATGGTTAGAGCCCCTGAGGATTTAGGAGGAAGGTGAGGTGGGGACTGGCATCAGAGCTAAGCTTTAGGAAGATATGTCTAGCAGTAGTAGTGTGCAGGATAATTTGCTCAAGGCGGGAGAAATACCTATTTATTTATGTAGCCCGATGCAGTCTCTCCTTCCCGGAGGAACTCCCAAGCCCAGAATCCCCGGCTTTACACACTTTCCAGGGAACACATTAACAACTGCAACCTGGGTGCCATGCAGGGAGGTCTCCAGCAGGTGGTGCTGTGGCCAAGGACACGGAAGTGCCAGGCTCTCACTGCTTCCCCAGCCTCCGTAGGGCCCCCAGCCTCCAGGAGAAGGTGCCTTAAACAGGTTCCCACGCATTTCCTGGCCCTATTGAGGTTGGAGCTGTCACGGGCCTGCCTTCACTTGTGGCATTGCAGTTACTGACTCTCCAGTTGGCCAGGCCCTACCTAGCTGGGACCCGAGGGTCAGTATACGGGAAGAGGGCTACCGACGCCCTGACTTGTAGGTAAGCTAAGACGTCTAGGCAAATTACTTTGTCAACTGTCCTCGCTGCTCAGCCTCAAGAAGAAATAAGTTCCTGATGGCCCTGAGGCTCAGCCACAAAACCAAACTGAGCACATCCGGGCCTTGTGCTAAGCCAGGATCCCCTTCTGCTGCTCAGACCCCAGGAAGCCTCCTGACTTCCAGAACACATCCCTTCCCAAAGCTGACCCTGTTCCCCCTTCCACCTGCCCCCCCCCCCCCCCAAGCCTAGGTTAGAAAACAAGTTAAAGGAGAGAAAGTGTGTGCAGGCACTTCAGTTAAGCAAAAAAATAAAGAAAGAAGTCGTGACATCAGGAAAGAGCGTCCTTCCCCGACACTGCCACAGGACAGCATCCCCTCTGTGTCCTCTCGGCCCATCTTGATGCCCTCTCCCTTGGAAAAAGGACAGGCATTCGTTTACTTGTCATTCGTGTACTTATTCATCATTCATGTATGCATCATGCGTATATTCATCAGCACGCAATTGTGGGACAACTCCTCAGTTCTGGGACTGCACAAGATCAAAGGGAAGGGATCTCTGCCCCAAAGGCAGGCCAAGGGTGTGGGCCCAGTGGACCAACAGTCAGTGCTGAATGAATGTCATTTCAGTAAGGGCGTGTTGTGGAGCTAGTGGGGCCCTGAGGCAGTCTCCATCACTGTGGACCAGTAACCTCATCCCTCTACCCACCTGTGGGGTCGTCCTCCTTCCTCAGCTCGCCTCCCTCAGGAGACACTCGAGTCTGGCTTTATGCACATGTGGCTGCCCATTCACCTGGATGCCAGGAAAATGCTCCTGGGCCAGTGGCTACCAGCACCAAAGCAAGGCTGGAAATGTGTGCACCCACCCCATGACCTCATAGCTTTGCTGCCTCGTCCCACATCATGTGGAGTGGGAAGGGGCACTCAGACCCACCAACCAAGCTCAGTCTTGAGGGGTGGTCTGGGCTCTAAAGACTTCCCAGCTCGAAGAAGCAGCCTAGATGGGCCAAGACAGGGGGTGGGAGGGGCTGCCCTGCATTCTGATGCTGCTTCTTTCCAGGACCTGGGAGTGGAGGAGGATGAGAAGGAGGTGAGGACAGTGATGCCGGGCAGCGGGCCAGGTGTTCAAAGGCACAATCTGGTTTTGATGTTCTCTTTCAGCAAACACAGTGCCTGGAGCTTGAGAGGAAAGTTCCCAACAACGTCTCCCCCTCCACGGCTTTCTTTAATAATAAAGACTTGTCCCTGCCAAGCAATAACTTTCTCACCTTGTCTCCTACAGGGAAACCAATGAAAAGCGTGCTGGTGGTGGCTCTCCTTGTCATTTTCCAGGTGAGGTTCCCTACCAAGGAAAGCTCTGTTCCCTTCTCCACACGGCCTCCCAAGTCAGAGGTTTAGTGGAGGAACTGGGCATTTGCTAGAAGATACAAGACCCAGACATAAGCCTGCCTGCCATTCATTAAGCTAATGGCTGCCCCCTCACCATCTGCTGAGTGACCCTGGAGAGCCACAGATGTTCTCTGGACTTCCTTTACTCCATTTAGATTAAAACATGGGGGAAAATAACTTGCCACCTTCCCTATCCCACCTCCAATCTCCCTGCCCAGGAGACAGAAACATGAGAATTCTCTTAAAGAGAAGAGCTGCAAAAATGGTTACTGGGTTTTGTGCATGTGTGCTGAGAAAATCACCCTGGATCTGGAGATCTTGTTACCATCCTATCGCCCCCAGGTTATCTCTTTCCAACCTTCACCCAAAGTCTCCCCTCGCAGCCCCCTTTTTCTTTGGTGAAATAGAGACCCATCTGGCCTCCCTGGCAGGGGAGGGAAGAGAGGATGGGGCCCTAGGGATGGGGAGAGGGGTGGATCAGCACATACTTTATAGCAGGCCTGAACTCGGCAGGAACAAAGACCCTCACTTTACAAAGTTCTTTTTCTCAATCCAGAAACAGACAGAAAGTGTACCTCACCAAGTGCCAAAATTAGAGGAAACCGTAACTCACAGAGTCAACTTTCCCCCATTTGTTAGATGTGGGAGCTCAGAGTGGGGGTTGGGGAGTCCAGCTGAGGCCAGAGCTAGAGAGTCAGTGCTTCAGAATTCGGCTCATCCCCAGGTCTGGAGGCCAGAGGGGCAACTTTCCAGAAGCTCAGGCCAGAGGCAGGCCCCAAACTGGGCACTCTTCCCAAAACCCCATCCCAGAGGCCCCCCGGAGCCTGGGCTGCAGCCCACAGCCTGGCCCCCTTCCCCATCACCACTCCCTCCTCTCTCTCCCCTGTCTCCAGGACTCTGGGGGGCTGTATTGCTGGCAGTGGAGGCTGGAAGGTTGGGGTGGGGAGGAGGACAGCTGAGACTCATTCCTCCCTTTCACTTGAGGAGGGGGTGCTCAGACAGGGCAGGATGTGGTGGGGCTGTGGGCTGCAGAGGCAGTGAGGCTGGAGGAGGGGGAATTATAAAACAGGAACAAGGTTCAAGGGGAGACGGGAAGGCAGGACTGGATGATGAAAAGTGCACTTCATAGAGGCCGGGAATACTGCCCTCCAGGAAGGCTGAGACCCCCTCATGTCCAGGGACCCCGAGTCTAAGGCCTTGGACCGTAACCATGGCTGGGCCAATGGCAGCAGCCTCCTTCAGGGCTCCCAGGCTGCAGCCATGCCCAGGAGAGGGAAGGGGGTTGCCGCTAACTTTTGGTCTCAGGCTAGCAATGGCCAAAGAAAAGGCTCCTGGACATCATTTTGTGCTCACCCTATTCCCGAGCACGACAGTGATGAATCCAGAACTTGGATGTGAAAAAGAGAGACACGATGCGGTGAACCCCTCCAGCACAAATGTGTAGAAACCCATAGTCGCTGAGCTGCTGAATCTGGTTCCTGGAGATAGAACCATGAGCCTCGCGAGGCAGGTCCTCCAGCCCAGCTCCCTGCCCTGCACGAGCCCGTCCATCGCTGTGCGCAGAGGCACGGGCAGGCATGGGCCCCCTCCTTCATTGATAAAATCACAGCAGGCTGCTGAACCTTCACCCGGCCCTGCAGACAGGCTAAAAAAAGCTCCAGCAGCTGAGTCCTGCTGATTGGGATCTGCCGGAAGAGATGCGAGGAAGAGAGAGGCAGAGAGGTGGGGGGAGAGGGCGGGAGCACAGAGGGAGAGTGGGAGATGAGAGCCGCACTTCCTTCCAGGGACACAGCTGCTGAGGAGGCCTCGCCTCCACCCCTGTGGTCCATCATCCATTCACAGTCTTTATGGCACTTGGGCTCACGTTGCCTGAGCTCCTGCTGGGTGCTAAGAGGGGCCCCAGGATCTAGAGTCTCTCCAGGTCACCCACCACCCGTGATCACAGCAGTTGGCCCCAAACCCGAGGCTTCATGGCCTCAAAATGGGAGCACTTGCCCTCCTCTCTTCTCACTCCAGGCCCTCCTCAACCTTGACCCCCAGGTGGATTTTCCCCCTAAAGCTGAGGTCTTTTGTAAGCCCCCTGGAAAACTCCACCAAGTTCTAAAGGAGGGTCAAGAAGAAAGACACATGTTCCCACTCTGACAGAGCTCCCCGAGGGCAAAATTAAAGCTCCATGGGGAGGAAATGGTGCTGGAACCTGGGCTAGGTACCTCACAGCAACCATGTGAAGCAAATTCATCTCCATTTCACAGAAGAGAAAACTGAGGCTCCGAGAGAGAGAGAGAGAGAGAGTTTAACCAGCTCAAGGCTCATCTGGGCTCCCAGAGCCCCACCAATTTCCAGTCCCCTGTCAGCACATGTAGAGTCTCTCAGACTTGGCAAAATCAGCCACTTGCTACTTATTAGCAGAACTGTAGAATCTCAGGCCCCACCCCAGCCTACTGATTTAGGATAGACATGTTCACAGGTTTACCAGGTGATGTGTATTGGAGTTAAAATTTGAGAAGCACTGATTTCAAACCAAAGAATCACCTGGAGACTTTAGGCAAACACAGATTCCTAAGCCCATCACCTGAGATTCTGGTTCAGCATTCTCAAGTGGGGCCTGAGAATTTGCATCCCTAACAAGTTCCCAGGTGATGCTGTGATACTGATGATGTGGACCTCACAATGAAACCACCATTCCTCCCACCTGGGCAACATGGCAAAATCCCACCTCCACTAAAAATACAAAAATTTGCTGGGTTTGGTGGCGTAAGGCTGTGGTCCCAGCTACTCAGGAGGCTGAAGTGGGAGGATCACCTGAGCCTGGAGAGGCCGAGGCTGCAGGGAGCCATGATTGCATCACTGCACTCCAGCCTGGGCAACAGAGTGAGACCATGTCTCAAGAAAAAAGAAAAAACAAAAGAGAGAAACCATTGCTCTAGGCTAAATACCAGCCAGAGTTGGAGCCACTCAGCTAACCTGGCCTGTTTTCCCTCATTTCCTTCCCTGAAGGTATGCCTGTGTCAAGATGAGGTCACGGACGATTACATCGGAGACAACACCACAGTGGACTACACTTTGTTCGAGTCTTTATGCTCCAAGAAGGATGTGCGGAACTTTAAAGCCTGGTTCCTCCCTATCATGTACTCCATCATTTGTTTCGTGGGCCTACTGGGCAACGGACTGGTCGTGCTGACCTATATCTATTTCAAGAGGCTCAAGACCATGACCGATACCTACCTGCTCAACCTGGCAGTGGCAGACATCCTCTTCCTCCTGACCCTTCCCTTCTGGGCCTACAGCGCGGCCAAGTCCTGGGTCTTTGGTGTCCACTTTTGCAAGCTCATCTTTGCCATCTACAAGATGAGCTTCTTCAGCGGCATGCTCCTACTTCTTTGCATCAGCATTGACCGCTATGTGGCCATCGTCCAGGCAGTCTCAGCTCACCGCCACCGTGCCCGTGTCCTCCTTATCAGCAAGCTGTCCTGTGTGGGCATCTGGATACTAGCTACAGTGCTCTCCATCCCGGAGCTCCTGTACAGCGGCCTCCAGAGGAGCAGCAGTGAGCAAGCGATGCGATGCTCTCTCATCACAGAGCATGTGGAGGCCTTTATCACCATCCAAGTGGCCCAGATGGTGATCGGCTTTCTGGTCCCCCTGCTGGCCATGAGCTTCTGTTACCTTGTCATCATCCGCACCCTGCTCCAGGCGCGCAACTTTGAGCGCAACAAGGCCATCAAGGTGATCATCGCCGTGGTCGTGGTCTTTATCGTCTTCCAGCTGCCCTACAATGGGGTGGTCCTGGCCCAGACGGTGGCCAACTTCAACATCACCAGCAGCACCTGTGAGCTCAGTAAGCAGCTCAACATCGCCTACGACGTCACCTACAGCCTGGCCTGCGTCCGCTGCTGCGTCAACCCTTTCTTGTACGCCTTCATCGGCGTCAAGTTCCGCAACGACCTCTTCAAGCTCTTCAAGGACCTGGGCTGCCTCAGCCAGGAGCAGCTCCGGCAGTGGTCTTCCTGTCGGCACATCCGGCGCTCCTCCATGAGCGTGGAGGCCGAGACCACCACCACCTTCTCCCCATAGGCGACTCTTCCGCCTGGACTAGAGAGGGACCTCTCCCAGGGTCCCTGGGGTGGGGACAGGGAGCAGATGCAATGACTCAGGACATCCCCCTGCCAAAAGCTGCTCAGGGAAAAGCAGCTCTCCCTCAGAGTAGAAGCCCCTGCTCCAGAAAATAGCTTCACCCCAGTCCCAGCTACCTCAACCAACGCTGAAAAGACAGGGCTGATAAGCTAACACCAGACAGACAACACTGGGAAACAGAGGCTATTATTGTCCCCTAAACCAAATACTGAAAGTGAAAGTCCAGAAACGGTTCCCACCTGCTGGGGTGAAGGGGCCGAGGAGGGTGAATGCGAGGAGTGTGGGAGTGGCCTGATGAGTCCTCTGAATGAGCCTTCTTCCGGCCTCCCACAGGCTCAAATGCTCAGACCAGCTCTTCCGAAAACCAGGCCTTGTCTCCAAGACCAGAGATAGTGGGGAGACTTCTTGGCTTGGTGAGGAAAAGCGGACATCAGCTGGTCAGACGAACTCTCTGAACCCCTCCATCCATCACTTTCTCCACTGTCCTCCGAGCCAGCAGGAATGGCAGCTGCCACGCCGCCCTAAAAGCACACTCATTCCCTCCCTTGCCGCGGTGCCCTCCCAGGCTCTCAACAGGGGAGAGCGTGGTGTTTCCTGCAGGCCAGGCCGGCTGCCTCTGCTTAACCAAAGCCACACTCTGGGCTCCAGAGTGGGGATGACATGCACTCAGCTCTTGGCTCCACTGGGATGGGAGGAGAGGACAGGGAAATGTCAAAGGCGGGGAGGGTGACAGTGGTCACCCAAGGCCCACGAGCTTGTTCTTTGTTCTTTGTCACAGGGACTGAAAACCTCTCCTCATGTTCTGCTTTCGATTCGTTAAGAGAGCAACATTTTACCCACACACAAATAAAGTTTTCCCTTGAGGAAACAACAGCTTTAAAAGAAAAAGAAAAAAAAAAGTCTTTGGTAAATGGCAAACAAGTGTCTTTGTTTTGCAGTCCCCCACACCCCACCCGACCGTCCCCTCTCCCCTCCTCCCTGCCTTCCCCCAGGCCTCGTTTCTTAGAGATGCTCAGAACCACAGAGGTTCTTAGCTCAGGAATGCTGTGAGCCCATCCGGTGACAGAGGACCAAGACGCTAAAAGGTAGAAAGAGGTTGAGGACAGGAGGTCCATCTTACAAATACCCTTCCAGAGTTCATGGGATAGGCCCCAAGCCTGCGCAGTCAGCACTGAACCGGACATGCCGATCCTACTGCAGCTTTGGGAAGACCACGTTGTCCAGGTAACCTCGATACCTGGGGACTCTGCATTTAGCATCTCTTGCACACTGGCCTGCTCACCTGTCCCAGCTCAGCCCAGAACTAGAGCCCTTGACCTTTTGCCAGCCCCTTAGACTCTGAAAGCTGGGGTTTGGAGGGAGGGCCTTTCTGTGGGCTCAGAGACCACAGCATGCCAGACTAGGGGTCAGGGATGGGACCCTTTGCTGGCTGCATGAGAGCTGGAACCACCCATGACGCTCTCTGCTGGCCACTGTAGCAGCAGTGGCCTCCACGGTGTATGTCATCGTCCCTTCCTGCTGCTACAACAAAATGCCACCAGTGGAGTAATTTATAAACCATAGAAATGTATTTCTCACAGTTTTAGAGGATGGAAAGTCCAACATCAAGATGCCAGCAGATTCAGTGTCTTGTGTAGGCCTCTCTCTGCTTCCGAGATGGAGCCTTGCCGTGCCCTCTGGAGGGGACAGATGCTGTGTCCTCACATGGTAGAAGAGTGGAAGATCACAATGAGCCGAACTAGTTCCCTCCTGCTCTTTTATTGCTATAAGAGCATTAATCCCATTCACAAGGGTGGAGCCTTCATGACCTAATCACCTCCCAAAGGCCCCCCCTAACTTCTCATACCATTGCCTTGGGGTTTATGTTCCAACATATGAATGTTGGAAAGATACATACATTCAAACCATAGTGTGGCTACCAACTGTGGAGGAGTAGGGAGAGAGGGACAGACACAGGCCCCCACACAGGCCAGGTGTTCATGTCATTTCATGCCTTGGTGCCCACCCAGAGCCATGACTTCTGCAAGCCAGAGAGCAGGTCAGTCCAACCTGCAATGCATGGAGAGGGGTCTGAAGGACCCAGAGCTGCAATAGCTCTGGCCTGGGGGGAACTAGAGGGAGGGCTGAGACACTCACGCAATAGGTGATTCCATCAATTTCCCCAAGTGGAAAGAGCCTCATTGAAAATGGAGCTGCCTGGTAATGACGCCCATTCTCTCATCTCACAAGAACGTGACATTACCCTCCTCCGAGAGATGCACTGGGCTGGAAGGTTTTTAACAAGATTTGTCAGCTGGTCTCCAAACCGGGAATTGGTGCCCTGAGAGGAATGAGCCTGGCACGGATGCAGTCAGCGTGGAGCAGCATTCGCAGCAACGGCATTAAATATTAAAAGGCACAGCTGCCACTGTGCGTGAGCGTGCGGCCAAGGGGTGATACCAGCGTGCGTGTGTGTCCCCAAGGGGAACCTGCCGGAGCGCGTGTGCGTGTGGCGCCCGCTGGTGTGGGCATCCTAATGAGGTTACCGATGGGAAAACAGTCGGTTCCTGAAGGGGAGGAATGTAACAGCAGTCATGGAAAAGGCAGCCAGGCCAACCGCACAAACGCGCCACCTCAGCTGCAGATACATTTTTCTAGAATCACTGGACATATCCAAATATTTACAGAGAAAACAAAACCCCCAGCAATGTTCATTCCCTCGAACTGCTGTGTCTCAGAAGTTCTGACCTCGGCTCGGTGCTGGCCTGATCCCTGCTCCCCTGCCCGAGGCTCTCACGTGCCCATCTTGAGCTTGAGGTGACCCCTGGGAAGAAGGAAAAGGCCCCCTGAGAGGCTCACCCAGGGCTTCTCTCTTCTTTTCTTACCTGCTTCATACATCTGCCCCTTCTTCCTGGGTTCACAGCCATGATGAGCCTTCTCCAGCCACCTGAAATTTCCTTTTCATTTCATCCCCAGGTCCTCGTCTCCCTCATCCTTGCTGGCTGCAACCCCAGGTCAAGCTCAAGGCATTCCCAGCTAGAAGCACCACACCTTTCTCATCACAGACTCACAGAGCTCCAAGGGACCTCAAAGATCAGCTGGGCCAATCCCCCCGTCATTTTCTACATGGTGAAACTGAGGCCCAGCGGGGAGAAGCTGACTTGCCTGAAGAGGCGTTGCAACGTAGGGATATTGGTTAAACTTGCTTTGGGAGCCTGAGCATCTGGCAGGGTTGCAGGAGGGTGTGGGGGAGAGCAGAGACTCTGGAGCTCTGCCGACTTGGAATCTCATCTCTACTGCTTCCCAGCTGTGTGACCTTCAGCTGTTGCTCAACTGCTCTGAGTCTTGGATTTCTCAACTGCAAAATGGAAAGGATTTGTATAAACACTTAGCACAATGCCTGGAATATTGAGTGTGGTGGTAAGGAATGGGGACTTTGCAGCCAGACTGCCTGGTTTGAACCCCAGCTCCACTACCTGGGCTGGTTACTTAGCCTCTCTGTACCTCAGTTTCTTAATCTGTATAATAGGAATATTAATGGTACCTATGTCCTCGGATTGTTGTGGAAGGCAACAAATCCATATATGTAAAATGCTTAGAAAAACTTACATATGCATTGTTGGTAATCTTTAGGAGATGTTTAAGAAAGGTAACTTTGAAAAAAAAGTTGCTAACCATGAGGAAACCAAGTTCAATTCCTTAGCCCATTTCCATCCCCACAGAATTTATAATTCAAGCTGGAAGGCAATTTAGAGATGAGTGAATCTGGCCTTTCCATCCATTGTATGGTGAGTCAACTCATGCTCAGAGAGGGAAGCAACTCACCTGAGGTCTCTCAGGAGCTCTGCAAAGATGCTGGAACTTTAACCTTGTTCCCTGGGCTGCTAACCAGAGCTCTTCCCACCAGACCCTGCTGGGCTCATGGGAACATCCCTGCACATCCACCGTGGCACCCGCCCTCATCCCACGCTGTCTGGTTTTCTCCAGCAGGCACCGTCCATCTTGTCCTTTGATTAGGTCCTTAAGGAGAACTTCCCTTCTCCCCTTTAAATAGTTCCCGTCCTTATCACTGAGTCTGGAGAATGAATGAAATACAAAAGAAATATGGCAGTGGGCCCAAAGGAAATCAGGCAACTGATCTTTTTAAGAAAGGAAGATGGGCCGTCTTCTCTGGGAATGGTTCTCAGTTACATGCCTTTGTTGAGGGTGAACAGTTGGAGGAAAGGAAACAGACCTAAAGGGATTGGCAGGGGAATTAAGGCAAAGGAGAGAGGGGAAGGGCAGGGGGAAGATGGGGCAGGAATGGGTTTTAGGGAATACACACTGGGGGCGGGACTTGAAGCGTATCTTCAGTGTGTAGTCAGATGCCGCTTCCTGCATGCACACATGTGCATGTGCGCACGCGCGTGCACACACACACACACACACACACACACACACACACAGAGCCTCCCCAGGTCTCCCAGTCTCAGGTGAGGAGAATGGGGCTCTATTAGTCTTAGAGACAGATGGGTCCATGGCCTTCTTTGCAGAGAAGATGGTTAGAAATAGCCATGTTTGAGGCCAGGCGCGGTGGCTCAAGCCTCTAATCCCAGCACTTTGGGAGGCCGAGACGGGTGGATCACGAGGTCAGGAGATCGAGACCATCCTGGCTAACACGGTGAAACCCCGTCTCTACTAAAAAATACAAAAAACTAGCCGGGCGAGGTGGCGGGCGCCTGTAGTCCCAGCTACTCGGGAGGCTGAGGCAGGAGAATAGCGTGAACCTGGGAGGCGGAGCTTGCAGTGAGCTGAGATCCAGCCACTGCACTCCAGCCTGGGTGACAGAGCGAGACTCCGTCTCAAAAAAAAAGAAAGAAATAGCCATGTTTCTCTGGTCTGAGACCCTAGAGAAACCCCAGGGAGAGTAAAAAAGGTGGGGAGCCTCTCCCTCAACTCAAAAGAGCAACCCTGTCAGGCTTCAGAAAAGCAAGCCCTCCTAGCGCTCCAACCCATGGAGCAGCTGTCTGAGAAGTCCCAACTCCTCCAGCAGCCACCCCCTCTGTCCCTGCACTTCTCTTGGGCCCAGGCAGAGACACTGACAGGAGTCTGCGTACAGAAAAAGCTCCCCAGGCCCTTTTCTGAGGAGAGCTGCTCCAGACTAAGTCAATCTCAGCTGATCTCGTGCGAAGTCAGAAACGCCAGGATGTGAATTCCCCACGGGCTCCTCTCTTTGCGTCTGTGCGTGACCCAATTCAGATTCCTCTGCCGCCGTCAGATTCTGTCCTGCCCATATTCACTTTGAGGATGGATATAACCTTATTTCTGTGTGTTGTTCACTAACCCCAGGGAATTCTGTGGCTGGGCTGTCCTACGTGTCACGGTAACCACCACACAGTGTGGCCTCCAGGTTCTCATCTCTGGGTAAATAAACATCTCCTCACAGGCTTGGCCAGGTCTGGACTGGCTCGGTTCCTGCATGATGCAATAGGTCTTGAGATCAGATATCCGTGCCCACTAGCAAGAGGGCAGGTAAGGAGATAGTTCTTGCCCTGAAGTCCTCCTGTGCCTGTGTCAGAGTTTATTTAGGACAGAATACTTTATATTTGCTCCAAGTAAATAATATCTGACATTGGGAAGCACAACAGATGCAGCAGATGAGATGCCCCCAAACCATTTCCCAATGTTTAAAAGAGGCCTGGAAAGGCAAGCTCATTGATCTCATTTGGTTTATGCAACTGCACTCGAGTGACTGAAGCAGAAACCTGATCACGTGTAAAGACGGAATGGTTCAGTCTGCTTCTCAGGCCCACAGGGTGTTTTCTGTGGCCTGGCCCAGGCCTATGGAGAAGCCGGTGCTAGGGGGTCACCTATGCGGAAACCAGCGCTGCCTCCTGCCCCGAGGCTCCAGAGACTTCTACAACTGACTCTCTGGACACGCTGTCTCGCTTGCACTAGCATCTCTTACCTTCCACCTGCCCTCCTCCGCACACTCCCATTTCGGGGAAGCTCAGCTGCTGAGGGTGCAATTGGCAACCTCTGGACTTGGAAATCAGGAGGAAGGGAATGGGAAGAATGGTGGCAGCTTTGTGACTGGGCTGTTCAGGAAGACAGCCCTCTGCCTTTGTTCTCCAGGGCAAGACACAGGCCTAGACCCACTGGAATCCTTCAATCCTTTGTCGAAAGCAGAACTGGGATTTTTGTCCAAGGACTACACCTGTTGTGTCCCCAGCATCCTTCTTAGCTGCCCCCTCCCACCCATGCTCATCAGAGCCGAACCCTGAGGAAACCATGGACCACAAGACCTTGTGAGCTTTTGTTGCTGGGAGTGTCAGAGGCTGGGAGACAGAAGGTATGAGAGACAAGATGTCCTGGAAGGGATGGCAGGGATCACAGAGGCTGAGGGCAGAGGAAAGAGACGTTGAAGAGCTGGAGGGTTGATGAACCTACGCGGGAGGCAGGCTAACATTTACTAAGTGCCTGTGATGCACCAAGGACTAGGATAGCTATACTATCTTCCATTGAATTCTTACGACAACAGAGAAGGAAACAGGTTTAGAGAGCTCATGTAACTTACCTGTGGTGACACAGCTAGCAATTTTATTAAGATGTTATTACATACTATACACTGTATTAAGCATCGGTATCTTATCTCATGTAATCCCCACAACAACTCTACTAGAGTCTCATTTAATAAATGAGGAAACTGAGGCTCAGAGAGGTTAAGTAACTTTATCAGCGTCACACAGCTACTAAGTGATTTCAACCAGTTCTAGCTGCCTCCAAAGTTCTTGCTTTTGCCACCCTACTACACCATTCAACTAAACAGCTGTTTAATACCAAATATTTCCGGAGCCCCTACTGAGTGCCAGGCACTGTACTGTGTCCAACCAACATCTTTCAAACCCTGTCTGACACAGAACTCTGACCTGGGAGAAGGGAGAATCAAATAACAAAGACACAGCCCCCATCTGCCGGTGGCTGTGACCCCCCACAGCTGGGCAATAACCAGGTCTTTGCTGCTCCACAGAACCTGGTCCCCGCTTCTCACCTAGGCTCTGGGCCCTGCTTCTCACCTAGGCTTCCTCCATGGGCTAGCCCTGCAGGGCTGCACACCACCTGAGAGGCACATGGCTCTCAGGGCTGAGATGGCTTTGCACAGACTCACTGGACGATATGGGCAGGTCACCTCCCTTTTCTGGGCCTCCAACTCCCCAGCTGTACAATGAGGTTGCTGGACCAAATCATTTCTACCCATTGCCTCCAGCTCTGACTTGGTATGGGTGCCTTGTCTGCGCAGAGTCCAGGAGGCCAGTGCTCAGCAGGGCAGGGCTCTGGGCACGTGGATGCTTGCAAGAGGTGCAGGGCAAGTGCGTAAGGGGCTGAGGAAGCTGCTCCACCCCCAGCTGTGGTTTCTCGTGGGGCCACCATGGCAGCAGGTAGAGGGAAGTGTTTGTCATCCTTCCAACAAAGGCAGTCAAATAAAAGCCTCCCGGGGCACCATGGGAATAGGCAGCAAGGGCGCCAAAAATAAAACACACTTTTCCTTTGATAGGCATCAGCAGAAGGCATAGGCAGCTGCTAAGGGAGACTGTCCTCAGGGTGGTGAGGAAAGGGTTCAGATTTCAAGCCCAAGAACACTCACACTCACACACACTCACAAGAGCAGTCTCACCTCACAAACAGCCCGCACATGCAGATGCCCAATATTCACACAAGAAACACCATCGCGCATATCACACACACGCACCTACACACACACACCAGTCACACAACCAGCACACGCATATACACATACAAATAGAAAACTTACCCCCATACAAGACCACCTTCATAGGCCGTGACCTGTGCAGTCACGCTGGGCCCTGCACTAAGGCCCATGCTGGGTGTAATGCTTTGCTGCCTGCACTTTGAAATTCTCAATGATTTTTAAACAAAGGGCCCAGCATTTACATTTTGCACTGGGCCCTACAGGTTCTGCAGTTGCTCCTGCAGGTGTGCACTCATGACAGTGTTCACTACATGCTTAAGCATATATCTTTTAATACTTTTACACTGTTGGTGGGAGTGTAAATTAGTTCAATTGTGGAAGACAGTGTGGCGGTTCCTCAAGGATCTGGAACTAGAAATACCATGTAACCCAGCAATCCCATTACTGGGTGTATACCTAAAGGATTATAAATCATTCTACTATAAAGACATATCTACACGTATATTTATTTCTGCACTATTTACAATAGCAAAGACTTGGAACCAACCCAAATGCCCATCAATGATAGACTGGATAAAGATATACAGCATGGAATACTATGCAGCCATAAAAAAGAATGAGATCATGTCTTTTACAAGGACATGGGTGAAGCTGGAAACCATCATTCTCAGCATACTAACACAGGAAAAGAAAACCAAACACCACGTTCTCACTTACAAGCGGGAGTTGAAAAATGAGAAGACATGGACACAGGGAGGGGAACATCACACACTGGGGCCTGTCAGGGGTTAGTGGGGGCAGCATTGGGACAAATACCTAATGCATGAGGGGCTTAAAAGCTAGATGATGGGTCGATAGGTGCAGCACACCACCGTGACACATGTATACCTATGTTACAAACCTGCACATTCTGCACATGTATCCTGGAACTTAAAGTAAAATTAAAAAAAAAAAATCCTACCTTTATAGACAAGAGTGCATCCACTATACACATACACACAGATGCACAAACACATGCATCCCACAAACGCAACACCCACACAAACAGCAATAGCCCCCCATGTGCACGCGCCACAGCACACGCATTGATACCCAGAAGGGGCCCAGAAGCTCACAAGCAGCCCACAACATGCAGCCTACGCCCTGCCGCCTCCTGACACAATTCGATTGACTTAACATCGGGGACAGCAGAACAATGTGCCGCGGAGGGGCTTGGAGAGAAAACAAGTTCATGTCCTCCACCCGCAAGTTCATGTCTCCCACCTCTCTCTTCGGCCCTGGGCGCACCCACCCCACTCAGCGGCTGGGATCAGAAGAAAGGGAGAGCTGGGGAGGTGGACACATGGATGGAAAGGGGACAGGGACGGAGGTGGAGAGAGAGGGGGTAAGAAAGAACGGGTGGGGAGTGGGGGCAGGAACTGAGTCTCCAGGCGAGCTGGCCCCAGCAGTCGTCTCATAAGAGCTCAGAAGGTCTTGAACCCAAAGAAGTAAGAACAGTGCCCCTGTGCTCCCCACAAAGCACACGCCATCCTGCCCTCAGAGTCAGTCAGAAGATGCCAACCTCCCTTCTTACTAGCTACACGGCCTTGGGCATGTCATGTAACTCTGGGCTTCAGTTTCTTCCCTTGTGGAATGGCATAGCAAATTCTACGTTACAAGGTGGCAAGGCACACACAGATACAGCACCTCCTGGATTCCTGCAGCGTTCAACAGCTCGTTTCCTGATCAGGCCGGCAATCTGATTCTCCAGGCAGAAACTCCAGACCCCCTCATTAGAGCAGACATTTGGAACGCGTTTATTTCCCATCTTCTCCTCCTCTCACATCACACCTCCCAGCCAGGTGCAAGCACAGAGGTGGATGTAATTCATGGCCACCATCCCTTCAGGGACTTTCAGGATCCCGCAGTCCCATCCTGCCCCACCCCCTACCCAAACCAAACCAAGCAGGACGCCAAGGCCTGGAAATTTTTCTTCCTCCTCTATTCTTTTTTTTTTTTTTTTTTTTTTGACGGAGTTTCACTCTTGTTGCCCGTGCAGACCAGGCTGGAGTGCAATGGCATGATCTCGGCTCACCGCAACCTCCACCTCCCGGGTTCACGCCATTCTCCTGCCTCAGCCTCCTGAGTAGCTGGGACTACAGGCGCCCGCCACCATGCCCAGCTAATCTTTGTATTTTTAGTAGAGACTGGGGTTTCACCATGTTGGCCAGGCTGGCCTCGAACTCCTGACCACTAGTGATCCTCCCACCTCAGCCTCCCAAAGTGCTGGGATTACAGGTGTGAACCACCATGCCCCGCCTAACCTTCCCTATTTAAAATTGTCCCAGGCTCTATCCCTTCCCTGAAAATCCCATCAATCTGTTAGGTGATACCAGATGCTTAAGGAGGGATTCAGAAAAATGAATGGGCCCTAAGGGGCGTGCCAGTGTGCCCCATTCCAATTAGAGTCATCCACAGGAGAGGGGAAAGGTCGTCCAAGTGGCCACCAACAAGAAACTATTTCATAAGATTTCTTTTTTGTTTTTTGTTTTTGTTTTTTTTATTTTTTGAGATGGAGTCTCACTCTGTCAACCAGGCTGGAGTGCAGTGACACGATCTCAGCTCACTGCAACCTCCACCTCCCAGGTTCAAGTGATTCTCCTGCCTCAGCCTCCCAAGTAGCTGGGACTACAGACGCCCGCCACCATGCCCAGCTAATTTTTGTATTTTTAGTAGAGACAGGGTTTCACCTTGTTGCCCAGGCTTGTCTTGAAATCCTGACCTCATGATCCGCCCACCTGGGCCTCCCGAAGTGCTGGGATTACAGGCATGAGCCACCGCGTCTGGCCTAGTTCATCAGATTTCTTACAGGGCATAAGTCACTCAGATCCCTGCACAGGCTTTCTGTCAACTTACTGAGAGGGAAACTGAGGCAAAGAAGAGTAAAGTGACTTGGGTGAGCAGCAGAGTCGGGGGCTGTGGTCTTTCTGATGTGCAGCCTCCATGAGACCAGATCCAGAATAATCCACGCCCCACCGCACTAGCACACAGCTGCTTCCCATTCCCCAGGCGTGGGAAACAGCCAGGCTGGTTGGAGGCCTGCCAGGGTGGGAAGTCTGGTCACCAGGTGCCCCAGGACAGGGAGGAGGGGGCAAAGCAGGGGGTCTGGCGTTCAGATTCCCATACAGGTTTCACTGTTTATCATCTGTGTGACCTTGACAAGTGCCTTCTCCTCCCTCCATGCAGTTTTCCCGTTTGAAAACAGGTATGATGTTGTTAAAACTTCCCTAGAGAGTTACGTTAAACGAGGTAGTGGATGTAGACCTCTTTGTAAAGTGTAAAGTGATGGAGAGGGTAACAAGAGACACTCTCCCATAGCAATAGCTGGAATCATCGCCTCTGCTGTAGGGACCTCTGTGGCGAGTTTAGGGGTCATCTTTCCCCGTGAGACGAGGAATTACTCCTCTGTGACACACGAGGACAGAAGGCATTTGCTTTGGTTGCAGAGTGAGGGAACTGGCATTGCTGAGCCTGTGTGCTCCCACGTCACATGGTCCCTGGCAGGTCCCCACTTCACCCCTGTCTGACCAAAGCTCCTTCCAGGAAGGGAGGCTTTAGGCCCCAAACTTAGCAGGTCCAGACCAGCTCCTGATTGGCTGGCCTAGCCCAGTGCCTAGCACATCATAGGTCAAAACATGCTCGTGGAATAAAAGCTCATGAATGGTGAATGCGGGGTCTTTCCACACCCTTGACTCATAAGTTTAAAATCTACCCAAAAACCCCCACGTTGCAGAGACATGCCCAGGCAGACAGGCCCCTCTGTGGGAAGAGCTGTTTGTCATGGCTAAAGGTAAGGGTCCCCTTTCAGACACTGTCCTGGAAGAGTCCCAGACAGTCAACAGATGACCCTGCCTTTTAATGTCCACCCCATCCCCGCCAAGCACAGGGTCCCGGGCTCTGACGCAAGCACCTCTGCAAATAGATGTCGTTTCCATGGGAACTGAAACCCCAGTTTGTTTTTCCCTCCAAGGCACTCTGTAATTTCCAGCACAGTTTGTGCAACGTCAGTCTGGTAACCTCGTGCTGAGCTGTTCTCTGGGTCTGCGTCCAGCACAGGGCGCTGAGCTGACCTAGAGAGGTCATGGCAAGGCTGTGCTCCCAGAGGGCCTCCAGAGGTCGTGGGCACCAGCCCCTGCCTCCCCCCTGCAGAGGGGTGCCCGGTAGATAGGTGGAGTCAGAGGCGAGTCCTTGAACCTCCCTAAGGGAGGCCTGGGGGGTAGGGAGGAGTGGAAGGACGGGGGCTCATTTCCAGTAAGAAGTGGGAGGGAAGGAAAAGGTCTCGGTCTGGAAGCCTGGGCCCCAGGGAGGGCGGGCGATGGGTAACAGATGATTTCTGGCTGCTAGGGGAGGGTGTGCTCTCAGCAGTTGGATCATTAGCCTCTATTGTCTGAGCCTCCGTGAGGAAACAGCCGTGGAAGCAAAAGCAGAGCCAGAAGGACTTGGGGAGATGGAGGTGGAAAGAGGGGGAGGAGACTAGCAGACAAGGCAGTGATGAACTTTAAGGACAGGATGCCAAGAGGACGGAGGAGGGGCTGCCCGGGCCAGAAGAGTGCTGCCCCCTGTCCCCAGCGCCATTCAAGCTTAGGGCCTGGGGAGGCAGGTCCTTCCCTGTTCCAGCCTTGAGATGACCAAGGCCCCAGCCGACACCTTGACAGCCACCTGTGAGAGACCCAGAGCCAAGGACCCAACAGAGGCCCAGGCTGTGGCTGTCATGCTCCGGCCTCCTTCCACCTGCCAGGGGGAATGGACAAAGTGTTCCTCCAACCCCTTGGGGTGGCCTAGGGGCCGTCAGGGACTCCAGAAGGGGAGTCTGAGGCCAGAGTGAGAACCAGGACGCCTTTGAATGAGCTCTTTGGCTCCCCCCCCCCCCCGTCTTTCTCACTGCCCTCAACAATAACACCTGCTCTCATGCTTCCAGGGCACCGTGGACGAGGTGAGGACTCCGGTGTGAAAGTGCGACAGCCAAAGCCTGACTGTTGTTACTACTACCCATGGGGGGGCCCCGCCCGCACCTCCCACCCTCCACCATGTCGGGAGCCACAAGGCAGAGTGACTGCCTCTCTTCAGCCACAGTCCCTGGGTTATTCAACAGCATCTACCAGGACAGGCAACCAAGGCCCCAAAGAAAGGGAGAGTAATGCTGGGAGGGAAACAGGACATGGCAGGCAGCACCCTCTCCCCAGATTGGCAGGCATTGCCACTGCTTCCTGGGGGCCCCGTAGCCTGGTGGCCCCAGATCCCAGCTCTCATACTCTAGCCCAGCCTCAGCAGCTCAGGCCACCTCCCCACTCCACCTTGCGGTTAACAACAGTCAAACCACTGACCTGATTTTCTGCACGGAGGAAAAGATAACAGAGCACCTCGGCACTTGCGCGCACGCGCACACACAGAAACACACACAGACACATACACATACACACACATGCACACACATACACACATGCATGCACACACTCATGCACTCACACGCATACACTCGCACACATGCACTCACACACACACACACACACACACACCCGCTCAATGGAAACTTTCTCTGTCTCCTTGACAGGAACCCAGCCCTGCCCAGGAGCTTCCTCAGGTAGAAAGTTCAGTGTTTATCTGCGGTTGATCAGAGGCCTGAGTTCCCGGAGCCTCCCTGGGTGAGCACCTCCCGTTTGACCTGCCTCCCCTGCCAGAGGGACAGTACCTCTGGCAGGTCTAGGTCTCTGTGGGGTGTCTGCTTTCCCCCCGAACTCTTGGCATTGTGCTGGGCACCGAGAAAGGCATTGATAAGACCCTTGACCCTTAAAAGAGCCAGAGAGATCTGGGGTGGGAATAACTCCCAAATAAACCAGTGCTTCCTCTCCCTAAACTTACTCCTAACTCAGGGTCCCCTGAACCTCAGAAACATCTCAGGGCCATGTTCTGCCACATACAAGTGATGAGGTGTCCTCAAAGTAAGTTCTCAATGGTTGGCAACTGTTCTTATTTGTCATCACCATCAAAGGGCAGCCACCTTCCTCCACCAGTAACTGAGTGGAAAAGCTCCGCGCCCCAGCCACCCCCTCAACTTGCGGTCTTGGAGATGCACAAAGTGTCAGAGCCGGAAGGGACACCGAGGTCACAGCCAGGAAAGTGTTTTGCTCAGCCTCTCACTAAGGCAGGCATCCACACTCACTGCTCAGAGTGTGACCTGAACCTGCAGCCTCAGCACCACCCAGGAGCTTGTGAAAAACCAGAGCCTCAGGCCCCAGACCTAAGGAATCTGAACCTGCATCTTAACAATGCCCTCAGCTGATTTTTAGCCCAATAAGTTTGAGACTCCCTACTCCCCCACGCTGGGTTCAGCCCGGGCCTAGGCCTCCTAAGAGCTACATTACGCCCAAAGAACTGGTCTGCTGTGCCCACAAGAGGCTACGGCCAACCCGCCACAGCCACCACTGCCTTGTTCCTCCAGCCATGTGTCACATGAGGTTGATGAGGTGCTAAGCTTAGGTTCTAGCTGCGCAGGCTGAAGAAGAGCAGGGGGCAACAGCTTTGCTCCTCTGTGCACAGAGGACTTCCATGCCCTACTCTGCCCCAGATGCCACCTCTCCTCCGCCTTCCAGACCTTGCCTTTCTCGAAGCAAGGGGTGGTGGTAGGCAGTGGGCCACATGCTTGGTCTCATCTTATCTGACCTAAGCTTATAAGGCCAACTGGGTCACTCATGCTCTCGGAGCTGACGGTGGTCACCAAGGTGACCCTGTACTCCAGTTCGGCCTGCCTCCTGTACCGTGGCTTGTGTCCCCTGGGTTGGATTCCCAGCCACAGACTAGAGCCAGAACGTGGACCTCTGCACTCTGCAGCAGTCAGCTCTCCAGCTGAGCTGCAGGCACTTCAGAGAGGAGAGTTGTGCTGCTAGAAAGGCCATGTGTAGAACCTGACCGCCATTAACAGCTATCAACACCCCTAGGCTGTGAATATCATTGATTCCTTTATTGCTATTAACATTTGAGTGTGAATTAGCTGCTGGCTGTTTATCAATTGGCTGGCAGAGAGTGGCTGGGACATCCGTACTGTTAAGTTTTGATAGGAGATACTGGTCCTCCAGAGGGGAAAAGCCCAGTCCAGCTATTTCCACCCCTCTCCCATGCTGCTCTACATAGCCACACTTGCTTGTCTCAGCCTCACTTGGGCCCTAAGGCAAGGGGTGCCAAAGCAGATTCTCCCCAGAGATGGTGAGCGCTGGAATTGCTCCCATCCGTATGCTAGGGTTCTGCACCTGGGGCTCAGATCCCTAAATTCCTTTTAACAATAGTGGTGCCTCAGATAAATCTCATCGTCTATCGGGTACCGCTAGAGTGCAAAGCTTGGAGATCGCCTATTTCCTGTTGTTCTCCAGTCTTCTGGCCTGTGATTCTGATGGGTTCTATGAAGAAGGAGGCCACCTCTATCTACCTGCAGCTCTCTCAACTCAGATCTCTGCCCTCAAGGCAGTAATTCTATTCCCCAGATGGAAGGAAGGAAGGAAGGAAGGAAGGAAGGAAGGAAGGAAGGAAGGAAGGAGGGAGGGAGGGAGGGAGGGAGGGAGGGAGGGAGGGAGGGAGGGAGGGAGGGAGGGAGGGAAGGAAGGAAGGAAGGAAGGAAGGAAGGAAGGAAGGAAGGAAGGAAGGAAGGAAGGAAGGAAGAAAACTAATATTTGAGGGCTTCCAAAATGTGTTGGTCACTATGCTAACTCTAACCATTAGCTCATCCAGTTCTCACAACACCATGAGTTGGTGCTATTATTCCCATTTTACAGTCAAGGAAACTAGGGGTGGAAGAGGTTAATAACGTGCACAAGGTTACCCAGTTAATAAGTGGCAGAGCCAGGATTAGAACCAAGATCTGTCTGATTCTCCCACTACCTTCCAGGTCTAGAGAAGTGAGGCTATGAGTCATATGTTCTCATTCCAAGGCTGGCCAAAGGAAGTGGGCAGCTCAGACATGTCCCTCCCAGTGGACTTTGGGGAAAAAAACTGGCAAAGTGAGCTCTATCCTGTAGACTCTTCCTCTCTCTCTCTCTCTTCATAGTGAAGATTAACCAAAGGAAAGGGAGATGGCAAGCCAGCCTGTGTTGCACCGGCTGGTGACCTGGATTCCTGCCCCTCTTCTGGACCGAGTGGCTGTGCCAGTGTGGGCATGGGGCCCAAGGCTGCCAGCCTCCCAGGCATTCACATTCCACTCCCAGAAGCCCACAGCCTCTGGTGCTACAGAGCTCCTGCCAGCCTGATCGGAGCAGCTTATGACATGACAGTGACCAGAATGACACAGACCTCAGTCCCACAACCGTCCCTCCAGGTGAGCAGGAGGGCAGGTGACGAAGCCAGCTAGGCCTGAGAAGGGGGTAATCCTTCCAACCACCACTGACCTTCTTCCCCCAAACATTTCAGGCACAAGATGAAAAGGGACAGGCAGCCACTGCCCCCTTCCAGGCTAAACCATCAGTGGCATGGATTCACTGGTCCTCTCCCCTGCCCCCACCCACTCCAAGTGAAAAACTATTTGTTAAACACAACTGTAAATAAGCGAGGGCAGCTATTCCACTTACCATGAGCAGTGGGTGCTGCTATTCCACGTCACACTGAGGAAACCAAGGCCCAGAGAGGTTTACCAGTGTGCCCAGGACCCACAGTCAGAAGCTGAGAGGCAAGTCTAGGCTTCTGGCTCTCCCTCCACTCTGGCCTGATACTTCCTCCAGGACCACGGCCCTTTAAAGGTGAACCTGACTTGATTTTTTTGTTGTTGTTTTTTGAGATGGAGTTTCATCCTTATTGCCCAGGCTAGAGTGCAGTGGTGCAATCTCGGCTCACTGCCACCTCCGACTCCCGATTCTCCTGCCTCAGCCTCCCAAGTAGCTGGAATTACAGGCATGTGCCACCATGCCTAGCTAATTTTTTGTATTTAGTAGAGACAGGGTTTTATCATGTTGGTCAGACTGGTCTCGAACTCCTGACCTCAGGTGATCCACCTGCCTGAGCCTCCAAAGGTGCTGGGATTACAGGCATAGCCCCTACACCTGGCTTCCTTCTACCACCTTTGCATGGGCTCTCCCTTCTCCCTGAAATAACTTCCCAGCCATCTTCACCTGTCAGAATCTTATGCCTTCTTCATGAACCGTCACAAAATGTCACTTCCTCCCAGTAATTTTTTTTTTTTTTTTTTTTGAGATGGAGTGTCACTCTTGTCACCCAGGCTGGAGTGCACTGACAGTCTCAGCTCACAGCAACCCCCACGGCTCTCTGCAACCTCTGCCTCCCATTCAAGCAATTCTCCTGCCTCAGCTTCCTGAGTACTGGGATTACAGGTGCCTGCCACCACGCCCGGCTAATTTTTGTACTTTTAGTAGAGATGGGGTTTCATCATGTTAGCCAGGCTGGTCTCGAACTCCTGGCCTTAGGTGATCCACCCGCCTCAGCCTCCCAAAATGCTGGGATTACAGATGTGAGCCACCAGTGCCGGCCCCCAGTAATATTTTAACATGAATCCTCCTTTCTTTGGTTCCCCATAGGTCTGTGCCTCTTGGGTGGTACTTCACAGGGTTTATAGTTCTCTGAGTAATATCTCATTCCCCCAGTCTATGGTAAGCTCCTGAGTGTAGAAGCCATCTTGTCTCCTGGTGCCCGTCACAGTGCGGGATACACAGTAGGTGCCCAGCAGGCCTGGGAGGGAATCACCTTGCCAGAGCATCTCTCTGGAGGTGGGTCTTGCACTCAGAGGGCTGAGACAGCTCAGAAAGAGCCTCTGGCTTCCTGAGTGCAGGGTGTTCTTGAGCAAGCCTCTGCCCCTCTCTGAGGCTGATTAGAGATGCCAGCTCTGTCACTGGGAATCATGAGAAATCTGGGAACAGCAAGCAGAGCCAAGGAATGTCCCACCCACGGCATCTGGAGCCACTTCCTTCCTGGAAGGAGAACAAAGCAGAAAGAGGAGATCAAGCCTCTCCCTGTGGAGGGTGATGGAGCAATGGGGCCCAAGGGGGTGGACCTCAAGGAAGGAGACTTCCAGGTGACAACTGGGGCCCCAGAGGAGCTGGAGAGCCTCAGGGAGAAGGATGAGCATGGGGTCAGGCAAGCCCCCTTTCCTCCTGAACATTCCAGCCTCTCCTCTGTGAACCCCAAACTTTCCTCCTCTACCCGCTTTCTCTTTCTCCCTCCTCACATCCTCCTCCCCACCTGGCACTCCTATCCCATGACCACCCACTCCCCTGGACTACGCTGCAGAGAGACCACGAGCGACTCCGCGTCTCCACACCCTTATCTTGACGTTCCAGGCCTTCCGGGTGGGCTGCCAGCACACCTCTCCACCCCTTCCCGCTTTGGACTCTCCGCCGGCCTGGATTTTCCTGCCTCTTGACCGTTCATGTGACTCCCTCAGCTCAAAGTGACCTTCACTCCCTGCTCTCTCCATCCCACCCTGTGAACTCCTGCCTCTCTCCAAGCCCTCTGGATGCTGTCTTCCCTGGGCAGCACTGCTGGATTCCCGATCAGCTCGGGCCCCCTCGCCCCACTTTTTAGACTCCTACTGTGCTTTCAACCCCCATCCAGTGCTTATCACTCTGTCTTGGATGGAAATAGCAACAACGATCATGGGAATAGACATCTCTGTCACCAAAGACTCCTGCTTCCCCTTGCCTAGCGCGTGGGGTTGACACTGAAAAGTATATGGAGTTGACATTGAGATCTGACACTGCCCAGCCAGGGACTGTATTTCCCAGCCCCCGTGGCATTAACATGGGGCCATATGACTAGTTCTCACTCGTGGAATGTGAGCTGAAGTGGCACTTCTGGGCCAGGGCAGTTGAGAAACGGATGTGCCTTCTCCACTCTCTCTTCCCCACCCACTAGCTAGAGGCCGATGGCCAAAGTGATATTGGAAGATACCCGTTAAAGACAGCAGAGCTAATTAGCCAGGCATGGTGGCACACACCTGTAGTCCCAGCTACTTGGGAGGCTGAGGCAGGAGAACCACTTGAACCCAGGAGATGGAGGTTGCAGTGAGCCGAGATAGGGCCACGGCACTCCAGCCTGGGAGACAGAGCAAGATTCCATATCAGAAAAAAAAAAAAAAAAGGCAGCGCTGTCAGAAACCTGGTCTCTGGATGAGCCTCACTGCTAACCTGGTATTTTCTTAGACCATTAGAGGGGCAAGAAACAAGCTTCCATTGTCTCTAAGCCATCACACATTCTTGGGTCTATTTTTCTTTTTTTTTTTTTTTTTTGAGACGGAGTCTTGCTCTGTCGCCCGGGCTGGAGTGCAGTGGCCGGATCTCAGCTCACTGCAAGCTCCGCCTCCTGGGTTTACGCCATTACGCCATTCTCCTGCCTCAGCCTCCGGAGTAGCTGGGTCTATTTTTCATACCAGTTAGCATATCCTGACCAATGCAGGTAGCTATCAATTCGTGGAGCACTTACTATATACCAGGAATTACATGAAGTGTTTTTACATTCATTATCTCAGTTAATCCTCACAGTACTTCCATAAGGGAGCTATTTTAAAGTGCCTGTTTTATAGATGAGGAAACTGAGGCTTAGAAAGGTTAAGTAACTTGGCCAAAGTGACCCAAGTAATAAATTGCATTCTAAACTGGAACCAGAGTGCCTCACCACCTACAGTGAGCTTGGTACATGTCTGCTATCCTCCCCAGACCATTGTCACTGAGAAGATCAGAGTGGAAGAAAGATCACACCTTGCCCTCCTGCAGAGACAAGAGTCTGACCCACACTAGATTTTGTTTTTCCGAGACGAAATCTCATTCCATCGCCCGGGCTGGAGTGCAGTGTCACAATCTCGACTCACTGCAACCTCAGCCTCCTGGATTCAAGCGATTCTTCTGCCTCAGCTTCCCAAGTAGCTGGGATTACAGGCCCCCGCCACCACACCTGCCTAAGTTTTTTGTATTTTTAGTAGAGATGGGGTTTCACCATGTTGACCAGGCTGGTCTTGAACTCCTGACCTGAAGTGATCCGCTCGCCTCGGCCTCCCAAAGTACTGGGATTACAGGTGTAAGCCACCGCACTAGATATTTTGTAATATCATTACTTTTCAGCTCCCATTTTCCAAGAGCCTTCTAGGTCCTACACAGAGTCAGCGGGCGGCGGGGGGGGGGGGGGGCATTTCACATATAGCAGTTCTAATAATCACGGAAGCCCTGCCAGGTGGGTATGTACTTTGCTAAGCTGGAAGCAGGCTCTGGGAAAAGCTCAGTAACCTCCCCAAGGTGACCTGCCTGAGTGGCCAAGCATAAAATCAACTGGGTCTGCTGAGCTCTCACCTCCACTCTGCCTCCACACTCTACCCCTCCCTTGTCAGACCCCTCTGACCTGGGAGGCAGCTGGAAGTTTCCAGCAGAGCAGGGGAAAGGTGGGAATGGAGTACTGTGTGTGTGTGAGTGTGTGAGTGTGTGTGAGTATGTGTGTGTGAGTGAGTGTGTGAGTGTGTGTGTGTGTGTGTGTGTGTGTGTGTGAGTGTGTGTGTGTGTCCTATACGTGTATACCAACGTCTCACTGCTTTCTATCACTCAGTCTGGTTTTCATCTCTTTAGGGAAGAGGATGGGGCATGAAAGACGAGTGGAAGAAAAGAGAATTCCTCAGGCTGAGGGAATAAAAGGTCAGAGAACAGCAAAGTTGATGGAAACTGTGGGTTTCATGGCCAAATCCCCTGGCTTAGTCCGGGAGGAAACTCCAGTCCCCAAAAAAAGAGACTTGCTCAGGAAGTTGGGATTACAGCTTGCACTTCTAAAACCCCGCAAATGCTTTTTGTACCAAGCCCTCTGCCCCAAAGCCAGGGAGAGGACAGATCACTCACAGTTCATAGCTCAGCTCAGATGTCACCTCCTCCGGGCAGCCTTCCTTCACCCTCCACAGCAGCTCTGCCACTCCTCTGGAAATATGGTAATAACACTCACTCTTCATATTTACTGAATATTTACCAAGAGCTAGTCCTTGAGGACTAGTACTCCACAGATTTACTCACCTGTCTGTCTCACCCACTGGATTGTGAGAGGATGGAAACAGATTCTGTCTTGGTCACTGTAGCCTCCCCAGACCTCAGGAGACCCAGTACATAGTAAGTACTCAATAAACAACTGTGGGACTGAATGTCCAAATCAGTGAAAGGATCAACCAAATGGTTATACGCGCTATTCTACATAACAGTGGCCTCGTGTGCACACAGGGCTTTCATTTTTCAAATCACATTAATCACATTGTCTCAGTAGAACCCAGTGAGAGGCCCCAGTAAAGAGTGGTATCAAGTGTATGCCCACATACACACATGCACACCAGCACATGCAGCCCCCCTCCATGTTTATGTAAGTATACAAAGGCCCATACACCCATGCCTTCCTAGCCGGCAAGAAAGATGCCATGACGTGCTATTTCCTGTTTTGTCTGCAAACACGGAGGCCTCCTCCACCTTCTTCCCCACCCCGAGACACGCGCGCGCACACGCATGCACACACACACACACACACACACACACACACGGTCGGTTTTCCTCTTTAGCTGAGCGTGAAAGAGAGCCAGCCGTCCACAAGGGGGCATTCAAGGACCATCAAACTCAGTATCTCAAAGCCAAGCCTGCTACTTAAACTTGGTCTCAGAGAGACAAGAAGATCCCAGGAAAAACTGAAGAACCAGGGTGGGGTCTCGCTTGGAAACCCAGAAGAGGAGGTGGTCAGGCACTGGAGAAGCAGGGCTGATGGAGATGGAGGCTCCGTCTAAATAACAGAAATGGTAATCACACTTACTCTTCATATTTACCAAGTGCTAGTCCGTGGTCTAAGCACTTCACATGTCATGACTTGTTTAATCTTCTTCTCACCTCTGCAAGTCTCAGTGTTGCTGTAATTCCTGCTTTATAGATGAAAAAACTAATGACTCAGAAAAATTAAGTAACTTGCCCAGGGTCAATCAGTGGTGAAGGCAGAATTCGAACTCAGGACCTGTTGTCCATAGGTCTTACTGTTAACTGCTCACTCTGCTGCCTCGAGGCTGGACTTTCAGACATCCTACTTCTCAGCCCAGGATTCTCTGTGCTGGACTCCACTTCTCACATCTCCAGGCCCTTTTGGGTGGTTGATGAAGGACCTGGAAGCTGATTTCCTAAGAGTGAATAACTTGGTGCCCTGAAACTGACCTCTCATCCGCTATAAACTGTCGATGCTGGTTTGGTTTAGTGCCTTTGGAAGGCAGTAAAGCAATTACTAGCAAAAGGCACGAAGCCCTTCCTCCCCCTTTGACCCAATAATCTCTTTTCCTGGGAAATTATTCCAAGGAAATTATCCAAACGAAGCCAAGTGTTATCTGAATACATGCGTGCACTGAAGTCTTTCTTTAAAGGTCAAAAACTGGGAACCACAATAAGGAAGTGGTTTAATAAACTGGGACATCAACACAATGGACAATCGGGCCTGGAAATCCACAGCTGTGTGACTGTGACAGGGAATGGAACATGGAGAATGCTTCCACTACACAGTGTATCACCACTACACTCCCACCTAACTAGCTAGTTCAACAAATCACCCTTGTCAAGGAGAGAGAGGTCTCTCTGTTCATGTTCAAAATGAACTCAGCCTGTGACACCCCAAAGGAACAGAAGAGAAGCTTAAACGCAACAAAAACAATAAGCTCAGTAATTCTTGGCTTTTGAGTTTCCAAGGCCCCAAGTCCTGGCGATTTATGACATTTTCTGAGAGTGATTTTGATGATTGGTTATCGATGATTTTCACCTTTCACACCATACTTGTTATTAAGCCATCTAATTCATCATATTCAATTTTGTTAAGATACCTGGTGTGCTTTCTGTTTTCTGACCAGACCCTGATACACGCATGGGCCATGGACCCTGATGAATGATATCTCCCCCATAATGATAAAGTGATTTTTTAAAAAGATTTCAAAATCAGTGCACCCACCATGGTTTCAACTTATACAAATGTATGCTTAAGGAGGGTACAGGTACGGCTGGTCTTCTCCAAATTATACTTTGTACTAGTTGCCTCTTGACGCATCATAAAGTACCCCAAAGCTCAGTGTCTTCAAACAACAACTTTTATCATCTCAGTCTCTGTGGGTCACAGATCCAGGTGCAGCTTAGCTGAGTCCTCCGCTTCAGCACCTCTGCAGGCTGCAGTCAAACTGTCAGCTGAGCTGGAGACATCAGCTGGGGACCCGATACCAAGCTCACTCAAGTGGTTGCTGGCAGGATTCAGTTCCTCGTGGACTGTTGGATCCAAGGCCCCGATGCCCTTCACTGCCTGTGCCCTCTCTTCCTCAGCACATTGGCCCCTCCATGGGGCAGCCCCCAACGTGGCAGCTGCTTCATCAGAACACATAAGAAAGAAGTCTTGAAGAGTGTGAGCAGGAGGGGAGTCCCAGTTTTGTATCGTCTAATCTTAAAAGTGACATTCCCCCACTTCTACCATATTTTACTCATTAGGAGCAAGTCGCCAGGTCCAGCCTACACTCAGGGGAGGGGATTACACAAGGACGCGTGGTATGCCTACCACATACTTGAACATTTATAGCATCTTCTCAATAACAAAAACAGTATTTTCTCAAGTTACTTGTCTAATATGGAAACTTTCTAAATCCGTTGGTGAATGCCCACACCCATTTCTCGCAAGCAACAGCTCCCTGGTCCCCCCGGTCCCCCGACCCCACCAGACTTAGTGGAAAGTCCCTGCTGGGTGAGTGAGTGGCTATTTGCCAGATTGGGGGTGGGGTAGGGGATGGGATGGGAGCAACATGGGCACCTTCAGAAGTCAAACGTCAGAGGAGGGAGGCAACTCAGGACTCGCCTTTGAAAAAGGTGCAGTTGGTACCTGCCCCAGGCCATTACCATTGCTTTAGGCTGAATTCTTAACCAGCCCAACAAGGTGTGTCCGGATGTGGCTTCGCCTGCTTTCTCCAAGCTCAACCCGCCTTTCCGTTCACTCTCTCCACACGCTAACCACAATGGCCTCTTCTGTGGCCTCAGAGAGGCCAGGCTCTTCTTTTCCCAACGAGCCATTTGCTATGCTCTTTCCTCTCCTGGATCCCCACCCTGCCCCCCAGAGCTTCACCTGCCTGACTCCTGCTGAGCCTTCAGACCTCCGCTTGGACAGCACTTCCTTGCAGGGGCCACCCCCAAGCCTCCAGTCTCAGCCAGGTCCCTGAGCTACCAGTGATTTCCCTCCCAGGAGATCTCTGATTCCAACCAGAAATAGCATTTCCAACCAGCCCTTAGGCAATTGTGAAAATAGGGCAAGTTTGGGAGGCACTACCCACTGTCTTCACAAGTTCACCTGGCACCCTTCCCTCTCCAGTCCCACTCAGCACACCTAGAGCTGATGAGTTGGTTCTGCCCTGTGGACCCCTGCGGACCAGGCCCACATCTGTCTCACCTAAGCCCAGTAGGGGTAAGTAGGCAGGCGGAGAGCAGGCTGGAGGGAGATGGACAGGCACTGCCAAAGCAAAGGTGGGGTGGAGCAAATGAGCACATTGCTGCTGAGATGGGCTGAAGAAAGGCTTGGCTGGGCACTGTTGGGGGAGGCAGGTGCCACAGGACATCCAGGTCCCACTGAGAACACTCAGGATGCTAAGAGACAGAGATCCAGGAAGGGGAGAGATCTTCCAGTGCTCCAGCAGTAACCAGGCAGAAAACCATGAACCTCAGGCTCTTTCTGGGATAGTGTAGCCTACTCACAGCCCAACTGCTCAGGATTACAATGGCGGAGACTGAGGTTTAGGGTTGTCAGGTTTACCAAAGAAAAATACAGAAGCCCTGTTAAACTGGAATTTCAAATAAACAACAAATAATTTTGTAACATAGGTATGTCCCAAATATGACTCAAGTGTCACGTATTTTAGCTGGCAATCCTGCCAAGGGTATGAGCTGATGCTAAGGCCCCAAGGCTAGGGTCTATGATTACTCCAAGGGTTTCCTGGAGACAAGAATAAACTCAGGGCCAGGCACAGTGGCTCACACCTATAATCCCAGCACTTTGGGAGACCAAGGTGGGAGGATGACTTGAGGCTAGGAGTTCGAAACCAGCTTAGGCAACATGGCAAAACCCTGTCTTTACAAAAAAAAAAGAAAAATACAAAAAATTAGCCAGCCATGGTGGTACGCACCTGTAGCCCCAGTTACTCAGGAGGCTGAGGTATGAGGAACCCTTGAGCTTGGGAGGTTGAGGGTGTAGTGAGTCATGATCACACCACTGCACCCCAGCCTGGGCAACAGAGTGAGACCCAGTCTCAAAAAAAAGTGGGGGGCTGGATACAGTGGCTTACGCCTGTAATCCCAAAACTTTGGGAGGCCGAGGCAGGCATATCACTTTAGGTCAGGAGTTCAAGACCAGCCTGGCCAACATGGCAAAACCCCGTCTCTACTAAACATACAAAAATTAGCCGAGCATGGTGGCACACGCCCGTTAGTCCCAGCTACTTAGGTGGCTAAGGCACAAGAATTGCTTCAACCCAGGAGGCAGAGGTTGCAGTGAGCCAAGATTACGCCACTGCATTCCAGCCTGGGCAACAGAGTGAGACCCTCTCTCAAAAGAAAAAAAAAAAAAAAACTCCTAGGGCTCCCCTCTCCAAACAGTCCACGGAAGCGGTTTTCATTGTTGTGATAGTTTAACACTGGAAGCAACCTGAATACACCTAAGGAGGCGGGGATTCCTTTCTAGTGGCTTAAAACAACAGAAATGGATTGTCTTGCAACCTGGAGACCAGAAGTCCCAAATCAAGGTGTCAGCAGGGTTCCGTTCCCTCTGAGGCTCTGGAAAAACTCCTTCCTTGCCTCTTCTAGATTCTGACGGGCAGCTATCCGCCCTCAGCGCTTCTTGGCTTGCAGCTGCATTACACCAATCTTTCCTCTGTCATTGTGTGACATCCTCCCTGTGTCTCTGTTTCTCTCTCTCTCTCTTTTTTTTAATTTTAAGTTCCAGGATACACGTGCAGAACGTGCAAGTTTGTTACATAGGTATATATGTGCCATGGTGGTTTGCTGCACCTATCAACCTGTCACGTAGGTTTTAAGCCCCACATGCATTAGGTATTTGTCCTAATGCTGTCACTCCCCTTGCCCTTCAACCCCCATCAGGCCCCGGTGTGTGATGTTCCCCTCCCTGTGTCCATGTGTTCTTGTTGTTCAACTCCCACTTACAAGCGAGAACATGCAGTGTTTGCTTTTCTGTTCCTGTGTTAGTTTGCTGAGAATGATGGCTTCCAGCTTCATCCATGTCCCTGCAAAAGACATAAACTCTTTTTTTTTTTTTTTTTTTTTTTTGAGACGGAGTCTCACTCTGTCGTCCAGGCTGAAGTGCAGTGGCCGGATCTCAGCTCACTGCAAGCTCCGCCTCCCGGGTTCACGCCATTCTCCTGCCTCAGCCTCCTGAGTAGCTGGGACTACAGGCGCCCGCCACCTCGCCCGGCTAGTTTTTTGTGGTTTTTTTAGTAGAGACGGGGTTTCACCGTGTTAGCCAGGATGGTCTCGATCTCCTGACCTCGTGATCCGCCCGTCTCGGCCTCCCAAAGTGCTGGGATTACAGGCTTGAGCCACCGCGCCCGGCCCAAACTCATTCTTTTTTATGGCTGCATTCTCTGTCTCTTTTTATAAGGGCACCTGCTATATTGGATTAGGACCCACCCTAATCGATTATGGCCTCATCTTAACTTGATCACATCTGCAAATACCTTATTTCCAAATAAGGTCACATTCATAGGTACCAGGGATTAGGATGTCTTCCTCTTTTTTTTTTTTTTTTTTTTTTTAACAGGATCTCACTCTGTCGTCCAGGCTAGAATGCATGATCTCGGCTGACTGGTTCAAGCGAGTCTCCTGCCTCAGCCTCCTGAGTAGATGGTATTATAGGCGCACCATGCCCAGCTAATTTTTGTCTATTTAGTAGAGATGGGGGTTTCACCATGTTATCTAGGCTGGTCTCGAACTCCTGACCTCAAGTCATCCACCCATCTCAACTTCCCAGGGTGCTGGGGATGACAGGTGTGAGCCATGGCGCCTGACTGGGGATTAGGACTTCAATGTAGCTTTTGAGGATAATACAATTCAGCCCATCACAAGGGGAATGGATAAATTAGGAACCAATACATGGAAGGATTCCATGACAGATTTTTGAGTAAAAAAAAAAATAAGGAAGGTGCAAGAAAAAAACATATGTAGCATGATTCCCTTTTTAATCTTTAAAAAAACAACTATCTATGAGCCTCTATGTGTGATTACTACTTATGCATTAGTTCAATCCGCAGATATTTCCTGGGCACCCACCAGGGATACAGCCGTGGGTAAGGCAGATGCCATCCCCGCCCTCCTGGAGCCTGCAGTTAAGTATGCAGCTTGATGGAAGGATACACATCTACCCATTATTTCTTTTTCCAAGTGGGCTTGGAGGGGACAAAGGAAAGATTTTTTCCTTTCTTTTTTTTTTCTTTATTGCTTAAATTTTTATAACAAGCATGTTACTCATTTGTGACTTTTTAAAAAAGGCTTAACTTTTTTTTTTTTTTAATCCAAAAGGCCAGCCCTTTGGAAGCCTCTTTGTTGTTTTCCTGAGTGCAATGGCTGGGACACGTCTGGAACATGGCTGCAGTAGTGGCACCACTGTGTGTGACTGCTGGACTCTGCAAGGTTTGCCCTGAGTGTGGATAACTGAGAAGAAGTAGGAATCTTAGCAATCCAGATGACACTTAGGAACATTTAATGGCGAAACAAGTGAAATATTTGTAGTTGTCCACTTATTTGTGGTGTGTTTGATGTCTGTCTCTATGAGACAAGACGGCAGCGGCCAGGTTTGTTTTGTACATCACAGAGTCAGCCGCCAGCACGCACTCAACACATACTCAATAAAAATGGGGTCGAATGAATGAAAGAACACTGAAGCTTGGGATGGCCCTGATGGATCATCTAGTCTTCTCATTTTATATAATTGGTAAAATTGAAGCCCAGAGAAGTCAAGGAACAGAGTGAGTGGTAGCTAAGACTCAGAAGAGACTTATCGCTCTCAATCCAGGCTCTTTCCTTCAAAAGAAAATTTAAAAATTAAAAAACCCACGTGATACACATTTTATAGTAAGATCAAAAGACATACGAACAAGGATAGAGAAATATTGTCTAATAATTACCAGAATGTTAAACCAGTGTTTTCATCTAACTTTGCTTTTCCCACTGGGGCTAAATATTCAACAGATGTTGGGGGTTTGCGGGTGCTAGTTAATCACACCCCTCACTTCTCCGAGGTCTGATCCAATTGAGAAACAGTCACAGGAGACAAGTAGGGATTAAAATGTCAGCTTTACTGCTAGTCCAGATGGACTGGAGGATGTGGCTAAGACCCAAGGCCCAAATGAGCTTTCTGTGTCTTCTCCCCTGACTTGAACTCACTCACCCACTCGCGGCAGAGCAGCTGGACTATTGAAGTCCTCCCAAGCAGGGGCTGGACCCGCCCTGGTGCTGGTTGCCTGGAGGAGGCAGGAGCAGAGAGAGAACATGCTGCTTGCAGTCAGGTCAGTCCCAGAGAGAGAGCCAGGAACAGGCTGAGCCATGCACACTTGATACCCTTTTCCCAACTACACCAACCCAAGATTTCCCTCCTCCTCTCACAGAGAGGAACAACTTTCTTCCCAATTCTTCCAAGAGGTTGTCAGTTCCTGTTTTACGGGCTGATAGGAGAATGGGGAGGGGAGATAGCTGCCCCCTTAACAGAGCCTTCAATTCACTCAATACCTTTTCATAGAATCTGAAAACTTCTGTGTTACAGGAAGCAGATCTGAGGCGAAAGGCTGTATCAATTGGAAGTGAATTTGCTGCAAATAACACAAAATTGAGATCAGTAACTTAAACTAAAAAGGGACATATTTTTCTAATGCAACAGGAAATTCAGAGGGGGGCAGATCTGGGCTGGGTCATGCTCCATGATGGTGTCAGGGAGCAGGACTCCTTCTGCCTTTCTGCTCCACCATCCTTAGAAAGTGGCTTTTGTCGGCCGGGCGCAGTGGCTCACGCCTGTAATCCCAGCACTTTGGGAGGCCGAGACGGGCGGATCACGAGGTCAGGAGATCGAGACCATCCTGGCTAACTCGGTGAAACCCCGTCTCTACTAAAAATACAAAAAAATCAGCTGGGCGTGGTGGCCGGTGCCTGTAGTCCCAGCTACTCCGGAGGCTGAGGCAGGAGAATGGCGTAAACCCGGGAGGCAGAGCTTGCAGTGAGTGGAGATCGCGCCCCTGCACTCCAGCCTGGGTGACAGAGCAAGACTCCGTCTCAAAAAAAAAAAAAAAAGAAAGAAAGTGGCTTTTGTCTTCACACTTTTAAGATTGCTCCTCCATGTCTAGGCATCCTGTCTACATTCCAGACAAGGCAGGGAGGACAAAGGGACAGCTAAATCTGTCCCTTTTTATCAGGAAACAGATAACTTTTCCAGAAACTCTATTCAGTAAATGTGTGTTTTCATCTCATGGGCCAAAACTGTGTCACTTGCCCCTCTCTCTGAAAGGGAGTCCATGAAATTTAACTTTATACTTGGCAAAACTGGATTCTTTTCAATAAAGGAAGAAGAATGAATATTGGGTAGCAGAATGATCTGCCACAAAGAGCACAAAATGATGAAAGAAAATAGAAAATCTTGCCCAAAAAGTGGGTTTTTAAAAAGATATGGACAATTGTTTTTTGCAAACATTCAAGAAGGAGATTATTCCCTGTGCAAACACTTTCAGAGAATAAAAAGGTAGAAAACTTAGTTCATCTTACAAAGCTAGCACAACCCTGATACCTAAACCTAATAACAGAAAACACACACTAAATTAACAAATTAATTAAAACTACATACCCAGCTAACTTATAAGCTGACAAAAATCCCATGTTTTTCTCATTCTTGGTTTCTCCTTTGTTTTACTGCTGCACATCCTCCATTGCTGTTTTTTTTTTTTTTTTTTTTTTTTTTTTCCGGCAGCATTACCACAAGGAATAGGAAGTAAACTTTCTTAGTCCTCATGTGTCTTAAAGTGTCTTTGATCTACCCTCTTAGCCAGTGGACAGTTTAGCTGGGTATTGAATTCTGAATTGAAAATCACTCTCTCTCAGAACTTGGAAGAGATTGTGGGATTGTCTTTTGGCATCTAATGCTGCTAGTGAGAAGTCTGGTGCCTTTCTGATTTTCCATCCTTTATAGGTGATTTTTTTCTCTCTGGAAACTTTTAGCATCTTTTCATTTTCCTAAGTATTCTGAAATTTCTAAATCTTGTATGTTCTTCATGCTGGGGGCTTGATGAGTCCTGTTATTCTGAAGACTGGAGTGTTTTGTGTTTAAAAAATTCTGTTCAGTCATTTATTTGAAAATTCTCTCCCTTGATTTCTCTCTTCTCTCTGAAATCTTTATAAATCAAACATAGACCTCCTGTATTGATTTTTTATGTCTCATATATTCTCTAAGAAAATTCTGTGTCTTTACCCTTTAGCTTTATTTTCTGAGAGATTACCTTGACCTTAACTTTCAACATTTCCAATGAATTTTAATTATATTTTTCTATGTCTGGGGCTTTTGTATTCTCTGTTTCTTTTTTCATATCACTACTCATGTTTTATAGATTCAGCGTCTTCTTGAATTCTTTTTTTAAGTTCTGTTCTACGTATGAATTGTCTTTGTTTCCTCAGAGGTCTTCTTTTCACTTTGTTTATCTTAGTCTCTCTAGTTCATATTTCAGGCTTCCTCAAATAGCTTCTGGCTTATGGTTGCCCATTCATATTTAAGAATGAAGCAGTAGAAAAGTTTCCTGGAAGCTCTGTGTCCATGGATAAGAGGAGATGAATGGCAGGCTTTGTTTCCAAGTAAACTGATCTTTATGCCTTGAGATTTCTAAATGTCAGCCTGCGGTGTGCTTTGCTCAGATGCCACCTTAAAACCCAGCTATCCTAGTCTTCCTCAGGCAGTTTAATTTCTTTAAAGAAGAAATTAAGGGAAGGAGCAAAATGGGGGACAGAGCAAACATCTGCTGGCTGGACAGTTTGCATATAAGGGTCAGGGAAGTTAACTGTTCCATTTTTAGACTTTCAATTAAGCTCCCCTTTTTCAGCCACACATCCCTTTCCCACCCTCCATTGCACCTAGCACATCCAAGTCCTGAGCTTCTCCGGGCCTCTGCAGGCAGGTCAGCTCCCTCTTTGGCTGCAAACCCAGCCATGTGCATTCCACACTGCAGCTTCCTCTGTCCTGCTAACTCAGTCATCATTCCCCATCAAACCACTTCTCCAGAAATTTGTTGAGATTTCTCTTGTACACAAGTGCCCCCTCCCAGTTCAAATTTTCCTTTGGAAGCATTGATGTATTTATTATTTATTATGAAGACATTTCTGGAAGAGGTAAAGATAAGCCCATGTGCATTTAGTCAACCTTCTTGGATTGGAAGTCCCACCGACCTTGTAATGAAGGCTGGTGGGCATGGGTGTGTGCTTTTACATGGACAGACCTGAGCAGACTGTGTGGTCCTTCTAATCAATGACACATTTACAAGAAACTCAAAAATATGCACAGAGATGGAAGGAAAGCTTTTTTTGTTACATAACACATTTCAGTGTCTGTTGATTATAATATATTTTAAATATGAAACTAAAATTACACGTGTCCCTAAAGCACCTCCTCAGAACCCTAAAAATTTTGTAGAATATACTGGGAAAACCACTGGCATGATTAAAAAAAAAAAAAGAGCATGGAGTTTAGAGTCAAACAAACCTGATTCAAATCCTGGTTCAACCATCTGTTCTCTCCAAATGTTAGTTCCCTCATCAGTACCTACCTTCTCAGATTGCTGTGAGGATTAAGTGAGATCATATATACACAGAGCACCTAGCACAGAATCCAGTGATTAGTAGGTGCTCAATAAATGCTCATTGCTGTTCCTCCTTCCCACTCCATACTGGACTACTCACCATGCCCCACCTCGTTCATGCTATTTCCACCTCCCCTCTTCTGTACCTCTTGGGTTTCTGCTTGCTCTTCAAGGTTCAGATCAAACATCCCCACATTCACAAAGTCTTCTCCAACTTTCCAGAAGATTAACTGCTGTTTCTTCTGGGTCCCCCGACACCTGTTCACACCTCTGCTTTGTTCCAGTCTCTCTGCAACCAAGAGAGCTTTGCACACACCTGTCCCTCTGGTACAGAGGGATTGCTTAAAGAGAGTGTCCTGATCTGATTCCTCATATTTCCCCTGTACCCAGTCCTATAGCTAGCACATAGTGGGCAATCAATAAGTATTAGAGTCTAATTGAGTTGCAGCAAACCAAACCAGATTATGAAGAGCCCAAACCCACTGCCAGGCAGAGATATGAAAGCCAAGCTATTATGGCCGGGCGCGGTGGCTCACGTCTGTGATCCCAGCACTCTGGGAGGCCGAGGCAGGTGGGTCACTTGAGGTCAGGAGTTTGAGACCAGCCTGGCCAACATGGTGAAGCCCCGTCTCTACTAAAAATACAAAAATTTGCCAGGCATGGTGGCATGCACCTGTAATCCCAGCTACTTGGGAGGCTGAGTCAGGAGAATCACTTGAGCCAGAGAGGTGGAGTTTGCAGTGAGCTGAGATTGCACCACTGCAATTCAGCCTGGGTGACAGAGTAAGACCCTCTCTCAAAAAAAAAAAAAAAAAAAAGAGAGAGAGAGAGAAAGAGAGAGAACAGAAGGAAGGAAGGAAGGAAGGAAGGAGGAAGGAAGGAAGGAAGGAAGGAAGGAAGGAAGGAAGGAAGGAAGGAAGGAAGGGAAAGAGGGAGGGAGGAAGGAAGAAAGGAAGCCAAGTTATGACCTAGACAGACAGATTCTAACTTGTCCACAACACAAACACTTTGTTCCTTTCTTGCAGGAGCTTCTGAGCTGCTGTCATGACCTCCGTAGCCAACCCTGCCACTTTGCCAAACACAAGTAAACACGTTCTACTCCACGAGACACATCCTTGGTTTGGCTTGGCCCTTGCCCCACCCCATGAGACAGAGTCAGAGGAAGAAAGACAGTTAGACTAGACAAAGCTCACCTGGAATTCTGAGAACCCACTGGGTGGGGATGGAATTTTTCATTCTCTAGAATGACACATTTAGCTCTGGGGCAGGGCTGGGGCAGGATGCTTTCTCTGTTCTTCTCTTTACCGCCTTGGGCAGCACAAGTCAGAATAAAACACCTTAGGCCTTGAGCTGTCCCTTCTTCCTCCCTCTATCTTCGCCTCCCACCCAGGCAGAGTTAGGCCCATTAGTCAGACAAATATGGAGCTAAGACACAATCTGTGAGCAGGATCCTGTTCTCGGGCCTTGGGCAGAGCCAAGAAGAGGAAGAGCATCATCCACACTGGGAGTCACAGGTCTAATAAAGAATGCAAAGTCCTTGTCCTCAAGGAGCTTCTCATCTAATATGGTGGGGGGTGGGAGGGCAGGGAAACAAAATAGAGTCCCAGGCTGATGTGATCCCACCCACACTCAGGAAATACCCAGTCCAATATGGGAGACAGTACATGTGCACACAAGTGTCATCCAAACTGAGAGGATGCAGCACCAGTCACTGCGCCTACTGTGTCCCTACTGTGTGCTAAGCACGTTACGTAGGTATCACTTATAAGGCCGTCACGAAAATAGTCCAGTCTCAAAGCTGTGTTATCATCAAGGATGGCAACCAAGCTGGGCGCAGTAGCTCATGCCTGTAATCCCAGCACTTTGGGAGGCTAAGGCAGGAGGATCACTTGAGGCCAGGAGTTTGAGACCACCCTGGGCAATATAACAAGACCCTGTTGCTATAAAAAAAAAAAAAATTGGCTGCAGTGAACTATGATCTCACCACTGCATCACTCCAGCCTAGGCGATAGAGCAAGACCCTATCTCACAAAAAATAAAAATAAAAGAGAGAGAGAGAGAGAGGGACAGGAGAGAGAGAGAATAGCAACCAAAAAATAATAATTTCACAATGACTCCATTTACTTGAATTTCTTAAACTTGACTACAAAGAATCATGGATCATAATGATGCTTCTCAAATCTCCTTTTTCCCACCCACTCTCTTCCCTCACCCATTACAGCTGCTCAAACCTCCCTCCTCCCTCAGTCTTGCTGCTGATCCTTCTTCCCTCTCTCTCTCCTCCCATCACCTATGCCTAAGGACTATTCCAATAAATCAGCACCTTTCTTAGAGGGTGAGGGAGACACACACACACACACACACACACACACACACACACACACACACACACAATTCAAATAGGCCAAGCCAGGATTTTCTCTGATGAGTAGAGAGAAGGGAGAGAGACTGGGATGGAACGCTCACCCCGCCCCCACAGCTTTCCTCCTGCCACACACACAGTATCTCATTTGATCCTCACAACCACCGTATAAGGTTGATGCTATTATCCCTATTCTACCGATGAAAAAACTGAGATTAGCAAGTAATGCTTGACCAAGGCCATGCCATTAGTTAGCAGTGGAACAGGGACTTGAACCCATGTCTGCCGAAAGAACAAATATCCTTGTCCCTAGCAGGGTGTCCAGAGTGAAGGAGTTGGGTGACTCAGGTCTTAGAGGGGGTGCTTTGTGGAAAGCAATCTTCAGGGTGTGGTGAATTCTTCTTCAATACCTCAGGATATGTATGTGTTTGTGTCTGTGTGAGTCTGGGGATGGGAGTGACTTGACCACAGGAAGTTCCTCTCAGCCATGCTCCACTTCCTACAGAGTGGGAGGACGTTCCCTGTGGAGCCACTCATCCTGTAGCGGCTCAGGGACAACTGTGAAGGCACCCTCCACACCGGGGAGGATACCTGGGAACTCTCCCTGGGGGTCAGAGTGGAGCAGGGGACTCCGGAAGCCCAAAGGCAGGAGACTCCCGGAGGCCGGGTTGAGGGTATGATTCGCTCATAGCATCTTGTTACAGCAACAGGATGCTTGCGTCTCCTTAGAGCCTCCCTTCATCAACACGAAGCTGGAAGGGCAGAGTGTGGCCTCATTTTACAAGTGAGAAAACTGAGGCCCAAAGCAATTCCTTTACTGTAGAGAAGACAGGGCTAGGCCTCAACACAGACCCTCTGACATCCTGCCACGCCCCACAGACAGCCCAGGCTGCCAGGAGGACTCCATAGCCCTGCATCCCACCTCCACTTCCCCCAGCCCATCTGAAACAGTGCCTCCTTCTCTCCTTCCTGAGACCACCAAGCGACTCTTGTCCTTGCACTTTGGGTCCTTCAGGCAGACCCAGAGGAACCTATCCTGCCCACTGTGTCCTGCTGGGATCTGGCAGGAGAAGACACTGTGTGAATGGAGGGATGCAAGCGGCAACAGACAGGCTGGGGTAAAGAGAGGCAGTGCTGGGCAGGAAGCCTCGTGACCTCTTCCCGTTCCAACACAAACCTGGGTGGTCTCTGTGTGTCTCCCTCCTTCATTGCATAGGAGGGGGTGGGGACACATCAGGCTGTATAGAACCCAGGTGGGGGGTGCAGGAGGATGGAGGAGGCTGAACGGCTAGGGTGCTGACTCCTCCCTCAGTGCCCACCTCCACCAGCACCCCCTCTAACTGGATTAGCCTTGACCTACCTGTTGTATTTGTCTGCACTTACTGGTAAGCTTCTGTTTGAAGAAAGGATTCTGCATCCACCTTCTTTCTTACAAATACCTCTGTATGGAGTCTGTTCATAATCCTGTTCTGTTGATTGTTATTAAATAAGGATTTTCCTGTACATTTAGGAGGAGGTTCCAGGCTATGGGGTGGGAATGGGCCAGGGGATTCACTGCTTCACTCCTCCTGGGTTCCCCCACCCCACTATTGGTACTGGAAGTATTCAACACAGGGCTTCCCTTTGAGACCGTCTCCATGGGACACCTCCCCTGACCCTCACCCCCCAACTATGTAAACCTTCTGAGCTTGCTGTCTGTTTTACCCCGGTGGTTCTGACCAATTTGTTTTGGTTTTGGTTTTGGTTTTTTTGTTTTTCTTCGACACGGAGTCTCACTCTGCTGCCCAGGCTGAAGTGCAGTGGTGCCCTCTCGGCTCACTGGAACCTCTGCCTCCTGGGTTCAAATGATTCTCCTGCCTCAGCCTCCCAAGTAGCTGGGATTAGAGGCGTGTGCCATCACGCCTGGCTAATTTTTGCATTTTTAGTAGAGACGGGTTTTCGCCATGTCGGCCAGGCTGGTCTTGAACTCCTGACCTCAGGTGATCTGCCTGCCTCGGCCTCCTACAGTGCTGGGATTACAGGCGTGAGCCTACTGCACCCAGCCGGTTCTGCCCAATTTGGATGCGACTCCCAAGAGCTTGTTCCTCGATCCTTCCAGAAGGGAGTGTGTGTGGGATATTTCTGAGGCCCTCAAAGGCACAGACTGCCCCGGTGCCCTCTGACCTTCCCACAGCCCCGCCTGCTTCCCTGGGTCTCACTTGGTCTTTTTGCTTCACCCACACCTCGAAGCCTGTGGAGCTGCTCCCAGCTGCCGAGGACTCCACTTAGAATGCCTGTTGGAGATCAACAGTTTTTCTCTTCCCCTAAACTCTGCTGCCTTCTTTAAAGTTCTACAGTTCCTGGGGCCGGGCGCGGTGGCTCAAGCCTGTAATCCCAGCACTTTGGGAGGCCGAGACGGGCGGATCACGAGGTCAGGAGATCGAGACCATCCTGGCTAACACGGTGAAACCCCGTCTCTACTTAAAAATACAAAAAACTAGCCGGGCGACGAGGCGGGCGCCTGTAGTCCCAGCTACTCGGGAGGCTGAGGCAGGAGAATGGCGTAAACCCGGGAGGCGGAGCTTGCAGTGAGCTGAGATCCGGCCACTGTACTCCAGCCTGGGTGGCAGAGCAAGACTCCGTCTCCAAAAAAATAAATAAATAAATAAATAAATAAAGTTCTGCAGTTCCGTGCTACACCATCCAAAGTCTGAGAGTGCTGGGATTCAGGGGCCAGGTGGGGGGAGCAGGCGTCCTATTCTCCCAAGCGCCCCTTGATGTGATCTTAGGAGGTTGGGTGGACAACAAAGTGTAGTGAGAGCAGAGCAAGGAAAGACGCCTGCTTCAGGTCCCAGCTCACACTGGAGAGGGTCCGCCCCTTGGCAGGAAGGCAGGGACTGGAGCAGGTGATTGTGAGCTCCCAGCCCTGGGGACCAACCATGGGGCTGCCCCAGATGCCCTGGTGCTGGTCAGCAGAGTCTCTTTCCATCTGAGCTTCTGCTGACTAGAAGGCAGTTCTTACCCTCTCTGTGGAGTTCTGCTGCCAGTCTATGAAGCGGACCCAGGAACCCAGGCGGAGCGGAGGCGAGGCGGTGTGGCAGAGGAGGGAGCCAGATGCCAGGGAGAGAGCACTGCTGTCAGTGCCCCTGGGAATCAGGAAAGCCAGGCTGGAGAGCACAACCTGACCTCCACGAGCCCCCAGCAGCCCCCTTAAAGCCCGGCCCCATTTCCAGTCACAGCAGAGAGTGTGCCCTGGAGCTCTCCGGATGAAATGGACAGAGTGGGCTCTGATGGGGAAGCACCCTCAAGGGCTGTCTGTACTCCCCACAGCCAGGGCGTGAAGCCCTCTAGACAGTCCTCAGCAGCAGGAAAGTAGTTGGGGAGGCAGCTGGATCCCCACAAACCCACCCCACAACCTGCCATTCCATATAACAGGAGGATCCCTCAGAGCCCTTTGAGGGGCAGAGGGCTGGCGCAAGGGTGGCTGGCAACAAGCTGTGGGTGAGAAACCCTCCTCAAGGCCTTGGAGGAGCCCTAATCACCAAGCAAAGAAACATCCCTGCCCTGCCCTCAGGGAGCTCCCACTCCAAGGGGAAGACCCAGGCCTTACTTGGAGATGGGTATGAGGGGATAGGGGTGGGTGCTCCAGCTTGCTCACTGAGACACCCCAGGGAAGGGTGCGAGCCTGCAGCTGGAGGGCGGAGACTCCATGAGTAAGCAGGTTTACAGAGAAATGCACTTCCAAGGAAAATGAGTCAGAAGCAGGAAGAGGAGAGTGAGAGCAGTCTGGATGTCACTCCTCTCACCCGACCTACGAGGCTCGGCTGCCCCAAGCACTTGAGGAGACCCCTGTTCCCTCTCACACTCTCAGCCCTACTACGGGCCCCGGTGGAATGCAGGGAAGATCCCTGTAGCCAAAAGTCCTATAAATGATGGTGAGGAGTCAGGGAGGAGACTCTAATGAATCCTCTCCCAGGGCCCCGTTTTCTCTTCTGCCTGGAACTCAAACAGTATTTGCAGGAAAGCATCCACTGAAGGTGCTCCTTCTTCCTCTGGGCATGCGCTCCAGGATGCATGCTTGCTATTTGAACCTCCCTGAGCACTTTGCACTTTCAGCCTGGCTAATCTGCCTCCAACTTGCACTCCCATTTCTGGGAGTGAGAGCTGCCTAAAGGCAGAGCCCAGCCTGGCTCTCTGGTCCTTAGAGTCATGGTGTTTAATAGTGTTGAATGGACAAATTCAACTCTACTGTATTGGACTGTTTTGGACAGTGCCTACTAAGTACTGTGTTTCTCAAAGCCAGTCATGTGCCTGTGTCTTCACCACCACCACCCTAGGCTCTGCCTCTACACTTGATCAGCTCCCCCACCCATTAGCCAAACACACCCAAAGGATCTTTCAAAACATAATGTCTTGGGAGGATTGCTGGAGCCCAGGAGGTCAAGGCTGCAGTGAGCTATGATCGTGCCACTGCACTCCAGCCTGGGTGGCAGAGCAAGACCTTGTCTCGAAAATAAACCAAAACAGGGCCGGGCACTGTGGCTCACAACTGTAATCCCAGCACTTTAGGAGGCCGAGATGGGCTGATCACGAGGTCAGGAGATTGAGACCATCCTGGCAAACAGGGTGAAGCCCCATCTCTACTAAAAATACAAAAAATTAGCTGGGCATGGTGGCATGTGCCTGTAGTCCCAGCTACTAGGGAGGCTGAGGCAGGAGAATCCTTGAACCCGGGAGGCAGAGATTACAATGAGCCAAGATAGCGTCACAGCACTCCAGCCTGGGCAACAGAACGAAACTCTGTCTCAAAAATAAATAAATAAAAATAAATAAACGAAAACAAACAAAAAACAACAACAAACACAATGTCGTCACACTTCTACAAATGTTCTGTTGCGGCCGGGCGCAGTGGCTCACGCCTGTAATCCCAGCACTTTGGGAGGCCAAGGTGGGCGGATCAAAAGGTCAGGAGATCCAGACCACAGTGAAACCCCGTCTCTACTAAAAATACAAAAAATTAGCCAAGTGCGGTGGTGGGCGCCTGTAGTCCCAGCTACTTGGGAGGCTGAGGCAGGAGAATGGCAGGAACCCGAGAGGCAGAGCTTGCAGTGAGCCGAGATCGCACCACTGCACTCCAGCCAGGGGAATAGAGCGAGACTCCATCTCAAAAAAAAAAAATGTTCTGTTGCTTCCCACTGTTCTCAAGGTAAATCCAAATCCTCTAAGCTGGTGCACTGGGGCTGGTCCCCAGCGGCCTCTCTGGCCTCCTTGTTGTAAATCCTTCTGTGTTTGTCCACCAGCTGCACTGAGTTTTCTTCAGCTCCTCAAGAGGACCACTATCACTCACTCCTACCCCAGGACCTTTGCACCTGCAGTCTCTTCCATCTGCAAGTTCTTTCTCTCTCCTTTACCCTCTTTGCCTGGCTAACTTCAACTGTATCCAGATCTTGGATTAATTGAGGAAGCTCTCCCTGATCCCCTATAGGCATGTCCCTTGTTACATTCTCAAGGCAACCTTGACTTTTCCTTCATAGCCTCTTTCACAGTCCATAATTAGACATTTGCATGGTTATTTCATCAATGTCTACCCTCCATCCTCACCCCCCGTCCTGTCCCAAAGACTATCAACAGGATGTGGACCAATGCCCAGGCCCAGTTGTAGCACCTGCCCCCCAGGAGGCTGGACACACCTGACCCAGAAAGGCCCCGCACCCCAGGAGCCTGAGATCTGGGAAGTACTTGGCCCAGAAGGGCAGCCCCACCCTGTGCTGCCAAAGTTGCAAGAGGAAGAACTGGGGCTCTGGGTATACTCACCTGGAAAGAGAAAGCTGAGAAATGTTTGGAGAGAGAGATAAGATGGCCAGAAAGCAGGAAATGAGCTGCAGATAGCTGTTGACTGAGGCAGGGCAGTTTAGAATTAAGGCTGCAGATCAAAGCCACAGGAAGTGGGCTGGTATTTTTTGGTAACAGAAAAATCTGATAGAAGCCACACTTTCCTGTCTGGGTGGGGCAGGCAATTCATTCATTCATTCATTTATCCGTGTTTGTTCCTATCGTACAGTCATTCAACAAATACTGCTGGAGCACCTTTCTGGGTGCCAGGCACTGTGCAGTGCCCTGGGGCACAGCAGTGAGCACAAGTGAATTAAGTCCCTACTCTCCTGAATTTGCAGGCATCTACCTTGTCATCTAGACCTTTTTCCCAACTGCCAGCCTATAGTCCATTTAGTGAGTCACAGCCAGCATTTTTTTTTACTGCAATACAGCATGGGATAGAAAATATCAGTATGGCCCACGCAGTAATGATAAGCATTCAGTTATACATGTATTATGTGAACTGGGTCCTGGCATAAAGTCCTTCTCTTCCTGTGGTTCATAATCAGAAAAGTTTGAGAAACATCAGTCTAAGCATTATTTAAATAATTCCAAGGCCGGGCATGGTGGCTCACGCCTGTGATCTCAGCAATTTGGGAGGCCGAGGCAGGTGGATCACCCGAGGTCAGGAGTACAAGGCAAGCCTGACCAACATGGTGAAACCCCATCTCTACTAAAAATACAAAAAAAAAAAAAAAAAATTAGCCGGGCATGGTGGCGCATGCCGGTAATCCCAGCTACTCAGGAGGCTGAGGTAGGAGAATTGCTTGAACCCAGGTGGTAGAAGTTACAGTGAGCCGAGATTGCGCCACTGCTCTCCAGCCTGGGCAACAAGAGCAAAACTCTGTCTCAAAAAAAAAAAAAAATTCATAACTGAAATCAATGATAGGGAGCCTGAAGAAATATACAGAGTGCTACAGGAGGTCAGAACAGTAGGACCCCAACTGGTCTGGGCTGGAGACAGTGGTCAGGGACATCTTTGCTGCAGAGAGGATGCCTGAGCGAGAAGGGGGTGGGGATGGGGAAATGGAGGAGTGCTAAGGGAAGGATGGGGGAGGAGGTGTGAACTAGTACTGTGTCAAGAGGATGGCTTGGCGAAGGAGCAGTCAGGCAGAGACCCACATGTGCCATACGTGCCATCGGGGAGGAAAGCACATGGAAAATTGAAGAGGAATAGGAGGAGAGGCCTGAGTGACTGCAGTTCAGAGGGTAGAGGGGAGGGTGGCAGGACGTGGAGGTGAAGAGGTGGGAAGGAGCCTGGTGAAGCTGATTAAACAGTTGGGTCTTGATCCTAAAAGCAATGAGAAGCCACTGGTGGGTTTATTCGTATATCCAACAACCGCTTGCTGAGGAATCCCTTTCCCTGGCATCCTGGTGCTGGAGACACAGAGATGAAAGCACCCTGAAGTCACTTCCAGGCCAGTTGAGAGTCAAGACATGCTGGAAACATAAAGGAGCAATCAGGACAGGAAGCAGTCAGTGCAGATGCTCATCCTACTGAAGGAAACCAGTGTTTTAGAACGGGTTCCCCAGAAGCAGACTCTGAGACAAGGATGAGCATGAGATTCATTGACTTGGCAGGTGATCCCAGGAAGCACTGTAGGGAAATGGAAGAGTGACACAGAAAAGGGGAGAAAGCCAATGGAGGAGGACTGACAAGCACCTGTGGGCAACTGAGAACTCAAACACAATCCCACTGGAAGCCCCTGGGAGATGGCGGAACACACCTACAGGAGGCGAAGATGGAGTTTTCATCATCCAGTTCTCATCTGTCACTGGCTGAAGGCTGCTCCTGGGGTCATCACCTCCACGGCACTCCTAGCCTCTCCCATGCACAGGACAGATAGCCTGCTCCTGTCTGCAGAGAAGGCCTCTGGCAGAGCTGCAGGGATGCAGGCAGAAGCCGCAGCATGCAGGGGAACGGCAAATGCCAACGGCGGATGTACAGGGCACCAAAGTCATCCTGTGCAGCTTCCAGAGCATGCTGTGGCCCCTTAACTCATCTGTATTTGATGTAGGGTGATGAACCCCAAATATCAAACTACAGCCCTAACTTGTCTTTTGGCCTCCAAATCTTTATATCAACTGTCACCCAGATATCTCACTTTGGATGTCCCATGAGCACCTCAAATCATCAGGTCCCCAAACTTAATGCACATGCATCTCCATCCTCACCATTAAACCTACACACCTCCCATTTCCCTACTGGGATGGATGGTACCCCAATTACCCAGTCACTTAAGCCAAAAACCAACTTCCTTCTCCCCAGGCCCCCAAACCAGCTAAGCACAATCCCTCAATCCTGTTACTTCTCTCACTGCCCAACCTTAGGGTTCCTGCCCTACCCCACCCCATCTCACCCAGATCACAGTATCAGCTTTCTGGGTGTCCTCCCTACCCCCATCATGTCCTTCCTGGGGCAGCCCAGGCAGACTTTCCACAACACAAATCAGGTTGTGTCCATCCCCTGCTTGAAATGCTTCATGCCTCCCAATGCCTCTGAGGATGAAGTACAAACACCTGTGTATGGTATATAAAGACTTTTACATCTGGCATCGCTCCCTCACCAGCCTAACATCCCCACACCATCATTGCCACCATGCCACTTTGTATTATCCAACTCTTCCAAGTTATTCCACATTTCCCTGCCACATGTTCATTCCTTTGCACTTGCTAAGTCTGCTGTCTTTTGTTTGTTTGTTGAGACAGGGTCTCACTCTGTCACCCAGGCTTGAGTGCAGTGGCACCATCATAGCTCATTGTAGCCTCAAACCCCTGGGCTCAAGGGATCCTCCTGCCTCAGCCTCCCAAGTAGCTAGGACTACAGATCTGCACCACTGCACCCAACCTGAACCCACTTTCTAAACTCAATGACCTCTGCTTTTGTCCACCTGGCAAATAACCCTTCTGATTATATGTCAGCCCTGCCTCCTCTAGCAAGCCGGTCCTGATTTCCTCCGTGCTCCCACTGTGCTGCTCACCTCCTCCTCTGCAGAGCAAGGACATCATAAAATAGTCATTGTTAAACTGCATGTCTGCCTTCTCCACTAGACTGTGAGTTGGGAAGGGGGACATTGAGTTGGGAAGGGGGACTTGAGAAGGGGGACATTATTTTATTTTTGTTTCCCCAGCACCTTAGCACAGAGCCTGCTGCCAGGAATCCCTCCATATATGAAGTGACTAGGCTAAGGTGACCCCACTGGACAGTGTCTGAACCATGATGGCACTCATTCCCACCTTCTCTCCTTCTGCTGGATAGAGCCACCCAATACAGGTGACGCGTGCCTGTGAAGGTGAGGGACAAAATAGAGCGATGCTTCGTCTACCAACGTGGCACTCCTGAACCCACCCAGCAGGGTTCTAATAGTGGGGACAGGGTGCACCAAACCATCAGTGGCCTCTCAGGTTGGACGCAGGGTCACACCAACGGACAGGTGTGGAACCTGGGCAGAGCAAGGAGATTCTGTCCCACTGGGCACTAAAGACAGCCTTGGCCTCAGGGACCCTGGATTCTACCCCTATGGGCCAAATGGCCAGAGAGCATCTGGAGCTGGATCTGCTATCTTCCTGGGGGATAAAAGTCAGGAAGATCTTCCAGATCTTCACTTGTGGAGCCTATTTTCCAGGGCAATTTAATTCCACATGGTTTGTTCTCTGCTCTGCAGATGCCTCGGAGTTCTGTGCCAGGAACCGAGCTGAGAAACTCAGCTGAGGAAACCACGGGAATCTCATTTGAAGATTCAAATGGAAAAGCAGCTTCTCCTCTCCAAGCCTCAATTTCCCCATTTATAAAATGGCAACTCGTACCCAAGTCCATTCCAGCTCAAAAATACTATCATTCTTTTCTTAACTAGGAGGAGTTTTAAGGGGAAGAAACTATCATTTCAACTGTGATCTCACCAAGGAACAAGTCTGAGGACTGAGTCGGGGACCAGTAGCATGGTGTGGAGCACTCAGCATTCGGGGATGAGCACCCCCTGCCCAGCCTCTGCCCTGGTACCAGTTACTCTAGGGGAGTCCCCTTCTCCTTTCTTGGTTTCCTTGTCTGTGAAAGAGAATGATGCCAGCCACACCAGAGGGCCACCATAAGGAGAAATGCAATGTATTATATAAAGTGCCTGGAGCCGGCTGGGTGCGGTGGCTCACGCCTGTAATCCCAACACTTTGGGAGGCCGAGGCGGGTGGATTATGAGGTCAGGAGATCGAGGCCATCCTGGCTAGCACAGTGAAACCCCGTCTCTACTAAAAATACAAAAAAATTAGCTGGGCGTGGTGGCGGGCGCCTGTAGTCCCAGCTACTCGGGAGGCTGAGGCAGGAGAATGGCGTGAACCCAGGAGGCAGAGCTTGCAGTGAGCCCAGATGGTGCCACTGCACTCCAGCCAGGGTGACAGAGCGAGACTCTGTCTCAAAAAAAAAAAAAGTGCCTGGAGTAGTCCTTGACCCATAGCTGATGTCATTTTCGTAGTTTCCTTTCCCTGGGTAACAAGTGCTGGGTGCCTCCCCAGCTCAGGCTGCAGAGCCTGGAGACCAGAACATTCTACTTTCACTCACCACCTCTGTCCACCCCCATCCGTGGCTTCCTTCCCTGTCAAGCTCAGCTCCTTGCCCAAGTTGGTCCAAAGGCCAGAGTGGCCAGGTGAGCGTGGTTAGCCACAGGCGTGACCACCCAAGATCCCATGACCAGAGTGGCGAGCCTGAATCCACACCCAGGCCTGGAGACCAAGTCCAGTGCTTTTGTCACAAAACAGCAGACCCCATGCGATGCAGGCCCAAGGGCTCACTGCCTACTCGCTGTCCAGCCATCTCCCTCTGTCCCCAGGTGACCCCATTGCATTCCTGTGGTTTGGGGTTTGCTGGTGCGGCGGCGGCAACTGAAGTCTTGGCACCCTCCCACCAGTGAGTGGGGAGGGGGCTCCAGGGGCCAAATTCCTCTTCCAATGAGATTCCCGTGGTTTCCTCAGCTGAGTTCCTCAGCTCGGTTCCTGGCACAGAACTCCGAGGCGTCTGCAGAGCAGAGAACAAACAATGTGGAATTAAATTTCCCTGGAAAATAGGCTCCGCAAGTGAAGAGCTAAGCATCTCTTTGGGCGTGGGTCTGATTGCTCTGCCCTGTGCCAGGATGGACTCCCTCCGCCCTTCAAGCACGGCAGTTGAGCAAGTCCAACTCCTTCCCCCACCCACCACCTCTCCCCACTGTGGGACCTCAGAGCTGTCACCAGAGATGGGCTTTGGCTTTTCCCAGACTCTGCTGGAGCACCCTGACCAGAGACAGACAGCTGGGAGCCCCGAAATAGGAGCATCCTCCTGGGATGGGGTCACACCAGCTCCAGCTCTGTCTGATGTTGCTGCCACCGCCAGGCAGGATTCAGGGTCTGGTTGCAAAGATGAGGGGACATGGTGAGACAGGCTGTCTTCCTGGGTCCCCAAGCCTCAGCAGCATATTCTAAAGTGACAAACCCCAAGAGGCATGGAGGAGAAAAGGACAAAGAGGTAAAGTCGCCAGCTGACCTCCCCCAAGCCCCAGCCCAATACCACCTTAGATCCTGGCAGGAAAGTCCCCTGGACATATGGTTTATCCGTGCAATGGAATGTTATTCCGCCATAAAAAGGAATGAGCTACTGAAATGCGCTCCAGCATGGAGGAACCTGAAATCATTATACTAAGTGAAAAAAGCCAGACACAAAAGGCTACGTAGTGTGTGATTCCATTTATATCAAATATCGAGAATAGGTAAAGCCATAAAGACAGAACACAGATTAGTGGTTGCCAGAGCCTGGAGGAGAGGGAGATGGGAGTGACTGCTTAAAGGGTATAGAGCTTCCTTTTGGGGCTATAAAAATGTTCTGGACTGAAATAGAGGTGGTAGTTGCACAACATTGTGAATGTATTAAATTCACAATGGTAAATTTGATGTCATACTTATTTTACTACAATAAAAGGATAAAATGAAATGTCCCTGGCTTGGGTCCCCGGCTGTAGAGGAATTCTGCTTTGGCCACCCCCACGGAATGAAGAGTCTGTGGGTCCGCATGGTTGTACCCACCAGAACACAGCCCTCCCTTCTAGACCATGCATTCCCCATGGAGGACCATGGTATTCCTGCCCATACAGCCCTGAAACTCTCCTCCAGGTTAATTTCCCAAAGGCAAGTCACACCCACGGCCCAAGGGACAGCTGTTTGAAGGAGGGTGGTTAGAATGTGGCTTCTCCTGGCTCTTCTGTCCCCCCTGCTTCTGGTGCAGGATGAAGCCAGGAATGAGAAGATGAAAAGTCCCAGTGAGGGACTGGGATCCAGGGCCCAGCCCTCCCCAGGCAGCTACCTCCTGGCACAGAACTCCTAGTTGTCAGAGAATTATGAATTTGACCCTGGCCTTCACAGTCATTATAAAAAAATCAAGGTAGATGGATAGAACATATTTTATTAACAGTTTATAAGCTTGACTTACAGTTTTTGAATATTCAGACTTATGGTATGTATTCCTCTTCTACTTCTATGTAAAAAATGACCACAGATTTAGTGGCTAAAAACAACACCCATTTATTAACTCACAGTTAACACGTGGCTCCAGGGATGCGGTGTGCAAAGGGCTGCCCCATGCCGTCAGTGACAACAAGCCAAGCACCAGAAGGGAAGACAAGGGTGGGCATGCCGCGGTGGGGCCAGGGAGGTGTGAGAGCACAGCGTGTCCTCTTACTCAGCCGCCAGGCTCAGCAGGAGGCTTTACTCATCCCATGAGCTCACCTTGGGCCTAGGGCCATGCAGGATCGCACACGAGCTGGCTGGGGATGCCCTTCTCCTGGCCAGTGCCTGGACAGACGGTCCAGCAACTTGGGTCATTGCTGCACAGGTACTGATGCCACCAAGAGCAGCCCGCACTTCCCCTCCTCCAAGGACAGTGAAAGGCCCAGGAGGGCAAGCCCAAGGATGGCAGTGCCCAACCCCCAGCCTATCTGTTTTTGGGCACAGATGGCTGATTTTCCTTTCAGATCTGAGGTGTAAAAATCAACAAATGATGTCCTAAAGCCAAGTACAAATTCCTCGGTTCCGAGAGGCCCGCAAAACTTACGCCTAGATTACCCCAGTAATCTAGACTTGGTCTGAGAGGCCTGGCTCTGATGTGAGGAAGGAAGGCAGTGGGAAAAGAAAGGCGCATTCTAATCAGAAGCATGTCCACACCTGCTCTGGGGCTTACCCGGTGCTGCTCCCCAGAGAGCACAGAGCAGAGCAGATGTTGAGGTTCCGGCCCTGAGTCCAGGGAGACAGGTATTCCTAGGGCCACAGGACCCTATGCAGGGGTGGGGCTTGCACAGGCTACCCTGTATCACCTCCACATCCACGTTGTCAGGGTCCAGGGAGGATTGTGGAAGGCAAGGACCTGAGTTTCAGTCTGGCATTATCACTCCATTGGCAATAGGTCCTGTAGGCAACCCCGACACTAAGCCTCAGCTCACCTGTCAGTCCAATGAGGGGTATGCACATACATACCCCAAAGGTACCACGGAATGTAGAAAGAAAATTTTAGAATTCATATACATGCATTTGTATCTAAAAGTAGGAAAGATGGAGGGTGCAGAGGTTCATGCCTGTGATCCCAACACTTTGGGAGGCCAAGGCAAGAGGATTGCTTGAGTCCAGGAGTTCAAGACCACCATAGTGAGACCCCCATCTCTACAAAAATTTACAAAAGGAATAAATTTTTTTTTTTTTTTTTTTTAAGAAAGAAAGAGGCTGGGCACGGTGGCTTAAGCCTGTAATCCTAGCACTTTGGGAGGCTGAGGAGGGCAGATCACCTGAGGTCAGGAGTTTGAGACCAGATTGGCCAACATGGTGAAACCACATCTCTACTAAAAAATACAAAAATTAGCCAGGCATGGTGGCAGGCGTCCGTAATCCCAGCTACTCAGGAAGCTGAGGCAGGGAGAATTCCTTGAACCTGGGAGCTGGAGGTTGCAGTGAGCCAAGATCACACCAATACACTCCAACCTGGGCAACAGAGTGAGACTCGAAAGGAAGGAAGGAAGGAAGGAAGGAAGGAAGGAAGGAAGGAAGGAAGGAAGGAAGGAAGGAAGGAAGGAAGGAAGGATAAATTCAGGTCAACTAATATTTAACATACAGATTGACCCAGGCACCCTCACTCGGTCTGTTTGTTGGCCAATCGTGTCTCCTGAATTAGTCACTCCATCAGGCAGAGAACTTGATGGCCATACTCTCACTCTGTTGCTCACTTTCAATGTATTGTGACATATTGATGTCTGCATATGCCCAGTTTATACTGCCTGATTCAAACTAAATTAGCCCTCCTTCAAAAAAAAAAGGATAAATGACCTAAAAAGATTTCTGCAAAGAAACAGCAAGAAAATAGCAGAAGATCGCCTCATCTGCCATCTCACAAAGGAAGAACAAGCATTGCCTATTGAGTGCTACAGCGGAGATTTCCAAAAATGAAATCTCTTTTCATCAGGATAAAGGTGAAGCTGAGCCAAGTTATCAAGGAAGCAACTGTGGGGGAAGGAAAAGACTATGACAGAGCATTTGAAAATAAGGTTGGAAAGTGTTCCCATTGTTACATGATTTTGTTGCCGAAACCTCATGTGTTCCCAAGATCTTTCATATCTGCCCTTCAAACAACGAACTAAAAAAGAAATGTTTAATTTGCTTAAAAATCTTCTAAATGAAGAGTTTGAGTGGGTTTAAAATCCATTTGCTGAAAGTATTAAAATGCAACATATTCCAATTTCTTTGCAAGAACAACTGATTGACATGAGAGAAGATGGAAATTTGCAAGCCAATTTTGAACAAAACCTTTGCATAATTGGTGGATGAAATTGAAAATTGAAAATTAATGTCATGATTTAATGAGCTGAGCCCACAATGCACCCCGTCCGTCTGGATCTAGGTATCTCCGTGAGGCCTTCTTTTCAGCTGTGACAACCATTAAAACTGAATATTGAAATAAACTGAATTTAGAATGAGATATTCAAATCACCGCTCCACAAAGTGTTTTCAGATCTCACAAACCAGGATTTTCAAAAATAAACAAGCATATTCAATCATGTTGCTCTCATTGTGAGAACAAAAGGGTTTTTATTAAATGAAACGCCATAAAATTACCTTTAAATGTATCATCAAAAAAGATTCAATGTATTTTTTCTTCATTTTGATTTATAATTGTAGAATGTATATAATAGATATAGTTTATACATATACGTATAATGAGCATAACATATTTTATAATGTACATACATTTTTATAATGTAAATACTAATATATTTATATATACATAGTTCATGTATATAATTTGTAAAGTTCCATATGCATAATTTTTTTGGTTTTTTTTGAGATGGAGTCTCACTCTGTCATCTAGACTGGAGTGCCGTGGCATGATCTTGGCTCACTGCAACCTCCACCTCCTGGGTTCAAGTGATCCTCCTGCCTCAGTCTCCCAAGTAGCTGGGATTACAAATGTGCACCACTACATTCAGTTAATTCTTATATTTTTAGTACAAATGGGGTTTCACCATATCGGCCAGGCTGGTCTTGAACTCCTGACCTCAAGTGATCCACCCACCTCAGTCTCCCAAAGTGCTGGGATTACAGGCGTGAGCCACCAACACCTGGCCTATATATCTGTAATTTATAAACAAATAGTTATTGGGGTGCCTGCTCAACATTTTTTACTGATGGGATGCGTGAACAACAGAGTTTGAGTCTGAGGATGCAGCAGTACCTGAGGGGCCCTCCAGTCTGGGGCTGGAGAATGCATGGGGCCTCTTGACCTGGACGTGAGCCTTCATAATAAAGATGTTCCCGAATTGGGCTTCACCTGCCCTGCAGAGGCAAGCCATTGACTGGAGCTTCAGGCATGTGGGTGTTACTGTTATTATTATTATTATTTTGAAATAGGGTCTCAGTCTGTCACCCAGGCTGGAATGCAGTGGCACCATCATGGCTCACTGCAGCCTCAGCCTACCTGGGCTCGGGAGATCCTCCCACCTCAGCCTCCCAAGTAGCTAGGACTACAGACAGGCACCATCACTCCCAGCTAATTTTTGTTTTCCTTTTTTAAAGAGATACGAGGGTTTCACCATGTTGCCCAGGCTGGTCTTAAACTCCTGAGGCTGAGATCCATCTGCCTCGGCCTCCCCAAGTATTGGAATTACAGGCGTGAGCCACTGCGCCCAGCCAGGCATGTGCATTTTATAGCTAGAGGGTCAGAGATCCAAAAGCGTAAGACCTGAGAGCAGCCTCATTGGGAAGACCATCATCTCCTCCCCTGGAAAAAGAAGGACCTCTCTCTCCACTACTCCTCACCCCTCCTACGCAACAAGAGAAGGGAAACTTTCCTCCCACTCAGAGGGAATTCAGAGGCCCTAAAAGGGTAACTCTCTTTCCTGGAGTATCACAGCAAATTGGCAATGGAGACTAAGTGTGAATTCAGACACTCAGAGCGCCAGTGCTGAGCTTTTACCTGCTCTGTTCTCTCTTGATCCCGAGCCTGGTTTTTGGTTACCAAAATTCTCACTATCGTCTCTACTGTAAAGTCCTCCCTGCTATTCATTTTAGATTTGCATGTTGCAAATAAAGCCTAGAATGCTCAGGAATCTAAATACTCAAAGTCAATTATCTGCCCCATTGAAGCAAAGAACATCTCTCTCCAATCTTTTGGGTCTGTCTTAACCCCAAAGAAGAGGGACTCCCAGAGAAAAGTGAAGTCTGCACCTCCGCTACCTTCTCAGGGGGCTCAGCACCTCCCTGAAGTAACAGGACCTCCCTAAGTCACACATATGTTCACGTCACTTCCTCCCTGACCTTGACCTGCTTAAAGGCTCCCTCTGTATCTCCACTGCCCACCACAGAAAATTCCCACTGCTCAGGCCAGTCTATACCCTGGCCCCACCCATTTGCATCAGTCACCTGCAGGAAACAGAAGCCACACTAGCTGGTGTAAGCAGAGAGGAATTTCATGCAGTATTCTGTCCTTAGAAAATGATCAAGCGGGCCAGAGGAGCAAGCTGCACTGCAGGAATAGCTCCCAGAAGACAGGGGCCGAGCAATCCACCTGGGAGTCTTGCCCTCTGGTACCAGCAGGAGAGTAAGGAATCAGGAGTGGCCAGGCACAGTGGCCCACAACTGTAATGATCCCAGCACTTTGGGAGGCCGAGGCAGACGATCACTTGAGGTCAGGAGTTCCAGCCTGGCAACATGATGAAACCCTGTATCTACCAAAAATACAAAAAAAAAAAAAAAAAAAAAAAAAAGCCAGGCATAGTGGCGCACAGCTGTAGTCCCAGCTACTCAGGAGGCTGAGGCAGGAGAATCGCTTGAACGCAGGAGGTGGAGGTTGCAGTGAGCTGAGATCGCACCACTGCACTCCAGCCTGGGCAACAAAGTAAGACTCCATCTCAGAAAAAAAAAAAAAAGAAAAAAAAGAATCAGGAGCCGCTCAGGGTCTATGGGCTTCAACAACCATCATCATAACTGATTCAGGAAGTTGTTTCAGCAACAGCCTCTTGATGCCCACAAAGCTGAACACTGGATGTTAGAAAGCAGCTGCTAAAAAAAACGCCCAGTGTCGAGCTGGGCACGGCAGCTCAGGCCTGTAATCCCAGCAACTCAGGAGGCTGAGGTGGGAGGATCAGTTGAGGCCAAGAGTTTGAAACCAACCTGCACAACATAGTGAGACTTCCATCTCTACAAAAAAATTAAAAGTTTAGCTGGGTGTGGTGGCATGTGCCTATAGTCCCAGCTACTCAGGAGGCTGAAGCAAGAGGATTGCTTGAGGCTGGGAGTTCGAGGCTGCAGTGAGCCATGATGGTACCACTGCACTTCAGCCTGAGAAATAAAGCAAGACCCTCTCTCAAAATAAATAAATTAAATAAAAGGGAGGCAAAGAGAGATTAGACAGACAGAAGAGGAGAAGGAGATGTGAAGACGGAGACTGAGACTGGAGTGATGAAACCACAAGCGCAGGAATTCCAGGACAGCCACCAGAAATTTGAAGAGGCAAGAAATGGATTCTCCCTTTCAGGGCCCGAAAGGAGCATGGCCCTGTCCAATTTCAGGCTCCAGACTGTGACAGAATAGATGTTTGTTGTTTTAAGGCATCAGGTTTGTGGTAATTTGTTACAATAGCCTCGGAAAAATAATAAAACATATCTTAAAAAGTGAAAAGAAGCAGAGGAAATTAATTTCAATAATATTTTTATTTAACCCAGTATCTATAAAACAGCATCATTTCCACACACAATCAATATAAAAAATTACCGAGCCAGCATGGTGACTCACGCCTGTAATCCCAGCCCTTTGGGAGGCCAAGGTAGGAGAATAGCTTGAAGCTGGGAGTTTGAGACCAGCCTGGGCAACATAATGTAACTGCATTTCTAAAAAAAAAAAAAAAATTATTCAATTACTATTGAGATATTTCATATAATTTTTCATACTGAGTCTTTAAAATCTGAATTGTGTTTTGCACCCACAGCACATCTTTGTTTAAGACTAGCCACATTTCAGGTGCTCAGTATCCACACGCGACTAATGCTGACAGAAGATGGCTCAGCTCCAGCCTTTTGTAGGCCTCTTGGTTGCACCAGGCTGTGATCTGGGGGCCTTTCTGTCTATGAGTCATACTCCCCCATGAACAGTGTGCTCCTTGGGGGCAGAAGCCTTGTCCCATTCATCTCTATATCCTAACATCTGAATGCAGGGGCACTCAATAAGTGGTTGTTTTTTGTTTGTTTGTTTGTTTGTTTGTTTTAGATGGAGTTTCACTCTGACACCCAGGCTGGAGTACAGTGGTGTAATCTCGGTTCACTGCAACCTCCACCTCCCAGATTCAGGAGATTCTCCTGCCTCAGCCTCCTGAGTAGCTGGAATTACATGTGCCCACCACCATGCCCGGCTAATTTTTGTGGTTTTAGTAGAGACGGGATTTCACCATGTTGGCCTGGCTGGTCTTGAACTCCTGACCTCAGGCGATCTGCCCACCTCAGCCTCCCAAAGTGCTGGGATTACAGGTGTGAGCCACCACACCCAGCCAAATAAATGCATTTTGAATGAATAAGTAATGTGGTTTCTCTACAAGAAAAAAACTCAGTCAGAAATTATATGTCTTAGTCTCTTTAACTGATTTTCCCTCTCCCTTAGTGAGAGACATGCAGAATACAACAAAATGTAGGTTGGACTTTTTTTTTTTTTTAATCTACTTGGAATCCCTTCTCTCAGAAGAGTAGATGCAGGACAAGGTGATTCTGTCAACTAGGGAAATCGTGTATTTTGAGGTGGAAAACAAATGCTGTGAATAGGTCTATATCTAGCAAAGAAATTGAATTAATGATTAATAACCTTCCAAAACAGAAAGCACCAGGACCAGACAGTTTTACCGGTGAAATCTACCAAACATTTGAGGAAGAAATAGGACCACTTCTCTACCACCTCTTTCAGAAGATAGAAGCAGAAGGAACACTTCCCAACTCATTTTATAAGGCCAGCATTGCTGAAACCAGAGACATTACAAAAGAAAACTATACACCAATATCACTCATGAACATAGATGCAAAAATCCTCAATACAATGTTAGCAAATTGAACCCAACAATGTATTAGAAGAATTATACAGACCCACGCATAGTGGTACATGTCTGTAACCCCAGCTACTCCAAAGTACGAAGCGGGAAGATCACTTGAGTCCAGGAGGTTGAGACCAGCCTGGGTAACATAGCAAGACCCCATTTCCAAAAAAAAAAAAAAAAAGAATTATATACCATGACCGGGGGTTCATCCCAGGTATGCAAGGAGGGTTCAACATTCAAAGGTCAAGTAATGTAATCTATCACATCCATAGGCTAAAGAAAAAATGTCATATCTACAAAGGTATAAAGAAATGCCATTCCATCCATCCCTTGATGATCATGGTGAAGGGCAGTGGCGTGGTGTTGGGCAGGGTCTGTGAGGCAGTGTTCTGGGACCACCAAGCTAAAGGAAGCAGCTGGGTGTGAGACAAAAGAGCCAATCTGCCAAGAAAGACCATAATCCCAAGGTATGGGTTTGAATGGCTGGAGGGTCCCCTGACCCTGAAGAACCACTGCAGAGGCTATCCACGCCAGCCCCAGGGGAGATGGCCAGGGTTACCCCAGAGTTGCCACAGTCTTAGCCCAACACTTCGCCCTATTGTAACCTGCCCCTTCCACTCAAGAAACTCACCAGTTGCCCTGCCCACTCTCCCACAATGCTGAGCCGCAGCCTCATGGGGGAAGCTGCCGTGTGCAGCGACATCCACTCCAGGACAGGAGCATCACATTTTTCATCCAAAGACATAATTGCTCACCAAGCCATGTGCCAACAAGGCTGCATGGACACCTAGGGACACCTTTCATGTCACCATCAGGAAGGGGCACCTTATATAACTTTGCATAGCTTTGCTCACCAGCCTCCCATGCGCTAGCTCACCATGCCTCAGTGAAACCCCAGGGCATCAAAAACTGTAAGGCCAGAAGCCCTTCCACTGGGCATAATGGGGGCATGGGGCAAACCACCCCGAGACTAGCCTACTGGGGTCACCATGAGTCCCTGGGCTGCAGACTTCGCCGGCTCCCTCACTTCAGACCAGCGCCCCCAGTCCAGGCTCTGCCATCAGTGCCCTCCCCCACCATGGCTGAACACCCCCTTACAACATTCTAGGACCCCTGGCCCCTCTAGAACAGGGAGAGAGTTGGAACCACGGAGAAGGAGCTACCAAACCAGACTTCCGGGCTTCCTGATATCACCCTCCAATGTCCTCCCCTCAGGGAACTTCCACCCTGAGGCACAGACCAGACGAGGGACGGAGAGAGCCCGTGAGTGAAGGAACAGCTATAAGCCCCTTCTTGAAGCCCTCCAGACACTTCAGCCTCCTTTCCTTGAGTTAGAGGCCCCATCCCAGGCTAGAGTCATTACTGTAAAAGGAGAGAAAGAAGAAAAGACAAGCTCATGCCTAGCCTTACCTCCAGTGGGCCCCTACCCTGTGCCTGTTCCAACATGACCCAGCACAAAGGGGGACTGCAGAGGGTCTCCTGCCCACTGGCATCCTGCTTTGTCAAGGCCCTCACTCTCTGCCAGTTCTGCCAACCCATGTCCTCTGCCCCAGCCAGCACCCGAGGAGTGCCCACTGCACACCTTGATCCTAGCAATGCCCTGTCCAAGCAAGGACTCCCTGGCCATGTGGTGCCACGAGAAGGCCAAGCAGGAACTTGGGAGCCCCTCACACACACCCGGCCCCAAAACCCACCACCCAGTGCTTCCCTTCCTGCTGCCTGTGCCAGCCCTACCTGAGCTCATTGGACCCAGCAGGGGTGGGGCCTACTGCTGTCAGGGCCACGTGCAGGGCCCGCCCAGAGGGGAGGAGAGAGGGCGGGCAAGCTGCTCTTAAGGCAGGTCTGGAGGTGAACTGGCGCCTCTCATGACTCTTCACCTGGACTCTGAGTCGTCTTGGTCCCAGGAGCCAGTAGTGAACGCAACAGTCTGCCCACCCATGGACACCAGGTAGGTGCCTTTATTCTTTAAGAAGAGAGGAACACTGAGCACCTTTGCCAGCCCTGACTCATTTAACCACTTAATTTTTTTTTTCTTTTTTTGAGACGGAGTCTTGCTCTGTCGCCCAGGCAGGAGTGCAGTGGCACCATCTTGGCTCACTGCCAACATCTGCCTCCAGGGTTCAAGCAATTCTCCTGCCCCAGCCTCCCAAGTACCTAGGATTACAAGTGTGTGCCACCATGCCCGGCTAATTTTCTTATGTTTAGTAGAGATGGGGTTTCACCATGTTGGCCAGGCTGGTCTCGAACTCCTGACCTCAGGTGATACTCCCACCTTAGCCTCCCAAAGTGCTGGAATTACAGGCGTGAGCCCAGCCTCATTTAACCTTTTGTCCTCAGCTTCTCCACTTCTCGGGCTCAGAGTGAAGGTTGGGAGAAATGGGGTGGAGGATGTGGATGAGATGAGATGGTTTCGGGATCACAGACCGCAGAGTTCAGCACTTTAAGGGAACTAAAACTGTGCCCCTCGGTGAATAGATGAGAGAGCTGAGGGCCAGGGAGAAGAGGCTTGCCTGAGGTCATGGAAAGGGACTAGACACAGCATCCAGGCCTCCTGCCTCCCAGCACTCTGGGAGCCCTCTGGGCCCTTCAGAGGTAGGCAGGAATGGGAGGTGGGGCGGCTGGCCTTCACTGGTCCTGTAGTCTCTGCCCGCAGTCCACGTCCTGCGTCACCGGGTCTGGGTGGGAGGGATGGGAAGATCGAGAGACAGTTTTCAAAAATATGGGGTGCAGTGGAGATTGGGCTAATCAGGCAAAGTGCTTTGGGGGAGACTCAGGCTTTTACCCTTGCCCCTTTACTGACCCAGGCTCGTAGGGAGAGAGTAAGTCAGGAGAAGAGGTTGGCAATGACACGGAAGAGGGGATTTGCCAAGGTGCCAGGACTCCCCAGAGTCCTTGGGAACAAAGAAAGAGATCTGAGTCAGAATCAGAAGTGGGAGCCGGAGAGGGGCACCCACAAACAGGGCAGAGGTGGCTGGAGCCCTCCTTGCCCCTGCCCCGTGCATCCCAACCACACAGAGCCCCGGGCCCAGGGACTCTCCTCACCACTTCCACCAAGAAAGAGCAAGTTAGAGGAGTGTGCGGGGCCACGAAAGGCACAGGTGCCCTGGGACATCCAAGGGCAAGGTGGAGCCTTAAAAGTGAGGGGAGGCTGAAGAGGAGCTTAGGGGCTACCTGCCCTTTGCTCAGCTCCAGGTCCGTCCCTCTCAGTTCCAGAATCCCAGAAGGGACAGTGTTGGACAGGGTTCTTAAATACGTGAAGCAGCAGCAGAGGCTAAAAGTGTGGGACCCTGGAGGAAGACCACCTGGGTTTAAACCCCAATTCACAGTTCGGGTTGTATGACCTTGGGCAAATTGCTCAACCTCTCCAGCCCTGCAGCAACAGCACCCTCGTCAGAGAACTGCTGAGAAAATGCAAGGTGTTTGGTGTCTGTTATGATCATATCCCCATCATTCGGATGGGACAACTGAGGTCTGCCCAGAGAGGAAAGGACGCTTGCCCAGGGTGGCACAAAAGCTGCGTCCAAATTAGTAAGCAGGTATCCTGGATCCTGGTCGCAAGGGGACACTCAGCCCTCCTTGAGCTCTGCAAAGTCAGCAGCCCCAGCCTCCTCTGCAGGACACAGCCAGAAAACTCCTGTCCCAACAAACCCAGTCCACTTGGAGCCTGTGTGGAAAAAGCCGCGGTTCCGGCTCTGTGTCCTCAGCTGTCCCGGGAGGGCGGGAGCGCAGAGGCCGGCTCCCTTCCACTTCCATTTATAGAAAGCTTCCTGTGCCCGGGATGCCCCGCCCCCTGCAGGACCTGGCCAAGGAAAAGTCTGGCATCAGACCTACCGGAGCCGCGGGGGTGTGGGGAGGCGGGAGAGGGGCAGGGGGCCTGGTTTTTCTCATGAATCCTGTGCGACCTTCAGCCAATCACGCCCCCTCTCTAGATCCCAGGTGTCCCTCTGCACTTGAATTCCATGTGGCATAAGGAATTAAGATTCCAAAATCCCACACCTGGGTTTGAATCCCAGCTCCACCATTTTTCTGGATGTGAAGCGTGTTTCTTGACCTCTCTGAGTCTCACTATCTTCATCTGTAAAATGGACTGATAACTCAAAATAAATAAGGCCAGGCACAGCAGCTCACACCTGTAATCTTAGCACTTTGGGAGGCTGAGGAAAGAGGAGCACTCGAGCCCAGGAGTTCAAGACCAGCCTGGGCAACAAAGTGAGACCCTCTTGCTACAAAAAATTTGCGGGGTGTAGGGCACACGCCTGTAGTCCCAGCCACTCGGAAGGGTAGAATCGCTTGAGCCGCAGGAGATCAAGGCTGCAGTGAGCCATGACTGTGCCACTGTACTCTAGCCTGGGCAACAGAGCGAGACCCTGTCTCAAGAAAAAAAATCAAGAGGACTGACAATAGGGTGCAGTACTTCCTAGAGCTGTGAGAGGATTGAGTTCCCAAATGTAACTCGTCTGTAAACTACCTGGCACATGGTCAGCGCTCAATAAATGGAAGCTACTGTTAATGAGGCTGTTATACACTGTAAGTCCTTCTTTCTAAGTACTATTTAGAATTGCCTAACTACCTTCACAAGGAGCACCTCACTGGTGCCATAACTCTCTGGGAGGGTGCAGGGCAGGAATTCTCACTACCATCTCACAGATGAGGAAACTCAGGGTCAGAGTCATACCATAAGGAGCTATTTGAGCTAGAAGTCAAATCTAAATCTTCGGATCCCTGAGTCCATTTTCTCTTCTCCCAGGCTAGTCGCAGATACCTTTTCCAGTGCTAAGGTCTGACTCCAAAGCAGGACGTAAAGGAGGCGTCTTGGCAATGAGAAGAAAGAGAGTCGGGGGCTGTTGGTGGGGGCTGGGGACAGGCAGCAAAGCTCAGAGCACACAATGGGAGTGCAACCAGCACATTGCAGCTCTGTACAGTTTTCTTGGCAGCCTCAGTCCCGGAACCTCTTACCTCCTTACCAAGCCCCACCTACAAGAAACTAGCATGTGGCATTAAGGTTAGACAATGGAAAAGACTTTTCACAGACAGGAAAATGAGGAGGTTGGGACATCTCTTTCCCAAATGAGCCCTAAGGAAATGAACATCATCTGATGATGTCACTCCCCAGCTCAAAACTTTTCAGAGGCTCCCCGTTGCCCCTCAGGGTTGAGCTGGCAGTCCTGAGCCCAGCCTGCAAGGCCCTGAAGGATCTGGCCAGCCTGCCTCCCCCGCCCCATCTCCTCTACCCACCCCAGGTGCCCTGTTACTCAGGTGCTCAATAGTGTCTTGTGAGTTTCCCTGCTGGCCAGACTTTTGCACAAATGGTCCCCTCTATTTATTTATTTATTTGTTTTATTTATGTAGTTATTTAATGTTTGTTTATTTAGAGACAGAGTCTCGCTCTGTCGCCCAGGCTGCAGTGCATTGGCTCTATCTCGGCTCACTGTAACCTCTGCCTCCCAGCTTCAAGCAATCCTCCTGCCCCAGCCTCCTGAGTAGCTGGAATTACAGGCACGTGCCATCATGCCAGCTAATTTCTATATTTTTAGTAGAGATGGGGTTTCACCATGTTCGCCAGGCTGGACTTGAACTCCTGACCTCAAGGGATCAGCCCACCTCAGACTCCCAAAGTGCTGGGATTACAGGTGTGAGCCATCACGCCCAGCCCATCCCCTCTACTTTAAACCTTCCTCTCTGCCTCCTTATCTCTACCCATCTTGCACAGCTACCTCTTGCTTTTCCTGCTTATCTCCCTTTGCATGTTCCTTCCTCCAGGAAGGCCTCCCTAACCTCCCCACTAAACTAGGAAAGTCCACTGTCCCTCCTCTCCTCCTCGTGACACTGCTTACAGTTGTTTGCTGGCTTACTTGTCTGTTTCACCAACTGGCCTAAGTGCAAGCACTTGGACATTAGGCAGCCGGGGGCCCAGTCCTTCTCTGACACTTGTTAGCGGTGTGACCCTTGGGCAAGTTACCTACCTCTCTGTGCCTCAGTTCTCTCCCTGTAAAATGGGATAATAGTACCTACTGTTATGAGGATTTTTAAAGGCTTTATGTAAAAATACCAGCGCTTATGTGGATAATTACTCAGTCAACATTAGGTAGTATTTACTTAATAAACACACCTGGGATGTAGTAGATATTCAGTAAACAGCTACTTTATTTAATGATCACTTACGCCGGGCGCGGTGGCTCAAGCCTGTAATCCCAGCACTTTGGGAGGCCGAGACGGGCGGATCACGAGGTCAGGAGATCGAGACCATCCTGGCTAACACGGTGAAACCCCGTCTCTACTAAAAAATACAAAAAACTAGCCGGGCGAGGTGGCGGGCGCCTGTAGTCCCAGCTACTCGGGAGGCTGAGGCAGGAGAATGGCGTGAACCCAGGAGGCGGATCTTGCAGTGAGCTGAGATCCGGCCACTGTACTCCAGCCTGGGTGACAGAGCGAGACTCCGTCTCAAAAAAAAAAAAAAAAAAAAGATCACTTACATAATGGGCTTGTTTTGTGCCAGGCACTGTTCTAAGCACATTACAAATATTAACTTGTTTTATAGACAAGGGAACTGAGGCATAGAGAAGTCAATTAGCTTGCTCAAGGTTATACAGCTAGTAGGTGGTGGAGCCAGGCTGCAAACCCAGGTAGTCTGGCTCCAGCATCCATGCTTTTAAATGAATGAATAAATTAGCCCTTGTATGGAGGGTGGGGAGGAAGGACTTAACCTACAGAAGTTACTCCATTCCCACTCTTGGACTCTTTCAGGTCCTGGGAGCTTCTGGTTGGCAAGTGAGATCTCTGGGATGTCAGTGAGGCTGGTTGAAAACCAGAGGTAAACTGCAGAGGTCACCATCCCCACCATGTCCCAGGTGATGTCCAGCCCACTGCTGGCAGGAGGCCATGCTGTCAGCTTGGCACCTTGTGACGAGCCCAGGAGGACCCTGCACCCAGCACCCAGCCCCAGCCTGCCGCCCCAGTGTTCTTACTACACCACGGAAGGCTGGGGAGCCCAGGCCCTGATGGCCCCCATGCCCTGCATGGGGCCCCCTGACCGACTCCAGCAAGCCCCACAGGCGGAGGCCAAAGCCACCTGCTTCCTGCCGTCCCCTGGCGAGCAGGCCTTGGGAACCCCGGAAGACCTTGACTCCTACATTGACTTCTCACTGGAGAGCCTCAATCAGATGATCCTGGAACTGGACCCCACCTTCCAGCTGCTTCCCCAAGGGACTGGGGGCCCCCAGGCTGAGCCGGCCCAGAGCACCATGTCAGTGAGAAAGAAGGAGGAACCTGAAGCCTTGGGTAAGGATTTGGGGCACAGTACTAGGAGCAGGGTTTGGTGCCAGACCTTATGAGGAAGAAGGACTTTCCTATGTACAGAGAAGGGGACCCTGTCCTGTTGGGAGATGCTGTGCAAACCTAACCAAGTTACTAACCCCTCTGTTTTCTATGCTACACAAAAGGGATAAATACAAGTTTCCCTCACTAGCCAATTCTATTTGCTTCCTGAGTTTGGAAAGTGATAGATACCAATTTTCTATGATTTTATGAGGACTCAAATAAGCTTCTATAGAAAGTGTTTTGTGCAGTACCGAGCCCACAAAGAAGAGCTCAGTAAATGTGGATCCCTGACCCCCACTGTCCTAGGGTGTCTCACTTCAGAGCCTCACCTGGGCCCCCCTCCCCGAAATGTTGGTAGGATTGCTATCTGGACCTCTGTCCTTGTTTAGAGGGGTATCTTTCCAGAGAGGCCCACACTGGAAATGGTAGGATAAGGACCCAGTAGTGTTCAAGCAGTGGTATGCTGGTGAATGTTCCCCTGGCTCCCTGGTTGGGGAGCAGGGGCAGAGGGAGCTGATTTGAAGCTTCTGCCCATTTCCACAGTGTAAATTCTCCCACTCTGGCCAATTGCAAGCTACCAACATGATGTCACTGAACGAGGAGCTGGAGACACGTGCAGTAGCAGGCTGTTACACAGCCTTGCCACCACACCGACACAACAGATGATCAATAACCCTGAGAGCACAGACAATAATAAGGAGGGTGGGGAGACATTGTAAAATAATTGGGATGTGACGAATTTTGAGTATTTATTACCTTTGTCTTTAATGGAAGTTATTTCATTGTAAGTGTACATAATGTAATTAACTCAATGGCTGGGTTTAGTAACCAGCTGGACAAAATCCTGAAAATTTAACAATCAGCTCTTAACCAGCCGATACAAGCCAATTCCAGGGCACCACCGAGTCCAAAGGAACCTGGAAATTCCTACATCTGGCTTCAGTTTCCTGAACAAAGAGTTTCAAATAAGCTCTTGATGAGGGTCAAGGAGCAGGTGTATTAGACAGGTTGGAAGACTGAGACCTCCAAGGCTTTAAGCTACCAGCAAGGATGAGGGGGTGCATGATTAGGATTAGAGATAGGAGCCATAAGATATTCCACTTACTGGACACATATTATACATCAGGCACTATGTTGAGCACTTTATGTGGAATCTTCAATCCTCTCAATCCACTCCCTGAGCTGATTTTTTTTTTCAATGGAGTCTCGCTGTCACCCAGGCTGGAGTGCAACAGCACGATCTCCGCTCACTCCAACCTCCGCCTCCCGGGTTCAAGCAATTCTCCTGCCTCAGCCTCCCCAGTAGCTGGGATTACAGGCACCTGCCACCAGGCCCAGCTAATTTTTGTATTTTCAGTAGAGACAGGGTTTCACCATGTTGGCCAGACTGGCCTCGAACTCCTGAGCTCAAGTGATCCACCCACCTTGCCCTCCCAAAGTGCTGGGATTACAGGCATGAGCTCGTCTGAATATTTTATCTCCGTTTCGCAAATGAGAAAGCTGGGGTTGCTGGGGTTGAGTAAGGAGCCAGTCTAGCCTAATGGCTGGCGTCAGGCAGAGCTTTCACAAGCTGCTTGCTTCACCGCTTTGTGTCACGGATTCCTCATCTGAGAAATGGAGATAACGAGAGTTCTTACCTCAAAGGGTGTTACGGGGATTGAAAGAAATTACATTTGTTGGCTGCTTATCACAAATCCTGGCACACTATACGCTATTCTAAATCGTAGCTGTTTTTATTAAACATTGGGGTTGTACGTCGGGCTAGCCCCAGGGTAGGTTTGGGCTCTGAGGTGGAGGCCAGCCCAGCACCCACGCCCTCTGGCACCCCGGGTTCCTGGGCTCCTGGGCTCCTGCCTGCTCTGCTCCCTTTCGCCAAGCATTGCCTGCCAGGCCTGTTAAAGAAACTGTCCCTCAAGGGTCTTCCTGTTTCTTAAGGCCAGTCATGGGCATGTCACTGCAGGAAAGGCGTCTTGGGCCTAATTACTGCTGGCAGGAGTAAGCCCAGGGTTTTACCATTCATGCCCCAGGACAGGAGTTCCACATATCCAAGGCCAGGTGGGGCAAAACCAGTCCCTGTGGAACGTCCACACATGTTGGGTGAGGGTTGGTAACAACTGGGCCCTTCCTCCACGGAAGGGGCTCATGATCAGCTTAGGGCTGATGGCATGGGTCCACATCCACAGATGCCCTGGGCACCACATGCCATTGTGAACGTGTGTCCACCCAACTCTGGGGAACAGGGAATGTAAGGCAGGCAGTGGCCAGAAGGTCCTGAGGAAGCTGCCTCACTGCCCTGGCCCCTTCTGATGGAGAAGAAAAAAAAATACCTTCCTCTAACCTCTGCCTGGACACCTGCAATGCCTGGGCGTTCACTGCCTCCTAAGACAGCCCAGCCAGGTCAGCTCCCCATTGAGAAGTTCTCCACCATCACTAAGAATAGCAGGCACCTGCGCCCAAAATCCTCCCCGCAGACCCTACTGCTGGTGACAAAGCTCTCACTGGCCCATGGCAGCGTACAGCTCTGAGCGTTGTGGTGAGTTCTCTTACCTCTAAATGTGTTCAGAGTGGAGGATCCCCTGCCATTTTACAATCTCCTCCTTCCTACTTTTGGGCTGTTCAAGGAAAGACACTCTGACATTCCCGTGCTAGGAGATGTTTACTGTTCCTCTTTGTCCTAACGTGGACAATTTTAAAATTAAACATTGGCAATTCTATATTGACATTTCCCCTATTATATATACACATATTTTTTTGAGACAGGGTCTCGTTGTGTTGCCCTGGCTGGAGTGCAGTGGTGTGATCGTAGCTCACTGCAGCCTTCAATGCCTGGGCTCAAGCAATCCTCCCACCTCAGCATCCCCAGTAGTTGGGACTACAGGCACATGTCACCACGCCCGGCTGTTTTTTTTTTTTTTTTTTTTGGTGGGTGATGGAGTCTCTGCCTCCCAGGGTTCAAGCGATTCTCATACCTCAGACTCCCGAATAGCAGGGATTACAGGTGCCCACCACCATGCCCAGCTAATTTTTTTGTATTTTTAGTAGAGACGGGGTTTCACCATGTTGGCCAGGCTGGTCTTGAACTCTTGACCTCGCCCACCTCAGTGATTCGCCCACCTTGGCCTCCCAAAGTGCTGGTATTACAGGTGTGAGCCACCACACCTTGCCAACCCAGTAATCTTTAAACTTTTTGTAGAGACAGAGTCTCGCCATGTTGCCCAGCCTACCTCAAGTGATCCTCCTTCCTCAGCTTCCCAAAGTTTTGGGATTACAGACGTGAGCCGTATCACCCAGCCCAGACTTTAAAAAAAAAAAAAAAAAACTATTCCATGTACCAGCCTGGCCAACATGGCGAAAACCCGTCTCTACTAAAAATACAAAAATTAGTTGGATGTGATGGCACGAACCTGTCATCCCATCTACTTGGGAGGATGAGGTGGAAGAATCACTTTAGCCTGGGAGGTGGAGGCTGCAGTGAGCCAAGATCCTGCCACTGCAGTCCAGCCTGGGCAAGAGTGAGACCCTGTCTCAAAAAAAAAAAAAAAAAAAAAAAAAAGAGTTCATGTAATCCATGATCCCAGTGTGTCTGGCTTTTGAAGGAAATAGTGGAAACCTCCTTTTACAGATGAGGAAACTGAGGCTCAGGGTGGGTATGTGATGGCTCACAGTCACACAGCCAAGGAGAGACAGGTCAGGCCTCAAATCCCAGCCTTCTGGGCTCCATAGGCCACTGTCCTTTCTCTCTTTCTAAAGTCTAGTCTTCTGCCCTCTGGGGTATCACAGAATCCATCAGGTTGGAGGCAGCCTGCAGGCTCCTCTTCTGAGACCCAACCTCCTGGGCGCTTCACAAACCTTCCCCAGGTTCCCTGCTCCTGCCTTCCTTTAAACTTGTCCTGGGGGCCCCCAGGGAATGTGCTTCCTAGAAGCAAACACCATATCCCTTCCTTTATCCTCTCCAATGTCCCTCACCCCATCTTTGGAACAGGCCCCCACTTTCAAATTTCAGCAATTTCTGCCAGACAAAGCTGTTTACCAGCCCAAGTGAAGAGGGTTTAATAACTGTCTCTCCACCCTTCACCTACATGCCCTCCCTCCACTCAACCGCCTGCCTGGGGCTGGTGCCGGCACCCACCCAGCACTGCTCAGACTTGCCCCACAGGCCAGTAAACAGCGACTGCACCCCTGTGATGGGTGGAGGCCCCCAGCCCCACTCCCCCAGCTACACCCACCTTGGGACAGCCACGGGAGGTGAGCACGGGGCTCCTCCCTCCCCTCCCACTCTCCTTACTCAGCGCCCCCCAGCAAGGTCCCTGGTGGATGTTTAGATGACCCAGTGAGTAGGGAGCCCAGAGCTTCACCAGGCCAAGAGACCCTTCCCAAAGCAGCCAAGCACCTTCTCACGGGGCAAGGCCTTGGAGCAGGGCTCATCCTGGAAGAAGCAGTCCCTAAACAGAGCTTAGCAACACTCCCTGGCTGTGCAGCATCGGATAACTCACTTCACCTTTCTGAGCCTTCCAGATTTCCCATCTGTTATATGGGCGTTAATAACATTCCCTACTTCAATAGAGTTGTCACGAGGGTTAAAAGAGCTAATATAAGCAATGTGTTCGTAGTGGTCCTGGCACAGTGCACTCAATAAAGACCAGTCTCTATGAAACATCATTGTATACTAAGTGTTAGCTCCATCCCCACTCTTCTCCAAGCCTCAGTTTCCTCCTCTGTAAAAAATGCCTGCCCTGCTCAAGGGCTGTTACGAGGTTCAGAGGAGATTATGGGTATAAACACTATAAAGTTCTATAAAAATTAAAGTTGTGCTTTCCAGCCTTCCAGAAGAATCCAGCCCATTCCAAGACCTCTTTTCTTCTGGAGCCCACAATACAGTCCCCCAAAGAGTCTCACCTTGCAGTCATCTTTCTAAGCAGAGAGATCCCCAACCTTAGCCAGAAAGAGGGCTCCATTTGGCCAGTACTGCCCCCAAAAAGCAGGCAGGTAGGAAATGCTCCTCTCTCCAGCCTCACCATGGGCCAGGCTCCAGGCTATTGTATTTCATCCTCATCACAACCTTGGAAGACTGGTTTCAGATCCTCACTTTGCAGATAAGGAAACAGAGGCTCAGAGAGGGTCGGAAAGTTACACAATGCCCTTGGCTGAGAAGCAGCAAAGCCAGGACTCACCCCCAGGTTTGTTTTGCTACAAAGCCAGGCTCTTCCTCCACCCGCTGAGCAGCAAGGCCCGGTCAGCTGCCAGCCCTTGCTCATCTGATGTAACTCCCCACCCCCTCCATGTGGCCCAAGCAGGCTCAGACAGAGGCAGTAACCGTGAGCAGGGCCAGATGGCCCTACCCTGGAGCGGGCTGGGGCAGGCTGGGGCTCCACAGTCATAATGGGGAGGAACAGTACATGTGCCAGGGCCCCAGGCAGGTGGGAGCTGAGGGTGCACGTTCTCCCCAATTTCCCCAGCCTCCATGCCAGGAAGCCAGAGGCAAGACTCACACTCTTCAGAAAAGAGCAGCTCATTAACCCCCACCTTCCTCCAGCTTTGCTGGAACAACACCAAGGACAATTCCCCTCCCCCAGGTCAGGAGGAAGGGTGTTCATCCTCACCATAGGGAGAACCGCAGAGCAGCCCACTCCAAGGCTGACCTCGGGAGAGGAACAAGGCCTCAGAATCCCAAGAGTCCCGGGTGCCCCGACCGGGGAGTGGAAAGAGCGCTGGAGCGAGTCGGCAGCCTGGGGTGTGTTGGGTGATCCCTGTGTACCAGTTACGATCCCCCGGGAGATCCATAGCTCAAGAATGCAGCAAGCCCTGCGCTCAGGGAGTGCCTGCTCGAAAGCAGTGTTCTCAAACTCCACTGCATATTCACATGCCCTGGGTGGCCTCGCTAAAATGCAGATTATGTTTCCGTAGGGGTGGAGCCCAGGTGATACGGTCCTGCTGGGCCATTCATGGTCTACTACACTCACCTGAAAAACGGGAAAACAAACAAAACTGAGGCCTGGGTTAACACCCTTGAGAGTTTAATCTAATTGGCACGAGGCACAGCCTGGGGTGAGTCTAGTGTGTAACCAAGCTTGAGAATCCCTGCTTTCATTGCAGGTACAGAAAAATCACTTTGGTTTTTTTTTTTTTTGGACATGGAGTTTCACTCTTGTCACCCAGGCTGGAGTGCAGTGGCACAATCTTGGCTCACTGCAACCTCTGCCTCCCCGGTTCAAGCGATTCTCGTGCTCAGCCTCCCAAGTAGCTGGGATTACAGGCGCCCAGCTAATTTTTGTAGTTTTGGTAGAGATGGGGTTCGCCATGTTGGCCAGGCTGGTCTTGAACTGCTGACCTCAGGTGATCCACCGGCCTCGGCCTCCCAAAGTGCTGGGATTCCAGATGTGAGCCACCGCGCCCAGCCTCAGAGAAACCACTTTCACACACCCTGAGTAGCAGAGGCATCATAAAGTGTCACTGGCACAACCCATCAAGTGGCCATTTCAAGCTAGGAAAAGGGCACAGACAAAGGAGAGGGTTGCCCAATTTTTAAGCACCTGCTCTGTGCCAAGAACAGTGCTGTGCTGCCTACACAAGTTTCACTTCATCCTTTCTGTAACAACAAGAGGCTGGATGCAGTTGCCCCACTTTACAGGTGTGGAAACTGAGGCCCTGGGTGGTGAAGTCTTTTGGCCAAACTCGCTCAGAGAATAAGTAGCAGAGCCAGATCTGAAGCCTGGGTCTGTCTCATTCCAAGGCCTCGGTCCTCTACTGCATCTCCTCACCCAAGGGAAGTTGTCACAGGAAGGGTGACTTTGGAATTGGGTCCTGAAGGTGGAGTTGGGCTCTCCTCTCTAGGCCTTAGTTTCCTCATCTCTATAAAAGAGGGGACAGAATGGCCTTGAGGACACTTCCAGCCTTTCTGTTCTATGAGTCCAGGCTCCTGTGTTTCACCAATGCTCTGCTTTTCTCCCCCAAAGACATAAAGTACATCGAGGTGACCTCCGCCAGATCAAGGTGTCATGATGGCCCCCAACGCTGCTCCAGCCCCTCTGTCACCCCACCCTTCGGCTCCCCTCGCAGTGGTGGCCTCTTCCTTTCCAGAGATGTCCCCCGAGAGACACGAAGCAGCAGTGAGAGCCTCATCTTCTCTGGGAACCAGGGCAGGGGGCACCAGCGCCCTCTGCCCCCCTCAGAGGGTCTCTCCCCTCAACCCCCAAATTCCCCCAGTATCTCAATCCCTTGCATGGGGAGCAAAGCCTCAAGCCCCCATGGCTTGGGCTCCCCACTGGTGGCTTCTCCAAGACTAGAGAAGCGACTGGGAGGCCTGGCCCCACAGCGGGGCAGCAGGATCTCCATGCTGTCAGCCAGCCCAGCGTCTGATGTCAGCTACATGTTTGGAAGGTAGGTTCTGTAGCTTCTAACATTGCACACACATACACACACAGGCACACACACGCACACATCCCCTAAAATCATTGAAAGGCACCCTACTCTAAGCAAAATCTGGGCATGCACCAAAACCAAAAGGGAATGCCCTGCCTGGGCATCGCTTACAATCATCCCAGGTCAATTATCTATAGACCTCACAGTAGAACTGCAGGCACATGCACACCCATTCTGCCCCAGGAAGACCGAACCACAGGACTCTGCTTCCCACTCCACCTCCAAAGCCACTGGCCAAGGCAGTCCCTGGCACAGAGGCTGGGGATTCCACAGCCATGCCCACTGGCACAGGCCTCTGAGCTCAGGGAGAAGTCTGGCTGGATGTGAAGCTGGCCTGCTCCTGCAGCTGGGGAGTTCCCTCTGCATCAGCCACGTTGTGGTCCAGCGTAGGTCCAGCCCATCTGCAGGGCTCCTGGGAGTCATGGGGGCCTGGGGAGATCCTGATCTGACAGCTCAGTCAGAATGACCTGGCTGGGAAGGCAGACGGAATGGGGGCCAGCCTATGCCCAAAGCCTGCAGGGGTCAGCTCATCGGCTACTTTAAATGACCAAAGACCCTACCATCCAGGGACATTTCTGTATCCTTACCATCCCTTAGGTGGGGGTAGGATTAGGTGGGGGTGCACTTTGCTGTGGGCTGTACGGGGTAGGGTATGCAGTGTTCTATTTAGCCAAAGCCACAGGAACCCAGATCACCAGATCCAGAGCCTGGCTATAGCCCCTGAGCCACCTACTGACCTAACAACCTGTCTGACTCTCCTGCTGCAGCAGTCAGTCCCTCCTGCACTCCAGCAACTCCGGTCATCAGTCATCTTCCAAATCCTTGGAAAGTCCAGCCAGCTCTTCCTCCAGCCTCCACAGCCTTGGCTCAGTGTCCCCGTGTACGAGACCCAGTGACTTCCAGGCTCCCAGAAACCCTACCCTAACCATGGGCCAACCCAGAGCACCCCACTGTCCACCACTGGCCAAAGAACATGCCAGCAGCTGCCCCCCATCCATCACCAACTCCATGGTGGACATACCCATTGTGCTGATCAACGGCTGCCCAGAACTAGGGTCTTCTCCACCCCAGCGGAGCCCAGGACACCAGAGCTCTGTTCGACCTGGAGCTGCTTCTCCCAGCAACCCCTGTCCAGCCACCAGGAGCCACAGCCAGACCCTGTCAGATGCCTCCTTCACCACATGCCCAGAGGGTACGTTGTAAACCAATATTTCAAGCAATGTAAGGTTTGGCTTGGGGGAATAGACAAAGTGCCAGTGGGTTTCTGCAACAGCCAGTCAACACATTTATTGAGCAACTATTGTGTGTCTGGTACTATGCCAGGTAGCGAGGACACACAAAGGGACACAGTTTAGAAAGACAAACACAAATCCTCACGGTAGGGTAGGATAAATGTGGAGGTAAAGAGATATTCTCAATCATATGGGCCAAAGTAGAAGGAATGATTCTTTCAGTCTGGAGAACAGAGGAAGCGACATCCGAGCTGGATCTGTGAAGTGGATCAGAAGTTTGTGGTCAGAGAAGGAGAGGAAAGGCTTTCCCAGCAGAGAGAGCAGGGGGTCCACAGTCGGGAAGGTGTGGAAGCACATGGCATGTTCAGGAAATGTCGGAATGTTGGGTGCAGGTTCAAGTCATTGAGAGTAATTTGAAGCCAGATTGTGAAAGGCCTTAAATGCCAAACTAAAAAAAAAAAAAAATAGAATTTGCCTTTTAAGCAATAAGGTACCATCAGTGAGCCTCACACAGGAAAGTGATGGAGTCAGAGGTGCACACTCAATGGATCACCCTGGCAGCTCAACGAATAGCAGGGGCCTGAACCGGGGTGGGGCAGTGGGGGTGGAGGAGAGAGGACAGAGCCAGGCGACCCTCAGGATGTGCTTGATGACTAACTCAAGGAGAGCAAGAGGGCGAGTCAGTTCTGACTCTGACGTTCATGGATGACGAGAACACAGAAGGGGTGGATGGGGCAACAGAGACAATGCATTCCAGTTCAGACAGCTGAAAACCACAAAACAGCAAACACCCTCCTTCCCGGAGTCTGAGACCACAGGCGTCCAAGGAGAACAAAATCAACCAGAACCTACAGCAGTAAACACAGAAGCTAAGCTCTAACACCCTCTGGATGCCTTTCCCATGAGCAGAGTCCCCTGCCAACCCCCTGTTCCCCCTCCCTCGGCCACTGGGGGGCTTCTCAGCCCTCCCTTGGCCATGACATTCACAGGCATCAAGGCAACTCTGGGAGAGTGGGGGAGAAATGTTTACTATAGCCCACTGCTCACTCCCACTCACAAAGCCATGTGGAGGCAAGCAGGAGAAAATGACACTTCCAGCATGCCTTTGCCTCTGCCCTGATCGCTTTCCTAGCACAAATCATTTGCAGATTTCAGTACTTTTTTTTAATGAGTTACTTGAGAGTAACTGGTCACAACACTCCTTTTCAAGCCGCCAAGGTTGACAGCTACTGCTCTCTGCCTTGGGGACCCAGAGAAATGGCCATTTTGGCATCTCAAAGAGTACATTTACTTAGCCTAGTGATATTCCCATCCTGCTTTGGTCCCATAATATCACTAACTGTACCCCCAGATCTTCTCAAATTCTGCAAAATATTCTCAAAACAAAATTCATTTTAATTTCATAGGCTACTGGAACATTAAAGACCCTCAGAAGTTGTTTAGTCCACTTGGTTCCCTCTGAGCTTCGGTTATCCCATATCAGAGTCAAGACGCAGCCTCCCACCTCCCAGGGGCATGTTTTTCTGCCCAGATCTGCTATTTTCCTCTCCTTCGTGTTTTCTGCCATTTTCTTTTCCAAGCTGAATATTCCCCTAAGGAATTCTTAGGATTATGAAGACGGAGGAGAATGTGATATCAAACATGAAGCATCTGAGAATTCCTTGTTTATCTCTTATTTCAGTCCTCACCAGGGGACTCAACACTAGATTTGAGAAACCATTTCTCCTTAAGCTAAGGTTGTATCTATTCATTTTTTTATTCATTACCAAGGATACAAGGGCACTTCTGAGTTCTAGATGCACCAAACCCTGGCATCCTTCTGTTTGATTTTCCCTCTCGTAGGCAGTTTGGAGATACAATGGAGTTAGGGTCTGGGATGGTGGTTGAATGAGACCTTGGAGCAATAGAATAGGGAAGGGTCTCCAGCCTTCTCTGGTGAACATCCCTCAGCTCCCATCTGTCCAGCCTACAGGGTCCCCCTTCTCTGTCTGTCTCCAGGTCCCACCAGGGACATGCAGCCCACCATGAAGTTCGTGATGGACACATCTAAATACTGGTTTAAGCCAAACATCACCCGAGAGCAAGGTAAAAGGAAGCATGAGCGACCCCAGAATCGGATCTGGGTCTTGCACTTCGCATCAGGCAGGGCCCTGGGTTACAGTTAAGGAATGGCAAATAGTGGGTCCAGGGAAGCAGGGGACAGGGATGTCCTGCTGACCTCATGACCTCCCAAGGAAGTAGGAACCACAGCAAGAATGGTGGAGATTTGACAGTAGAAAGAACTTCCTGGGGACAAAAGGTGACTCTGTAACATCTGCTCTGTGAAGACCCTATGGGGCGGGGGACAGAGGGTGTCCAGGTGGGGCGGTGTCCATCTCTGACTCAAGGATTGTTCCAGCAATCGAGCTGCTGAGGAAGGAGGAGCCAGGGGCTTTTGTCATAAGGGACAGCTCTTCATACCGAGGCTCCTTCGGCCTGGCCCTGAAGGTCCAGGAGGTTCCCCCATCTGCCCAGAATCGACCAGGTATGCATCTGTCTCTGCTCACTCAAGATCTCACTGAGGCAGCGGGGTGTGGTAGCTTCCAGTCCTGGCTCTGGCACTGGCTTTCAGAGTGACATGGCACCAGTCTTAAAACGGCACCTAGGAGAAGTGTCCACTCCAGTATTCTCTCCAATGCCCTCCAGCCCCAAGGCACCCTGAAAAATGCCTTTCACAGCAAGCCTAAGTGCTTCTGCCTTCCCGAGCCCCGCCCCCAGTTCCCTGCTTTTTCCTCCTGGTGGGAGAGAAGGAGGAGGGTCCCAGCCCCCTCTAGGCTGCTCTCTTTGAAGTCAAACTGGATTCATTTCCAGGGAACCTAATGTGTGATTACACGCGTAGCTAGCTTATCTCACAGGTGATAGCTTACCACGTGTGTGTATTAGCTCAGCACACGTGTGTGTGACAGCTCTTACCACATGCTTTCCTGTGGTCTCCCACGCTCATTTGATGGCAAACATCCATGGGGCATCCACCACACACCAGGCACTGTGTGGGGGCAGCAGGGATACAGAGGAATCAGAATCAGACGCCACCTCACCAGGGAGACAGACGAAAACATGATTACAATACAAGGTACCTGGGTCATAGGGTCATAGGCCTCACTCAAACCCCAGGATTGTACCTTCTTATTTAATGGATGAGGTAACAGAGGCTCCCAGAGTTACTTAATGACCCCAGAGCAATTAAGTGATAAAGGGAGGATGAAACACCCAGCCTTGTGTTCTTGACAGTATGCCTCACTGTCACAATAAGAAAGTGACCTCTGAGGAGGGTGTTGCTTATAAAGGACGCCTTGCAAGAGGCAATGAACCCAGACTGAGGAGGACGCTGTGGATTGGTGGAAAGGAGTCAGAAGATCATTGTTCACCTCCCCCAGCCCCCCGCCCCCCGCCACGCCCGGGGCCAGCGTGGCTCCAGCAAAGATGACCTGGTGGGCAGGGGGAGACAGAAACCAGAGCAAAGAGTCAACATTTATCTAAACAATAATTAAGAAGTGTCCTTGCCAGGCACAGAAGTGGCTCACGCCAGTAATCCCAGCACTTTGGGAGACCGAGGCAGGATGATTGCTTGAACCCAGGAGTCTGAGACCAGCTTGAGCAACATAGCAAAACCCTGTCTCTACAAAAATTACCCAGGTGTGGTGGAGCACACCTGTAGTCCCAGGTACTTGGGAGGCTGAAGCAGGAGAATCGCTTGAACCCAGGAGGTCTTGGAGGCTGCAGTGAGCCATGATCACACCACTGCACTCCTGCCTGGACCAAAGAATGAGACCCTGTCTAAAAAAAAGAAAAGAAAAGAAAAGAAAAATTCCCTAGGCCTCTCTGTGTCTCACACCTGTAATCCCAACATTTTGAGAGGCCCAGGCAGGAGAATCGCTTGAGCTCAGGAGTTTGAGACCAGCCTGAGCAAAACAGTGAGACCTTGTCTCTACAGAAGAATTAGCCAGACGTGATGAGGCCTGTAGTCCCAGCTACTCAGGAAGCTGAGGTGGGAGGATTCCTTAAGCCCAGGAGATTGAGGCACATAAGCTAAGATCACGCCACTGCACTTCCAGCCTGAGAGACAGAGCAGGACAATGTCTAACAACAACAAAAAAAATCAACAGAAAGGTTTCCCCACCCCACCCCCAAAAAAAGAAGAAGAAGAGAAAGGTTTCCTGAAGAGGGTGTGGCTGGAGTCATCGAGCAGATGTGTTGGCACCTCCTCTGTGGGAGTGAGAGGCAGGGGGATGATCAAGGTGGCATTTTTTTTTTTCCGGTGAGACGGAATCTCACTCTGTCACCCAGGCTGGAGTGCAGTGACACAATCTTGGCTCACTGCAACCTCTGCCTCCCAGGTTCAAGCGATTCTCCTGCCTCAGCCTCCCAAGTAGCTGGGACTACAGGCATGTGAACCACGCCTGGCGTTTTTTTTTTTTTTTTAATCTTTAATAGAGATGGGGTTTTACCACGTCAGTCAGGCTGATCTCGAACTCCTGCCCTCAAGTGATCCACCCGCCTCAGCCCCCCAAAGTGCTGGGATTATAGGCGTGAGCCACTGCGCCCAGCCACAAGGTGGAATTCTATCGGAATGCACTTTCTTCTTTCTCTATCCAGGCGAGGACAGCAATGACCTTATTCGACACTTCCTCATCGAGTCTTCTGCCAAAGGAGTGCATCTCAAAGGAGCTGATGAGGAGCCCTACTTTGGTGAGATTCCCCAGCCTCCAGGCTCCCCAGGGATGGGGGACCAGCGAAGTCTCTCTTCTGAACTGTGGGGTGGGCTAGGGAAGCTCTACTCATGCTGGGCTGCTTGCTTCCTTTCAGGGAGCCTCTCTGCCTTCGTGTGCCAGCATTCCATCATGGCCCTGGCCCTGCCCTGCAAACTCACCATCCCGCAGAGAGGTGGGTCTGGGCCCCAAAGAGGGAATGCCAAGGTGGGGGACCTGTTTGTTCCCACTAGAAATGGGGTTCATTTCTTTTTTTTTTTTTTTTTTTTTTTTTGAGACGGAGTCTCGCTCTGTCGCCCAGGCTGGAGTGCAGTGGTGCAGTGGCCGGATCTCAGCTCACTGCAAGATCCGCCTCCCGGGTTTACGCCATTCTCCTGCCTCAGCCTCCCCAGTAGCTGGGACTACAGGCGCCCGCCACCTCGCCCGGCTAGTTTTTTGTATTTTTTAGTAGAGACGGGGTTTCACCGGGTTAGCCAGGATGGTCTCGATCTCCTGACCTCGTGATCCGCCCGTCTCAGCCTCCCAAAGTGCTGGGATTACAGGCTTGAGCCACCGCGCCCGGCCGAAATGGGGTTCATTTCTACCTTGTTGGTGGATTATTTTAGTGTCCCGGTTAAAACTGCGTGTACTGGAGTCGGTGAACATCTCCACCTCCTAGCTGTGAAAATTTGATAATGTTGACCTCTCTGAGCCTCAGTTTCCTCATCTATAAAATGGGGACAATCATCATGGTACCTACTTATAGGATTGCTGTGCGGACTAAATGAGACAGCTCAGGCAAGGCTCTTAGCGCAATGCCTGGCATAGAATGGATGTTGGATAAATAGCAGCCTGCTTTGAGAGGATGAAAGAGCCTAAATCAAATAGTTTGGAGAGTTTTCTCTTTCTGGGTCTAATATTTGAGCACTCACTCACCCATTCATGCTTCACTACAAGCTTGTGAAGCAGACTTTGCTGTTATCATCCCCATTTCACAGATAAGAAAATAAGGGCTGGGCGCGGTGACTCACACCTGTAATCCCAGCACTTTGGGAGGCCAAGGCAGGTGGATCACTTGAGGTCAGGAGTTCAAGACCAGCCTGACCAACATGGTGAAACTCCGTCTCTACTAAAAATACAAAAAATTAGCCGGACGTGGTGGTAGGTGCCTGTAATCCCAGCTACTTGGGAGGCTGAGGCAGGAGAATCACTTGAGCCCGGGAGGCAGAGGTTGCAGTGAGCCAAGATCGCGCGACTGCACTCTAGCATGGGCAACAGAGCGAGACTTCATCAAAAAAAAAAAGAAAGAAAGAAAGAAAGAAAGAGAAAGGAAGGAAAGGGAAGGGAAGGGAAGGATTCGGTTCTAGATGTTAAGTAATTTGCCCAAAGGCCCTCAGAGTCAGACCTTGAACTCAGATCAGCATGCCCTATCCAGAGCGTACAGCTAGGTAGGGGGACAGCTCAGATGGAATAGATCATCTCAGGGGTATGCAGGAGAAGCTCGAGAAGGGCATTGACGCAGGGGAGTCCTAGAGGAGCGTTGGTGAGAGCCTCCTTGCTTTCTGCAAAGACAGGTCAGGGGTTGGGACAGGGTCCAAAAGAAGTGAGGAGGTCAGGGGCCTGTGAGGACAAGATCATGGCAGCCATCTAAGAGGCAGGGGGGCGAGGAGGGGAAGAAGAGATCAAAAGGGTTGCAAACTAAGCATTTAGGGAGCCCAAAGTGGCCTGTTTGCCTAATTACGGTAATCACACCTGGTTTGAGTCACTTCCTGGAGATGGGGGTGGAGGTGGGAGATCTTCAAAGGGATTCATGAGGCCTGTTCCTGTGAGAGGGGTCCATTCACTTCACCCTCGCCCCTTTGGGGGGCCTGTTTCTTTGACTTGGCTCAGAACTGGGAGGTGCAGATGGTGCCTCGGACTCTACAGACAGCCCAGCCTCCTGCCAGAGGAAATCTGCAGGTGAGTGGTACAGGACGGGAGACGCCAAGCTTGGCTGTGCCCCAAGAGGGCACCTCCCGACCCTGCCCACACACACGCATGCACGCACACACGCACAGGCCCACACGTGTTTCCCACCTCAGCTTCGTTTGTGCATCTTTAACAACGTGCCACCCCCACCACCCCGCCACCCCTGTAAAACAAGATGAGAGGCCAGCAGGGAAGTGGGGTGGGGTTGGGGGTGGTGGGGTGGCAGAACTTACAGTCTCTCCTGCACACACACGGGCACGTGCACACGTGCTAGAGTCTCTCTGGGTCTGAGGAAACTGCCCTGGAGGTGTTTGCAGGTTTGAGATCCTCTATGGGGTGTCAGGTCTGAGTCCTCGAGCCTTCACCAGGGGAAAGGTCCCTGACCCACACTCCCAGAGGCCAGCACACATCGGCACTTGTCTCAGTGACAGCTCCTGCTCTATGTATGCCCTAAGCACGAACGGCTTCCCTCCCCATTCTTGTCTTCTGTCCCTACTGTCGCCAATGAACTAAGACCTTGAGGGTAGAGGTGTGGGGAGGAGGGCAGTCGTTAAGTGTGGACAGAAGGATGTTTTCCTGGGCACCCCTACGCACATGGCAACTTCCCCTCCCCTGCCCCATGCTGGAGGGCCAGGGGCCAGGGCGATGCAAAGCCCCAGAAGATCTCAAAGCCCTCTGGGGTTGGCCTCAGACTGTGATCACCCACACACCCACTTCCTGTTGGGTGGCTCTAAGAGAACCTCCACTGGATTCCTGAACAGGAGACTCACCCCCTTCCCTGGGCCTGGGTCAGTGGCCCCAGCACAGTGTCTGCCTCCCACAGGCTGCCACACCCTGTACCTGAGCTCAGTGAGCGTGGAGACCCTGACCGGAGCCCTGGCCGTGCAGAAGGCCGTCTCCACCACCTTTGAGAGGGACGTCCTCCCCACGCCCACCGTGGTCCACTTCAAAGTCACAGAGCAGGGCATCACCCTGACGGATGTCCAGAGGAAGTAAGGGCCTTCCCTTGCCCTAGGGCTTCGGGGCTGGTGGCGTAGAGCTGGAGGGGATAGCTGAGACAGTCGCGGATCAGGGATGAAGGTTGAGTTCAGGGTCCTGGATGACCCAGCGGGGCCAGTGATGTGCTGAGTGACTCCAGGCAACTTCCCTGCCTCCTCCAGGCCTCAATCCACTGCCAAAGCCCCAGTTCATCGTGACTGATGAAAATGGAGTTAACAGGGGCCGGGCGTGGTAGTTCATGCCTGTGATCCCAGCAATTTGGGAGGCCAAGGCGGGTGGATCACCTGAGGTCAGGAGTTCGAGACCAGCCTGGTCAACATGGTGAAACCTCGTCTCTACTAACTATACAAAAGTAGCTGGGTGTGGTGGCACACACTTGTAATCCCAGCTACTTGGGAGGCTGAGGCAGGAGAATCGCTTGAACCCAGGAGGTGGAGGGTGCAGTGAGCTGAGATCGCCCCACTGCACTCCAGCCTGGGTGACAGAGTGAAACACCACCTCAAAAAAAAAAAAAAGAAGGAAAATGGAGTTAACTAGTATTCATGGGTGCTGATTATGTCTGCACCCATTGATGGAACATCTTCCCTAGGCCAGACTCTGGCTGACCACTGGGACCCAGAGAGGAATGAGATCGTTCCTTCCCCAGGCTCGGGATCTCACAGTCTAACAGGAGCCTGATCCAGGGCTGAGCACTTCACAGGAGAAACAAGAGATGACCAAGATGTAATTCGTGTCCTCAAAAAGTTAGGGGCCAAAAAAAAAGTTAAATGGCATGGTAGGGGTATGAAACAAAACCCCAGAGTGTAAGACACAGGCAGACAAGTCCCATGAGAGGAGAGAGGCAGGAGCAGGGCACCAGGACCCCCCAGTGGGAAAAGCCGTAGCGGTCGCCGAGGTCTAACCCAGAGACTTCTTGGAGGACAGGGCACCTGCGCTTGGGGAGAACAAGAGATGCTGGAGGCAGGGTGACACTGGGACAGGTTCTCATCACTTCCCTTCTCTCCTCACCTCCTGCTAGGGTGTTTTTCCGGCGCCATTACCCCCTCACTACCCTCCGCTTCTGTGGTATGGACCCTGAGCAACGGAAGTAAGTTCAAGGCTGGGCCAAACTAAGAAGGCCGTCCAGGGCCCAGCTGCCCACCAAGGTGTCCCGCCGACTCTGGGACTGGGATCCCAGAGGGAGCCTGTGAACCTCAAGGGGTCAGGGTGACAGGATTAGGGTAGGGTGGGGTGTGGTGGGGCGGGGACACAGCTGGCCAGTCCTGCTGCTCCTTCAGGGTCCTGTGGCATGGAGCAAAGCCTCATTACTCGGTATCATGTTCTTTTCCTACAGGTGGCAGAAGTACTGCAAGCCCTCCTGGTAAGGCCTTCCTGTCTACTCTGTTACCAAAGAGGGGTCCCTGCCTCAGGGTCCCAAACCCAACATGGGGAGGGAACTAGAGAAGGAAAGAGGCCCCATTCTGACTTTAATAGTCCAAGGTGTTGATGAGGGCACAGGCCCTGGTCCTCAGGGAGCTCGCATCTAATGGGAAAGACTTTCACTGCCCTCAGAGCCTCTGGGCTGATAGGGGTGACATGAGCCTGGGAGTCCTCAATCTTCTGCAAGAGGTACAGGCTCTAACTTCAGGGAGCCTCAAGCTATTGGAATGTCCCAGTCTGATGATCAAGATGCATCTTTGCCCTCAGGGAGCTTCCACTCTAATGGGGAATGCACAGGTCCTGTCCTCAAGGAGCCCCCACTCAAAACAAACGAAACCCAGAGCTTGAACTTGGAAATCTCCCAGTCTGACAGGAGAGGCATCTTCTTCCTCAGGGAGCCCCATCTTAAGGAGGTGCTAGAGCCAATTGGCTAAGGGAGGGGCAGGGAGGAATGAGGTGCAGGCTGAGGGCCTCCCACCACCCCATTCCCACCAGCCTGATGCCTCCCTGGGTCCCACCCCTCACTCAGATTGCCCTCCCCCACCAGGATTTTTGGGTTTGTGGCCAAGAGCCAGACAGAGCCTCAGGAGAACGTGTGCCACCTATTTGCGGAGTATGACACGGTCCAGCCAGCCTCGCAGGTCATCAGCCTGGTGACTGCTCTGCTGCAAGATGCCGAAAGGATGTAGGGGAGAGACTGCCTGTGCACCTTCCCAACACCTCTAGGGACTCACCAAGGAGCCTCCCTCCACCCCCTGAATGGGTGTGTCTTGTGGCCATATCGACAGACCAATCTGTGGGACTAGGGGGATTGGCATAAAGTTGACACCCTTGAACCTGCTGTGGCCTTCAGCAGTCACCATCATCCAGACCCCCCAGGCCTCAGTTTCCTCAACCACAGAAGGAGACCAATAGACAAGATCAGCTGTTCTCAGATGCTGGTGGGCATTTGAACACCCTCCTCCATGATTCTGAAGCATGCCCACATCTGAAGACCCCTGCATGAAAATAACCTCCAAGGACCCTCTGACCCCATCGACCTGGGCTCTGCCAACACAATAGGCTGAGCAAAAGACCTGCAGCCCCTGTTTCATGGCAGACAGCAGGTGCCTGGCAGTGACCCACGGGGTATCTGGCTTGCAGCCAGTGATGGTCAAGAATTGACTACAAAACGGGAATGGATAGACTATTTCCTTCCATATCTGTTCCTCTGTTCCTTTTCCCACTTTCTGGGTGGCTTTTTGGGTCCATCCAGCCAGGATGCTGCAGGCCAAGCTGGGTATGGTATTTTGGGCAGCTCAGCAGAGGGAACTTGCCCCCTTGGTCAGAGGAGACCCAGCTGTCCTGCACCCCCTTGCAGATGAGTATCACCCCATCTTTTCTTTCCACTTCTTTTTTTTTTTGAGACGGAGTCTCATTGTCACCCAGGCTGGACTGCAGTGGTGCGATCTAGGCTCACTGCAACCTCCACCTCCCAGGTTCAAGCAATTCTCCTGCCTCAGGCTCCCGAGTAGCTGGGATTACAGGCATGTGCCACTCACCCGGCTAATTTTGTATTTTTAGTAGAGACGGGGTTTCACCATGTTGGTCAGGCTGGTCTTGAACTCCTGACCTCAGGTAACCCACCTGCTTTGGCCTCCCAAAGTGCTGGGATTACAGGCACGAGCCACCGCGCCCAGCTTCTTTCCATTTCTTGATAGGCGGGTATTCCAAAGCTGGTATCGTAGCTGCCCTAATGCTGCATATTAGGCGGTGGGACTAGAGATAAGGGCAATCTCTCTGTGATTCTGCCTCAGCTCCTGTCTTTCTGAGCCCTCCCCCAACCCACGCTCCAACACGTACACACACACACACACACACACACACACACACACGCCCCTCTACTGCTATGTGGCTTCAACCAACCTCACAGCCACACGGGGGCAGCAGAGAGTCAAGAATGCAAGGAGGCCACTTCCCTAAGAGGCTTGGAGGAGCTGGGCTCTTTCCCACCCCGACCCCCACCCAGCCTCCAGAAGCTGGAACCATTTCTCCCGCAGGCCTGAGTTCGTAAGGAAACCACACTACCGGGGTGGAAGGGAGGGTCAGGGAAGAAGCCCACTCTTCCTCTACGAGGAGCAAGTGCCTGCCCCCTCCCAGCGGCCAGCCCTGCCAAAGCTGCATTATCTTTGGCCAAGGTTGGGCCTGATGGTTATGATTTCAGCCCTGGGCCTGCGGGAGAGGCTGAGACCAGCCCACCCAGCCGGTGGTCGAGCACTGCCCTGCCGCCAAAGTCTGCAGAATGTGAGATGAGGTTCTCAAGGTCACAGGGCCCAGTCCCAGCCTGGGGGCTGACAGAGGCCCCCATATACTCCACTACAGCTCCTATCATAAAAAATAAAGTGTTTGTCTTTGCAAAACAGTAAGTTCTGAGGCAGTCAGGGCTGTGCCCTCGGAGATGGAGACCTGAACAGAGAAGGGGGCCTGACTTGGGAGGGCGTGGCTATGTCTTAGGGGAGACCAGGTGTGCCACACTTCCTCCCATGCTCCTGGCCACGGCACTACAGGCTCAGCAGGCTTCCACTTCGTAAACCATTGCTTAAACCACTCTGTGTCCCCCACACGCCCAACACGCTTGTTCTTCTTTCTTCATCACCCCTTTCCTGCCGCTCTGCCGGGGAAACAGGAGGACTGTGATTTCCCGGGGCCCAGAGTGAGTGTGTATGGTGCCCCTGCTGGATTCCAAGGTCTCACTCAGCCCCCACTGAGAGGCAAGGAGAGGCGGGCAAAACAGGAACTCCTCGAGAAGAGTCCAGAAGAGTCCCCGAAACCAGATGGCCCCAGAGCTGCCAGCTCCGCCCTGAAGAACTGGACTGTGGTTGGGTGTGGTGTCTCACGCCTGTAATCCCAGCACTTTGGGAGGCCGAAGCTGGAGGATGGATTTAGCCCAGGAGTTTGAGACCAGGCTGGGCAACACAGGGAGATCCTATCTCTTTTTTTTTTTTTTTTTTTGAGACGGAGTCTTGCTCTGTCACCCAGGCTGGAGTGCAGTGGCGCGATCTCGGCTCACTGCAAGCTCCGCCTCCTGGGTTTACGCCATTCTCCTGCCTCAGCCTCCCGAGTAGCTGGGACTACAGACGCCCGCCACCTCGCCCAGCTAGTTTTTTGTATTTTTAGTAGAGACGGGGTTTCACCATGTTAGCCAGAATGGTCTCGATCTCCTGACCTCGTGATTCGCCCGCCTCGGCCTCCCAAAGTGCTGGGATTACAGGCTTGAGCCACCGCACCCGGCCTGGGAGACCCTATCTCTACAAAAAAATACAACAAGTTAGCAAGGTGTGGTGGCACATACCTGTAGCCCCAGCTACTTGGGAGGCTGAGGCGGGAGGATCCCTTGAGCCTGGGGGTTCAAGGCTGCAGTGAGCTGTGGTTGTGCCACTGTACTCCAGCCTGAGTGAGAGTGAGACTCTGTCTCAAAAGAAAAGAAAAAGAACTGGACTATGGCCTCTTGATCCCACCCTGGGCCTGGGGAGTTCTACCCCCAGCTCTTTCCGGTGACAGTCCTCCCCTAAACCAGTCCCAGAGGAATGCCCCGCTCCCAGACCTGCTCCAGACTTCACTGCAACTAGGAAGCCAAGGCTGGCATGCCCTGAGAAGGCCTCAGCAAGCGATGCAAGAGAGGCTGTGGCACTTCTGTTCTCCTAAAGAGCTTTGGGAACGGGAGAGCCCCTCCTTCTGTCTGGGCTGAGCTATGTGACCCAGTGGCAGGGGCCTTGAACCACCGCCGGGTAGACCCTGCCTCCCTTTCCACCGCCCCAGTGCAGTTCCAGATGGAGACTCCTCTCAGTCTCCTGCTCTGGCCCTGCTTAGCCCAGCATGGAACAGAGTTCGTGGAAGGCGATCATTTCTGCTGCATTTGCCACAGCTCATGTTTCCCCTAAGAAGATTTAGCAGAGAACTTAAGACTTTTGCTGAGGGCAAAGCAGCCAGCCCGGCAGGGGCTGGACGGCTGGACAGGCTGGGAGGGCTGGACGGCAGAGGGGAGGCAGGACAAGCACTGAGCCAGGAGCCAGGAGGGGAGGAGCCATCCTCCTATCCACCCAGGAACACCAGAGGAGAGTTCTCTCCAGGAGGCTCCAGGCCTTATAGCCCTCGGTCTTAACCCCTGCCGCAGCCCCCGCTCCAGTGTCTCTCTCCCCCCAGTCTTTTCATCCCTCCGCATCCCTTTCTTGATCTCCATACACACGCATACCACCCATCCTCCCTCCCTCTCTTCTCCCACTTCCTCTCTCTCCTTTCTCACCATCTCTCCTCATTATGTCTTCTCTACTCAATCACCCCTTCGCAGAGAAACCTTTCCAGCTTCTTGCTCTTTTCCAGTTGAATTTCCTCGCCCCTTTGTCCCAGGTGGCTGGACATGCAGCAGAGTCCAGCTGCTGCTGGAGTTCATGAGAAGGGAACCAGGAAGCCTCTCGCACTGCCAATCGTTTCTCAAAACTGAGGTTCCAGTTTGAGACCAGCCTGGCCAACATGGTGAAACCCCGTCTCTACAAAAAATGCAAAAATTAGCCAGGCATGGTAGTGCACCTGTAGTCCCACTACTCGGGAGACTGAGGCATGAGAATCCCTTGAACCTGGGAGACGGAAGCTGTAGTGAGCTGTGATCGTGCCACTGCACTCCAGCCTGGTTGACAGAGCAAGACGCTGTCTCTAAAAACACAAAACAAACAAACAAACAAAAAACTCAGGTTCCCACACCCACTAAACCCTGCCTCCTCTCAGGCTACAGAGACCTCCTCAGGAGGCTGAAGTGCCCTTACCCCGACCATCTGACCAGCCACCTCCCCACGCCCGTGCCCCAAGGGCTGAGGCTGCTCACTGCTCTGTTTTATCTTTGGCCTCTGGTCCTTCACTCTTGTGCCAGGGCTTAGACCCAGGGCAAGGTCTTAGACCCAGGGCAGGGGCAGGGTTAAAGGCTTTCAACCCATGGCCAATGCCTTAATTCATGCAACAAATGTTTTCTGGCTGTGTGCTTTATTCATGTGAACAAGGAAAACAGAAAAAATATGACTGTTTCTAACAGAGGTTTACAAGTGCTATGCAGGGCTGGCAGAAAGAGTAGAAACTGGAAAAGATAAACTTTACCCACTTGAAGGGAAAGAGGGCAATGTTACCAAGAAGGTAACATTTGAGTTGGGTCTTCAAGGATGAATAGGAGTTCAGCATGCAAAGAGAGGTAGAAACCAACTTTTAGGAGGGGGAGGGGCTCTCATGTGCTACATACAATCAGAGGCACATTATATATGCCTAATCCCATTTTACAAGTTAGAAAACTGGGGCTCAGAGGGTTAACTTTCTCCTAACTGTAAATGGCAGAGAAACAGGATTTCAAGTCCATGCCCATCCTATTGCCCCAGCGTTCAGAGAAAGCAGATGGAGACATTCGTGTGTGAAGCACACAGGTATGAAAAGATGTACAGGCCGGGCGCGGTGGCTCAAGCCTGTAATCCCAGCACTTTGGGAGGCCGAGACGGGCGGATCACAAGGTCAGGAGATCGAGACCATCCTGGCTAATATGGTGAAACCCCATCTCTACTGAAGAATACAAAAAACTAGCCGGGCGACGAGGTGGGCGCCTGTAGTCCCAGCTACTTGGGAGGCGGAGGCAGGAGAATGGCGTGAACCTGAGAGGCGGATGTTGTGAACCTGGGAGGTGGAGCTTGCAGTGAGCTGAGATCCGGCCACCGCACTCCAGCCTGGGCGACAGAGCCAGACTCCGTCTCAAAAAAAAAAAGAAAAAAGAAAAGAAAAGATGTACCATGTTTGATGTGGCTCAAGTACATGGTACCTAAGGAAGTAGGTGAGAGAGAAAGCAGAAGAAAAAGGCAGCAACAGGACCCTCAGGACCCTTGGGTGCCAGCTGAGAATGTCTGGAGATTGAAGACTTGCTGAATTAATGAGGTGGGACTCAGGCCTGCTGTGTACGATTTTGTAGGCTGTGCAGTGCATGGTCATACATGGCACCCTGCTTCAGCTTTATCCCATAGGTAATGAGGATGAGGTAGGAAGCAGGACTGGACTCCAGAGGCAGGGCTTGGACACAGGTCCAAACTGAGGACTAGCTAAAACAGGGATGAGGTGGGAGGAGCTTTCCATAAGACACACCCACCAGCGTGACATGTCAGTTTACCATTGCCGTGGCAACACCCAGAAGTTACCACCCCTTTCCATGGCAGCAACAACCTGATGACCCAGAAGTCACCACCCTTTTTCTACAAATCTCTGCATAATCTGCCCCTTAACTTGCATGTGTTTAAAAGTGGGTGCAAATAAGAGTGTGGAAGCTACTGAGCTGCAGCTCTCAGCACACTGGGGTAGCCCGGCTCTGCAGGAGCAGTCACGGGATTGTGACACTGCCACCTCTAGAAAGCTGCTTTCTTCTACCACTGCTTGCCCTTGAATTATTCCCTGAATGAAGCCAAGAACCCTCCCAGGCTAAGCCCCAATTTGGGGCTCGCCTGCCCTGCATCAGGGAGACATTTCAGCTGAGGAGTAATTGACCAGATTTATGCTTTAGAAACATGGAAGCCGGAGATGTCATCTGAGGCTCAAGCTGGGGAGAAGGATGCTGGGATGAGAACCTGGAGTTCGGACGAGGGAAGGGATGAGAGCCGAAGAAGAGGAGCTCTCACCCTGAGACACGCTGGGGCAGGAGCCTGCTTGATCCAGGCCCGGGTCTCTGGTTCTCTCTGAGCTTGGGAGGACTATGTGAGACAGAGCAGGACCAGGGGCCTGCATTCCCCCTTGTATTATTCATCTTCTCGGGCTGCCATAACAAAATACCATAGACTGGGCAGCTTACACAACAGAAATTTATTTTCTCACAGTTCTAGAGGCTTGAAGTCCAGGATCAGGATGCCATGATGGCCAGGTTTGGGTAAGGACTCTCTTCCTGGCTTGCAGACAGCCACCTTCTCCCTGTGTGCTCACATGGTCTTTCCTCAGTGTGTGTGCATGGAGAAAGAGATCTCTCTCCCTCTCTTCCTTTTCTTTTAAAGCCACCATCCTATCTGATTAGAATCTCACCCTTGTGGTCTCACTGAACCTTAATTACCTCAGAAAAGCCTTATCTCCAAATATAGTCACGTGGGGAATGAGAGCTTCAGCATGCCAATTTGATGGAACACAGCTCAATCCACAGCACCCATCCAGGCAGAGTCCTGCCTGGTCATGTTCCCCATCCCCACCAAGCCCCAGTCCGGACCAGGCTGGAGCCCTCAGCCCCAGGAAAGGAGATCCTCAACTTCCCGGGCTCCCAGGGCCAGCCAGGGGCTTATTTTGTAACTGTTTCCTGGAAGGCTTTTCAGTGTTCTCCTCTCCCCATCTGGACTAGCCAAGAAAGGCAAGTAGAGCTTGGCTGGGAGCAGGCCTGGGGGTCAGGGAGACAAGCCGGGAAGGAGGGAACCAGAGAGGAAGAATGAGGAGGGGGTTAGGAGGGCAAGCAACACACACTCATTCATTCACGCATTCAACAAATAAGCGCTGTGCTCCCATGTGAACCACGCAGAGCCAGGCAAACGGGGTTGGCCAGGAGCTGGGGGAGGGGCTTACATGTGCCCCAGGAAGCAATGTTCTCTCCTCCCAAGAATTCAGACTTGACACCCTGTGCACACTGACATGGGACATATCCTTAGTTCACTCCACTCCCATCTATGCACGCACACACACACGTGCATGCGCACACACACACATACACACACACTTGCTTCTTTTGGATCAAGAACTGGAAGCCGGCCGGGTGTGGTGGCTCACGCCTGTAATCCCAGAACTTTGGGAGGCTGAGGCGGGTGGATCGTGAGGTCAGGAGATCGAGACCATCCTGGCTAGCACGGTGAAACCCCGTCTCTACTAAAAATACAAAAAAAAAAAATTAGCCAGGCGTGCTGGCAGGCTCCTGTAGTCCCAGCTACTCGGGAGTCTTTTCCTGAGAAAAGACAAGAAAAAAAGAGATATGGAGAAACAGGGGGAAAAAAAAGGGGGGGCATGGAGAAACCAGGAGGAGGGGCATCCGAGAAGAAGAAAACCCAGAGGAAGAACAGGGCCAGAAGACAGGAGACCCAAATCAACGCAATCTACAGAGAGACATTCCGTCTTACAAAATGGAGAAATAAGTCAGGCGCAGTGGCTCACACCTATAATCCTAGCTCTTTGGAAGGCCAAGGCGGGCGGATCACTTGAGGTCAGGAGTTCGAGACTAGCCTGGCCAACATGGTAAAACCCCCATCTCCACAAAAAATACAAAAATTAGCCAGGCGTTGTAGCACATGTCTGTAATCCCAGCTACTCGGGAGACTGAGGCAGGAGAATCCCTTGAACCTGGGAGGCGAAGGTTGCAGCGAGCCAAGGTCACACCACTGCACTTCAGCCTGTGACAAGGTAAGGGAGACTCCATCTCAAAAAAAAAAAAGAAAAGACGACAAAGAAGAAATAGGGCTACTAGATGCCAAGGGTACAGAGCACAGGAGAAAAGCATTTATGGGAAGTAGGCATTGAAGAGACAGGCAGAAAGCCCCTTGCTACATGTATTCAATCATCATTCAATATCTGCCTCAGGCCTCCTGTGTATCTGGCACTGTGCTTAGCCCTTAGAGATGGGTTGGGACACACTTATGCTAAAAAAATTATTTGTTCTTTATCTGAAATTCACACAGAACTGGATGGGTTGTGTTTTTTATTTTCTAAATATGTAGCCTGGAGCTACAGTGATGAATGAGGTTCCTGACCTCATGGAGCTTATATAAATGAGGGATAGCCGGGCACGGTGGCTCATGCCTGTAATCCCAGCACTTTGGGAGGCCGAGGCGGGCAGATCACGAGGTCAGGGTTTCAAGACCAGCATGACCAACATGGTGAAACCTCGTCTCTACTAAAAATACAAAAATTAGCTGGGTGTGGTGGCGGGCATCTGTAATCCCAGCTACTCAGGAGGCTAAGGCAGGAGAACCTCTTGAACCCAGGAGGCAGAGGTTGCAGTGAGCCAAGATCACGCCACTGCACTCCAGCCTGAGCAACAGAGCAAGACTCTGTCTCAAAAAAATAAAAAGAAAAAAGGGACAAAGATACAAAGTAAATGCACTGTGAATGCCTAACTAAACACTCTTCTGTTGAGAAGATGCGCAAGGTGCTCTGAAATGAATAGTCGGGAGAATTGATCTGTTCAGGGAAGTCAGGGAGGGCTTCCCTAAGGAGGTGATGATGGCTAAGATTAATGCTGAAAGAAAATCCATTGTCGGGGGTGTGGAGAAGGGGGCACTGGGAGCCTTGAAAGCAGAGGGACCAGCATGTGCAAAGACCCTGTGGTGGAAAGGAATGCAATACAGCCAGATTGGCTAGAGGCCCCAGAGAGCAAGGGGGTATAAGAGGCAGGGGGCCTGGTGAGGTCGGCAGGGGCTAGGCCAAGCAGGACCTTCAGCCCATGTTGGGGGCTTTGGTCTTCACCCTTCCCTGAGAGGCCAGGGAAGCAAGAGGCTGACAGGACTCAATTTCCTGGTATTGTAGGAAGAACACCACCAGGTGTGGTGGCTCACGCCTAAAATTTCAGCACTTTGGGAGGTCAAGATGGGTGGATCACACGAGGTCAGGTGTTCAAGACCAGCCTGGCCAATATGGTGAAACCCCATCTCTAGTAAAAAATATAAAAATTAGCCAGGCGTGGTGGCATACACCTGTAATCCCAGCTACTTGGGAGGCTGAGGCAGGAGAATTGCCTGAACCCAGGAAGTGGAGGTTGCTGTGAGCCAAGATTGCACCACTGCACTCCAGCCTAGGCAACAGAGCGAGACTGTCAAAAAATAAACAAACAAAAAACTGAGGATTAATAAGCTGAGAATGGCTGTGGAGTAAGCAAGGGAAGCAATGGTGGAGGCTACGTCTAGGACCTGGATGGAGGCAGGACAGCAGGGATAGAGCAGAGAGATACTGAGAGTTAAAATCCACAGGACTTTGAGATGGAACAGGAGTGAGAAGTGGGGGAGGGGGTTATCTAGAAGGACTTCCAGGGTTCCAGCCTACGGGAATGATGGTGGAACCCTCTCCTGAAATGGGGAGAGCCGGGAGGATCCAGCTTAAGATAGGGATGAAAACCTGAGCTCTGAGTCAGATCCCCGCCCCACCCCTCCCATCAGCTGGGCAGGACTCTGGGAGATACCCTCATGAGGACCATCCTCCCAGACAGGGCAGCCAATCATTCTACTATTGCCAAGATGGAAACCAATGCATGGTGGAGAAGAGGAGAAAGATGAACAGAAAACCACCCACTTTGCCCTCCCTGAAGGGTGGGGGCCGCCTGAGCCCTCAGACACGCTTGGGAGCAGGTGTGTGGGGAGATCCCTGGTGCCTCACCCTCACTTCCTCCATCCACCTCCCCTCCCAAAAGCCAGGCAGCCTTGGCATTATGACAGAGCCTATCTCGCACTGCAGAGGGTCTTTTGTGGTGGCAGGAGAGGGCATGCCTCAGTTCCGGGCAGACCACGGAGTAGTGTCGGGGAGTGGGACGCAGGAAAACTCAGTGATGGGGCAGATTTAAGAGGTAGGGGGAGGCCGGGTATGGTGGCTCACACCTGTAATCCCAGCACTTTGGGAGGCCGAGGCAGGTGGATCACCTGAGGTCAGGAATTCGAGACCAGCCTGGGCACCATGGTGAAACCCTGTCACTACTAAAAATACAAAAATTAGCCAGGTGTGGTGGTGTGCGCCTGTAATCCCAGCTACTCGGGAGGCTGAGGCAGGAGAATCACTTGAACAAGGGAGGTGGAGGATGCAGTGAGCTGAGATCATGCCACTGTACTCCAGCCTGGGTGATAGAGCGAGACTCCATCTCAAAAAAATGAAAAAAGAAAGGGGGGGAATGTGAGAGGGAGACGGAGAGGGAGAAAAGGGACAGGAGCACGGGACAGCAAGACACAGAAAATGGAAAGATAAGGCCCAAATAAGAGAACCAGGACCAGAGGCAAAGGAATCCACAAAAAGACAGAGGCATAGATAGAAAGATGGCTAGCTGGCTGGGGTGCCTCATGCCTGTTATCCCAAAACTTTGGGATGCCGAGGCAGGAGGATGGCTTGAGCCCAGGAGTTTGAGACCGGCCTGGGCAACATGTCAAAACCCTGTCTCTACAAAAAAAAAAAAAAAAAAAAAAAAAAACACAGAAATTAGCTGGGCGTGGTGGTGTACACCTGTGGTCCCAGCTATTCAAGAGGTGGGAGAATCTCTTGAGCCCAGAGGTTGAGGCTGCAGTGAGCCATAATCACACCACTGTACTCCAGCCTGGGCAGCAGAGTAAGACCCTGTCTCAAAACAAAAACAAAAACAACAACAAAAAATGAAGGATGTCCAAGTGCCAGCTTTCTTGTCGCACTGAGCTCTCCTGTCTCAGGAAGGCTTCTGCCACCTGGGCTGTCCTTAGGGACCCCACAGGGTTAGAGCAGGAAGAGTGAAGAGAAAGGCAGAAATGAGCAGAGGACCCTGGTCCCCGTATAAGAAGCCTTCAGCCCTGCAGCCACCCAGGACTGCTTCCTGTTTCCTTTTTTATTCACTTCTTCATTCAATAAGCATTCGTCGAGCACCTACTGTGCACCTGGCTCTGGAGATTCAAGTGTAATTAAATAAGACCAGCATGTGTTTTAGAAAAACAGGGGAACCCAGGGAACAATTGCAAAAAACATCATGCAGGAAATAAACAAGCTGGTAGAAAAGTAAGGTTGAGGGAGATTCTTTACCTAGGATGGTCAGAGAAGGACTCTCATAGGAGGTGACATTTGGCTGAAGGCTGGAGGTCGGGGAGCCAGCCTGGTGAAGAGCAGGGATGAGAGTGATTTGGCAGAGGGAACAGTATGTGCAAAGGCCCTGAGGCTGGCAGCATCATGCTAAAGGGGCTGGAGAAACTCGGAGAGAGCCCTACAGGCCAAGGAAGGTATTCAACAGGAGGCCTCTGGAGGATGTTACACAGGGTCCCAACCAGATGCCTCTCCACTGCCTTCCTCTGCCCCTGAGCTCAGGTACATAAGGCCACCACATAGGTGTGTGGTCCCCAGCAGGACCTCACACACATCCGTCCCCCTCACGTAGGATCATGGCTCTTCGGCCCAGAAGCTGCACCCCCTTCCTTCCTCCCAAATGAAAGCCCCTGGCTTAGCTTCACCTCTCTGGTGGCTGAAGTGCCCCTTCCTATTTAGGTTCCCCTTTTAATCCCCCCAGGAGACACTGGGGAAAAGAATACGGCCCTGAGTTCTAATCTGCTTCCGCCACCAGTTCATTTACACCTTCCAACAAGCCAGTTCAGGCCCCTCGAGGCCTCGGTTTCCCATCTTCATAATGGACCTGCCAGAGAGGAATGTGCTGGTCCGAACCCTGGTCTGGGGGATGACCTTTCTCAGCCACAGGATAGAGCCATCCCTTCCCTTCCCCCGACCACATGCACACATGCACACACGCACACACACACCCTGCTCTCTCCTCTCCAGCCGTGACCCTGCCCTGCTCTCCCCAAAGCCTCCTGTGTGGTCTGCCCCCTCTCCTACCTCCCACCCCAGAACCTTGAGATCTGCCTCTGGCAGCCTCTGCTCTTCCCCCTTTTATTCCCTCCCTGCCCACCCACTACTTAGGATTGCACTGACCCTCCCGTCCTCTGCCAGTGCCCCAGGGCTGCTGACTGCAGACAGTACAACTGGAGGCTGGCCCTTCCCTGGCCTGCACGGCCTTCCCCACTCATTAGAGCCCTAAGAACATCCCTGTGGAGGGGTTTACAAGGCCCATTTGCATTCTTTTTTTTTTTTTTTTTTTGAGACGAGTCTCGTTCTGTCGCCCAGGCTGGAGTGCAGTGGCACGATGTCGGCTCACTGTAGCCTCCACCTTCCAGGTTCAAGGGATTCTCCTGCCTCAGCCTCCTGAGTAGCTAGGAATATGAGCATGCACCGCCACACCCAGCTAATTTTTGTATTTTTAGTAGAGAGGGGGTTTCACCATGTTGGCCAGCATGGTCTTGATCTCCTGACCTCGTGATCCACCCACCTTGGCCTCCCAAAGTGCTGGGATTACAGGTGTGAGCCACCTCGCCCGGCCCCATTTGCATTCTTTTTTTTTTTTTTTTTTTTTTTTTTTTTGAGGCGGAGTCTCGCTCTGTCGCCCGGACTGGAGTGCAGTGGCCAGATCTCAGCTCACTGCAAGCTCCGCCTCCCGGGTTTACACCATTCTCCTGCCTCAGCCTCCCGAGTAGCTGGGACTACAGGCGCCCGCCACCTCGCCCGGCTAGTTTTTGTATTTTTAGTAGAGACGGGGTTTCACCGTGTTAGCCAGGATGGTCTCCATCTCCTGACCTCGTGATCCGCCCGTCTCGGCCTCCCAAAGTGCTGGGATTACAGGCTTGAGCCACCGCGCCCGGCCTCCCCATTTGCATTCTTAAGACAACCTCCACTCCCCGCCCCAACCCTAAAAATAAGAGACTTTCTCAAAGTTGTTAAGGCTCCAGTTTATATTGTAACATAAACCCCTGCGGGCCTGGGCCTGGGCTGTAGGAATCACCTGCCCCTAAACTCTCCTGTCTTTTAGAGGCAGGTTTGTTTCCACCGCAGCCCCTCCCTCGTTGTGAGGCGCTGGGGCTGCCCAGAGAGGGTCCTGCGGGCCTTGTCTCCAAAACAGACCTCAGAGGGCTTTTGGGAGTTGGGGTGGTCATAGATCCTGGGAGCTCGAGCTCTGTGCTGGCCTGGCCTGACCCCTCACAGGGCCGGCGGCCGACTGGACCAGGGTCACAGAGCAGTCACATGTCACTTTGAATGAGAAGTTTTGAACTGTGGCTGAGAAATGAAGTTGGAAAACAGCTCAGCCAAAGGCAGTTGGAGTTTTGTTTTTTCTTTTTAATTTTTTTTGGGGGAAAAAATCCTCTATTGTCTGACTAGCCTTCCATGATGCTGGAAAATTGAATTTATTTCCTGGGCAGTCTGGTCTAATTTCCCCTGGGTGGGGTGGAGGCTGAGCTCCCCTCCCTGTGCTCCAACTTAGAAGTTTCTAGTTCTGCTCAGAGACCAGGACCCAGGAGGGAAGCAGAGACCCTGAGCTTTGGCCCTGCCAGGCAGCCCCTGCTCCCCGTCATCCTGCCTCGGGAAGCCCCAATCCCAACCCTTGCAAGCTGGGGAGGCTGTTTCAAGAACTTGGAGATTCCTCATCAGTCTCACTCTCCCAGCGGCCTAGGTCTGCTGGGCGGCTGTCTGGGCTTGTCCCCCACCCACCCTTGCTCTCTACTTGTGCCCTCTGTCTCCTGGACTCCCCACCTCTGTCTCAAAGCTCTCCAGGGCAAGCCGACCGAGGGACAGCTGCAAAACATTTGTGCTGGGAAGCCATTTGCAGCTGGGTAGCTGCCAGGCCTGAAATGATGGGAACCCTGGGCCCCAGCCCAGCTCCATCCCTTTCACTCGAGCCCCAGTGCAGGCACCTCTCTGTCTGCCAAGACCAAGGAGTCCGAGGTGAAGGAAATGGCCTTGAGGCTACTCCAGGAGACCAGGGGTCAGGCATGGTCAGCCCTCACTTGACAATCTGCAGCTGAGCTGAGCTCTGAGAATGGGGGGCAGGGTAGGGAGGTGAGGGCAGTGGGTACAGCTCCTAGAGGATGGCATCAGGTAAGGTAGCAAACTGCCCACCCAAGCCTCGGTGAGAGGCTGTCCACAGCTGGCCACCCTCTGTGGGCTAATAGATTTCCAGGCCACAATCCTAGAGAGACGGAGAAGGGAAGAAGGACTCTCCCTCCCAGCTCCTGCGAAGAGGGACCCCACACACACCTCCACCACTTGCCCTTGGTCTACCCCCACCTCCTCTCTTGGGGGAGGACACGGAGTGAGTAGACAGATTAGGCCTCCAGCCGCAGCAGACCCATCTGTTTCCAATCAGGAGAACAGGTTCCCAGACCATAGAGGATACATGGGGAGGAAGGCCACAGACAACAAGCAGCCCGCCCTTGCTGCAGGACCCCCAAGTCCCTCCCGAGTGCAGCCCCTGTCCCATTTGGTCTCCTTTCCCCCTCCAGATGGGCCTCACACACAGCCACCGGAGGGCCACGTGGGGCAGGGAAACCTTAGGGGGCGTGGACCTCCCTTTCCTACCTAATCATCTGACCACAGCCCCAGACTTCTGTCCATAGTTAGACATTCAATCCGCAGAAGAAAGAAGGAAAGGGAAGGAAAGGAAGGGGCTAGAGGGAGGAGGAAGGGCAGCCAACATAAAAAGAGCAAGCAAAGCTTCTAAAAGCCATCAGATTCCAGCTGGATCTTGTTATAAATGGGGAAACTGAAGTCCAGAGAAGGAAGTCTAACAGAACTTAGTGAGCTCAGCCCCAAGCCTGTTCATGCATCATGCCCATATAATGGTCTCCACAACTCTAGATAGGAATTACCATTCCCATTTGACAGATGGGAAAACGTAGGTTCACAGGAGCAAAAGGTCTTACCTGCCCAACCTCCCTCAGGTGGTCAGCAGCCAGGTCTGCCCGAATCGAGTCTGGGCTCCAGGCTGCCCACCAGAAGCGAAGGCCGCCTCGACCGCCCAAACCCCAGGGCCATTTTCCCTTTCCCACTGTCTCCAGACTTTGACCAGGTGGGAATCTAGTTCTGGAGAAGTCCACCATCCCCATCCAGGGTCTGCCTTGGTTCCCACACCTTATCCATGCGGCCCCAACCTCAACCTCTGTCTTCAAGCCCAAGGTCAAAGGACACAAGCCTGAGAAAAAAAAAACAGCCTCTAGTTACGGCTTAGTGCCAGAGTTTTAATCCTGGCTTTGGATGACCTTGGTGTCTGGGCCTTGACTTCCCTATCAATAAAATGTACTGGGTTGTCTAAAACTGGGTTGGACAGTGATTCTGTAATTCCCCAACCCTCCATTCCTATCCTCCTGAACAAACCTAGAGGCTTCCCCTTGGCTTGGGTGGTCTTCAGAAAAAGGGTTCTGACCCCAATTTCAGAATTTAGAGCTGGCAAGGGGACCAAGAGAAGGAGGGGACCCAGCCAGCCATGGAAGCCACTAATCTCCATCTTTCCCCGGGGGACTGCACTGCCGCCTCCACTGAAAGCAATTTGTCATCCCCTGAATTAAGTGATTCCAACAAGGGTTTAATTTCAGTTTAATGGCTCTGTTTTTATGTGTAATTAAATCCTATTGCATGGCGAAAATATGTTGTTTGCACTTTAGAGACTGTGTAAGGGCCTAGGAAGCCAACCCCACCGAGTTGCTGCTCTCAGGCTCCACCAGCACCTCCCCCAGTTTGGCTGGAATTGTCCAGGTAGAAGGGAAGGGGGTTGGGGACCTAAGGAAAAGAGGTTGGGGAGTGGGGGTGAGGGGAGGGGTGGTTCTGGTGGCGCCTGCTCATTCAGTAGAGCATGTTTCTAATTATCTGCAGCTACTCCCCCAACTTCTACTCCCTGACCCCACCCTCCCCAACCCTGGGGCTTCAGACATAAGAGGGGACAGGTCACTCTGGGAGTGAGGATCTAATTAGACCCTTGGTTGGCTGCAGCAGTGTCTGCTTCTCCAAGGGTGTGCCCAAAAGTCTGCCCCATGGTCCCGACCCAACACCCCAGCGGCCAGCCTGCCTCCCAGCTCCGTTCCACCAAATCACCTTGACCTTCTCTTTCAAGGTCAGAGAGGCCTGGAATACAGGGGGAGTCTCTGTCAGGGAATGTTTCAGGCCATTTACCACACAGCCATATAACAGCCCCCCATACTGGGAAGGAGGACTGAGCAGGCGCCCCAAATCCTGCATGCCTCATAACATTCCTGGAGCAGCTTGGTGGCAGAATGTGGCTCAGGGGACAGCGGGGTTAGGACAACCAGCCTTTTCCTGGAAAGAGGTGGGGGATTGCAGTGGCTGGAACCTCAGGGCCTGAAGAGCAAGCAGGGCCCGGAGGCTTGGCCAGCTCTCCAGAGATTCCCCAACCTGAATCCAAGGCTGGAATCAGTTCAGGTCTCCATTTTTTCCTCCCTACTCCCACCCCACCTTCTTGCCAGTGGAAAACCCAGCCCCCAACCCCCAACCGACATCAGGGCTTGATCTCCACTAGTGAGCTGGGAAATGGAAACCAAATGCTTTATGTAGATCAGCTAGGGGTTGCTGGCAGGCGGGATGTCCCATCCCCTGCTCCAAGCCAGTAGGAGGGAATGACATGTCTCCAGGAGGCAGGGCAGAGCACTCAAGGACTTCACTTCTCAAGTCCATCAAGGTTTGGTCGTGCCACCAGGACCTCCCTCCCACATTTCCCAGAGGTGCTGACACCCCTGTGGCAATTAGAGAGACCATTCGGGTATTTGCACCATTTCAAGGGTGGGAGGGCCTAGGTGCAAACATGAAGCTGCTTTTATTTGCTTTTTGGTACTCAGGACCTGGCTCCAGGATCCTGCGGGCACGAAGGCTGGATACGGCAGTGTTTCTCTGTGATGTGAAAGTCCTCTCCCAAAAGTACATGTTTATTCTCTAGTGGCAGACATCTCCCCACAAACCCTGAGGCGGGATCATCTAATGAGCGAGAGTCCACTCATCCACAACCAGGAGGGACATGTGTGCTCCGTGAATGTCTCACTCCCTCTCTCCTCACATCGCACACGTGTTCACACTCAGACATGCCACATATACACACCACACAAATGCACACCACACAAATGCACACCACATATACACACCACACAAATGCACACCACATATACACACCACACAAATGCATACTACACAAATGCACACCACATATACACACCACACAAATGCACATACCACATATACACACCACACAAATGCACACCTTGCCTTCACACATCAAACAGGCATGCACACCCCCAAAAAGCCCATACACTCTCACGTTTCAGGTATCACTGCGTCGTACTCACTCACATGCATGCACACACACATACTCCACAAATGCACATGTGTCACGAAGGTACACCCAGGCCATGCACACAGCTACTTCCAAGCCGACTGGGCTTTTGGGGAGGCTCCTGAAAGAAAAAGGACCTCCTACCACCACTGCCAAGGGTGCAAGGCTAGAGCATCGGGAAGGGGCCTAGAGACAAGGGGAGCTGGAAAAGATGCCGTAGGGAAAGAGTTACTTTCCCTTGGCCTGGGCTCCAGAAGGAGGGGGTTCTGTGAAGACTGACTGGGGCTGAGGGAGCAACCCTCAACCCCGCTTTGTTCTTTATCTCCTGCTGCTGGCCGCCGCCGTGGTACCTCAGGGAGACCAGATGGCTGCAGGACTTTGCTGCTGGGGCAAAGCGAGAGACAGAACTGCAGACCCAGCCTCAAGATGCAGACCGGACAGGTGCCAACAAAGTTGGGGCCCAGTGAAATCAGAAGCCTGGGAGCGCCTCTGGAGCTGGGGAGGGGGCTGAGAATCCAGGACACAGCTAGACAGGAGGGAGCCCCCGCAGCGGGCGGCAGGCTCAATGCAGCATCTCCAGATTGCCTGCAACCTCCTGGAAAAAGGCCCCCACCGAGAGATCAGCTTCTGCTCCCAGACCCCCTACCCCCTACCACACACACACGCGCGCGTGCGCGCACACACATACACACACACACACACACGCAGCACAGAGGTGTGGGAGGGGAGGGGCATTTGGAGGATGGCCAAGAATCCAGGCATACCATGTGAGCACAACTCTGAAGCTGTGGCTGGCACCGAGTCTACAACAAAGTCAACCCCTCCCAGCCTCAGAATCCAATCTCAGCACAATGCCCGAGTCAGAGATCTCAGCAGTCAGAGCTGTGGAATGTGCTGAAGCATCTACCCCCTTTCCCCAAATGCAGGGCAGTGTCCCTGCCCCTCCCCAACAAATTATTAAATCAAATCCAGATGCAAGCCCAGTCCGCCCGATGCCCTAGGAAATGCCCCAGCCCCACATGCCAGCTGACCCCAGACACAGCTCTGCCCCCACAGGGCTGTTCTTGGTCACGCCCCCCATTCAGGAGCCATTGTTTGCCCGGAGTCTAAGTACAGATAGCACAGACTTTGAAGCCAAGGAGTTCCCCAGGAAACTTCCCTTGCAGGGAAAAGGAAGGTGGACTGGCCATCCTTCTGCAGTCCCTTACCATACAGGCAGGTCTAGGAACCACACAATGCTCACCTCCCAAAATCTGTCCCCCTCTCCATCCCTGGTGCATCCCTGTGTCTAATTGAGAATAAATCAACCAAACACAATCCTCTGGACACTTTTTGGTTTTGTTCTGTTTTGTTAAAAAAAAGAAAAAGAAAAAGAAGAAAAGACATCATGGCCAACTGGTAGGTTCCTAAGTCTCCTTCTGTCCAGTCAAGCCAGATGCCCAGGGGAGTAGGGAGGTGTGGGGAGGGGGGTGTAGGGGAAGGAGATATGGAGAGGGAGGCAGAGCCACAGGGAGTGAGCCACTGGAAGGACAGGGTCATCCCGGTGACTTCATGGTTGTGATCACAAATGGGGTAGGGAACAGGACCCAGGAAGCCCCTCATCCCCTAGCACGTGGGTCTTCTCCATTAGGCACATTCAGTCCACTCGTGCATTCTTTCTTCCCACCCTGACTGCTCAAAGAAATGCACCCCACCTCCCTAGCCCTCTGTGCTTCAAGTCTTCCTTTGACCCCCTTCCCTCCCCCACAGCAGGGCTCTCAGCTGCCAGCCAACCAAGCAGATGGTGCAACAACCAGACCTAAAGGAAGGACCTGGGGAAGAAGAGAAAGGGAGCCTGGCAAGTCTGAGCTTTGGGAGTGGGTCTGGACCTCGTGACCATGACACCATCTGCTACCCCACGCTTCCTTAGGCTCCCACCCTCTGACTAGCTTGAGAGGAGGGACGATGGTCAAGGTACATGTCTCTTCTCCTCTGACCCTGGGAATGAGATTTTTCTTCTCCCACAGGCTTGAGCTCTCCTTATAGGAGTGTCTCCACATGCCAAAATCAGAGGAAGTCAGAATAAAACCTCCCAAGGCTGAAAACTGGAGCTGGCATGTAGTACGTGGTCAGTAAATGTTTTTAGGTGGCTGGATGAATGAAGGAATGAGTGAGTGAGTGAATCCAGGATCAATCTGGAAACACACCAGGGCTCAGACCTCTTGGGCTAAGTGCCACTCTCAGTCCTCTTGGGCTATGTAATACCAAAGAGAACACCCCAGGCTCTGGCTTACCCCAAGGGCACACCCATGCTCACAAACACACACACAAACACGCACGCACACGCACACATGCACACGTGCACTTGAGGGAAACTTCTGGGCTGCAGGCAGAGACAGGACTCAGACTCAGACTCCACTCTGGGTCAGCTCTGCAGCCTCCAGAGCACAGGAGTAGCAGGGGACGCTGAGCCCCTGGCCTGCTGGCAGGCCTCACTCTCGAAAGCTGTCAGCCAGCTGGTGGCAGTCCAGCTCCCCCTTCGGCTCCAGGCCCCCCGGAAGCTTCACTCCCGTCTTCCGGTCCACACACCAGCATTTGCCACGCTGCCCATCCAGAGCTGGGTGACACTGCCAAGAGAAGGGC